>NC_072798.1:21642500-22267500 GCF_028583425.1 Eublepharis macularius
CTTGTCTTTTGCACTTTACTTAGTATATACGTGTGAATTGTTCTTTGTGATTGTTACCATTATTGGTTTGTATTTATGGTTATGTAGCATGTTGCACAATTATTTATGCAGTTTGGAATACACCTTTAAATAGATTTGTTACTTTTCATTGTTAGTGTCCTCTTATTTCGTTCTTTCCTGAACTCTGCTGGAAGGGAATATCCTCTTATTTAGAGAGGTGGCATTTCAGCACATCACATTCTTCAGCAGACAAGTGTAAAGTTCAAACCGGACCCCATAAATGAGTTCACATGGGAGCTGTTTGTGCGCTGCACTCACACGGGGTCACCGAGGAGGGGACTAGGGCAGGAGATACTTGAGGCCTCTGGTCAGCTTTAGGGCTAGTTGGGCCGCATGATTAATTTCCATATGAAGTTTAGGTCTAGGAAGTGTGAAGGGGCCCCTGGATGGAATCTATCTTATGTTGGCTCTTGGTATTTCTGCATCATCATCCCACGAATATTTTAAAAATCTGAATGATCGTAAGTGAAAACAGAAATAAAGGACTTTAAAAATATATAATATTGGTCTATCTTATACAGTTGCAGTAACACTTCTTGCAGAACTTGGATGTTCATAGGTATACCACATAGTGCACTGAAGGATATCTGAAAGCTGACAGCAGTATAGGGTCCCATCCCCCCTGACCTAGATACATGTTAAGAGCATCTAATTCTCAGTGGAAACAGACTTTCTGGAGTCAAGAATCTAGTGAGTTCTGCTAACATTGTAATATCTGCATTCCACCTAATTTCAGGGTTTGAAAATTCCCATAAATATTTTTCCTGGTACCTGCTTGCTTCGTGAGTCTTTGGGATAAAATCCAAAGGCTCTTGAATGGAAAAATAGAGACTTCTACTCTGTTTTATTTCCCCCAGTAAAGGAATTTAGACTGTATGTTCCTTGACACAGAGACCTCTAAACTAACATGCATGCTTGTGTGTGTGTGTGTGTGTAAAGTGCGGTCAAGTCATAACTGACTTACGGTGACTCCTTCTGGGGCTTTCAAGGCAAGTGAGAAGCAGAAGTGGTTTGCCATTACTTTCCACTGCAGGGTGTTCTTTGGCAGTCTCCCATCCAAGTACTGACCCTGCTTAGCTTCCGAGATCTTACGAGACCAGGCTATACCATGCCACCTGCCCTCCCAAAATGCATGTTAGTGGTATTATATAAAGTCAGTCTATCCCGATGTAGCACAAACTCAGCAATTACCATCTACATGGATTGATTTATTTAGGTATTTTTATCCTGTTTTTCACCCCAGTGGGAACCCAAAGCAGGTTACAATGACATCCTCTCCTGCTCCATTTTATCCTTACAGTAAAGCGCCCCATGTGTGGGTTAGGCTGGGAGAGTGCCTAGGGTCACCCAGTCACCTTCCACGACAGAGGGGGGATTGCAAACCCAAATCCCTCACAGCCTGCTTCAGCACTCTAAATACCAGACCACACTGCCCCCCCCTCTCTCTCTCTCGAGCATTCCAAGTTGCATTACATTCTTTGAATGCAAGTGCCCAGATAGCATGAATGAGAAGCAAAGATTGTTTCAAGTATAACGCCTCAAAAATGGCCTATAGAAAACTCAAGGTATGCATGGGAGTGAGCAATCAGGACATTTTCTCAAAGGACGAAAAAATACCCTATGAAAGCAAATGTGACAACAGTCTGAACTGTGAAAAATGTAAGGAAAATGTCCTTTAATGCTAGTGCTTCATTCAGAATTTAATTCTATATTTAGAACACAAAAGCCTGTTTCCAATGCTATGATGTATATATCCTTGAAGCCTTTTGATTCCGTAACACAAATTAAAATTTTAAATGTCGTCTCTTTAGAAGTCTTTAAAATCTAGTCCTACTCCGGCCAGCAGTGTCTAATTGCCTATGAGAACCGGCTCCTCCTGTACCATAGACAGCTTATAAATCCTTAAAAATGACACGTAGCTATAAAACGAAACAGCAGCAAAGTCTCCCCCACTGCATGTCTGAATCAGGGGGAAAATTGGCTTTAGGATTAAATGTAAGTTTGAGCTTTTAATTGCTTTCGCTGCAACTTTCAAATGATTTAGTGCTTACCCAAAAGCCTCCAAGTCAAATAAAAACACGAATGTTATTTGCTTCTCTAGCGTTGTGTGAGTCTGTAACAAGCATGCAAAAATACAGCACTGTTTCCCTGCATTTCCTTCTGCTCCCTCATTTACAAGCTGGTGCTTCTTTTGGTATTCAGCCATCTTTCAACCACCCATATACAAATAAGGATGTGCTAGGCATACAAAATTCAGCATCAGTTCACACCCTCAGATTTTACATGGCATCCCTAAGAGCCTTATAAGATGTAGGCCTCACAGGATCACAGTCCAGATGAACAAACACAACGATAAACAAGGCATTGTTCACATATACATGTACATTTCTGCATTCAAGTACTGTAGACTTGGAGGCATGGCACAGACAGACATATTTATGTAGAAGCAAACATAGGCTGAATCCACATTACCTCCGCGCATCCCAGTGTTGCACTAAATGTTCGCGATTTCTGAATCGTGCTAGAAAGACGCTATACTTCCGGGTGTTTAGCGAACATTTAGTGCAACACCGGGATGCATGGAGGTAATGTGGATTCAGCCATAAGTTTTCTGTCATTGTATCCCTGGTCCTTCCTGAGTCCATTTATCTATATGGGACAACTATTTACAGTAATTTATCTGCTGCATTCACACTGCATTTTTAAGCACATTCATAAAAATCTTAGGAGTACACCTGAACAAATTGAATAGTCAAAGCAACCTGTAGCAACCTGTAGTGACTGGCCATTAAATTACTCCACTGAAATGCACTGTGATATTTATATCTTGCCTTTCTGCCCTCATCAGGGCTATCAGCATTTTGTACCAGTGGAAGTTTTCAAACACTCTTTAAGGGCAGCCCCATACAGAGTGCATTGTAGTAATCTAATCTAGATGTAACAAGGGTGTACACCACAGGGCTACATCTTCTCTGCCAGGAGCAGCAGCAGCTGGCTAACCAATCAAAGCTGGTAAAAGGCACTCCTGGCCACAGATGTCACCTGATTATCCAACAGTAGGCCTGGGACCAGCAGCAGCCCTAAACTAACGACTGTTTCCTTCAAGGACAGTGCAAGCTCATTCAGAATGGGTGATATCTTAAATCTTGGGCTGCACTATGCAGATACAATGGTGTGGGAAAGTATTGTTACTTTGCTGCCATCAGCAACATGGAGCATGCTTCAAAATGAGCATGTCTTATCAGATTCGTACTGAGTCTTCCTCCACTGTTGCTTTAGCCCTCTCCCTTGCCTTTTCATTGCCCCTCCACCTCAGCAAACGAAGGAGCTACCTGGGAGAGAGGGCACCTGGGAACAAGTGTGTAAATCGTTCAGGTCATTTTCTCATTCCAGAGGTCAACTAGGACACTGAAAGGCACAGTAACCATATCAACAGGAAAATTTCTTAGGACTGCTAGCCATTAGGAACCATCTACAACAGGGGTCCCCTGTCAGGCTATGGATGACAGGCTATGGCAGATAGATTCCTGTACTGTTGTAGCAAGAATCCAGGCTCTTGGCTAAATGGTTTTATTCAGAAATCAGATCATTTCCACAGATATGTCCATAGGATTACTCAGAAGCAAGGTTAGCAACTACGTTGTAAGAAACAGGTTGACAGGAATGGTAACACATGGGAAAACCCTTCCTCTTAACTTACACATTTACTCCTCCTCCCTCCCATCAGCAACACAGGGCTTTTGGTGCGAACCCATCCTGAGAACGTCTCACATATTTGCACTATCAAATCTAGACACTGAGAAAGCAGGAGATCAAAGTTGAAACATAGCAGCGCATGGGAGTGAGCAACGTACAAGGCCAAAAGCACTGAGAGCTTCTACAGTCCGTTAGATAAGACACCTGCAACTTCAATAAGCATGTGAAAGCAAACCAGTTATGGCATTGGCAATATGACCTCAGGTTATAGCATGAAACATTGGTTCAGAGCAACAGGTCAGCATCAAGCATGAAACATTGATTCAGAACACCAGGTCAGCATCAAGCATGGCATGGATGAGGCACATGGATGAGGCACAGACATGACATCCCCAAACTTTTTGAGCCTGTGGACACCTTTGGAATTCTGACACACAGGGACGGGTGCAGCCACAAAATGGCTGCTGCAGGAGGTGGAGCCATACACACAAAGAAAGCCCAAGTACAGGGAGAAAAGAGAGAAATAAGCGTGAGAAGGAATAAAACTGGCTGCCGATGAAACAATGTTATTTTAATCTGTACAGCCAATCAAAAACATTGCTGGACAAGAGACCCACCTGGCTCCACCTACTTTCTAAAAAGCACCAGAAAAGGTGTCAGTGGGCACAATAAAACCTTTGGCACCAACACTGGGGACTAGAGTTGCCATCCAGTGGCTGGCAACTTGCTGGAGTGACGTAATACCATCCCCCATTGTGGAGATCTCCCTTCCTCCGCGGGCAAATGGCAAGTCTTTAGGAATTCCAGTTAACAACACGGGAATGATAATAACATAGAGGTGCCAGGCCCCCTCAACCTCCTGGCGGGGATTGGGGCCTGGCACTTACTTGTTTTGGTGGGGGGGTGCACGCACCCCTGCAAGCATGATGACATCACTTCTGGGAAGTGATGTCATCATGCAGCCCGTGGGTGCGCGCCCACACTCTGCAGGGGCCCAAAATGCACCCATTTCGGCCCAGTTCAGGCTCATTTTGGGCCTGTTTTGGTGCGGATCGGGCCCGTTTTGAGCCACTGCAGAGTGCGGAAGCACTCCTGCACTCCACAGTGGCCCGAAACAGACTCAATCCAGGCAAAAATGGGTACGTTTCGAGCCACTGCAGAGCACTGGAATGCTCCCATGTGCCACAGCAGCTCAAAATGAGCCTGATCTGTGCCGAAACGAGCCCAAAACGAGCCCGATCTGGGCTGAAACGGGCAAGTTTTGTGCTCTTGCGGAGGGCAGGAGTGCTCCCATGCTCTGCAGTGGCCCCAATCCAAGCCAAAATGGGCCCAATCTGGGCAGCAGCAGCACACGGGAGCGCATAGCGCCGCAGGGGAGCACACATGGAAGGCACGCTCCCCCCCCCGCTGGCCAGGTAAGCAGGGGCGGGTTGTGGGGGGCGAGGGCCTGGCATCCCTATACTAACACCATAGTTTACAAGGCTGTTGTAAGGATCACAGGAAGATAATGTTTGTGAAGTGCTTTTGCATGTGAGATGGCAAGTACTGTATTACAGAGAGTTGGCCTGGTGAAATGGAGAAGTGGACCTTTCCCAGTTCCATGACTATTCCTTGCTAATCTTCAACCTCCATGTCATTTTTTGACTTTCATTTTTCTCCAACATCTTGGAGCCTGGCCAAAGAATAAAAATGATTTGGAAAGCCAAGTTTTCGAGGGAAATACATCTTGGATGTATTTGTGCCAAATAATGTGCATAATTTGTACCAGACACCAAATTTGTTGTTTCCTTAGAACACAGTTTGGATGGGGAGTAATCCAGAATCTGGTCCAGTACTGCTATGCCAGGTCAAATAACCCTCCTTTGAAATGGTTGCATCTTGGCCCGTTAAATGCATGTTTTGTCTCACACCATTCTCTTGAAAGTATCTGTCAATCTGCTCCCCCTTAGTACTGCAATGTGTCTGCACTACGAGCATCCAAAATGGACAACTCTGAAATCAGCTCTGGTTGTTTGGCTTTGGTGCAGAGATTCCTTCCAAAAACACATGCTAATTTAAATACCTACCCAAACAAATCAGCCAGACGCTTAAGCACACAGCTGCAGACTGTAACACTTTCTGCCATGATGTCATTCTAAAATATTAACATCAAGACTAAACACGTTCAGATAAGTAGATAGCTTTGCACTGAAACACTGAGCAAGGTGCTTTTACAGCAGCAGAAGAAGGAGGGTAGAATATTGTGCCATTCAACATCACTCAGTTGCCTCCTGTCCAAAGGTGACTTGGCTTCTTCAACCTCAGTTCCCTCTTATCTGCTTGCCATATATTCATAACTAGACACAGGAACGAACAGAAAAAAACAACAAACATGGTGTTTGTTGTTCGTTACCACGCATGAACAACGAACAACGAACAACGAACAACGAACATTGATGAATATGACCTGTTCACGAACATGTCCGTTGTTCGTTGTTCATGGGGGCCAGCAGGCTCTCCTCCAGCCATCAAGTTCCTTACCACACCACTCCTAGAACCCCTACCTGAGCAGGCAGCAGGATAGGTATCAGTAATAAATAATAGCTTGGCCCAGAGCCTGGCAGGAGCCCTGGAACTTGAAGAGGTAGATCCCTATCCCACCACACACAAAGAAAATTCAAGCTCCAGTGGACTCTCCCTGTCTCTCTCTCAAAATGCCAACAGCAACTGTCTCTCCCTCACTGTCTGCAAAACCAGAGCTGGGAACCCCCCTCCCCCCTGCTCTTTGCTTCCTTGTAACAAATTTGGAGCTCCACACTTGAAAGGAAGACCTGCCTATCAAGCTAAATTGGGCTTAGATTGGGGTTTCCAGGGCAACAGCAGGAGTTCAGACAGAGTTCAGGCAGTCCCTGCCTCCAGTTGCCAAGGGAATTGATTGCAGGTGTCAGATTGTCTGGCTTGAGGAACAGCAACAAACGAAGCTTGCAATGACCACCTGTTCATTTAGAGTGGGGCCTCAGGAACAGCTTGTTCGCGAACAGCTGATTGGGCTGTTCGTGGCTTTTTTTAGTTTGTATTGCTGTTCGTTCCCATCTCTATTCATAACCCAATGATCCATTTGGATGTTTCCCATAGGACAAAGATAAGAGCTGGCCCACAAATGCACGAGAGCCGTTGTGGTATAGTGGTTGGAGTGTTGAGTCGGGATCCAAGAGACCTGTGGATCTGGGAGATCCATGTATGAATCCCCACTTTGCCAGGGAAGCTTACTGGGTGACCATAGAGCAGTCAGCTTAACCTACATCACAGGATTGTTTGGAGGATAAAATGGAAGAGAGGAGAATGATGTTGTAAGCCACTTTCAGTCCCCATTGGGGAGAAAATCAAGTTATAAATATCTAAATAAAAGATGGCCACATCAAATGCTGGCTTATGGGCCATTCCAAACAGTTTTTGAAACATCTTAAAAACACAGTGCTTTTGAAAGCAGCCAGTTCACCCTTTCCACTGGGGAGTGTGGGAGAGAAAGCAAGTGATATACCTGCCTGTAGGGTTAAATCCACCCATCTGTTTTTTGATGCAATATATAGTGACCCCCACCTTATGAAATGGCCTACCTGAAGAGGTCAGGAAAGCTCCCACTCTCCTGGCTTTCCACAAACTATACAAAACTGAATTATTCAGGAGGGTTGTCTTACGCAAGTAATAGGCCTGTGTTGGAAGGAAATGGTTAAAGAGATGCATCAATAAAGGTGTAGGGACTGCTGACCATATCATGGTGCACTGTTGTTTATTGTGCCATGTCAAATTGCTTGTTTTCTTTCAATATAGATTTAGCTCTGTATCAGTTTGCAACTTGTTTTCAAATCCTTCTGCCATCTATATCCTATTGGATTATTTATTGACTGCCGCAGCTGTTGATTGTATTGAATGGCACTGTGTAATCCATCTTGTGTCTCAGTGAGAAAGGAGGACTGTAAACAGTGCAAATAAATAAAATGAGGAAATGGGGTGATTCACATGAATGCCCATCTCTCAGTCATTCTGTACAGAGCCTGTGATCAGCGTCCACTGAAAGACACAAAGAATACAAGAGCAGCTTTGCTGGATTAGGCCAAAAGTTCATCCAGTCCAGCAGTGTTTACGTTACCCAGCATTCAGATACCTGTGAAAGGCCACAAAAGTAGGGGAGGAAAAGCCGAAACCGTCCCTATGACTGCAGCTAGTATCCAAAGATATTCTCCAAATAAGTTCTATTTAGCCATTATGGCTCATAGCCACTGATGGATTCATCCCTTTATGAATTTGTCTAATTCCCTTTTAAACGCTTGTCCTGACTTCAATGTCTATCGGCTTAAGGGGTGCCCTTAAATTAAGGGGTTGATGTTTTAAAGTCATTTGTATTGTCTCCTCCTAGCCTGAAAACTGTTTTATGAGACTCCTTTTAAGCTACTTAATGTTTTATGCTGTTTTAATGCTCCGGCTGGGGTTTTAATAGTTTCTTAATTGTTAACATATTTTATTATGGTATTTCATTTTTTAAAATCACATTTTACTTCATAAGCCACCTCGAGCAGTTTCTCAGGAAAGGCAATATAGACGTTTTTCTACATAAATGAAATAATATTATAGGAGGGGAAGAAAAATCTCTATCTACTTTCTTTACCTCATGTACCATGTTACAGATTTCTACCATGTCCCCTGCTCTCCCTCCCCCCCCCCTCATGGTTAACCTTTTTCTAAACCAGGAAAAGCCTCAGCTCTTTTAGCCTTTCCTCATTACTTCTGAAGTACATGGTATAAGATATTTTAGCCTCCAAGGGGCTCATGGTTGTTATGCTATTTCATCTTTACAACAGCCCTGGGGTGGAGTCAAGACTGAGAGAGAATGTGGCTGACCTGAGGTCATTCAGGGAACTTTGTGGCTTGGGGGAGACTTGAACCTGACTCAGCCCAGCCCAGCCCAGCCCAGCTCCAGCATTTAACCACTACAGCACATTTCCTGTCCTGTGAAGTCACCCTAAGCAAAAAGGAGAAATGCCCTTTAGCAAAGGAGGGTGGGCACTCTCCCCTCGCCCTCTTAGACTACATGATGCAAGGATCGCTCTAGCTGGGCACACTGACAATTGTTATAGACAGTTCAGTGGATCTATGAAATAGTTACATGGCATAGTTCACTTTGCTTAAAAAAGAAAATTGCCCTATATTGATACCATTGCTCTAGTTCACTATGATTTATAAAACAATAATTTTTTTGCTGTTTGCCCTTTAATGTATCTGATAGCAAAAACATAAATCTTATTGAAATCATATTCTTGGCTAAGCTCTTCTTGTCCTCCACAACCTCAGAACTGAACTATGAAATCGTACCCTTCGGTAAACTTTCACCAAACAATTCTTTTTGGAATAGATCATTTTAAAAGCTGAACTATTTTATGTTTTGCAACGGGGGGGGGGGGGCTACAGAGGAAGGTCCCAGCTAGAGATGAAAAAAAAACAACAGCTCTGTGCTGCAAAGACTAATGCTGAACAGTGACCTAGAAACTTTTCCCAGAGCTCCAAGGAGACCATTTCTGCCAAGACTCAAGTGAGCCCAGAAAATCAGAATCCGATAGCGTATCTGCAAGGGAGTTTCCTGCTGAATAAGACTGGTGATTTTGCATGAAATGAGAGTGTGGGAAGATACCACAAAGCAGAAGATTTGGCACGTCCCTTCTTCGAATGGACCACCCTAACTGTATAACCCTGATGAAAGCCTTGCTTTACCAGAGGATTGCATTGCAAAAAGAGTGGTAGGTTCCCTCAACTCCTCAAAGATAGGTGGCCCCTACCCTGTGGAATGACCCGCCTGAGCAAGTCAGAAGAGCCCCCACTCTCCTGGCTTTTTGTAAATGATGCAAAACCAAACTATTCAAAAAGGCTTTTTACTCAAATGGGAGGGCTGTATTGTAGGGATGGGGTCTCAGATGCTTTGCTAATGAGTTAGGGACAATCAGGGCTTTTTTTTCTGGGAAAAGAGGTGGTGGAACTCAGTGGGTTGCCAGCACAGGGGGCAACTCTTGGTGGGAGGTGGTGCCCATGGTACCACATGTGCGTGGGCAAAGGGCATGCATGCTTCCAGGGCCAATGACGTCACTTTGGGTCAGCTGGAAGAAGGGGGAAGTTTTTAAAAGTTTAAATTGCCCTCAGTGAAAGTGGTCACATGGCTGGTGGCCCCGCCCCCTGATCTCGAGACAGAGGGGAGTTTAGATTGCCCTCCACTCAGCAGCGCGGAGGGCAATCTAAACTCCCCTCTGTCTGGAGATCAGGGGGCGGGGCCACCAGCCATATGACCATTTTCAAGAGGTTCCGGAACTCCGTTCCCCCACGTTCCCCCTGAAAAAAAGCCCTGTCCTCACCTCCATTTTATCCTCACAACAATCTTAGGAGGCAGGCTAGGCTGAGAATTTGTGTGACTAGTCCAAGCAAGCTTTGATGGCAGTCTCCCAGTTCCTAACCATTCTAACCATTACACCACACTGGCTCTCAGTGTGAAAGGAATGCAGGGCTGGCAATGGTGCTCACTTGGTGCTAAATTTAAACATGTGTTGACAATCTTACTACACACAGGTAAGGAGAAACAACCTGAACAAGAGATATTTCTAGGGTCTCAGTTTAATTTACTCTGACCCCAAGAATGGAGCTAGACATATGACTAGATTAGGACTGCCAGGCCCACTGGTGGGGTGGGGGATCCCCTGTTCCAGCCTCTGCC
The DNA here is from genome assembly GCF_028583425.1 of Eublepharis macularius. Lineage (NCBI taxonomy): Eukaryota > Metazoa > Chordata > Lepidosauria > Squamata > Eublepharidae > Eublepharis > Eublepharis macularius. The sequence continues at coordinate 21,652,990 of NC_072798.1, forward strand.
CCTGCCACCACTCACTTGGCTGGTGAGGGGGGGGGAAGTGGGGAGACAGGCCTCCCTGGTGTGCTCTCAGTGTGATGCAACAACACCACTCTCAGGAGTGATGTCATCATGCAAGCCCCAGTACATAGAGAAGGAGTGTTCCCAGGGCCTGCACGGTGATGTCACTCCTGGAAGTGATATGATCGCACCGCATTGGGAACACTCCTGCACTTGGTGTACACGTGAGGAGACAGAAAAGATGAGCGTCAGAGGTCCATCCACCCACTCCTCCTGCTGGGAGGATAAGAGAACCTGGCAACTAGGGGTGTGCACTTTGGGAATCTGATTCGGGTCAAATGCCCAAATCAGACCCGATTTGGAAAGCTCCGGGATTTCCAAATTGGGGCCAGCATAGGAAGTCCTGAAACAAAGCTTCCCGAAGCATGATTCGGAGAGCTTTGGATCAAGGAGTTTAAATGCTCATTTCCCTGCCGCTGCATTTAAACCCTTGAATCAGCTGCTTGTTGGTGGCTTCCCCAATGAGCAGTTGAGCGCCGGCAGTGGCTGAATGGGGCGGTGGGGATGCAGGCATATACCTGCGAGTCTCTGCCGGGTGCTCCCTTCAGCTGCTGCAGACGGGACCGGGGAACTCTCCAGCCCTGTCCGCGGTGGTTGAATGGGGTGGCAGGGATGCAGGCCAATGCCTGCAAGTCCCCACTGGGTGTTCCATTCACCCACTGCTCGTGGGCCGGGGAAATCCCCGGTCCCATCAGTGGTGGGTGAAAAGGGCGGTAAGGAAGCAGGCATAAGCCTGCATCTCCCTGCCAGGCACGGGAAAAACAGTCCAGCGCGCTCACCCTCCCGGTGAGAGGGGGGGGGATTTCCCCTCCTTTTCGCACTGGGAAAGTCTGCGCCGCCAGTCTGCTTCTCCCCGATGTCAAAGAGACAGGGAGATTTTCCCTGTTTCTTTGACACCAGGGAGAAACAGCCCAGTGCGCTCGTCCTCCCGGTGAGAGGGGGGGGGGGGAAATCTCACTCTCAGCACCAGGAAAGTCAAAATCACTGCCAGTCTTCTTCTGCTGGGTGTCAGAGGCCCCTTTTGACTTCGAGTGTCTCAGCCACCCCTTTTGACTTCGTGACTACATATCTTATGGCAAATTAATGTACTCATAGAGAATACACAGGCATGTTATTTCAACAAGTTCCTTTATTGAATTCATTGTATAATATGTTATTCATATTTCATTACATGGGTTGTTTCTTTTTTGACAGCTTTGACTGGTGGAGTTGTAATTGCCATCTTTGACTTTGTGACTGTATATCTTATGGCAAATTAATGTACTCTTAGAGAATACACGGGTATGTTATTTCACAAGATTGTTTATTGAATTCATTGTATAATATGTTATTCATGCTTATTACACGCATTGTTTCTTCATTGACAGCTTTGACTGGTGGAGTTGTTAATGCCCCAGAGGAGGTCTATGGATGAAACAACTGGCAACATTTGCCGGCCCTGGTTGTTGGGCGGACGGTGAATGCCCTTGGTGGGCGTCCTGACATTGTATATCCTACCTGGATAAGGAATATAGAACATTGCTCATTACACTTGTCAAGACTCCTTGGTGACTTACCTAGGGACTTACCTGCGGTATGTTCTCTAGGGTTTATGCTGTACCAATTTATTTGTACCATAAGGATGATTGATTTATAACAGCGGCTTGAGCTTTGCATTGTTTGCTGTTCAACAAATTTCTTATACTTCATTGATGCTGTTTTTGATTAATGTGACTTCATGCAGTAAATATTTATTGATGGTTTCACTGTTTTCAGTGTTTTTGGAATCATTGTATAACTATTGTGTCTTTCACGTGTAGTTTTCTACCTTGTTGTGAGTTGTATAGTGAAGGTGCCTCTTATTTATTGGGGTGTCAGAGGAAGCAGCCCTGCAGCGCCCACCCTTTAAACTATCAGCTGGCAGGCGGCAGGGGGATCTTTAAAGGGCCAGGTAAGTGGGCTGGAGGGGAGGGGGGTAAGTGCGGGATTTGGGGTGGGAGTGGGTGGGGGTGCTGGGAGAAAACCCAGCCCCCGAATCACTTTGGAATGCTCTGAATCTTTACGGAGCATTCCGAAGCAATTCAAATACCCGAATCCGAAGTGGCTTGGCGCTTCGGGTTTTGAGTATTTCCAAATATTTTCACCATGCACACCCCTACTTGCAACCCTAGATTGGACAGTGGAAGACCCAATCATGGAGTATCAAAACATACCCTGAATGTAAGATGATTGACCTAAAGAAAAAATTATACATAAACTTTAAAAATCCCATTGCACATAACAATAAAGTCTCTGTGAATATAAGACAGACTCCTCGTTTCCCTGATGGCATATTGGGGGGAAACTCCTATTCTTCCTGTCAGTAAATGATATGATGCAATGCGTATGCAATTCTAAGGTGCCCCAAGACTCTTTGTTGTTTCTTTCTCACAGCTGGATGCAACAACTCTCTTCCACCAAATCTTCTGCCTGAGAAAGGCTAAGCAGAAGGGAGCCATTGGGTCCAATGCCTGGTATTTAGGTTTATATTACTTCACATTGCTTTGTTAGGCACACCTCAATGTGCACCCTTAGGCCACCCTTCCCTTCACCCATGCATGCACAAGCTTTCTGGCTACAGGCTTGGTCTGGTCTCCAGCACTAATCAAAGCTTAGGTCATATTCAACCTGGGGTACTGCAGCTGATATTACAAACACTGTTAAACTCTGGTTTCAGAAATAGCCTTCAGGGTTTGCTAAAATTTTCCAAAATGTTAGTCCAAGACAAGCACCCTGGAGTGGAAAATTGCAGCCTGAACTTTTAAAGCCTATCAGTGTTGTGAACAAATGAACACAGAGAGTTCAGCAGCCTTATCTTTAGCATAAGCAACACTACTAGTTCAGACACAGTCTGACCTAACAGGCATTTACATTTAGCATCTACATTCCATGGTACCCAAGAGTTACTATGCATATTAAGATAATCGCTGGGAAAGAAGACAAAAAAACAAGACTGAGAAACATCTTTTTTTTAGGTTTTAACCCAAAATATCGAGTTGCAACCAACATATTTATACATGTACTATACACAGCGATTTTCAGGATACATTTGGCTGCATTTCTTGTTGAGTGTCTTGTGTGATAAACCTGGGTTTGCCTCGTGTGACATGTTCATTCACTAAACCTTGTTTATTAGACAATCTCATATGAGAGGTGAAGAGTGCTCTGTCTCCATGAAGACACACAAGGAATGCACCAACCTCTCATAGTCAATACCTTCTGTGGTCCAGTAGCTGAGGGACAAGAATCTAAAAGGGCACCCAGACAAAAACAAAGCGACATTCTAGCAGGGGTTCTACTTTAGGGTTGCTAGCCCCCCACATTGAAATGGGGGGATGGGGGATGGGCAGGCAGTGGGACCCAATCTGAGCCTCCTGCACATGCACTCTAGAGGCCCTCCACCAACATCACATCTGGTGTAAATCAGAAGTAATGGTGTTTCTTTGGGGTCAAATCAGCCCCAAACATTGCAATTTTGCTAAGTTTGGAGCCAACTTGGCCCTGCTGAGATACTGGAAGTGACATCATCAGGGCCTCTGGAGTGTGTATGCCACTTTGCTGCATGCTGCAGGGCTCTCAGCCTGCCTCCCATCTCCTTTCCTCCTGCTGGCCAGATGAGTGGGCCCAGGAGATCTACCCCCACCAGGGGTCTGGCATCCCTACTCTACTTTCTGTAATATTCCTAGGCCCTCAGAATGAGGAACCGCCTAAAACATTAGTATGAAAAACAACTAAATGCATCTTGTAGAGCAGTCTGAGGGCCAAACTCCATGTTATAAATTATACAAGTTTGCCACAGGGGCTTGCAGTCATAGTGCAGCTGCAGGTTCTCTGTGGCAACTTGATTTAGAAGTGCTACAGGGTCCTGATTCTGATTGGAACCATGGGATGGGGGGGAGGAGCTCTTGCCTTCTCTCCTGCCCTGTTTTCTCAAGCCAAAATGGCTCCAGAAGTATTTGTAAGCATTCAGCGCATATGAGGGATCCCAGTCCCCTGGTGAGGGCGGGAGATTCCCTGCTCCCAGTCCCCCCCCCACTGTTTACCTGGCAGGTGAGAGGAAAAGGTAGGGGGAACAGGCTTGGGAGCTCTGGAGCATGCTCTGGAGAACTTGCTTGCCATGCCAGAAATGACATCATTCCCAGCATAACAAGGAAGTGAAGGCCCCCATAAGAGGCTAATTTGATAAAAATCGGGCCCCCAAACTAGTGTTGGGGGACCTTCACTTCCTTATCACACCGGTAGTAATGTCATTCCTGGCATGATAAGAAGTCTTCTGGAGTGAGGTAAGTTCCCCCCATGCATGCCCACCCACAATCCCTTTCCCTATCTCCTGATTTGGGCCCTGGGAGACCTGGCGACCCTAGTGCAAATAATGTCCACTAGCACCATTTGGGCTCAGGAAAACTTGTAGCAAGTCCCCTAAACCTTGTTCTAGAACAAACTAATCACATGATAATCACATGATATTTGTTAGTTGTATTTTGGTTCCATCTCACCAGAGGACTGAGAAAGAGGGCAGACCTTGCTGTTTATCCCACAAGCACCAAGGTATTTAGACTAGAAGGCTGGTCTGTTGTGTCTTAGTTTCATTTCTCTTTGCCTTTGAAATTACCTGAGTCAATCTGACTCTCCAATTTGGTATGAACTAATTCCAGACTTCAACATTGCCCTTTTGCCTTTTTGTGCCTTGTCAAGAATTAATGTCATTTCTTTTACGTCTATGAACAGACATGCCCTCCAACATCTCAGCAACTGCTACCTACTTGTTGGGGAAGAAAGGAAAGGGTTAACTTTCCTTCAGAGTTCTGGTTTGTCCACAATGCCTCAGCTGTCAGATTCCTGTCCTAGCCGAGTGTGAAAAAAATGGAAGCAGACACTTCTTAAATCAGTATGTTCCCAGTGCCAATAAAGGCTGCATTCGTGAGCTGCAGAATTCTCTACCTTTTCCCAACACCTGACTAAGACCACTCTCCGTGAGATCATCACAGTGCACACAAGGCCCTTTTAACTCTATGCACCCTCAGGAGACCTTTTACAAAGGTGGTCTTCTTGATCCATCATGTATCACAAAAAGTGAATGTTCATACATGTAAGGTTAAAGTGTTGCTTGCTGAAGATATTGAATCTTGAGGAGTCAAAGGAACATAAATAACTGAAATGGGGTCATGTTGGTATCCCTTAGGCTTTGCTTCACCAATCCTGTATTAATTCTTGCTATCCAACTCAATCATCAAGGGTCATGTGACCTTCCGGCTCATAGCGCAGCACCCTTCAGGCTCAGCTGCCAAGTTCACAGCTTTGGATTCTGCACCCTCCCCCCCCCCCAATTTGTATTTTGATAGACTAAATCTGGTGGGATAAAAGTATAGATATATAGGACTGCCATACCTGTGCAGAGCTTGAATGCTGCTGATCTGTTCCCTAACCAAGATAATGGTCTCTCTATAACAAAATTTTTCTAATAAAAATGTCTCTACAGGATGCGAAGGAGAGAGGCAGATTCGGTTTACTGGACTTGAAAGTGTATTATGCCTCTGCATGTCTAATGTGGATGAAGGAATAGATGCTTTTGAGAAACGAGAGACTCTTAACGTTGGAAGGTTATGACTTGAGATTTGGAACATGCCTATTTGTGGTATGACAAAGTAAAGGTCAATGCAGACTGCAAAAATCTTTATATTAGGAGAGCTATTTTGAGAATTTGGAATAAATATAAATTGAGACTAACACAGAAGACACCACTTTGGATTTCAGCACAGGAAACGTTCTACAGAAGGAAGATGACTTTTAAACAGGGATGGTTGACTTATGGAGATTTAATAGAATTTTCACAAGAAGATTGCAAATAAGGGTCAGGGCTTTTTTCCAGCTTGAACGTGGTGGAATGGAGTTCCAGAACCTCTTGAAAATGGTCACATGGCTGGTGGCCCTGCCCCCAATCTCCAGACATAGGGGAGTTTAGATTGCCCTTGGGCATTCTAAACTCCCCTCTGTCTGGAGATCAGGGGGCGGGGCCACCAGCCATGTGACCATTTTCACCGAGGGTGATTTAAACTTTTAAAAACTCCCCCCTTGTTCCAGCTGACCCAAAGTGACATCATTGGCCCTGGGAGCATGCATGCACTTTACGCGTGCGCATGTGGTATCAGGGGCACCACCTCCTGCCAAGAGTTGCCTCCTGTGCTGGCAACCCACTGAGTTCCACCACCTCTTTTTCCTTTTCCAGAAAAAAGGCCCTGCATAGGGTTATAAATGTCAATGGTTTGCATATGCTTAGCTTTTAGAAAGATTTAAATTAGATAAAAAAAACGATGGGGCTTTGAGAAGGAAAAGACAGAATTTGAAAAAAGAGCTTTGTTCAAATGATGAACGTTATTTCCAAAATGTGTAAGTTGTTACTGAAATTTGAAATGGAAGAAGAACCTGTGAAAGACTGTATGGTAAAATGGGCAAAAAAAATTTGGTAAAATATAATGATGGACCAAGGGAAAATATGTGCGGTAAAGGGGCTCAAATTTATGTTGAGTGTTAAGACTTAACTTAAAGAAAATTTTTATAAAATGATGTATTGGTGGTATATGCCTCCTGATAGATTAGCCAAGATGAGCAAAGGTATGTCAAATAAGTGATGGAAATTTGAGAAACAAGAAGAAACATTTTATCATCTCTGGTGGACTTGCTGTAAAGCTAAAATATTTTGGACCCAGATTCATACAGTAATACAAAAAATACTAAAGACTACCATACAGTTTAAACCTTTTTGGGGGGATTAATGGACAAACAGTTGGAAAATCAGCATGGCATTTTATTTCTATATATGATTACTGCAGCTAGGCTTTTGTATGCACAGAAATGGAAAAATATGGAATTACTTTCAATAGAGGACTGGACTATGAAAATGATAGAGTTAGTGGAGATGGCGAAACTTACAGCTTTCATCAGAGAGAAAACATTGTCTATCTTTTTGGCTAACTGGAAACCCTTTATTGACTTTCTGCACGAAATGAGGAATAGTGACTTGATGATTTGTACTTTTTGATCATTAAGAAGATAATGGAGGAATATAAAACAAGCAGAAGGGAGGCAGTAGTGGAAAAGAAAATTTTGGAGATACTGTAAATTTGGTTAAAAAAAAAGAAGTGTTGTGGAGAGGAATGGAAATGAAATATGTATTATTGTTCTTTTTTCCTTTCTAAATTCCAAGTTCTGTTACCGTCTACTTTTTCTTTATTCTTGTTTTCTGCCCTTTCTATGGGCTTTTATTTCTATTAATAAAATAAAAAAAATAAAAATGTCTCTACCACAGATCTTGTTTTCAAAATGGTGTAGTCACGGCCATGCAATTGAGAGGGGCCGCTGCTCATCTCTTTAGCATGCAGAAAAGTCTCAGGTTCAGTCACAGCATCTCCAGTTAAGAGGATCAGGTGGCTGATGGTACGAGAGCTCTATGTGAGACTCTGAAAAGCTGCTGCCAGTTTGAGCAGACAATACTGACCTTGATGAACCAGTGGTCTGATTCAGTATAAAAGAGCTTCATGTGTTCAAGTATTAAAATGTCAGTAAACTAGGATGGTCCCATAGCTGCTGTATGTAGTCCTGATTCCTCCTTCCCATGCGGGCCCAGCATTGATGTTGGAAACCCATCAGCACTATCAGTTACATGTGTGGGGTCACCTCCAGATCTGAGATCATTGCTGTTAGCTCAACCTGGGAGCATACTGGGCAGCACAGATCATTCTGGATTTTAACCTTGATTCTTCAGCATTTGAAGTTCCGCTGTCTGTCCCGTCTCTCACTGTTTATCCCGTGAGTACTTGCAACCAGCACAAGATACATCAATCCTTGGACAACATTGTCACTACCATTTGGTATATTAAGAAAAACATGTACATTGTAACACTTTCTACTTTGCAATGCTGATCTTACAGGCAAACTTTTACAATGTTACTGCCAGACTAAGACAAGAGTAATTCCACAAATACATGGGTGGTGTGACAAACACAAAGGGTTTTTTTTTTCCTTTCTCCTTTTTCCATTGAATTGCTGTCTGGAAGCAGCCCAGAAAGCCTGCAATAATAAAAGGCTTGTCTCAAACAAATATGCTATTGCTCTGCTAGAATGTACTTTTAAGTCCCTGAGTTATATTTCCAAGCTAATGAGTAACACCAAGATATGCAGGTGGTTATCCATCATGATGTCAACTAAGATAATGCTGCATTGCCTCAATTGGACTTCTCCACCCTGAGCACAGCAATACCAGATAAGGAGTCCTGAGCATTCAAAGTATAAAAAGACAGCAATGGTTAAAAGAAGTGAGGGGAATTTAATAACTCTTTAGATGGGTGACCCAGAGCTCACTGGATGCTCTAATGGGTACATGGTGTGCTTCTCTCATTAGTGTCAACAGAAGTGGATAAGCAGACATCATGGAATAAATAGTTGGATCAAAAGTGATTTGTGCGTTCCGCATCTTGATTACTGGAACCAGTGTGGTATAGCAGATGAGAGTATTGGACTTTTTGTCCTTGAAAATCTCAACCACAAAATTAACTGGGGTTCCCCTACATGCTCCCCTGGGTACCTTATGAGGAGGAGTACATTCTTTCTTATCTTTGAAAGGAAATTTAAAAAAAAAACATTTCCATAGGGGAGAATATGGGTCATGAAGGAACAAACACACACAACGAACTCACCGCTCATCAGGTGAGATCTGATGATCTACCCGCAGAAAGTATCAGTGGTTATGGATCTTTCCCGTGCCACCCTCAGCAGTCCCGGTTAACCCCAGGAAAGTTGATTCCTGAAGTTGTGTGACTTGTGTGGACTAATAGCCATACAGGTTGAGGGACTGCATTGAGGAGGGGTGAAATTGCCTTTCTACCTGTCTCCAGAGACAGAAGAGGGAGCAATTTTACCACTTCCCCTCCACACACACTGTAACCGCCCACTTGTGTGGCGTTTAGTCTACGCAGGTCTCATGATCCTAGGAATCAACTTTCCCAGGGTTTAAAAAAAGACTGCTGCAGGGAGGGCAACACAGAAAAGATCCCTGATACTTGCACCAAGGAATAGCTAGATCCAAACTACTGTGCATTTAAAGCCTGAAAAGTGCTAGGCATCCTTTTCACCTTCAAAGCACAAGTAAAAGCAAATGAAAGGGATAAATGTGCACGATGGGATCCTTGCCATAATCTAGGAACAAGAGCTTTCCAAGCAGCCTTTGGTATGAGCCTGGGCAGTTATAAGCCTGCTTCCTTTTATTTCAGATCATCCCAGTTTAGGGAAAAGAGATCTCATACAGAACATCTTGCACTCCCCCCCCCCTGCCTGACGCATAAACAGCTACCTGATAATGCATGAAAGGAATTTAGAACCTTTGGTGTTTGGGACGAAAATGTTATTCTACAGGCCCTCCGAGCTGTGTGATTCAGGCATCTCTACTAGAGGGAGCATCTTGGGTTCAGTTCATGCTGTGGTATGTGTTAATTTTTTTAAAACTCTGACCACTTCCTGAGGTGGTAACTCTTGAACCTCAGCAGCTTTCATGTTCAGAACAGGCATAGCATTAAAAAAAATACAATTCCAAGTGTTTTCTGAATGACACATTCCACTGTAACAAAAATTGTTATATTTCACTTCTGTGTAGTTTTGTTCAGCTGACCGCAGATAGGTTACGAGGAGGTATAGCAAGCCCTGGCCTGACAAAAGCTTACAGGTCTCATCTGCCAAACACATTAAACCAAATCAAAAAGAGACTGAATCAAAAGGCAACTGATCTCTTCCTGATGGTGTTCTTAAAAGTCCCTTTAGCCGTCTGTATCCTGGCTCAAGATGTGTGCTTCCTTTACTTAACAAAACAGGGTAATGAAAATCCTCTTAAAGCCAAGAGCATAGATGAACTTCAAAAGCAAATGCTGATGGCTTTCTGTACCTATAAAACTTTTAACATTTATTCCCCGAGCATGATGTAAAATATTAAAACAAAAGTGTTAAAACAGATGCTTAAAATCTAGGCTGGCACTGCCATTGGGTCAGTTAGAACAATTGCCTTGTTTACTAATAACTGCAGTCAGCACTAGATCATATGGAGGGTAGGAGGTGCCAAACAAGTTGAAACGATAAAACATCAATTCTATAAGAGTCCAAGATGCTTATTTCAAGTAGGGATGTATTGGCATGGTTTTCTTTGCATCAGGCAATACTGATGAGGATTCAGAAGTGGTGAACATCAGGAGTGCAAAGGAAACAAAAAGGTGGCAGCAGAGGGAAAAGTCAAGTTTGTTCAGTTGTCTGTCTTAAAATTCCATCTACTTCCCCTTGTTCCTGAAGAGGTGAAATTATCCAGATCAGATCACAAGAAATTTCTGTTCTACTGCACTCTAGCTCTGAAACACCACACGGCATAAAATGTTGATTGACCTAGAGCAGGGGTGGCCAAACTGCGGCTCGGGAGCCACATGTGGCTCTTCTAGTCATATTGTGCGGCTCCCGGAGGTCTCCGAGTATTGCCGCGGCCATATATTTTGTTTTAGTCTATTTTATTTCCCTCCCTCCCTCTCCTCCTTTCTTTCCATGTCTTTTCCTCCCTTTTCCTTTCCTTCTTTCCATGTCTTTCATATTTTCAATAAAAATGTTGGGGTTGCCAGCTCTGACTCAGAAAATATCTGGGGACTTTGGGGGTGAAGCCTAGCAAGGATGTGATAAGACTTTTGAGGTGTCACTTCCAAGTCAAAGGCCAGGCGATGGCTCTTCCCAAGCTCCACCCCTTCTGATGATGTCACTTCCAGCATACAGCACCAAACCCCCACCCCTTTCTGTGATGTCACTTTCAGGACACTCCTCCAAACCCACCTCCTCATCTGATGTCACTTCAATGCATCATCCTGCAGCTCTCAAACATCTGATGTTTATTCTATGTAGCTCTTACATTAAGCAAGTTCGGCCACCCCTGACCTAGAGAGGCAGTATGTACTTTATTGGGGGGGGGGGTGTTCGCTGGTAGCAGTATAGAGAAGAGTTGGCAGCCTGACACTTCCTTTGATGGTATACTGAACGCTCATGTAACCCCAACCTAACTTTAAAAACCATTCTCTAGGTATGTGGGCTGCTGGAATGTGTTCTGGAGAGGGGGCCCAGATCAAGGATAGAACACTTGCGTTGTATGCAGAAGATCCAAGATTTACTACTAGGCTATTTCCACATGGGGGCAGGGCCGGATCTAGGGTTGCCAGCGCCCAGGGCAACCCAAGTCTGGCTCTCTCCCCTGTGTGCGCATAGCACATGCGCTCCCAGCGCTGCGTGATGACATCATTTCTGTGACATCATCATGCAGGGCGCAGGCATGCCGCCCGTGCAGCAAGCCGGCTGGTCCAGCGCACAGTGCATTGGGGAGCTGGTGGGGGCAGCACGGGCGGCTGAGTGGAGGTCTGGGAGGCTGCCCAAGCCATCCGCCTGCCCCGCTGATGGGGCGGCCAGCTTGCCACGCGTTCCCTGTCCTGTGTGCATGGCAAGCCAACTGCCCCGTCGACGGGGCAGGTGAATATCGTGAGCAGCCTCCCAGCCCTCCGTTCAGCTGCCCACACTGCCCCCGCCAGCCCTGGTGCGCTCCTGGCGGCTGGCAGCTGCACCCAGCACCTCCTCTTTGGTGGCGCTCGGGGGAAAACTCCCCCCTGCCCTCCCCGTCGATCTGGCCCTGCATGGGGGTCAATGCTATTGGGAAGTGGGTTTTTCCCATGTGTCCTCACAGCATCATAGTGTATTTGTGCACCTCTCACGGTTCCCCCAGCTTTTCATTGCTCTGTCTCAAACCATTATAACAATAAGCCACCAGGTTTTATGAACAGGGAAACCACACAAGTTTGTTCCTGTAAGGAAATGATACTAGGTATTTTCAGCCAAAGGATCTTAAGTTGCAGGGTTTCACTCAAGGTAATGTATCAATGACATATGGGGATAGGAAAGGAAAGAAAACACATTATCAAAAGAAGGTAAAGGCATTTAAAAGAAGAGACAGCACAATTTTCAAATAATTTTATAATTTCCTGATGAACTTAGTTTGTGAATAAAAAAGGAAAAAATGAACAAACGTGTTTATATTATCAAGGCAAAGTTGAATATATAACACGATTTTCTTTGCAATTCATTATCCTGTCAGTAACATGACTCCACCAATAAAACACGTACAAGTTGAAGGCAGCTTGCGCACTTGCATCACAGACATCTATCACCTCCTGCTGCTGCTGCTTCCAGAAGGAACTCAAAGTATGTCATGACTATATATGCAAAGTCAGTCTCCTCCTCCATTAAAGTGCAACACACATGACTTTCCAAAGAGATAAAAGACTGCCGTCTGTAGTGGGGCAGTGGGGGAGAAAAGAGGACGTCTTACAATTTTCCACTCAGTATGACAGCCCATTGGCTGTACCTTAATGAGTAATCCAGAAAAGCAGCAATTGCCATTTAGCTTTTAGCATGAGGCGAACCCTAGGGAAGCAAGAATACTGTTTTGGCAAGTATGGATGAATTGCATATTATATGAAATTATATAGAAGAGTTTATTTGGGAGGGCGGGATATAATCCTGTTTATTTCATCACCCATTAAAAATGAAATGTGAACATCTTATAAGCACCAAAGCCTAAGGAATAGAGGGCAAGTTGAAATACAGTTTGATGTAGTGGTTAAGAGAGGCTGGACTCTCATCCAGAGAACTGGGTTTGATTCCCCACTCGTCTGCTTGAAGACAGCTGGGTGACCTTGGGTCAGTCACAGTTTCTCGGAGCTCTCTCAGCCCCACCCACCTCACAGGGTGATCACTGGGATAATAACAACACACTTGATAAACCGCTCTGAGTGTGGCATTAAGTTCTTCTGAAGGGTGGTATATAAATCAAATATTATTATTATTATTACAAAGTTTAGACACTGTCTTTACACAAACAGGTCATATCAAAACCAAGTATGTGAATTAACATGTGTGTCTGTGTGTTGTCAAGTTACTTCACTGCCCCAAATAATTGAGCAAACTGATGGCAAAGAGAGGTGGATGGGGAAAACCAGAATAATGGAATAATGTCAGTTAAATTTGGTTCAATATTTAGATTCCACATTAACAAACATGCTCCAAGTGTAACACTACAGACACCAGTAATTTTAACTTGGGATTCTAGCTGGAATGACCTGTCAATCAAATAGATCCTACCACTGGAACACTGGTCACCTCACATTAATCAGATTTTAAAAAATACATTCATGTTTAATAATTTAAGATGCAACTACTAGCGACAAAGTGTATTTATAATATGTGGATTTATGTTCCATACCCCTGTAAGTCCAAATATTTTACCCAATGGTATAGAAAAGAATTGTAAGCCTCTTTGATACAAAAACAAGAAATTCTAGATGAACATTTTTAAAAGTAGTTGAGTACAGAATAACCACACATATATAAACTGGCACTGGCAGAGCTGAAAGTGCATTCAGAAATGCTAATGACTTGCATAAGACAAAACTGGATCTAGTGTGTGTGTGCGCGCACACATGTGCAAATATGCTCTAATGCATCCTAAATGTTAAGCCAAAACTGCAGTATTATAGCTCCCAGGGTTACTCACAAAGATCATAATGGCCAGCAAAGACTAGCTCATAATTGTTCCTTTCTGTATTTTAAAAGTAGTCCATGCAGCAGAGGGCATAAAGTCCAGAGTCAATCAATAACATTCCTAAGAGGCCACACTGGTTTGGTCTTCCTTGGTCTGTCAAAGGCAACTGAAAGGTACCATGAGCCTTAAAAAAAATCCACATCCTTATAGAAACTGGGAGGAGGAATCCAGAACTTTGCCTTTTCATATTTTGAATTCCTTTGGACGACACATTTAATGTTTATACTTTTTAACACGACTTTTATTTTCATTTCTACTTCTATCTTTTTTTTTAATTAAATCGAACAATAGACACACATTGTCAGTAACTGCCCCAGCCCAAGGACCACACAGACAATAACAACAAGAAGAGAACAGAACTGGAAAATGTAAAGAAAAGAACCTGAAAAAGTCAAAGGAGAAATACCAATGACGACAGGTTACAGCACTCGCCACGCACACGGGAAAAGGTCAATATTCTTATGTTTATGTTTTTGACACTAAAAAGTTTGGAAATGGTTTTATTCTTTTTTTTAAAAAAAGATCAGCAGACACAGCCATTTTGTTCAGAAGGATAAGGCTTCCTCTACTTAAATGGAAAAAAGATAAAAAATATTATTTTTATAAAAACAGCACCTGCTGTACTGACAAGACTGAGTGATTGGCAAGAGAAGAATTTGTCTTGTCAATTCTGGCAGCCCCAAAACACCCACTGCCTGACTTGCCCATCCAACTAGATTCAATGGGACAGTGTTATTAAATGCGGAGCACTCCACTTTCCATTTCTTTTGTTGCTTGATTCTCTGAAAGGGTTTTTTTTTCCAAACTCCAAGGACTCTGACAGAAAGATATTCCCATTATCATTTCACTACTCACTGCAAGAACTTCTATTACAGTGATGCCAGGAAAGCTATATTTAAGATACGAACTAGTATGTATAAACTAATGTATCCCACTTCCTTTTGATACGAAAAATATCATGGCACTCCAGAACAACGTTTGAGACACGACGGAAATGGTGTTTCATTAACTTTTTTTACAAGATATAAGAATTTTCTCAAGCGGAGTACCATTTCAATATTAGAATGAATAGAAATGGATTCCTAAAACTCTCATAAAAATTCATAACTCTCTTGCAAAATACACAGAAAATTCCCTTGGATGAAAAGTTTCTGGAGTGATCTATGTGAGTCTTTCCCTTTTCTGAATGGTATCTGATGGCACGTATTATAGTATCTCACCATAATGTTATTCGTTTAATTGTAGTTGATGTATGGGATTTCCAGAGAGCATTTTGGCATTGCTAAGTGAAAAAGACAGCCACAATAGTAATTGTAACAGACCCAATACACCAGAAACCTATTTCTTCTAGATGTATCTAATTTCCCTTAAAGGTTGGTAGCTAGTGTCATTATGTAATTTCAAGGCTGAAGTATTGTTTTATCAGTATTCCCAATCTTGGTTATTTTGGAATGAGCATTTGCTTTCCTGAGAATCACTAAGATTTTCAACCAGATCATGAAATTATCTGATTTCTCATGAACAAAGTAGAATGAATTGCCCCATTCCCCTCATCTTTGGAGGATTCCTGCAGTTTATAAATCTTTTTGATACTTAATAAATTAACACTGTTATAGCTTGAAAGAGTAAACATAAAGCCAAGCTTGTTATAATCCCGCAAATAAAACTCCATTAATATGGCAAGCACAAAACAAAGTATGCTGGAATTAACAGATAAGAGGGTATTCTTGAATAGTGGACTGAGGAACAAAGTGATGAAAATGATATCACTGTGGCACATTTGTTCAGAGCCATCTTTATTGAACACAGGTGATGAATCTTACTTGTAGCAGGAATAAAATCTATGATTGCTGTACTGGCAATCTATAATCCCCTCTGATTTGAGTACGCTGGTATGCCATCTCATACCAGAGTGAATGTCCACTTGACTTCCAAGGAAGTCATCTGTCTTGTGTTCAAAATTAAAGGAAACGAGTAAACAGGCCATGTTCAACACTATTGTCACAAGCAATGCCTCGTATTTAAGGCTTCATAGTTCCTACAGAAATATGGTGAGGTATGGCCATTGCCCAGAGGCATCAAGAGGATTATCCACAATGGCTCACTCTGTAAATCTAAATCTGCTCTTCTCTAAGGTAAAATATTGCTTGGTGTTTCTCTCAAAAATCTCTTTACTGGGGGTTTAGGTTGGGCTTTATGGAAGCAGGATTAAGTTCACAGAATGAGGTGGAAAAGTTGTATTGGGGTGGCAGGGATGTGTTGCAAGACAGGCATATTACAGATTTGGAGATGGAGGGGGAAGGGTTCAAACTGTAACCAAATGGCCAGTGTGGGAACTGGCTCTGCTCCACAAATCCTTCCAGAAAACATGCGAAGAGTGGAGTAGAGTATAAACAATGGGCATTATCATGATTTCATTGCAGTGGGTCTTGCACTCAATTTGCTGGGAAGAGCATAAGTCTGCTGAAGAAGATCCAGGTTTGGGGTTTTTTTTGGAGTAGCACAGCCACATGGTGGCAGCTGAGTTAAAGACTCCAGAAATACAAGAATGCAGAACTGTGATTTATGGGTAGTACAATAAACACATGAGGATGAAGCAGCAACCACAAGCAACTATCTCTGACTGGCTCCCCTCCCTACTTTCGACAAAACAAATGCTATCAAGAAGCATCTAACATAAGAAGTTTACAAGCACCAGTTGTTTCAACCAGTGATAAGGAAAATTCCACAGCTTCTTCTACAGAGCGAGTGTATTGTTTTACAGCAGGGAACAAGGGCAGCTGGAGACCCAACCATATAACTTAATGGGATCGCCAGGGAGTGGTGGTGGTGAGAAGATGCGAGGCCTGAAGGCTGTGATAGTTTTACAGGCAGCATTAAATTCCTACAGTGAGTAATTAGGAATGAAGAAGAAAAAGCTAGAAGGGAGATTTCAAAACAGAAGCTCCTATCAAAATGCGCTGACTCAAACAATAGGGCCAAAGGCGCGGCTCTGGTATGAGGCATGGCTCAGTGGTATGTACAGTCACTGTCTACATGCCTTCCGGTAAAGGCAATTTCAACCTTGAGAACAATCAGGTCTCCCCCCCATTTTATTGCTCTGTGACGAAAAGCATCAGCCACAGGGTATTTCTACTTTCAGCTCTAAAACTACCATTCCTGATCTCCAAAAAGTCATGAGGGTGTGATGTAAATTTCTCATTAGAAAACCAAGGGAGAAACAGTGCCATTAAAAACTAAGCTTACTTATGTTGTACCTCCTTTCTGAAGTACCCCAAGGTACCACTGAACATCACTAAACAAATTTGGCACTGGATGGCCCATTTGCATCCCTTTACAATAAAAGACAAGCATTACAACAGAAGTGCTTGTTTGAGAGAGACACCTTCCTTTCTATATAAAAATTAGTGATGTCCTAGAAACTGTGATGCCAGATTTGGAAGAAAAGATTCAGTGGAACAGAGTAATACAAGATAGTCAGAAAAAAAACTTCGATACATGTGGCATGGCCTCTGAAATAAGATGGGAAAAAGCCTTCAGAGTAAAGTAGTAGGTGTGACCATATTTAGTATTCTGCCTAATCAACCTGGAATGCAAGGTCAAGGGAACTAATGTTGTGGGAACTTCCATGTATAAAATGCCGAAGCTGGAAAAACCAAACATGGTGAGTAGGACAATGACCACAGAGGCAAAACTATAAGAAAAGCAATTTAAGAGGAAGCAATCTTTCTTCTACTTCATTATGTACGTTCCAGTTCCTGACCACTTTTCTCATACTGGCTCTAAAGGTACTATTAACTCTGAAAATTGAAAAGCTACAGAAAGAGTAACTTTCTCTAAGGAAGAATATAGTGAAACCAGGGGGGCTCTGCTGAACAGCTGCAAAATGTCACTATGCATAAAACCAGCACTACACAGTCATAAAAAAGCTATGTTCACAATTAGTGCAAAACATATGAATTCCTATCCAGCCTGTTAATTTGGCTTTGTGAACAGCGTGCTGTTCACAATAGCAAAATAGCCTTGAAGAGGCTAATTTGGATGCACTAAACAGTTTGTGTGTGTGTGCGTGTGTGTGCGTGTGTGTGGGGGTGCTATGGAAGGTAAAGCGGTAGGTGTGATCATATTTAGTACTCTGCTACTAGGCACCGTTCACAAAGTAAAACTCAAAACAGTTAAAATAAAAAGTCAAGTATATAGAAAGCATCCTGCAAATGAGAATGCAAAGAAACACAGAGGAAACAATGACTGCAATTGACTGGATCAAAAAAGCCAGCTAAAGAAAATAGTTGCCAGCATTTCAGAGCCCATTTGGTAAGCAAAAACGCAGCTCACAATATGAAGAAGGTACTACACAATAACTTTCTGGATTCTTGCTTATTTGTCATGACCACCGAGAACAAGGAGTACTTTCCCTCTGTAATAATTTCGCCTTTTAGGCTAAAACATTTTTGCAAACACAGGCAGCAATTCTTCAGCTAGCAAAACTGATGTTGGCCACTTCTGGAGCATGCTCAGCTTCCCCTATCCAACTGGGAAATAAAATAAAGGCAAGTGCTCCACCGCTACCACCTTAACCACCAGAACTAGTTGTGTCCAAAATATTGCCACTCCCGTATTTATACGGCTCAGCAAATTTCTGAGCAGACATATCCCAAAACCAGCAGGAAAGATAACTGGGAGGCATATTCCAAAGTTTAAAAGGCAGTGAGAAGATGAATGCAGGCATGATTCAGAACTTCTAGACTGGAAGAGCTGAGATACCAGTTTCGTCAAGTTTTTTTTTTAATATAAAAAGGTGCACCAAAAGTTCCTGTTCTGGTCTCTCCCTTCATACTGTTCTTCATCCTCACGACTCACTGGACTGGCTGGGCTCGGCCCCTGGGTGTGCTTCTCGTGCCGGGGCTTGCATTGGTTCTGGTCATGACGATTCCTCAAGTGCATTGACAACTTGCTCCAGGATGTCAGGGCAGTGATCAGCTATCTGCTGTAGAATGGCATTGGCAAACTCTTGGAGCTCTGCGCTGTCCCTCTCACCTTTCTCCAGCTCCTCATGAAGCTGCAAGAAAAGAAGACACAATTCATTTAACACAAGATGGTGTAATTAAGGAGTTCTACACAGCATTTGGTCCTCAGCCTGGCACTCCTTTAGGAAAAACAGGCAAAACCAAAACAGATACACTTTAGAGTAACGACTAAAGGAGGTAGTAGAGAAGAGCAAGAGTTCAGTAGCACCTATAAAACTAACAAAATTTGTGGTAGGGTATGAACTTTCTGTATCTGAAGGCGAGAGCTGAGGCTCATAAAAGTTCATACTCTACCACAAATTTTGTCAGTCTTATAGGTGCTACTGGCGTCTTGCTCTTTTCTGTTGCTACATTCAGACTAACACAGCTACCCATCTTGACTAAAGGAGATGGTGAAATAAGTGTGAATAGTCTAAGCCAGATACCTATATAGTCAGAAGTGAACTATGAACTGCCTTAACTTCTAACAGGTTAGAAAAATATTTTATTCCTGCAGCATGTATATATTCTACTGCCCTTAAACGTATTGTATTTTGCCTGTCAGTTTGATGTAGTTTTGCCCTGGGAAATATGGATTGTATACCTACATTAAATTTTTTAAAATTAATTTTCCAAAATTTTTAAATATAATAGGAACATATAGCAAATAGCAAGTAACAATAAAGAATCTACAATTACAACTTATAACTTTTAAAGCTTTGATAAAACTCTATACATTAGCATTTTGATAAACTATGATTTACATTATGTTGTCTGGATTCTTAATGAGTTACCATAAGCCTAACATTTTCAAATTGCAAATTGCTTGTTGAGGAAGTTTTGTGACCAAAAAATCATTTCTAGAGATATTCCAAAAAGGGTTCCCATTTAGTATAAAATTCTGTTGTTCTCATCGGATTCGTTTGAAAGCATATTTTATCTGTTATTTTTTCCATCAAAATTTGGTCCCAAATTTTGCTATACCAAGTATTAAGGTTTGGTAACGTTTCTGATTTCCAATATGAGGCTATCGTAGACTTTGCTGCTACTAAAAAAGTTATTAAATTTTTCCTGATTTGTGGTATTGACTGGTCTTTCCAGATGTCTAAAACATCAATTCTGGTTTTAGGGGAATGGTGTATGATGGAATAAGGGCTATTTGGTGTAATATTTTTTCCCAGAACTGTAACATGCTTGCATTCCCACCAACAATGTGCAAAGGAACCTACTTCACCACACTTTTTCCAGCAAAGAGGTTAACTTTTTGAATAAATTTTTGTTAGTTTTGGGAGATACCAATGATTAATAATTTTATAAGTTTGCAGCCTAGTGTTAATGACCGTGGAGTTGGATAGATTTGATGTCCAAATTTGTTCCCAATCTTTTTTTGTTAGGGGTATACTGCAATCTTGTTGCCATTTTGATTGTGCAGTTGTGATTTGGATGTCTTTGTTATGTATTAGTATGTTATAAATTTTAGAGATTAAATTTTTACAAGTAAACTGCTACTTCCAAAAATTGTTCAAAATTTGTTTTTGGTGTATTCATTATTTCCTTTAGTTTGATATCCTTTGAAAAATAAGATAACTGAAAATATAAAAAACAAGGAATAGTTTGATCTATTTTTGTTTCTATTTCTCTCTTTCCTAGTAATCCTTGTTTGGGCTATATATCTTAGCCATATATTTCGTTGTATAGGTAGGGTATGTTGAGATGGTAAGGATTGGTGTGATATTAAAATGGAGTACTGTGAGATCTCCAGAACAATTTTGCTTTTAGATTTATCCTAAATATTAAGGTTGGCTGCAAAAATCATGTTTTGTTTAGCTATTTTTGATCTGTATTTTTGGCAAGTCCAAATAGTATCTTGTATTGTATTGTGTTGCTGTGAAGAGTCAAAAATATTGATCCAATCAGTGTGTCCTTTATCTTGTAATATGTGAATTACATTTATAAGTCTAGAAGCTGCATTGTATGTTGTGAGGTCAGGGTAATTCAGGCCTCCTTGTGATCTTTTTCTTTTCATTATATTGAAAGCGGTTGTAGGGTGTTTATAATGCCATAAGAATTGATTTATTAATGCTAGTGTTTTAATAGTTTATTGGGAATATTAATACGTATAGTTCTAAATAAGAAAAGAAGCCTTGGAAGAATAAATGATTTTATTGTATGTAATCTCTCATGCCAGGATAATTGTTTATTCCATTTTTGCATATCAGTTTTGATTTCCTTCATTTTTTGTGCATGGTTAAATTGAATTAATTGGTTCAACTCAAGTGAAATGTTAACTCCTAGATACATTAAATATGGATGTGCCTGTTGGTAGCTGCTTTGTTGTGTAATTAGTGATTTTGTTAATTCTGCTGTGTTGATCGGTAATAAACTAGATTTGGCTTGGTTTATTATTAATCCCGAAATTTGGCTGAAGTTAGTGAGTTCTAAATCAAGTGTCTGTAATGACGAGATTGGTTGGGTAATATATAAAAGAAAGTCATCTGCAAATAAACTGATTTTGTATGATTTATGATTTTTTTCTACACCTTGAATAGATTTGTTATTTCTTATTGCTTCAGCTAAGGGTTCTAAGTATAGGGGACAACTCTGTCTTGTACCTCTATTTAATTTAGTATTTTCTAAAGTGACTCAGTTGGTTTTAATTTTGGCAGTAGGGTGCCCATAAATTGCATTTATTGCTTGTAAAAAGTGTGGACCAAAGTTCATATACTGAAGCAGTTTTTTTAAATATAACATTTCCAAAGAATCAAAAGCCTTTTCTGTATCTAGTGAAAGCAATATTGATTCAATTTGGTTCTGTTTACAAAAAGATAAAATACTTAAAAGAGTTTTACAGATATTATCCACTGTGTCTCTTTTTGGTATGAAGCCAGCCTGATCTTGTTGGATATATTCTCCAATAAACATATTGAGTTGCTTAGCCAACATAGCTGTAAAGATTTTGTAATCTGTGTTTAATAATGATATCAGCCTATATAAGCCTGGATTGGAAGTATTTTTACCTTGCTTATGTATTAGTGCCAGCCACAGAATTATAAAATTCAGAGGGGTAACCATCAGGTCCTGTTGCTTTATTATTTTTAAGGTTTTTTATTGTCACTAAGATTTCTTGTGATGTTATGGGGTTTTCCAATATGTGTTTCTTTCAAGTTTTTTAATGCCTTTATGATTTTGTAAAAATTCTTTGATTTTTCCTTTGCTCGGTTTACTAGATAAATATAGTTTTAATTAAAAGTATCTAAAAACACGGGCGATTTCTGTTGCTTTTGTGTATGTTGGACTGTTGTGGTCTTGTATTATTTTGATAATTTTGTTGTTTTTTTCCTCCTTTATTTTCCAGGAGATAGTATGTAGCATTCTTGGGGAACTGCACCAGTATTTTTGTTTTAAATTTAATAGATTTCTATTAATTTTATTGACTTCTATAATTTCCAGCAGTTTCCGTTCATTTAATAATTGTTTGTACGCTTTTTTGCTACCTGTTTCTTCATGCAATTGTTCCAATTGTTTTTGCACTATTTCTTGCTTTTGGAG
Source organism: Eublepharis macularius (assembly GCF_028583425.1). Classification (NCBI taxonomy): domain Eukaryota; kingdom Metazoa; phylum Chordata; class Lepidosauria; order Squamata; family Eublepharidae; genus Eublepharis; species Eublepharis macularius. The sequence continues at coordinate 21,675,280 of NC_072798.1, forward strand.
ATCTTTATTTAAGTATGATATTAAAAGCTATTAATTGTCCTCTTAGTATTGCTTTTAATGCATCCCCACAGTATGTGTGGAGCTATATTGTCTGTTTGATTTTCTTTTAGATATTGCTTAATATATTGTTCAATCTTTTCTGTATTTCTCATACTACACAGTAGATTTTTGTCAAATGTTCAATGTTTTTTTCACTGTTTCTTTAATTGTTGATATTGTGCATTTCACCTGTGCATGATCAAAATAGTTGATGCTTCCTATTTCTGCATGTGTTGTTTTTTTTATTAAGTCTTCTGAAACTAAAATATAATTGATTCTAGTGTATACATTATGTCTTGTGGAGAAGTATGTGTAATTTTTTTCTGTTTCATTTAATACTCTCCATATGTCTACCATATGGCAGTGCTTTGATACTGATATTAAATGAGTGTAGTTTTTGTTCTTTTTCCTTTTCCTGTTAGTAAAGTGAGTTCTGTCTAGTTTATTGTTCATGATGTAGTTGAGATCACCTCCTGCTATCACTGCACCCTCTTGGAAAAGTTGTAGTTCCTTAAGTGTCTCTTCTATAAAATTTAATTGGTTGGAATTTGGTGCATAAATTAAAGCTAATGTGTACATTTGTCCCTCTATTAATCCCTTCACAAAAATGTATCTACCCCTTGGGTCTTTTAGAGTAACTTTATGTGTAAATTGGATCTTTTTAGACAAGATTATCGCTACTCCTCTAGATTTAGAGGTGCCTTTGGCATGAAATTGCATTTGAATCCACTTAGTTTTTAGTTTGATTGTGTACCTACACAAGTGACTGCAAATTAAAACACAACAGATTTATAAAATGATATTCTTTTAAGGCAATATTTCCATTTATTTATGAACATGTTGTAACATTATTCTACATGTAAATAGCAGGTTGGATCTAATGCAGAAATTCTGTGTGCGCAAGGACTTCAACCCGCAGAATGTGACTTTTGCAGCTCCCCCTTCCCCTAGAGTAGCCTGAAATGCCTCCTGAAATTCTGCTCCTGGGGGGAAGGGGAACTAAAGGAACAGGACTGGGGGTGTATTTTGGGCTGCTGTGTGAGGGGAGAACTGCATAAGTTTCAGTCTGAAATCTTGCTTCTCATGCCTGCTCATGCGAGGAAAAGCACCACATGGTTGACATCCTCCTGATTTTGTCTGAGCAGCTGCGCGTTTATGGCAGGGGCAACACATTCTATGTATCATAGCCTCTCTGAAACAGTAGTGAAAGGAATTTGTCTTTTGGATCTGTTTTGAATCTAACATGACTGCAGTCCAGTTTAAGTGCTCTAAAAATTCTCCATGTGGAGAATCTCTGTTGACACACTCACATGAAGAGTGACATCCATCAGCACTCAGCCACAGTAAGTGGGGGGCTTGCTTCGTGGTAGAGATTTAAGCAAGTATTTGCCCCCTCTCATTTACTCCAAACAGAGTGCTCTACATGAAATATTTCGCAACATCTATACCATCCACAGAAAGTGTTAAAAAGTGTCACCAAAAATTCATGAACAGGCATAATTTTTAAAATTTACATTCCTATACCACTGCTTCCTACCTCAACACCCACACTGCGGCTTACAGCAATAAAAACAACCAGACAATAAAATCTCGTGTAACATCTTGAAAACCATTTTTCCCATTCATCCAAATCCATGTCTGAGAAGACAAAGAAGCTGGGAAATCTGAAGGTATTATATTTTTAAAAGTTAACAAGAAATGGAAGTATGATTAACATTGATCACTATTTCTCTTTCACCTCAATGTGAATAATTCTGCCAATAAGAAATATAGCGATTGTTCACTAGGCACAAAGCATGTGAAAAAGTACATAAAGAGTGATGAGCCTTCAAAGTGTGAATAGAAAATGGGATTTTGACGAGATAAACTCTCCAGAGTAGCCAAATAAGGAGCTCACTATTTTTTCTTCATGCCTTTAGAAGAGTATTTGTACCTCACAAATAAAAAAAAATTATTATACTCAAGAGATAAAACCAAACAAGTCAGGGTGATCAGTTTCAAATCTTGAATTAAGCTCCCTGTAACTCAACTGTGTGTGCCATATAATTGGTTAAAATTTTACTCTGGAACAGATTACCCAAGGACACTGCTGGCTTACACACATCACCACTGGAATTTCCTACATGAGAATAGTTTCTGGTTTGAATTTGTCTATGGCTGTCTTAAGCACAGTGTGAAGAAATAAATGCTTACTTGTTTACTGCCATGACAAGAACTTTTTCTGTGGCTACATACAGGAATCATGACAACAGGGCATCTGATTCATATGCTACTGCTTCCATGATCAGATCAGATTTCCAGATCAGAAATTCAATTTGGCCACTGCATGTGTGAACCAGCACACTCCACTATAATTGCCTTACAAAAAAATTCAGAAGTTTAAAAATGTAGGGGATATATCATGGCTGCAGATTTTGTGACCTTCCAAGCCAAACACTGCCCACCCAATTTACAAAGTGGGCTGGCAGACACCCGAGAATCCTGTTTTTTTGTGCTCCAAGCCAAAGCAGGACAGCTACAGTTTGTCAGTTTGATAATGCTTGGAATATATGGTTTGGTGAGTTACAAACAGTACAAGGCTCATAAGATATGAAATACAACTCTATCTCCTAAACTAAATAAAGAAGTTGATATTTTCATTTTAAAGCACAGGACAAAATGAAAGAAATTCATTCATTCATTTAAATTGTTTATATGCCAATCTTTCTCATGAGCATCTCAGGACCCAAAATAGGTAGCAATGATATAAAAGCAAACTGGCAAGACAAAAATTGAAACTACAAATATAAGACATTAAAAACCAATTAAAAAACAGCTTATGCCCTACACCAGCAGGGGATTCCCCCTTTATCCAGGCTCAGGCTGCCCCACAAAGCTCTATGAAATAACTTTGTTTTACAGTCTTGCCAGAAAGCCAGGAGGGTAGGAGCTCCTCCATGACCTCTTTTGGGAGGCTGTCTTAGAGAAGGTGAAATCAAAAAGAGTCCAGTAGCACCTTTAAGACTAACCAATTTTATTTTAGCATAAGCTTTCGAGAATCAAGTTCTCTTCGTCAGATGCCTGATACAGAGACCTGTATCTGTATCAGGCATCTGACGAAGAGAACTTGATTCTCGAAAGCTTATGCTAAAATAAAATTGGTTAGTCTTAAAGGTGCTACTGGACTCTTTTTGATTTTGCTACCACAGACTAACACGGCTAACTTCTCTGCATTAGAGAAGGTGGTAACTGCCATCAGAACTAGCTAGGAAGAACAAAGCTGCTGCAGAGAACATGCAAGGAGAGGCTGTCCTTCAAGTAATTGTGGCTCCCAGGTCAGAGCTTTAAAAGTCCGATTACTTTATTGTTGTGTTAACATTTTTTTAAAAAAAGAATCCCACACAACTATGTAGTTTTTCATGATGGATGCAAATAATAAACTACATAGGTTGTTGGATGCTGAAACTAGGTTATTAGAAGACATTTGTCCCTAGCAGAAAGGCAAAACTGTTTAATATTCCAACACAAACACTCAACATTAGAAATTTTACCTGCTGCTAACTACATCTGCTATATGTAATGTTTCTATATAATTTTGGAAAATTAAGGAAGCAATCCCATCCTATAGGCAATAACCTGTAAATAAATTAATAATGTCACTGAGATATCTTAATCTCAAGTAAAAAACATATACCTGAAAGTTTTGGAAATGTCACTGTTGGTAAATGCTCTCCCACAATGCCCTGGGAACAAGTAATATGCTGCTCTTACTGATATTTTGGCAGGTAAATGTAGAAAATTATCTAAACCTTCTCAAAGGTTGCCCCTTGCAGTGAGAATTGGTTAGTCCAGGCTTCTGTCTCCACTTCAAACTCTGATGAGAATTCCACACATGACAGTTCATGGAAACGAGCAAGGACGAGACCTGGTAAGAGGCCATTTGAGGGTACAGGTGATGACAAGCTCTTAATAGATGTTGCAGGAAGAGAAGGAACCCAATGTCTCCGGCAAGCAGTGATTTATATGGCATCTTTGTGCTGTAAAGAATGGGGGCAATCTACGTAGGCACATCAGGTGGTAACCACTTGCAAAGACAGGCACAATAGATTTTAGTTCTTCTCTGAAACCAGATTTCTAAAGTTACCTTTAAAATGGTTACAGGGACATTTACGTATTATCTTCCACTCTAACAGTATCTTGACCAAAAGTAGCTGAATAATGCTGTGCTCTGCCACAACACTGCTCCTCCTCACGTTTCTAAGGTCTGATAATACAAACAATGTCAAAGTGGCCACTTAAAATGCCACCATGTAGTGGTTGCTCCATTTGGCAAGCCATAGATTAATATTTTCTTTGCAAATAATATTGCTTCTCCAATGCTCATTATCGCTCTTAAGTATTTAATTACAAATTGGGCTAAGTATTGTGTATTTAAAGGGTAGGAAACTAATTCAGAAAATATTTATGAGTTTGTATTTCTGTAGTTAAAAATATGCTGGTAGCTTGGGTTGGAGAAACAGAGGCAGAGCTACTGTTAGCTTGGGAAGCACTGCTTATTGTTCAGGGAGGTAATAGTCAGAATATGATATTCCAGGCTTCACAGGTGCAAGATGGTTAAACAACGTATTTCTATTATCTCCCATTATATTCGCTCCCTGAAACCAAGCATATTAAATCCAATGACCCCTTCTCACCCCCATACATTTTTTTTTACCAAATTACATCTTTTGTCCGAGCATCTTTATTTTTCTTTCTCAGTAAATAAGATGTTACTTCACTCTCATTATTGAACCTGTGTAAACACTGAATGGCCAGTAAAAACAAACAGATGCACTCCAGACAGGGGAATATAACGTTTGGAACAGGTATAATGGAGCACAGGCCACAAAGAGCCTCAAGTAAACAAACAAAGGGAGAAACTGAGCTCCCAAGCACTTTAATCACCATGCCGGAATTTGCATCATTAATCCACCTGCATTTTGGAACAGCTAGACAGAGTACAAATAAAAATACTACAAAGAAAAGTGCCTTTAGGACTCCAGGTCACAGAAACCCAATCTGAGCAACATTTAAAAGTTGTCTTTCCCCCCATGATTATGGACAAGAATGCAGCACCGTTTCCACTTTAAGAGACAGGTTGCTGACTCTTTCCAACTCAGAAAAATAAGCTGTTTAAATTCTGAATGAAGATGAACAAGACAATTCAATGAAATGTAATTTCACACAAACCAAAGATAATATCTTTCGCAAACAAACAAAACAATTACTCCCACACGTGGTTCCTCTTGTATGCTAAGAGTGCACATAACATTTTCCCAAGCAATTTATTACACAATAATAATCAACAACAGTATGTTCAAATACACAAGAAAGGTGGAATATAAATGTAGTCCTAAAGAGATACACATAGGAGATTCTTGGAACATTTTCAACACAAAGCGTCTCTTCAAAAAGCAATTACATTTTATGACCACAATCCCAATTTTAAACACTATATAATGATATTGAGGGGTGGGGGGAGAGCACACAACTATACATATTTATGAGCTTCTTCTGATGTTCTTATGTTTGCTCCTGGGAAAGCATCTACAAGATACTTTCTTGATGAAAACTACAGTATGAGAAATACTGACACCTGGATACTGACTTAGACAGTGGTGATTCTTCCACCATGGAAAAGAAATGTGAATGACAGAGGATCATCGTCAGATGAGACTTTGAGGATTTTGACCGTGTCACTTCTGAGGAGCTTGCAAGATATATAAATCCACGAGATATCTATTTATAAATTAAATATGAGACATGAATATAGTATCTTGAATGCTGGAAGTTTTCTGGTAATCACTAGATTTTGTTACAGACGTGGGCATGTCAATGTCAGTTATACAGATAGTACTACTCGCAATTAAAAGACTGCTGATTCCAAGATACAGCATCTCAGAATACAGAATGCAATACCAACATTGAAAGCTAGGCAGCTCCTATAAGTTTGTCTACCCCTGCCCCGAGCAGTTAAGAGTGAAAATTATTACCTTCTGAGCAAACCACTATCTTCCCTTCTAACTCAGAATCTACAGATTCTCCCATCATAGGCTCAGCTTCCTATTCAGAACCCCATGAAACTAAGTGGGAGTGGAAGATTCATGCCTTCATTCCCTGGGAGAAATAATGGATATGGATATTTCTAAATTTCTCCCCTTCCAAATTTTCTCGCAGGTTTAGTAATTCCTTGCAACCGTCTCCTTGTTGCAGATTGTTTTCTTGACGTAGGTAAGCGACAGCATGAGATACTGTACAGATTGAATTACATTCTCAGTTATCATCATTCTAAAACACACTTACACAGGAAAATTTACTCATGCATATAACTGTGATGGCATTCTTTTTAGTTAATGGAACGTCCTGGCAAGTTAGAGCACATCATAATATGCTTTTGCTTTCCATACATTTAAAGGCACAAAGATTAATTTGAAAGCAAAACAATATGTGGTTGGATCTAAACTTGGATGTGCCCTTGGATTTAAAACAAGCTGGGGTCTTTCCTTTAACTGTGAAAGGCATGCTCAATGTGTGTACAGTGACATGGTGCAAACCACACGGCCGCTTATGTAAAGACTTTTACTTAAGATGGGGGGAAAACATAATGTAAACACGAGGAACAGAAAACTGCAGGAAGAGCCAACTGTGCCAGTGCTGTTTCAGAAATTCATGACAGGAGTTTTTCATATATGATCTTACAACAGGCACAGGAACAAGGGAGAGAATCGACCCATTACAAAACAGAAAGGGATGGAAGTGGGCTGTTAATGATGGCACATTTATTTTGGAAATTACATTCTCTTGTGTTACTTTTAAAGACATTGAGGTATCCTCATGAACCACACCAGCGTCTGAGGAAACATGAAAATATACACAGTCATCTTCGAAAGACGACTCAGAATCTAGAGCTGGTTTGGGACTTTCATGATTAGAGGCATTTTGTTAGAGACAAACGCATGTAGTATAATTTCTTTTTGAAGAAACGGTTGAACTCATGAATCATACCCATGTCAGAACGTACGTCAATGTCTAATGAGAAGCAGCCTTCCTTTCACAATCAAAGTAACATCAAGCTTCTTCTTCCTAAGTATAGTCCTCCCCCCCCCCCCCCCACTAGCAGGATGTGAAACTATAAAACGTTCAGCTTCTACTGGAATATTCCTTAATATAAACCAATGACATTTAGCGCAGCAAATAGTTTTGTAAATGTTTTATCTCTTGTATGGGCTTTTTAAAATAATCAACGTACTGGTATTTAATTGACAAAGGAAAAAGGAAAGAGAACACTTAAGGTAGACATATATTAACTGAACTGAAATCTTCCTAAGATTTGTGTTTCATATTTTTACATGAGATCATATAGGCTTCAACCCTTTAAAAGGCATGTATTCAAAGGGAAAACATATCATGGAGCAGAATTGGTCGAGGCACAAAAAGCTACTATAATATATTGCTATATAGACTAGTTAAAATTATCATAGGCTAGAATATATTGTCTTTGTAGTCCTATTAAGGAAAAAGGTTTGTATTATTTTCACTGAGAAATTAGGTCTGTTTCTGAAAACTCCCACATTGATGAGCTATGGGCTATTGGGTTACAATTAACAAAAATACAATATGAACTAAACTGTCAAAAGAGAAATATATATGGTTAATACCAAATATTCTTCATATGTCAAAGCATGTTATATTGAGTTTTTTAATGATGTTTTTTCTTTGCATTTAAGCCACAGAGGAGAACGTATGTCCTTTGTTCAAAGAATCCCTATAGGATCATTAATTCATCACCGTGGAATTGTGATGAATTTTGTAAATTATTTCAGACCTAGTAAATTAAATTCCGCATTGCCCTCTGTGGTATCTTAATGTTTCTCCAGCCCAGTGCAAAATTTTAATCCTCTTGAACATTCAGTAGCAGAAGCATGACTAGGGCACACCTGTTAAATGAAAAACCCAACCTTATTTATGAAAAACACACCTTATCAAATTTTCATCTTACCATTCAATTAAATAATCATACAAAGAGAAGTATTTTTCGCCAACCTAGAAAGATGGTAGAAGAAAGAGAAGGAAAAATAGAGGAGAGTGCAAGTACAAGATGAGAACTTCTGGTGTAAGCAGTTGGCCCGGCTTCCACCATTTTAATAAGCAGTTCTAGATATGGCTACTTGTGATATTAAAGATGTTCAGGCCTTTGGAGTTAAAATGGCTGCTGTATTGCCACTAAATAGCCTCCAACAGTTGCTAAGTCCTGCCCGGGAGAACATGGCATGCATGGAATGCTGCACAGGAATGCAGAGTGATTGGATTTACTATCCCTCCGGCCCCGAAGGGACCCAGGGCAACAAAGGTCTCGCAGAGTCATCCCCACTTAGCACCTTCCTTTTCCTCCTCCTGTGATGAGATCTCCTGTCCACAACTGAGGAGCTAATCAAATGACATTCATAAGTATATACAGTCATTCCTGGGAAAGTACAGTCTCCACTTAAATTCATTAACTTCGCTCCAGTGGACTTTATCAGCAAACTATTCTCTTTGTGCAGTGCTAGAACTAGTTTTACATTTGTATCCACACACCCTGGCAGCTATCCATCAAGGCAATTAAATCCTTTGTTAAACCCAGGAACTGACCATTGGAGTCTTTGTTTAGGCTGCTAGGTGGGTTCTCCCACCTCAGGGCACATTTTACCTATAAAGGTAGGCCCTGGCCTCATTAAAATTGTGCTAGCTTCCAGGATGCTGTTCCCTTAGGGTCTCTTCCCTAAGCCTCTCCTCCTTTATACATTCTTACTCAATCCACAAGCGCTGTTCCCCTGAGGTTTGCTCTGAGCCTCTTGCTCTCTTGGCCGAGGATGCTGGATATTTGAAGCTATTCTCTCTCTCTCTTCACCGCAGACTGGACTACTCTTCAGGATAGGTAGATATACTTACTCCCTCGCTCTATTCCCAATCTCTGGCTAAGTTTCCTAGGACTCTGTGTGGGTGTGTGTATCAACCATTTTCAATTAACTTAGTGTGTGTATGTTAGTTTTTCCTCTTTAAATAAAATTATTCTTTGCTCTTAAAAACACCAGCCTCGTCTGCTACGTTGGGGAGGGGACCTGGTAGAAATTGGTGGAGATTTCCCACTTGTTACTCTTCTCCCATAGCCATTCTCCTTGCTTGCTAATTCCCTCACAAATCATTTTATTGCAAGGACGCCAGTTCCAGTAACACTGGCTTCAGCAGAAGAATGAAGGTTTTGCTAAACCTATACATTTAGTGCTAGTAGTCAGGGAGCCTCAAAAATGAAGTATTACAGTAAAAAAGGAACTGAAAAAGAGCAAGAGGTGAAAGCTAGTTTAAGACAGCTGTGTGAATTTAGCAAAAGGGCAGTATGACTCTATTTTTCTCGTTACTGAGTTACTGCATAGTTCCAAATACAAACCGTAGCTTTACATTAAAAGGCAACAAAAGACAAAACGACTTGTGCAAGGAGGAAGCCCGAAGCAGGAAGGTGAGGGTTATCTTGTATACTGCACAGTATGTCTTTGTATGTATGAATGATCAGCCTGCTGGGATGAAGTTATATGTATGTGCTGGGAACTAAGAGGTAGGTCTGAGATGGTGTTTTGACCACAAGTGACTTAATCTCTGTGGGGCAAAGGCTGCATATGCCAAGTGCTGCCTAGATAGGCTGGTATGGAGGAACTAATGCATAGGCCATAGTACATGTTGACACCAAACTGTATAGCTGTGCTTGTACAGTATGAGGAGTCGAATTGAGGTTACTAAGCAGGAGGTGGCTCTTTAAGGGTTGTTTGTGAAGTCATGTTTTATTGTTCCATTTGTGGGGGCAGCCAGACAGAGATAGATTAGTGGTCTCAATGAGCAGATCTGATGACGTATCAAAAAGGGTTGCAGAACAGCTGACAGGAAAGCTGACAGCTGTTAAAGAGCATTCAAGCTTCGGATGACCACTGGTCCAGGCGATCATGAGGAGGACAGGTTAGAACTTGACCATGAGCACATGCCAGGAAATGAAATCCAATAAGGCAACCTACAAGCCACGTGGCAAAAAACATGCAAACAGAAGGCACTTGGAGAAGGAAACAAAATATAGGTATTGCAAATGCTAGAAACCTGGAAAGCTGAAGTGTGTTTTGCTAAAGGTGGACACCGATAGAGTGGGTATTTCAGAAACATGATAGGATTGGGTAAAATCTGAAGCATTTACATGTTCTGTTGTGCTGCATGTTACTGGTAAACTGACAGTTGGGTTTAATCTAAGAAAACAAGGCACCCTCAAACGCTTAGAGGATAGAAAGAAAAATTAATTACTGAGTCAAATGCCCATTAAGGTAGCTGGTTAGAAGTTTGGTGATTAAAAAAAGATTAACAGGGAACCAGTTGCAACTTGCAACAAGTTAGGAGGGGGGGGGGGCTTTTGGCCCAAGATATCCCTAGGAAGAAAATATGGATTATTTCTCATAAATGTGTGACAACAGGAACAGAACTGAAATGCACTCCATTCCAAGGACTGTGTTGCAGACACATTTGTCTTCGGAAAATACTTGTTGTTTTGCATTGCTGGACTTGTTTCTGTTAGCCTCCTGGAATTTGGCTGCTATTTTGCTGTCATCTTTTTTGGACCATAATTGCGTTAAAGTTAAAAATACAAGGAGAAAAGTTCAAACATCACAAGAGATGAAAAACAGAGGAGATGAAAAAACGTACAAGGCTACAAAATGTATTATTGCACAGAATTAATTTGTAACCATTGTTGGCATTTGTGTACTGCAAATGTATCATACTATCAATATTCTTAACCTAAAAATTGAAGGAGAAAAAATCAGCCAGATTTATCTTCAGTACAACTCAATTTAATTTAAAGTAAACTGTATCACAGATTAATTCAGTTGAAGAGGCATTTCATGCCACAGCAGCAACATTAAACATCACTTTTAAAAAGCCAGGGTTGAAGAGTGGAAAAAACCTAGAGCAAAGAAGATATGGAACTGGAAGATAGCAACAAGAACTGATGAAAGACACTACTGGGTAGCTTGACAAGGATGATAAATTCAGCTACTGCACCTCACTAATCTGAAGCAAGAAGAAGGAAGAATTTGAGACAGAAAGGACAATAGTGGAAAGACCAGAAGCACTAGGATGCAGTTGTTTAGCTGAATTGAACAAGTGCTTGGATATGAAGGGAGTGAAACACGGGCTGTAAACAGCATCAAATACTATATATAATAACGTGGAAGGGAAGTCTACTCCAAAATAACCAAGTGCAGTATCTATTTACACATATCTGTTCTAATGTGAGTGATACAGAAACACTGACCAGAACTACAATACATATTCAGTCTTGGCAAGTCACTTAATTGACTCCAGCTGTTTCAGTAAGCAAACTAAGGGGTGGAATGATGAGAGCTCTATGTAAACAATAACTCCACAGAAGAATCAAACGAGGTCAGAAGTCTCAGCATGATGACAAAGAAAAAACGGTATCTGGGGTGAAATCATTCAACCTTCAAGTCTTAACTTGCAAAAGAAAATTTAGAAGTCAGATTTATGCTCCTTGGTGGGTAAATTCTCAGGAGCTTCACAACTATCAAGGGGAGAAAAGAAATATCTAAATATGGAACTTCAAACAACAAAACAGAAACTCTGCATGCCTAAGTTTAGGGTTCAACATTCAGGATCCCAACAAAGTAGTCAACTTTTCAGAATTACTTATTCATAAAGACACTTAGCAACCAGAGGCAGTATGCCTCTTTGTATCAGTTGCCTGAGAGCAGTGGCGTGAGTATGCTGTTGCAGTAACCTTGCTTGTGGGCTTCCTAGTGGTTGATCACTGCATGAACAGAGTAATGGACTAGATGAACCTTTGGTCTGATCCAGTATGGCTCTTCTTATGTTCACTTGGGAATGTTGACACTTTGGCCAAAATCCCACAGAGAACTAGGTGTGCTTAAATGCACTAATCTCAATGGATTGAAGAGTGTAGGGCTTTAACTTCTATGCTTATGAATGTAACTCTGTACTTCAACAATCCACAAAGATTTTCAGGTCAACCAACTACAAGTCATCATGACAAGTTTAAAACAGCAGAGTTGTGCATAGTATGCAAAGTGCTCATTGTATATACAGTTCTGTCAACTTTTGAGTGAGACTCCAGGTTTTAAGTCCAATTTTGCTTCCTCTTCTGTTCTTATCACTCAGCCCTCACTGATGGATCACCGGAACACTTCGCAAAAAGTACTCCAGAAAGATACGGCTTCAAAAGAAACAGTACTGAATGCAAGCTGACCTGCCTACAATAGTGTTGCACACAAAAATATTTGTTACTGAACATAACTGATATTTGTATGTGAATATAAGATTCTCTGCTCCCCTTTATGGCATACCTGGAAAAAAAACCCCTAGTCCTGCATTTGAGTAAATGCAGTAGGAATTATGGGAAGAAGAAAGATTTGTTTCTCCTACTTCTAGTTAGGAAGACAGCAAGAAAAAAAACCATGCTGTGTGAATTTGTTAAAAGTCTCTTCCTGATAACCCCAATCATTTATTTAAAACAGAAGCCCTCAGACTCAGAGGCTGACCACTGTATGTCTGCCAGTGGACCAGCTCTCATGTAGATTCACCCTTAAGGAGTGCCTGACTTTGCTAGTGGGGGTTGCAGCTACTTTGTAGTCAAAGTAAAGGATTATACTCAACATTCCAGAGACCTGTAATATCCTGGTGTGTACAATCAGTAAAGGGAGCACAATTATGTTCACACAGTGGTTACATTCATATGTAGTGACAAACCATGATTTGTTGCAATAATACACACAGAAAAAACCAATTTCCCCCAGGACTGAGATTTCCATAAATTTTACACATCTACTTACAAATTTCCCTCTCCTTGTGATTAAGAATTTAATTCCTTCTACATTCCTGATGATTAGGCTGCCAGCTCTAGGTTGAGAAATTCCTGGAGATTTTGGGAGTGGAGCCTGGAGAGGGTGGGGTTTGGGGAGAGGCCTCAGTAGGGGATAATGTCATAGCCCACCCTACAAAGCAGCCATTTTCTCCAGGGGAACTGATCTTTTGTGGCCTGGAGATCAGCTGTATTTCCAGACACCACTCGGAGGTTGGCAACCCTATCGTAATTAATCTTCATTCAATTTGCAAACCGTGATTTGATCTCTGGCCTCCAAATCCAGGATTCCCAAACCACATTTTTCAAACCTAGATTCCACATCAATCATAGTTTGGGAGGCAAAAAATATTCTATTTACTAGAAAGGAGAGAAAGATGACCTCCTGAAAGTATTATATGAATTTTTTTTACGAATATAACTTGTATGTGAATGTAAGATGACTCTCTCTTTTTTATGGTATACCTGAGGAAAAGGCTTAGTCTTGCACTGGAGTAAATACCGTTATTGCACTTAGTTGTGAAATAGGCCCAGAGATGGTCATCACTGGTAAGGTCTGTCCATTAGCAGAATCAGACTTGAATGGAAGCAAGCAGGACCATGAATAGCTATGCATCTTAGGCTTCTTGGCAGGAAACCCTTAGATACTGTATTTGTAGATTTATTACATGTAGCCTCTCAATACTATGCAAGTTTGGCCTGTGTCTAACTTAAACACAACACTGAGAAGCATGAAGACTCTGACCTGCTCCATCGTCATCTTCTGCAGCTCCTTCTCCCAAGCTGCATGGTCATCATCCAGGTTGTAGGATGCAGGCGGGGTGAGTCCACGGAGAATCAGGGGGTCCCGGTCATGGCACAGGGCTGTCAAATGTCCAATATACATCTTCAACTTGCTGCGATTCTGATCAAGATCTAAAAGAGGCTGAATTACCTAAGATAAGAAAATGTGTGTCAGTCACAGCTTGAAACACAAGCAAATAGAATCATAGGGTTGGAAGATACCGCTAGGGTCATCTAGTCCAACCCCAACATCTCACAACGTACAACATGAAGCTGGAAGAGAGCTGAGTGCCTCACCATCCTTAAAATCTAATTTGGGATGAACAGTGAGCTAGGGAGTAGATGAGCATCTACTCAAAAGGAGTTGCATACAATTCCTTTTGCTCAACTTAAAAGGGAAACGTACCCAAATGGATACTTTTAACCTCCTCTCAAAAACATTTTACTGTACATTAGAATATTTAAAACTATTTTTGGAGGTTTGAAAAAGTAATTTTGGTAGAGGAACAATGTAGAGTTAAGATTCAGTTGATTTATGGCCCATTAAACACTGACACATATAAAAGGCCAGTCCTTCTACAAAAAGATACTCATTTTGTACTGGCATTAGCTGTAGGCAGCAAGATTTCAACCTCCAAATTGTTCCCATGCAGGTAAATCTGTAGCTGCACCTGCTGTTCATCAGCAGCCTCAAGGTATCTTTCCAGTTGTACCCCTTTAACCTCGCTAATGACGGTGGAAGAGCGATAATCTCTCAATCAACAGAAACAGGTGCTGGTACTACTTTCAGCAGTGTCTGTGATCACACAACTGCTCTGGTTCCTTTGCTATGTTTCCAACACTCTTTGAATGGATTAACGGCTGAGCAACAGGAGGAGCTGAAAGCTATAGATTAGTGGTGTCAAAATCTTTTCCCAGCAAAACTGTAGAACCCTGTTTATAGTACATTAGGATTAGCATATTAGCACTGTAAAAAGAAACAGCATAGAACAGAACCTACCAGTGAGGGAACTTCAATTAAAAAGGCCATGCTGTAGGCCAAAACAAAAGACCACACTAAAACAAGGAAAGCAAAGAAATGCCGCTGGCATGGGGTTGCCAGCTCTAGGTTGGGAAATTCCTGGAGATTTGGGGGTGGAGCCTAGGGAGGGCAGGATTTGGGGAGAGGGGTCGTCACTGAGTACAATGTCGTAAAATCCACATTCCAAACTCGCTATTTTCTTCAGGGGAATGGATCTATGCCCACTGGAGACTGACTGTAATTCCAGGAGATCTCCAGCCACCACCTGAAGATTGGCAACCCTATCTGACACCATGTATGTTGCTGACTGCACCCAAGGGAAGCAATACCAACCATCCTATGTCACAAAACCCTTCACATCAGGTGGGCTACATTCACAATTTTACTTTTTAAGCTAGTAAGTAAAAGATACACTATAAAGATGAACTCGATCACTCATAATCAACTCTAGTTCTGTAGATTTTGCTGTAAAGTGAAGCCACATTGTGACACACAAGCATTATGGATCACTCATTAGTAACCAACTAGTCTGTAGATTTTGCTGTAAAGTGAAGCCACATTGTGACACATACGCATTATGGATCACTCATTAGTAACCAACTCTAATTCTGTAGATTTTGCTGCAAAGCGAAGCCACGTTGTGACACATATGCATGATGTTTAGTTACTGTCATTTACTAGTTTGGAATCTGTGTTAGCAGTTCTCAACCTGTTTGAGTGCTGGAACTAGTATCTTGAAAACAGTACACAATATGGTGTCGTAATGTTACTTTCAGGGGTTCAAGTTCCATGTAACACAGGATTTTAGGGATCATTACTCTAAATGTGGGTGAGGAGAATCAGGAAAATTTCTGCCCTAAACATTCATTCATTTAAAATATCTCCTCTCTTCTTCACCTGAGGTGGCTCACACCACAATTTAAACACAACTAAAATCTATAATTTTAAGTTAGTGATTGACTTGAACACTTCTTACCATTAGAAATTTAATAGTAATGGACACCTTTGCCACCTTTATTTTCTCAAAATCATTCATTAAATTAGGTCCAAAATACAATGCAGTCTTAGTAGCCTTCTTCAATATCAATATACATTTTAAAAAAAATTAAGAGGGCAGAAAGGAAGAATGGCTAGGGTTGACAGATCAAAAGTTCAAATACAAAATGCTTTCTTCCTTTTGTATCAGAAAACCAGGAAGAAATGGCTAAAGGCTGAAGAAAAGTGGTCAGTCTAAACATGTTTCCAGAGTTTTGATATTAAAAGATGAACTAGAATACTGCATATTCCAAAATGGTATATTTTGCCAAAATGACACCCCAAGTCTTCTTTAATTCTTCCAAGTTTGTCATTTTCTACAGGTGGGAAGGGACTATAATGGAAACACCATATATTTTAAATCAACATTTTAGAAACTATTATCTTGCTAATGCACAATTGTTTGTCTCGTTAGTTCTGCATTCCAGTGGTAGGTTTTTCTAGATACAGACAGGATGTCTAAATTCCAACTTAAGCCAGAGGTATAAAAAAAGAGAAAAAGTCCAAACCAAAATGTTACCAGCTATTCTTTTAAGTACTAATACTATCTAATTTATGAAGATTTTAAATTGAAAACTGAGGAGGATTTATCCATGGATAAAGCACTTGTTGAAAGATTTCTAAATTGATTACTGATGCTTATTTTGGGAAGGGCTTCCAGAGCAGCTAATTTTGTTCCCTTGGGATGCATTAACCCCCAGAAGCAAGTAGCGTCCTTATCTCTTTCTCTCCCACATCTAATTTGAGCTGACCACTTAGCTGAAGTCAGTGTTTCTCAAAACTGCAAAACAGTCACCAGCTTATCTCAAGAGGATGCAAAAGCACCTGCCAGAGAAAAAGACAGAACTAGATGGGATTGCTGAGCTGGGTTACAAGTGTTTGCACAGCCTAAAGACTGTCGAGAAGAGCAACAGACCAACCAGACTTACAGTATTTTCCGAAAGAACCTCACTTTATGAATTACTATATGACTCTGAGAATCCATGTCCTTGCCCAAGCCAGCAGTGCTTATTTAACATTACCAAGCTGAAAAATAATTTCTGTGGAGGGAAAATAAAAACCCAGCAAAGCTGACTTAAAAAGCAATTTTATACATTTAATACTAATACTAATTACTAATACATTTAAACACGTCCGTAAAAGTTGGTTCAGTACAAGATACCATCTTACCTTATTTTATTTCAATGCCAAAAATGTTCTCAATGGGACAGACTGGCAATATTTTATTGAGCGCAATAAATAAACTATAATATACTGGAGTACAGGAGTAAACATTTTTGTATCTGATCCTGGATTGGATCTAGCACAGAGTTTCAGTGGGAGCAACGACTTTCATCCGTACAGCATGAATTTCTCAGCTCCCATCCCCTTTCCAAGATCATGATTCATTTCTATTCTAGCCATGCTGGACTCTGCATATTTTGAAAAGGCCCCCTATGGAAGGTTAATACAGCCTCAAGCTGTACATCAGTTGCTTGTGTCTCCTGCCCTCAATATCCCAGGAAGCACTCGTTCGTTTCAAGGATGTTGGCTGTATTAACTCTATTTCTCCTGGCTTCATTTCTGCCAGAGTAACTCAGGAAATAAATCAGCAAATTCTTTCATTAGTTTTTATACACCATGAACAAATCCCATGGATTAATAATTTCCAAACTCACTGCCTTCCACTTGGGAACTAGCCAAAGTTTTGAGGAAAAAAAACAGACAACTGGAAATGACAAAAGAATGAATGTTATATATATTCTCTGGTGCTCAGAGAAAAATCTTCTAACAAGACTGTGGAAAGGCTCATAATATGTCACCAAAAATAAACTTGCAGAAAACCAGAATTCATACAATTATCAAGGCACACATCTATCCACATCACACCTTACAAAAGTCTTTGATCTCATTGGGGTGTAGAATAGCAGATTAGGGATGGTTCAGAACTGAAGATGCTTTGGCAACAGCAGAAAACTCAATGTGCATTGCCCTTGGTTGCTTTAAGATACTCTATTTTTTTAGATACTTTCATGATAGCTTCCATGGTAAACCAAAAGCAGAACTTACATTACCATTCATCCTGTGTCTGATCCTAGCTTCATAACCGGAAAGTGATTTTTCTCATACCTAAGTGAAGTGAAGTGAACTTGTCTTATAGGACTGTAGAAGAGATAAGATAGTGGTAATATCAAAATGCTATTTTGCATGTGTCATCTTTTCCTCTTTTAACGTGCTGGAAACTGGCAGAGTGCTAAATGGAATTCAAATGAAGTAATTTTTCAAGATGGGGTGAGAAATTGCATAATGACAGCGGTAATGTTGTCTCACTGTTCAATATGTTAAGAACCCCAAAGCCCAGGAGATCACTGTATTATTTCTAGCCAAAAAGCTATAGCAAAGAAACCCTTTTCAGTGCTAGTTAAAGCTTTATATAAGGGCAAGGTCAGACATGACCTGGATAGCCCAGGCAAGCCGGATCTTGTCAGATCTCAGAAGCTAAGCAGGGTTGGCCTTGGTAAGTGGATGGGAGACTTCCAAGGAAGACCAGAATTGCTATGCAGAGGCAGGCAATAGCAAACCACATTAGTTAGTCTCTTGCCTTGAAAACCCCCGTGGGGGTTGCCATAAGTCACCTATGAATTTATGGCACTCTCCACCGCTGCCAAGGACAGACATACCAAAGGTGTACAACTACTAGTTCCTGATGAATTTAGGCAGAGAAACAAGAGATGTATTTACTTCTCCCTGAAAGCTGTTTGGATAGGACCTCAGGTGATAAGAGTAATGAGACTGTTCCATTTATCTTGATGTCAAAAGGCTGAAAACGGTGAGAAAAGTACCAAGAAAGAATGAAGAATGTCCAGTGGCATGTTGCACATATACATCTTCCATATAATCAGACCTTGCAGTCACCTCATATATTTGTTTTTTCCACTCCTAAATTCATTTATTTGTTACTCCTTCTCAACAGAATGATAAAGCTGTACCTGTATTCATGAAGCCTTTAACAAAGACCAAGAGATGGGAATTGTGAGAAGATGGCTGCCAGCAAAGATCCTGACTGAATTTCTGTTGCCTTCCTCTTAAAGGTCATTAAAACCTGGGTGTGACAAGAGATGGAAGCCAAAAGGCTTGGCCCATGGCTCATAGCCTGTGGCCTTGATGAACTGTCCTAGTGGATCCTAGATCCAGCCAGAATATTTACTATGCAATTTGTTTTTGTTTGCTCACTTGCTTGTTTGCTTACCAGTGTGTGAAATGGTATTTTTGTAAGCTCTTTGGGTCTCCATAGGGGGGAAATGTAGGGTAACAAATGTCCTAAACTGACATTTGTTTAGTTTACCTGAACTACAATGTGTTGTTCATTATCTGAATTTACATCTGATAATCTGTATTCTTAGTGCTCTTGTAAGCTTTCACCCCAGACATCTGAGGCCAAATTAGTGGAATAAAGGACAAGCATTTACTTTTCACTAGAGAACATGGTAACTTGTATGATGCCTCTTCTTCCACAAGATTAGACCATTACACTACTGAAGACAAACCATTAGCAGTGCTTTACAACCATGAATTTAGGCAGAGAAACAAGATCCAAATATAAACCAAAGATTCCAGGTGAAAATTCCAGAATCCTTGGTTTATGCAAGTAAAGAACACCAGAGCTTAGAGTGATTGTTTTCAATAAAACCAACTCAAACTTTCTTTCAGATTAAGCTGATATTAGAATTCAGCTTGTTTACAATGTTCCTAATCATCTGCTTAAAATGTTTTGGGAAATGTGTTCCTGACAACAACAACAACAACAACGACGTCCTTATATACTGCTCTTCTAGACAGATCAGAGCCCACTCAGACAGTGAACATTCATTATTATCCCCATAATACAACTGGGGAGCTGAGGCTGAGAGGAGTGGCTTACCCAAGGCCACATATGGAGATAGATGAAGATGGGTGGCAGTGTTTGTCTGTATCAGTAGAAAAGAGACCAGTAGCACCTATAAGACTAGCAAAATTTATTGTAGGGTATGAGCTTTCATGAAACACAGCTCACTTCTTCAGATATAGCTAGAAGAAATCTACACTGGAGAAAATGGGCAGTCCTTTCAACAAAGATTTAATGGACATAAGTCTGACATCAGAAACCACAAAATTAAAAAAAGTGGGGGAACACTTTAACCTTTCAGAACACTCAGTTGATGAACTAAAAGCAGTAGTTATCCAGCAAATCTTCAGTTAGACAGGGTCATTTACAAATCTGTTAGACTGAAAGTTTCTTTGAAATATTGAACTGTTCTCCATAAAGTCTATGTAGTTCCATGTTTCTTTTTTTGTTACTAGACATAGTTTTAGTGACATTACTTGCATTTATAGAATATTGATACTTAAAGAGTTATTTGAATCAATTTGGATTATATTGAGAATTAATGTTGTTACTATCCAATGAAACTGTGAGATACATGAACCATCAGAATTGAGCTACGTCCATCTTAGATTACGAAAGTGTAAACTCTCTGCTACGTGGAGTGTAGACAATCTTAAATATGTATTATGTCAACTGCATTCAATGGCACAAATAAAGCACTGTATGATCAAACTCTGGGTTAGCCATGATGACTACCCAGCCAACTGGCACCAAACCTGGGTTTCAAATTGGTTTGTTAACCACAGTTTGTATTAATTGTGACCTCTGAATTCAGAAATTACAGTTTGTTGAGTAGCACCAAATCTCATGCCTACATGGACACAGAGAAGGTGGGATGGCAAGGGGTGGAATAAAGGCAAGAAGCAGAGAAATCAGGTTTTATGCATAGTTATGATTTGTTACTTATGACTGGCAAGACTAACAAGTTTGTTGCATAAATCACATTTAATGCAATTTCATGGTATATCATGAAATATGCTTAAAAGTTATATCCAGTTACTATCCAGCTTCCAAGAGGCAGTATAAGTATTCAAACTGCAGTTTTAGGACATGGAGATGCTACAGGTTTCTGGATTCACCACTATTCCTCAGTTAGAAAATTGCATTGTGTGTATGTGTGTGTGTGTGTGTGTGTGTGTGTGTGAACGTCCCCTCCCTGAGAGGAGGCGGCTCATCGCAGGGTTAAAAACTCCCCCCCTGCTCTGTGTGTGTGTGTGTGTGTGTGTGTGTGTGTGTGTGTGTGTGTGTGTGTGTGTGTATATATATATATATATATATATATTAGAGAAGATCTTATGAACACTTTTGGAAATCTTGGGTACAGTTTCTAACAAAGTGCTGAGGTTGTAATTGTTCAGTCCTAGTATGACTGTTCTTCTGCAGTTTCTGGATGGGTGGCATCCCAAAGGTGATGCTTGCTAGTTCACATCCAAAGAGCTTTTGCTGCGGAGCTGTACTCTGTCTCCTACTCTTCCACAATGTGCAACAATACAAGTCAAAGTAACACAATTGGGAGTAATGGCAAAAGTAGTTTTCCTTTTAATCTACCCCAGATCCTGACATTTCAGGGCTTATTAGCGATGGCTGATAATGAAACTTGAGTGTACAGGGTGACCCCCAGCAAGGGTTTGGTCACCTTGGAAAAAACAGTAGTAGAGAAAAAGAGATAATGCTAAATGATTGGGTCCAACATCCCCCAAGGCAGTGCCTTGAGAAATAACATGCACCTAGCACTTTCACTGGGAAAACTAGGAATAGTTCTTCAGTAACTGGTGAACTTCCACTACATAGTTAAAAGGCATTAAATTTGATTGGCCAAAGGTCACAGCTGCTGCAGAATGCATTAACAGCATTCATTGAAGTGCATTGTGTTTTTCATTCTTTACTTGGACATTTAATATTGTGAATGCAGATTAGTTTATTGCTGTGGTTTTCTGCATTTCTGGTATTCTCTTTCGAGGGAATACTTAAACTACATTCCACTGAAACAAGCACAGAACCACAGGGCTACCATGACAAGGGCATACATTGCTGACAGCAAATTTACATATCATAACTGCCATTATAATTTTTTTTAAATCCATATTGAGCATTCCTTACCAATGGCAGAATCTGACATCTGCTGTTTTAAAATATTTCATTGTTATTTCTATAGATATATAGGTAATATTTATCTTAATTTCTACAGACACACATGGGAAACTTCTGCACTACTTTTTTATTAATCAAAACTTGCCAAAATGTTCAGTACTTAGAAAATTGAATTATTATGAGTGACTGGGCCCAAATTCTTGGACACTCCAAGCTGCTCTAACAAGCTTACAATTCTCTTCCAGATTTTAATTTCTGGAATTCACACACAAACTCAAACGTTTTGTTCTGGAAACATGCATATCCATGGCTCCAGGGGTTTGGCACTGGCTTACAAAACCTGCTTCCAAACAGTGACTTCCAAGGAGATTATATGATAATAGGAGGAAGAAGCTTGAGAGGAAGTGGCTCAACTATAGGGTCTATGTAGTATTAGTGACTGAGTAGAGATGCCATGAGCGGCCAATTCTGGAGGGCCAAGGAAGCCATCTGTGTAATACCCATCAGAGTATGCAAACCAGAGTATGGAAGCAGATACAGAAGTCCTTGCTTGATGGAGTATGTGCACTATGAGATTAAAGGAACTAGCAATGTAAAGATTAACAAAAAGATTGACGTGAACAAGTGCAGTTTCATGTTCTAAGGCTTCGTTACCACCTGAGAATGAAAACTAAGGGGTTCGCCTATAGAAAAAGAAGGTTTTGAGAAGAGATGTGAAAAGGGTAGGAGAAACAAAAGCAGCACCTAGTCAATGTTTTGGGAGAGAACTCCAGGCTTAAAGGGCAGCAATGGTAGTTGGTAAAGTTGTTTAAGAGCACAAGGCACCTTTGAGTGGTCGAGAGGAATATTAATATCGACAGATCAATGATGTTACTAAGTATAAAGAACCTTCACATGTTCAACAGTATTAGAGGAATAAACGGCAGATGTATAAAGGGACACAGCCAGAGATTATAATGGAAGCATTATCAGTTTATTCGTATCTGAATGAACCAATAAGGATGAGTTAAAAGTGACATGGATGGCTAGGAAATGAGTTAGAAAGCAGCAGTTAGAGGAGGAGGAAGAGAGATGGGTAGTAACACACCTAGATGCAAAGGATTTTATAAGATCTCCTCAAGCTGACAGGGAACTGTTAGGGGAAACAGGGGAAACAGTTGATGTGTCTTCTGCTGAAAGGTAGCTGAGGCAAAGTTGATTCTTTGTAAGCGTTAAAGTAATTTCTGTGTCAAGCTCACCTGTACGAAAGCTATGGCAAGTATAACAAAAAAAGAAACTCTTTATCTCAGGTTTAAATGCTTAATTTATAAATATTATGTTGTTTTTCTAAATAAATCCTTTATTCTTTGAGCAATTGTATGTTTAGGCTTTGCTCCTCCCATGTGTAGGCCGGAGTCTCGCAATTTATTGAGTAAAGCTTCTTCTAACCCCATTAAAGATTCCCAGGGAAGGGGAAATACAGAAGGAGGATGTCAAAGTGTGACTTAGGTTTCCAGGGACTGTCCCCAGCAAATCCCAGATGGATAGCCTTAAAGACATTCCTCAGGGGTATAATAGCAGACTAAAAGCTTCCATAGATGGAGATGACAACTAATCCAAGTGACATGCACAGTAACACCCTCAGAAACACCTCCACAAGATATTTGTCTCCATTCAGGGCTTAAAGAATTTCTATTAGGACTATGACATCCTTACAGCAATAGCTTTTGCTTCCCAATGGCACAAGAAGTAGAAAATCCAGGTCTAGAATAGTAATGCCCTGACCTGGATAGCCTAGGTAAACCTGATCTTGTCTCGAAAACTAAGAAGTTGGCCTTGGTTAGTAATAGGATGGGAAACCGCCAAAGAAGACCAGGGATGCAGAGGCAGGCAATAGCAAACTACCTCTGTTAGTCTCTGGCTTTGAAAAACCCCTTAGTGGGCTGCCATACATCAGGTATGACTTGAAGGCACTTTCTACCACCACCGATATGGTAAGACCCAGCTCCTCCCATCATTCACATGTTGCTTGGGGCTTTAGGGTTAGATGTGCCATTATGGTTTATCAAGTAAGAGGTCTCACCTTGGATCTTGCTCAGCAGCAGCCTGCTGAAACCCTCAGAAAGGAACCTGAATCCAGTGCTGTGCTGCCATTTGCCTGGGGAGAACTTTCCATGAAGGGTGAAGTTTTTCTACCTGTTCAGCCCCACCTCCTGACTGAACAAGCCTTTAAAAGGAGATGCAAACTAGTGCTGTTTTAGTAATTACTGACTGACTACTAGATTTTACACTTTTAAAATGATATTTTATTTGCAGTTGCCTTGGGTGTTCTTTTTGAACAGAAAGGTGGGCTGTAAATACATATATAAATCAAGATCCTGGTCAGCTGGTCCCCTGATAGATATAAACTTTGTAGGGTGGCAGGCAGAGCTCTGTCTTTATATGAAATATATTAATTTTTCACATATTTTGCACTTGTGAACAAGAAAGACAAAAATTGCCACTTTCATATGCAGTAAAGGGATTGATTTTTTTTAATCTCCTGCCCCCTATCTATTCCTCATTTCATATTCTGCGTGTCTGTCTGTTCTGCCTCTTTCTTGCATCACCCTTGGCTTAGCCTTGTACTCACTTCTTATGATTTACAGATGTAAGATTTAGATCACAGCAAAGGAGTAGTAAACAATCCCCTGATGTCTCAGGGATGTCGTCACCCATTTATCTGTTGTGGCAGTTTGATTTTCCATAGTAACAGGATAGAACAACAATAATCAGATCAAGTATCACAAATAGGAACAATCCATTCACACTTTGTTGCCAGAATGACAAGTAATATTTTGAGACTAGAGCAACTATTCATTTCCATACAATGCTATTCTCTTCTCCGTACAGGGTGTAATTAATTTCAAGTCCCCTTTGATCAATATCTGCCATACTGTTTTCAGTTTATGATGAAAATTAGTCTAAACAGTTCTGACATTTGAGTGAATCCCTCATTTCCCCCATTAACTTACCTCATCTTACCCTTGTTGGCATTTTTCTGCAAAATACTTACACTCTTCTTAATCACTTTGAACAGCTTAACACTACATTCAAACACAGAGACATGGCAGAGAAGCAACTCCAAAGGGGCATGAGATCACCAGTGAGCATGAATTAAATCACATTTTTCCAAAGAGGAATCTCCACTTCAATCTCCAGCTTGTGAAATTAAGAGTTTGACCCTGTCACAGCTGGGTTAGGTTTGCCAGATAATTGACTTGGAAGAAGGATCTGAACAACAGCAACACTCTATACTTAACAAGGCAATTAATCAGGCAGCATGTGTGCAGAAAAGTTTGAGCTATTTCTCCCATCAAGTTACTATTAATCTTCATTAACTGTTTAAAGTAATTGGGGGTCACCTGACAATTGTGCAGCAATCTCAACAGCACAGATCACTGTGCTCAGATCTTATAATCTAAACAGTGGAAAAATGACCTTGGGTCATTTGTCCCTTATTTGCTTTTTAAAAGAACTATCTAGAGCATACAGCTTTATCATAAATACTTTCTGGTTGCAAGCATTAATTGTACTCATGGTTAAACTGTACTGCTCAATTACAGGGGCCACATTTCCTGATCCAATCTGAATTATTCTGTTGCTTAGCCTATATATTCAATCACATGCTCTGGGAGCTTATCCCCACCACAATACCACAGAACAGTAACACGTTTTAAAATAGATATTAAAAAAATAAAAACATAAATGAACAATTAGGAAAAACATCTACATGCAAAGACCAAATTAGAAAGGGAAAGGAAAAACACCCAAACCTCATGAATCACACAGAAGCAAGATGCAAGAGTGACCATGGGAAACTTTCTACTGGTAAAGAAAGCCGATTCTCACCGTTCTGAACAAAATGGCTGAACTAAGAGCATCTGATTGGCTATGCCCAAATACCCTCCTCCTCATCCTATTGGTTGAGAGAAGACAATGGGGAAAAGGCCCAGGACAGCATGGAAATGAAATAAGAGTTAGTTAGCATTTACATTACACACAAGAATAGCATTCTAGTGTTAGGAAAAAGATGCGTCTACTTCCTTGTATCGACTGATGCTTTCAAATATTTTGAAAATACTGTGTTCATCCCTCAGCGTTTTATATTGTTCATTTCTCATAATTTTAATATGCTGAAAGCAGATTCAGTCTACTACTATGTCCAAAAGTTTCTACTGCTGACTGAACCCTCATCTCATAGGATCTGTCTTTCTTTCAGTCATATATCACTTACACATTAGGGAAATGCCATTGCCTCTTCTCAGTATGCAAAACCAACACTATTCTATTCCCCAGGAAATTGAGAACTGCAGAGTTCTGCTTTAATCTACAACATCAATACTGCTGCTCTGCCATGACAAATGTTACTGCTGACATCTCCAAATAATTGCTTGAAAGATTCAACCTACTGATTGGCTCATTCTTAATTTTAAAACTCAGCATGATAGGAAGTACTGGGGAGTGTAAATTTACAAGTGACCATTATTTCACTTTTTTACTGCTGCACTTTGTCTTTCTACAGCGCACACACACACCATGGCCCCCCATCTTCTTCTCTCAGTATCATGTTTGAAAGAAGCAGAAGTAACTTTGAAAGTGGTATGACTTTTGTATCAATGGATAATTTCAAGCATTTTCAGGGTTCTTCCACCCCGCCCCCCATCATAATCATTCTATTGCAGAGATTCATAACGTAAATGGTTTAGGACTGACTCCCTCTGAATCCAAAATATGTTGGCGTTTCAGACTTTTTCTTTTTCATGAGCCAGGTGGTAACCAACTAATGTTTACTAATATTTTAACTAAGTTAGCTAATATTGATAGACTGGCAAAAGCTTTCCAGTTAGCTGGCTCTCATGCTACCTACAGGGTTTACAACGCCCTTTGATAGCTGTGAAGCATGTCTCAGTGTAGTCAGCAAAGGTAAACTACACATCAGAAATAATAAACGGATTCCCTCTGAAGTCAAACTTCATTGAGCTTGTGAGGAACAGCGTGCTGTCCTTTAGCACACAGGCTAGGATTTCCTCATGAGGAATGAAGACAATTTTCTTCCCTGACAACCAAGCAACAAGGCTGAATCAGAGAGAGACGATTTCCAGGAAGAGTAGCACTGTGGCACATGAATCACAGCAAGAAAGACAGGACACTTGACCTATTCTAGAACTGTCCTCTTTAAATATTGAAATCTAATGATTTCACAATTTATAAACGAATCTATGTGATGTGCAATAGGCTCACTCTCCTAATTCCACTTTGGAAGAGCTGCTTTTGTTTCCAGACATGACAAACATCAAGATGATCACAAATAATGAACAAAGATCACTTTAAAATGAAAAGGTAAAGTTTTACCTGATCTGGGGAGGGTTTATGATTACTTTGACTGGAATGAGTTGATGATTTGAGGTGGTCATCATCATAGTTATCTGCCATCAATTTCATGCGATTTTGTGTCTATGAAAGAAGTACAAAAGAAAACTGATTTAAATTTCCTGTTACATATAGATTAGCCCCCCCAATAACTAGGTAGATAAACTACAACTGGAGGGAAACAGTACAGAAATACAACAATCAAAATATATAAAGTGTACTCAAGTGCAATGTGCTAGTGCTTTTATATAAATACTTATATAAATAGGAATAATTCAAAAATATAAATAGATATAAAATACAAAATAGTTGTCACAAAATCGTATCCAGATAGTGTCAGCTATATATAGTAATAAATAATCTCTAAAGTAAGTTTCTTTTTTCAATATAAGAGCTGCAGCCTAAAGAAGTTGCTTCAGACAAAACTGGAATTCCACAGGTAAGTTATATCAAGGGTTAACTGATGCTCCTTGTGTGTTTGCTGTCATTAACAATTTGAGAAGGGAAGACAAAAAAGACCTCCTTAATCTGTTAGGGGACAGGTAGAAATTCCACAGGTGATCCTTCAATTACTCAAAATGCTATTCTTATTCACTCTCATATTCAGATAAAGAATCCACTGGTATAGGGAACCAGAAGGGTCCCACAGTACTGAAAAGGCAGGAATTCCACAGGTAAGTCTACAATAATTCCAACAGTTCCAAAAATGCTAATGTTGTATATTCTGTCTCATTTCAGGTGAAAAGCCAAAGCCTGCTGGTAAAAGGAACCAAAAGGATCTGACGGAACCGAAGAAGTGGAAATTTCTCAGGTAAATTTATAAAGAAATTCAAAGCTGCTAATGCTGTGTATTCTTTTTCATTTCAAGTGAAAAACAGAATGGAAAAAAGAGTTCACTAGGACCCCATTGCTCAACAAGTCACCGGCTAGATATTCTAACTTGTTTCATAATATGTACATCATCAGGGGCAAGCAAAATCGGTTAACCAATAAGCAAAATACATTAGACTGTTAACTTCTAACACATTCTCTTGGTGTGCCTAACGAAATTGGCCGACGCGACATATAGATTAGCATCATATAATATTTAATTCTGATTTAAATTGACTTGAGAAACAGATTTCATATGGATATGTTACTGAGAACACCTGTTAAAGAGATTATTTAATTGGCCCCAGGTCACCCAATGAACTTTCACAGCGAAGTGGTGATTCAAACCTGGGTCTTCTAGATCCTACTCTGAAACTCCACTATTGAAGCACAGCAAACAGCCAGTCCTAGGTACATGTAAGTCATGTAGTTTCATTTTGTGTAGTATCAAGTTGCCTGGTAGTTGCTGCTAGGCCTGGTTCTGATAAGTCCTAATTCAAAGGCAGCTCTGGGCTGCACCCTTCCCTTTGCCTTTTACGGACAGAAACCAAGGCAGTAACGGTTACCTAGCAATAGCCACTGAAGACATTTGTTTCTTAATGCTACAGGCACTGCTTTTATTATTTTAGGCGTTTAACCCCAATATATTTATTTAGATTTCAGCAAACCTTCAATATTTTTCAGGTTTAAACAATGATATGTCTTGTTTGTTCATGGCTCCAATATCTAGATTTAAATATTCACAGATTTGATCATGTTGAGAATTAGACATATTGACTGCAATATTAATGAAACCTGGTTTGTAGAAATAGGTGGGTTTGGTACAGACATATGGGTTTATCATGTGCCAAATAGGGAATACTAGGGGTGTCAGTTCCCCTTACCCTCCTACTGGGGACACACACACACACAGCTTACCTTTTTAGCACTTGGGGAGTCTTCTTGCATGAGCACTTTGTGCGCGCACGGCCCCACACAGGTGCGATGATGTGTGTTTGGGGCCCAAATCAGCCCATTTGGGGCCCAAATTGGCCCACTGTGAAGTGCAGGAGTGCTCTTGGAGCGGTGTGATGACATCAGTGATGTCGTTGTGCCAGCCCCAGGAGTGCGCCTGAGAGGTCCGTTCCCTGCCTGCCCTCCAATGGCTAGGTGGTGGTGGGCAAAAGGTGGGAGTGGGGGATTCCTTGACCCCATCGGGGAATGGGATCCTTGCATGATACAAATAAAGAAATGGATGGGACCAATGCTGAAGTGGAACAATTAATGCATCCCAAATGTTTAGAATACTCTTAAAACAGCTGCTCTTACTAAAACTGTTTATGTTTCACACTACAAAAGAGTTGAGAGGTTTGACACAGGAGCAGGTAAATGAATATACAATTCAAGATTCGATGTGCTGTAGTGGTTAAAGTGTCAAACTAGGATTTGGGTGACCTAGGTTCTAATTCCCACTCTGCCAGGGAGGCTTGCTTGGTTACCTTGGGCCAGTCAAACACACTCAGCCTGACCTATCTCACAGGGCTGTTGTGGGGATAAAATGAAGGAGAAAAGAATATGAACTGCTTTGGGTCTCTCTAAAGGGAGTGGGGGGGAGGGTTCTCCCCACCATTGCACTTGGTTAATTTATTTCATTATTGTTTTGTATATTGATTTTAGTATTGTTTTCTTGTTTTTATTGATTTTAAACTGTTCACCGCCCAGAGCCCCTGGGGATGGGTGGTATATAAATTGAAATATAAATATAAATAAAACATAAATGAAATAAATAAGAATTATATTTGCATTTGGAACTGCAGATGTATATTTGCTGGAAAGGAAAAGGGGAGAAAAATGTCATATTCTGAAGAACCTCTTTATATTCCTCGATCTGTATTCTCTAAGTCTATGTGCTGTTTCATCTTGTTCTATCTTATGCACATATACTTAGAGGCCCTAAACGCCCCGCACCATCATTCTCCCCCTAATCATTCATTCATTCATTCATTCATTCATTCATTCATTCATTCATTCATTCTTCTCTCTCTCTCTCTCTCACTCACACACACACACACACACACACACACACACACACACACAGAGAGAGAGAGAGAGAGAGAGAGAGAGAGAGAGAGAGAGAGAGAGAGAGAGAGAGAGAGAGATTTGCACCAGTAAGTTCAAAGTTTTGGTGCAATACTGCCTTCTAGACAGGGTTTTCACTGTTCACACATGACTGAAAATTATCGGATATGACAAGCAATGCCACTATTTCTGTATAAAAATAAATTCGAGGGAGCACTCTTCATTCAGACAACATTCAATCCCTCACCCTGCACCTACACCTCTGGCCAGCTCATTGGTTCGACAGCACACTCATCAAACGGCATCTCTGTCCTGTGTTGATAATGTTCCTATAGTAATCATTAAATACAAAACCAAACCATGATAATTAATGGTCTTAAATTGCATAGCTTTTCCGCAGTTTACCCATGTACATAGCCAAGCAGCCTTTGTACCTTGCTATATCTCTGCCATCTACACTAAAATCTTCTATCTCTGACTAAAATGGTCTCCCTAATATTTTCTAGATATTTATGCTAATCTTCAAAATCCTACAAAATTAAACACTGAAAGACAGGATACTGTGATTGACCTCTGCAAAAACAATTCTGTCTAGTCAAGTACACTGCAGTCAGAGTGAGGCAGAAGCTATTGGCCCTGCCTCTTCCAAATCCCTAACAACTCAGGAGCTGGTTACTTTGCAGAAACCCATCTCAGATATTTTTAACCTATCAGCCCCTGAAGAACCTGATATTTGGGCAGAAAGTTTGCTAATCAACACAAAGGCTGAAACTGATGCTCAAACAATCAAGAAGGACCTCGTACCAATCCTTTTGGGCCAAGACCCCAAAACTCCTAACATGAAACACTGCAGGATGATTGATTTTAAATGTTTGGTTATAAATGTTTACCTCTTGGTTATAAATGTTTACCTTCCATCCTATAGCACCAGAAAATGGGCACACAGAGTTTGGACCAAGTTTGAAATATACTGAGAGTTGTGGCTCACGTCCTTTTTAAATGCATCAGTTGAGGTCACAGGAGATTTCATTGCCAGTTTTGAACCTTCAGATGAATCCCCGTATGCCTCCTTCAACTCAGTACCTCCAGTGAAAGATTCCTTAAATATCCTCCCCTCTAAAACCTCCAAAGACAGCAAGTCAAATTGGAAAGGTTACCGCTTACTACAGCTCCCAACCAGGTTAGATCTTTTCACATTCTTAATGGGGCTACCTAAAGAGATATCCCTGGGGAGTACACATATTGGTCTGAGTGTGGTGCAAGCACTATAGACTTTATTTTGACATCCTACGATTTGCTCAGTTGCAATATGCACCCTGAAGTAGGGTCTTGACAAGACAGTGACCATCTTCCAATCATTTTGGAGCTTAACATCTGCAGTCCCCCTGAAAGTATTTCCAAACAACTCAACGCCAATCTAGAACCTATACCGAGCTACAGGAGGTTAATCTGGACTGAGAAAGTAGATCATCACTGTTAAAAATACTTTACCTCAGACAAAGCATCTCAGCTTCGAAATGCTGTGATTTCAGCAAATGCCACAGGCACTGTGATTACACCATACCAACATCTTATCCTTGGTTGGATACAAACCCTTCTAAGAAAACCTTACGACCACAATATCCAACCATTAAAGGAAAATAAATCAAAGATCTGGTTTGATGCAGACTGTTATGCAGTGAAAAACAATCTTATGATCAAATCCCAGCAATATAGGTTAAGTAACGCATCTAAAATTCCTCCAGAGATCAAAATCCTAAAGCAGCGTTACAAAAACCTATTAGCAGAGAAAAAACAAAGAGCAGAAAGAGACTCCTGGACTCGGATGATTCAAACTTCTAGTTTTGGGAATTTCACTTTCATGCACTCTATTCATCTGAAACAGACCCACATACTTCTCTGGAGACCCAACTACAAAATCTCCCAACATGGTCACCAGTAACAGTAAATGAAGTTAAAAAACGAATAAATCAATTGAGATCTGCCAAGGCTCCTAGAAATGTTATGATATCTCCAGAGATGATAAAATGCAGTATTGACTGGTGGGCTTGCTGCTTGCTGCAGTTTCTCTTACATTAATCTGTTGGCTCATATCCCTTCAGACTGGGGTCTTGCAATTATTGTCCCAATATATAAGAAAGGAGAAAAATCGAAACCCGCCAACTACTGACCAATCAGTCTCCTCAGCGTTGTAAGTAAACTATATTTAAGATATTTATATTGGAAATTTCTTGACTGGCTAGATCGAGAAAATATACTGATGGATGAGCGAGCAAGCAAGCTTCAAAGCTGGCCATTCCACCATAGACCAGTGTCTGATTTTGTGCCATCTTGCAGAGAATACAGCTCCAAGCCAAACAGAGCACTTCATGTGGCCTTTGTAGATTTCAAAGCAGCATTTGACAGCATCCCCAAGAATAGGCTCTGGGCAAAGCTTGGGAACTCCTGAATAGATCAAAGATTCTATATACTTACTCGTTCGTACACGAAAGAAACTTCCTAAAAGTAAGATGCAGTCCTCAAGGCCACTTCTCCAATAAGATCCCACTTGACAAAGAGTTAAGCAGGGTTGTATCCTGGCTTCTTTTCAACTACTGCATCAACTCCTTGATGAAACATTTAAGAAATCCAAGCTTCCATTCACCAAAGCTTGCTGACAAAACAATACCAGCCTTACTATACAAAGATGATACTATCATCTAATTCCATTTACAAGTGGGCCTCAGGAGAGCACTCCAAGCTTTCTTTACATACTGTAAAGAGGAGCAGTTTGTGATAAACTACCAGAAAACAAAAGTCTTCATTTTTACTAAAAAACAGTAAGTCCACAGATGGCAAATAGAGGGCCACAACATTGAACAAGGAAAAACTTTTAAATATCTTGAAATAGTCTTCTAATCCTCTGGACGTTGGAAAGCCCAGGCATTGCACACTGCAGAGATGGCCCATAGAGCATCCTCTGCTATTCTAAGATTCTACTTCACCAAAGGAGCCTCCTTTATTCCTGCAGCAATCAAGGTCTTTCAAGGAAAGATTGTATCTCAGCTTTCATACGGTTCCCAGTTCTGTATTTACGAAGAAAGATGCCTGTTAAAAGCAGTACAATCCAAGTTCCTACGTAAGATACTTAGAATCCCTTGGTGTATCCTCCTGAATCCCCTCCTTAGTCTGGAGACTGGGCTGATCCCCTTGAAGACTCATATGTAGCTACTCACATCCACCTATTAGTTAAAACTCATTTTTAATCCAGTGGGTCTACTACCCCCTGATCTTTGCTGATAGTCCCCACTAGGGATCCCATTCCCCCAATGGGGGTGAAGGATCTCCCGCTTTCACCCTCTGCCCCCTGCCACCAGTTACTTGGCCACTGGGGGGGGAAAGGTGTGGGAATGGGCCTCCTGCACATGCTCCCAGGGTTGCATGTTGATGCCACTTCCTGGGAGGGATGTCATTGCACCGTCCTGAGAGCGCTCCCATTTGGGGCCCAATCAGCCTGCTGTGAAGTGCCTGCATGCCTGGGTGATGATGTCACTTCCTGGAGCACCATGGGAGTAGCAAGAAGGTAAGCGCCACATCCCTCCCCTCCTGCCAGGAGGTTAAGGGGACCTGGCACTCCTAGTCGCTGCTCATCCTGGCAAAAAGTAATTGAGGGGAAACTCCAGGAGCATCCCCCCCCCCCCGAAGTCTTACTCTATCTTGAGTACCAAAAAGCAAAAAAACCAAATAGTGGCTCTGGAATCATGCCCTACAATCAGATAGGGCACAGATACAGAAATATCCAACTATTCCACAGTATTCTAAATGTCTTCAACCAGCAGATTATCTTAGATCCTTGAGATCTCCAAATATTGGATGCAGAGAAGTTAGCCGTGTTAGTCTGTGGTAGCAAAATCAAAAAGAGTCCAGTAGCACCTTTAAGACTAACCAATTTTATTTTAGCATAAGCTTTCGAGAATCAAGTTCTCTTCGTCAGGAGAATCTTTACCCTTATATGCGTCTATGTTCTACCTTCAGCCTTTCTGGACGGCAAATACCAACATGTCCCACTGCCCCAGTGGCTCTGTCCATGTCATACAGGGAAAGTAGAGTCTATTGAACACGTTTTGCTGCACTGCACTTTCTATAATGACACCTGATCTCAATATATAGCTCCAATCCTGTCAGTATTACCAGAAAGATCTGAACAACTTTATGTCTCTCTCCTTCTTGCAGATTCTTCCCAGGAGGTAACTAATAAAGTTGCTAAATTTTGCCTTTGGGTGTGTGGGATATGTAAGCAGCTGACTAAGTGTCAATCATTTTACTTTTTTGTTTGAAGAAGGTATTATCTCTTTGTCTCCCTCAATCTGTGCTCATTGTTTTGGTGCTCACTGCACTGTATGTATCTTTCCTATTTTATTCTATTTCTATTTTACTTTTCCTTCATTTTTTATTTTTTTAATTACTGTTGATTTGTCAGAACTGATCTTGTATTGAAATAAATTTTGATTGATTTACTGATTGGTATTTTGTACATATTCCTTCATATATATTCCTTCATATATTCCTTCAATTTAATTACAAATGTAAACCCAGAAGAAATCATGAAGTTTTATTTCAAATTTCTTTTGCAAAGTTAAAAACAGTGTTAAACTGCTACCATCATGAACAGGAAGGTTTTGGTTTCTGAAATAAAACTCTGATATGGGTTATATGAACTAAAATACTGGAAAAACCTACTGTAAAGCCCTTTATAGCTTATTCAACTGTATAAGCATTTTCCTTCATTTCTATGAACATTTTCACAAGAACATCTCTGATTCTCACATGGGTAATTTATAACCATGGCTACAACGTTAACGTAAATCAACAGATTTGTTGATTTTAATGTCTGCAAGCTAAGGGCACACTTTGAAAAAGGTTATGGCAGCTGCAGTATGCTATGCTTATGGAATCAAAAAGAAAATATTTATCATTTCCCTCCAACAGTGTTAAGCTTTTGCTTATTAAACTAAGCTTACATTTCCTTCAATGAGAGCGAGCATGGTGTAGTGGTCAGAGTGTTGGACTAGGATCCGGAAGAACCAGGTCTGAATTCCCACTCTGCCGTAGAAGATTGCTGGGTGACCTTGAGCCAGTCACACACACACTCAGCCTAACCTATGTTACAGGGTTCTTGGGGGGATAAAATGGAGAGGAGAATTATGTAAGCAACCTTGGGTCCCCATTGGGGGAAAAAGTGGACTATAAATCAATCAATAAGAAATAAATATCTCTAAAAATGCACTCACAGCAAGACTTTGGTAATAAGCAAATTTAATAAATGTAATTATTGCATGAATTGGTTGAGGCAGCTAACTAAAATACAAAAAGTACTTTGATTGAACATAATCCTAGTTGTAATTTATATAATATTTTCTCCAGACTATCAAAGCAGCCCATAGAGCCCAAACATGGTTAGCTTCAGCTGCAGAGGCACTTTCAGACCATTCTGTCCAAAGATCTGGATCATAATGGGATATTCAAACCAGCATTCCCTGCCTCCCCATCACATTATAAAGATATTTGGAAACAATGATCTCAGAATTTATCTCATTTTTATGCAATCCGAACACTGCAGTTTCTGGCCTGGTTAATCATCCTAAATAAGCTTTATTAATGTTTTAGTACACAATCTGCAAAGTCCCAGTGTGAGGCATGTACTTGTGAAAAATATTCATGGTAACAGCCATTTGGCACATTAAACAATGTTCTCCAAGTTGCTCTCACTTCATTTTTTAGTCAGTGTTGAATATTTTACTGAATACACAAACATCATTAAAGAATCCTCCAAGACAAAGCTACTCTTTAACCCCAAGAAGAAAAAAGACACAGGGGCTCAATTTTCAAATGTCCCAGTTGCTATTAGCTCCCACTGTTTTCAAAAGCCTGGTCAGAACATTTATTTCTTTGCAAATATACCCGTAGGAAATAATTTTTGGCAGAAGGAAAATAAAAAGCATTGTTATGTAAATGATTCCAGGATCAACTTGAGTAAACCCTATAAAGCCCAAGAGAGGATCCAATAATCCTATATAAAACACTGCTAACTCCTGAAAAGATGAAGATGAGACAGTTGCACTTTGGGTAATCGTTTCTGTGTTTGGATTCCTGTGAAATAGAGTCTGACTTAGGGCCAATTCACATGATCACTTTCGGCATTTAAATTAATGAGCCATTTAGGCACATATTCCCCTGCCTAGGCTGAAAGTAGGTGGGTCAAATTAGTCATATGCGTCAATCTGCCATGAAAACATAGACATTTGAAGCAGGCTCAGCACAGCCAATTCTTGTGTGATTTTTCTGACATCATCAACACCTTGTACAGTCCATACTTTATCACATAATCTATCCAAATTAGGGCTCCATTTTTCTTCTTAAGCATCTCATTGAAATCTATTAATGTTCTTGAAGTAACTCTTGCCTAAGTCTGGAAAATGCCTTGCTATGTCCTGCAAATTGGCCACCATCCTGTTCATCTGCCATGCCCATCCACACCGCTTAGAAAGTCATCTGCCCATTACAATAAAACTAAATGAATTTTTTGGGGGGGAAATCAAGATCAGAAAACATAACACAACTTCAATAAGGGTCGGTGTGTTTTTTCTTATATGAAGATTAGAGATGGGCAGGAACCGAAATACGAACCAAAGTTTGTGATGAACCAGACCGGTTCATGGTTTGCGAACAGGTGGTTTGTCAAAGCCCATTTCTGACGAACCACCATGAACTATAGGCTGGTTCGTTTGGTTCATTTTTTGGTTCGTCACTGCAGACAGCCTGGCGCCGATCAATCAGTTTCCCAGGCAACAGGTGATGGATTTTCTGCAGACCTTCTGCTGACCTGGAAGTGCCCTTCTGCTGGCCCAGAAGTGACCTTCTGCTGACCTGAATGTGACGTTTTCACGAACCAAATGAACCGGTTCACAAACCAGGGCAGGTTCGTGAAAGTTCGTGGTTTGTGAAATGCAATGAACCGCACGGTTGGTTTTTTTCTGGTTTGTGCCCATCTCTAATGAAGAGTACTGCTTTCTAGAAAAATTGTAATATGTGGAGTGGCGCTGGAGTCAGCTATTCATTTCCAACTACAGCTTTTGTACAAAGGTTCAAGGTAAATAGAAGGTAGAATATAAATTTAATTAAATAAATAAATAAATAAAAATAAATAAATGCACAATTTTAAGAAGGTAAGTGTCTAAACAATCTGCCTATACAAAAACACACACACTTGATATTACTTGTTGTTATTCTTGTCTTTCTTCAAGATCAGTTCAATTGGTAGACGTTATAACCACGTTTATTACAAAGGCTCCCAGAGTCTTATATACTCAACTTAAGTAGTTACATTGTCCTTTTGATCTTGAATTACAGCTTGTATAACAGACTTCCTAACAAGTGTGAAATAAAGATACAACTCTGTGGTAAACCATTCTCAGACTTCACCCCTTGTTTACAGGCCCTGGAAATAAGGGGAAAACACCTGACCTATCTTTTAACCAGAACTCTTAGATGTGGTAGTATAATGCCCAAGATCACACACTTCAAATTGCTAAAATGGTTAGCAATAGGCAATTCTTTTAAAAACAGATGCAGCTGGTAAAAAGTCTAAATGTTATTCCTTTAAAACTGGGAATGTGCTATTTCACGCTCTTGCAAAATAAATGACTGGAATGGTGATGTGGGAAATTAGCCTGGTTATCAGTGTTTATAAAACCCTGCAATAGGATTTCAGAAGACTATAAAGGAATGTGAGAACTACTTTACTGAAACCTCAACTTATGAGAGGTACAGAATTCCTTTCAGTACCATATCTGCTGTATATAGAGCTAGTCGAGCATTCACCATGAGCTGTGTTCTCATTTTAGTAACTAATATACAACTTTCACTAACATCCATGTTAAAATAGAAAACAAAAGCAACTATGATGCATAAAAATATGCGTCATCAGAGAGACGGGAAAATACAATTTACCTACTTCATAGGATTATGTATGTTACTGAGTTCCATCTGATACTACTTAGCGATTCTACTGTGCATACACTTGAGGTACAATACATTTATTCTAGAACAAAGCATTTGGCTTAATTTAAGAAAGATCTTAAATGTAGCTACATTTATAGAGAGGAGACTTCTATATTTACCATAATGATAAAATATATACCAAAACTAGGGCTTTGTTCCATCTTCATGATTTGGTATGATATTACCAAATCATAAGAGGCTTAAAGGGAACAAACTGCTGCCTCCTTGACACCTATGCCTGTATTAAACATGGGGGCGGTGGTGTTGGGAAACAACAGTTTGTTCTCTAGACTATTAACAAATTGCTGTGGGGATGAATGACACATAAAATTGCGTTATAGCAAGTCTGAACATTTATCTGGCAAGGTCATTGGCTATTCTGATTGGCAGAATCATTGGCTGTTTTACTGGCAGATCTCTCCAGGATCTCAGGACTTTTCACATCTTCTTCTATCCGAACCTTTTAACCAGAGATGCTAGGGATTGAACCTGTGATGTTCTGCATGCAAAAGTGATGTTTGATCATTCAGGAATAGCCTCTCCCTCATCTTATGGACAGTCATTCAGTTTGGATTCAACCCACTATTAGTAGCCTTTCCCTCAGGTCCAATATTTGCTCAGTCTTGCCTATCTTGAAAGATTTCCACCTTTAGACGGTTACAACACCTTTATTGGTTCCAGAATCAGAGCAACAAGTACACAAGGTGATGATGATCTTTTAAGCCAATTTATTCTGAAATCTTCACATGTAGGAGAATACGTGAATGAATTAACATTACCATGGTGTGACAGGCACTGCTTGCAGCTTCCTGATCCCAATACTCAAAGGCTGAGAACCACTGCAGTACACAGGAACTTGGTACCCAAAGCTGGTTCCTTAATTTCAAAAAACTCCAGCCTGTTTATCTTGAAAAATGTTGGGTATTTCAAGTTACAACACTGTATATTAGTGGAGCGACAATAGACAAAAAGAATCCTGCTTAGGTGGAAGAAAGCCTTATGGACTTCTTAAATGTGGTAGAGGCTATTAAATATTATAACTCAGTCGTTAATGAGAAGACAGATGCAGCATATCTTTAGTGTATAATTAATGATACAATAAAACTGAAGAACAGTGCAAAAAGGCAACTGGATTTTATATTAAACTTAATGACCCTGCATGTACTGGTGCTCCTAACAAATTACAAGTAAGCAAGGAGGGTTTCTTGGAAGATACCAGACATGCTGACCCCTCAAAAGAAAAACAACTGGATAATAAATTTTTATAATTGGATAATCAAATAAGTTTACCACTTAATAAGTGTGAATTTGGGTAAGGCATCTCTGGGTCAGTAAAAAAGGGTATACAGGATCAGAGCAGGAGAATGTGGTCCAACTTTCTTCTCTTTTTCAGGTTGTTTTCTTTACTGGTCTGTACACTGTGCCTAATAGATCAGTGTTGGCCTTCTGGGGTAAATGAGGACCCAGATTTTCAGAGCCCTCTTTAGATCAACTACTGAATGTATTAGCAAACGTTATAGCTTATGCTTCAGACTTTCAGTTATTAGGACCAAAACACGTTATGTGATAGTTACACTATTTTGAAAGTAGTCTAAGACTAGCAGCAGATCTTATAGCTTTTCAGCAGTGTCCATCTTCAGCGATTTTTCTTTTTAATACATAGAGACACGATATCAAATTTTAATTCTTTTTTATATTGCAAGAGTATCTTTTATGGTCTTTTAAAGAAAGTGTCAGAAACTGCTGAGGTAAGGGATTCAATAAGACACATGGCAAGAGGATCTAAACAGCACTAAAATTAATGATGTGTCAGTAAAGTTGTCTATAATTTCAATTTCCTCATCTGGATTTTCTAGCACTAAGTAAATTGCTGTAATGAAAATAGGCAATTTGGATCCAAAGCCAGGGTTATTTTGCCAACTGGAGGAAAACTGAGACGTGCAGCTCAACTCTCAGGTAGAGGTTGTACGATACAGTTCAGCTGTCATGCATACTTTGGTGATAGGCTGAATATACAAAAATATGGGAAATCTTATAGGCCACTGATACTGCTACACTATGTTAACATCCAATATGAATTAAAATATTAGAGGAGGACAAAATTTACTGTAATAATTTAATAACTACTTAAAGAATACAATATGCACTAATGAGAAAATTAATTGGCTCTCATATTTTAATTTCAGGCACTCACACCTAC
Organism: Eublepharis macularius; assembly: GCF_028583425.1. NCBI lineage: Eukaryota > Metazoa > Chordata > Lepidosauria > Squamata > Eublepharidae > Eublepharis > Eublepharis macularius. The sequence goes on from NC_072798.1 coordinate 21,715,637, forward strand.
TGGAGAGCTTATGGAAGGTCTGCACAACTTGGGGCCCACCGAACCAAACCCATCTAAAAATGGTGGCCAAAAGTCTTGATAAGCTTTCTTGTTTTTGCTGCCTGCTTGCAAATGTCTAAAGGGGTGGGGAGAGACCAGGGGCACTGAGCCCGGTGTAATACATAGTTGATGGGCTTGGCAGGTCACAGGTGTCAGCTGGGTTTGGGAAAAGGCTTTTACCCTTCATCTACAGGAATTACACTGACCAATTGACAGCTGTGGAAATTATGAAGAGGGATATTACAAGTTTTGCTCCTCTGAGAGTGAAATTTAAATAGTTACAGGTCTGTATCAAAACATACATTCCAAAGACTTAAGGACACATTTTTGGAGTGGGATCTGTGCAGCCATTTCTTCCTATTTGTCTCTCCTTCTGCAGACCCTTATCTTGTCCCTCCACGCTGTTCCTGAGGGTCCTACTGACCACAAGAAACAAAATTCCTGGGGCTCAGTGTCCTGCAACACACCCTGTTCCATGAATATGTGGTTGGATACTGGTTACTGTATATCTGAAAATTTTAAGAAGGACAGAAAATAGTTTCTTTTTTCTTTAAAAAAAATTATGATAATCACTAACGCCACTGGATGAAACAACAGTTAGTTAGGGATAATATGAAAAGCTATCACAATAACAGGCAACACTACAGTCTTATATATCATCACTACAACCAAGAAAGATGATGCTTAGTACTAACTTGCAGGCAAAATATTCAAAGTCTAATAAAAGTGCTCTGTAATGCCAATGAACTGCTTGCCAAAAACAAAAAACACAGCAATGCTCATCTAAGAATACAGCTTCTCCATTTTAACCAGCAGGGAGTACTTTCAGTGGTTTGGGAATTAACTGAAATAGCAGTGCACAAAGCTGATGAACATTCAATTAAACAAAAAAACAGTTGTACTACTATACAGTTGTACTACTATACAACCCAGCACTTTGCAGGCAACTTCAAAGGGTCTTACTTCAACAATTCCACTCCAATTCCAGGAACTGTTCCTAGCAAGGAAAAAAAATCCCTTACCAATAGAAACAAATTCTTGGGTTCTAAAGTGATGGGGACTGTTCAATGTCAGCTTAACACAGGCTGTCTGCAAGAGCCCAGGAACAGATCTGTGCATATACATGAATGTGCCTGTGTCTGCATCATGTAAACACTGCTGATAGCAACATTATTTAAAGAAACAAAACTATCTGCGCCTGCTATGAAGCTCTGGTAGATTAATAATCAAAGTTGGCTCAACAAGAAGTACAGTCTTGTCTTACTTCTACCCTTAAATATAACCAAGCGTTTTCATAATAACTGCTGGAGAAGAACAGTAAGTTTAGTTTCAGGATAGAATATGCTCAACACGGGTGTACACAAAAACACCTTGAAAAGGGGAATTGTTCCTTCCTTAGAGTGGCCATAGAAAGGCTTTTCACTGCCTTTGCAATTCTTATGACAAACATACTTAGCGTACAATAGAACACTGATTGCCTTAGATCTTGGTCATGCTTCAGGTAGGTTGCCCCCTATTTTAAAGCACTGTTTCATGTTTATCTAATACTTGCTTGGTGCCTGTATGCATTTTAAAATACACAACATCTTTTAACAAGTTGAAGGATTGCTCTGGGAAAAGTAAGACTGTGACATCAAAAGCCCCACCCTCCAACTATTCGGCATAACACATGGCTGGCTTCTTATCTAAACATCCAGAACCAGTTTTCTCTGACCTTCATCCTGGTGATAAAACTGTACACATGAATGCATGGTGTGTCTGCTTCCACAATGGCTCCACCACTCTCAAACTCTGTAAGGCTGGAAGCATCCTTAAATTAGTATCAGGCATTTTCATAAGACCACTAACTCTTGGACCTTGTACCAACAGCAGGAAAAAATAGCCGGCCTCTCTCACAAGTCAATCATAAGCAGGAAGAACATTCCTATCTTTCCACACAATTCCTCAGGGAGAAACACAGAAAAAATACCTATCTATCAACACTATCCACATGTCTGGTCCACTAGCAGACATACTTCCTGTCCTTTCGGATGGCCATCACAAGCAGAATACAGAAGCACAGAGAATTCCTGTCCATCATCCCTGTCAGAGATATATGATAAAAAGGTTACTATACAACACTTTCAGGGGGATCATGAAGGCTGCTTTTCTATGTCAAATCTTCATAACAGTTCAGATAACAATGTCAACTGTCAAACATTTGAACATGCACAAAGGAGAAGTAAAAGCTCTTCACATTTTACATGATCTCAAAAGTAATTTTGATGAACTAGCTAGAATGTGACATCACTCCACTCTCCAAGATATAAGGACAAATGGACTCACATTTTAGCTGTATCTGAAGAAGTGAGCTGTGGCTCACAAAAGCTCACCCCCTACCACAAATTTTGTTAGTCTTATAGGTGCTACTAGACTCTTGCTCTTTTCTACTGCTACAGACAGACTAATACGGCTACCGATCTTGATCTATCTTCAGGGAAGGTGTGTGTGTCTGTGTGCAATATATCTCAAGTACACTGTTCACCTACTCCACAGTTTCTTGGCTTCTGCTGCTCTGTAATGCTCTGACACTACCTGTATACAACAGAGAAAAAGAATGTTGAGAATTGCTCACAGTTAGGACTGCCTCCGTGCCTTCGGAAACTTCAGCTGGCCAAAATGTAAGCAGTATTCAAAAATCAACACTAGCACTTTGAGTTGTGCTGGGAAACAAACAGGTCTGGAAAACAGTATAGATCTTTAACATCCTAAACACGGCATAGGGTTGGGGCCCTTGAAGGACTGCCTTCTCCCATACAAATCTGCCTGACAATTGAAATGACCACTGCCAGCCCATGCCCAGGTGAAGAGCATCCACTGGAGAGAGGGCTTCTTTTGTGACTACACCATTTGCGAAACTCCCTCCTGAGATATGTCCACTGGACACTACCTCTACCGTGTCTTTTAGGGATCAGAAAAAATCTCACATGCAAGTGAACTTTCGGTAGATTATCCTCCCTCCCCTTTCTGATTTCTATTGTTAGTGTAAACCCCCTTACAATAGAGTGAAAGGCAGCATACATATATTGAAAAAAATTATACACTGGGACCCCTGCCGCAAGTACCTGGGGAAACTACAGGTTTCACTTCCCTATGCCAACTGTATCCCCGATTGCACTGATTATTCTGTCCCACAGAATTGACTGAGAGCCACTGAAAACCAACCAACTCAATCTCAATCTGCTGAGGTAACCCTGGGTATATTTTTGATGTGATTTTAGAGCACAGAAAATGGCTTTTTAAATATAATGATACACAACAAAAATATGTTACATCAATTGGTCACTGAGCAAATAAAAAGCATTTTCAAGAATTTTTAGAAGAATGCGTTATTGTATGGTTAGTGTGTGTGTGGGGGGGGATGGGTGGGTCTTCCTTCAACAAGAAAAACCCAAACTATTTATTCAGTGTTGCTTCTTGCTCTTATCCTTGATGATAGCATCAATCTAAGGTCAGTATCAGCTGAAGTAGCATTAGGAGCCACGGACAAAAGCAGAAGAAGAGTCAAGAAGAAGAAGTTAATAGAAACAAGCTGGGAGGCTTGGCTGATTAACTGGCAACTGGAGGTTTTGAGAGAGATCAGGAAATCCATACGTTTATACAATCCCCACAGTATCATAAAAGACAGAAGACCTACAACGGGAAAGACTAATCAGGTTTGATTATTGTAAGAGGAAGGGGAAAAAGTTATATCAGGATTCTGAAGTAGTAGTTTAAGCATCTGGAAATAATGAGAAGAAGGATGGAACAGATGGCCAAAAATGAGCTGATCTGAATCCGTATTTCCCCAGGTCTCCTAGGCAATGGATTCTTCTAATGTCAGTCAAGCACAACTCATTGAAACCTAACCTGCCTCCTTCTGGGATATGGACAAGGACAACACAGATTTTAAAAGTCCCTTTGCATACTTATAGCCTCTATACAAAGCAAAGTTTAAATAATGCATTAAATAATTTATAGCTCACTAGTTCCCCGCCCCCCCCCCCACTGCTGTCACATCAACAGTTAGAGAAGTTAGTACCCTGTTTCTGTAATGAAGATAAAGGAGAAAGGCTTTGTAAAAGATTGGGGAGAATTCAATGTGTTTAATAAAAAATTTGTATCTTGCCGCTCCACACATTTGAGGACACTAACCACTTCTCTAAAAATAAGTCATATTAAAATGGTTACAATTAAAACTAGACCAAAATACAACCAGCTTCTCCACAGATTGTATAACGACTTTACCACCCAAAGAACACTGAAAAAGAATTGTTTTGCACTGCTTACAAAAACTAATAGTGATGCTCTGCAAATGTCCCTTGAAGTCCGACTTACCGGGAGGATGGTTTGCTGTCACGGGTGGGAAGGCAGGTTGGAGCATGGCAGCTGCCATGTTTGGCTCACCCAGTGTCCTCCTGGGTGAGTTGGCAGCCAATCAATTCAAATCCTGGTTGCCCTATCAGAGGCGGCTGGAGGTGAATGGCAGGGGGCGGGGCTTGCCGCCTGACCTCAGGGAGGCAGTCTTCCCTCTGGTCCGGCGGCTTTGTATTTAAACAACAGCCCCGAGCCTCCACACTCTGCTCCTGGCTGTAAAGTCCCACCCTCCACTCCCTCTTTTTTTTGCGTTGCTTCTTTTCTCATCACAAATTTCCCTGGCAGTTGGTCACTGGATTGGATCTCTTTTAGGGGAGCCAGGGCCTGTGTGGCCAGGTTCCCTGTTAAGGGGATTCCCATAAAGAATCTTGGGAGTGAGTGATGGTGGTGCACGCCCAGCTCAGGGGCTGCAGGGGCATACTCACTTCCAGGTGGCAGGGGAATCATGCAGGGGTGTACACCCACGTGATTTCCCCCTTTAATGCCACTCCTTGGTTCTCTCCCTCAGCGGCGATCTGAGTGGAGAGGGGTCATCGGCTGGCAGGTGGGTCAGCCAATGTTTTGGGATCCAATTCATATGATCGCCAATGCTCCTTACATGCTGTTTCAATAAAGTTGTGGCCTATTTTTACTCCAGTCAAACGTGTCTGTGATGGTTGCCTTGCCTCCTCCTTCCTCCTCGCCTTCAGCAGTAGGCTGCAAAAGGGATTATAGCTGAGAACGCGCTCAACCTAACTGAGGAAGTTCACATCTGTTGGGCAGAGGGCACTGACACAAGAAGCTGCTCTGAGAACCAGTTTGGTGTAGTGGTTAAGAGTGGCAGGACTCTAATTTGGAGAACCGAGTTTGATTCCCCACTCTTCCACTTGAAGCCAGCTAGGTGACCTTGGGTCAGTCACAGCTTCTTGGAGCTCTCTCAGCCCCACCCACCTCACAGGGTGATTGTTGTGGGGAGAATAATAACATACTTTATAAACCGCTCTGAGTGGGTATTAAGTTGCCCTGATGGGCAGTATATAAATTGAATGTTGTTATTATTAATTGAAGCCAACATACTAATTTTACACAGAGAAAGGTAGTCCTTCAAATATGTGGGTCCCAGGTTGTGAACAGAATCCAAAAACAAACAAGAAGGCAAGTAATTTTTTTTTTCCAAAATAGGCATAATGCATTTCCAGCAACTTGCACCAGTTAATACACAGGCTACAGCGTTAACTGAAGTTTCAGAGTTACCTTTAAGGGTAGCCCCATGTAAAGTGTGTTATACTAGTACAAATCTAGCGATTTACAGAAGTGTGGATCAATGTGGCTAAGTCAGCTGAGTTTAGAAGTGGAAAAGGACTTCGTGATAAGATGTAAACAACTGCACCAAACAACACATGAAAAAACAAGTCAGTGTCAAGGACCACCCCTAATTTTTTCACCTAATCTGTTAAGGATAATTTCACCCCATCCAAGAGAGAGATTAATCCCTTCTAGAATATCAGCTTTCCCCACAGTCACCTTGGTTTGGATTAAATATCCGCCTGTTTATTTTCATTCACTTCATCACATAGTTAACAGAACACAGGGAATGATAGGCTAATTTAGAAAAAACTATTAGCCATATCAACAGTATAACAGAGTTGCACTTACTTGTAACTGCTGTTCATCTAGGTCTTTGTGCAGGCACACATTGGGGACTGTGCTTACGCAGGCCAGCCATCCAGAATAGGATTTTCAAGCTTCTAGGCTAAACGGGGGAGAGGGCGACCTCCCCTGCGGACCGCTCCAAGCTGGCTTTTCCCGCTGAAAATGGTCACGTGGTGATGAGGCTGCCCCCCCTTTTCCCTCAGTCCTCCTGTGCTACAGCAAGCCTCTATTAATTTATCTTTCAGAGCTCACAGCAGAGTGAGGGAGGGAATGTGTGCCTGCACGAAGACCTAGGTGAACAGCAGTTACAGGTAAGTGCAACTCTGTTTTCATCTACAGTCTTCAGTGCAGTCCCACACTGGGAGAATAACAAGCTACTCACCAAAGGTGGTGGGGTGAAGCTCTCAAGCGAATAGTGATCGTAGAACTGCTTGTCCTACTGCAGTCTCCCTCCAAGAGCTGACATCTACTGCCTAGTGCTCGGCAAATGTCTCCTCAGAAGACCACATGGCTGCTTTACAGATGTCTCTTAGTGGCACTCCCCTTAGGAAGACTGCTGATGCTGTTTGTCCTCTTGTTGAATGTGCCTTCACACTAAAAGGGCATGGGACTTTCGCTGTCTTGTAACTAAGCCTAATTGCTAACACCCCCCATCTAGAAATGGTTTGTGATGCTGCTGCTTTCCCCTTATTCTAGCCTGTGTGGCACACAAAAAATGAACGGGCTTTCCGAAATGTCTTTGTTCTATCAACGTAAAATAAAATTGGTCTTTTCACATCCAATGTATGGAGTGTTTGTTCTTTCTTAGATGTGAGGTTAGGAAAAAATACTGGCAAGGATAGACATTGCAATATATGAAACCTGGAAACTACCTTAGGTAGAAACTGAAGGCTAGTACACATTATTACTTTATCTGGGAAAACTTGCAGAAAGGGTGGATCCACTCTTAATGCTTGTAACTCGCTCACTTTTCTGGCCAAGTAACCACTAACAAAAAAGCTACCTTAGCTGACAGTAGAGTCAAGCTACACGTTGCCAAGGACTCGAAGGGTTTCAGCATCAGGTTGGATAGCACAAGTGATAATGACCATTGGGGTACAATTTGGGTTCTTGGGGGATATAAGTTATATAGCCCCTTGAGGAACAACTTCGAAAAGAAATGGGAAAAAACTGTTTTACCATCTACACTATCATGAAAAGTGGATATTGCTGCTAAATGAACTTTGATGGATGAGGAAGCTAGACCTGAAACCTGCAGAAACATTAAATAATCAAAAATATTACTTAACATGCAAGTTTCAGGAGCTTGGCTGATTCTAAGCTACCCTTAGAATCAGCCCAGGACACAAATCTGTTCCATTTCAGTGTATATGAATTCCTGGTAGAGAGTTTGCAAGCATTTAAAATGATGTTCGCCACCTCGTCTGAAAACTAAGCACTCATTGACTGATAAGCCACGCCGTCAGATGCAGTCTGCCCAGGTTGTGGTGCCATGTCTGGCCAAAATACAGTATGTCCGGCAGTACTGGAAGATGAACATAGTTCCCTCTGGACATACTCTTGAGCATATGGAACCAGGGCTGACATGGCCAGAATGGGGCTATTAAGATACAAGTGGTCTGATCTGCTCTTATCTTGCACTAGCGGAATCGGCGGGAAAGCAGAAAGGAGGGCCCCCCCACTTTATTTGGAAGGTATCTCCTCTCGAGTTCCTGCCCATTCCCCCTCTCAAACAAAAAACGGGTGCCTTTGTGTTCTCCTGAGTGGCAAAGAGGTCGGTGTCCAGACACCCCCATTTCTGAAATATCGGTTGTATGTATTTGTTCAAAAGCACGCATTCCTGGTGGGAGCTTTCTAACCTGTTTTAAAAGCCCGCTTTTGTATTTTGGGAACCTGCAATATGAAGCGCAGAAAGTGTAATATTTTGGTAAATAGCCCAGTCCCATAACCTGATGGCTTCTTGACAGAGCTTTGATGATGCTGTCCCTCCTTGTTTGTTTGTATAGAAAACTGTCATCATATTGTCTGAACGGACTTGAACCCTTTTCCCTGTCAGCATATGTGCAAGTGAGTAATAAACCTCTCTTTATTCCAAAAAATTAATGTGGTGTTCCCTTTCAGCCACTGGCCACACCTCATTTACTGTTGTATCTTCACAATGATCCCCCAACCTTCCAAGAAGGCATCTGTAGTAATAGTGATATCATGACCTGCTAATTCAAATGGTGTCCTCTTACTTAGGTTATTTGCATCTCCCCACCATATTAGGGAGTGCACAATCTTTCTAGGGATTGAAAACTTAGTTTGAGGTGACTGTCTCTGGGGATCAAACTTCCTAAAAAACCAAAGTTCCAGGGGTCTCATTCTCAGGTGTGCTAACGGCACCACTGCTGCAGTGGCGGCCATAAAGCCCAAGAGCACTTGAATGAAATGGGCTGACTGAAATTATTCTTTGTGCAAATTTGTACCAAGGTCCTTATCCTATCACTGTGGTCAAGAGGTAAATATCCCTACTGGACAAGGTGTTTAATGTAGCTCCTATGAATTTCACCACTCTATTCGGTTTCAAATTGGATTTTTTCTCATTTACTACCAGTCCCAATTCTGCGCATGTATGAAGTGTCAAACCAATGTACAATTACAGTTCTTCTGATGATTGTGCAGTAATCAGCCAATCAGCCAAATATGGATAGATGGCGCATCCCAGACTCCTAAGGTGGGCTACTCAATCAATCAATTCCAAATAACTTTATTGGCATACAATAGGTGGGCTACTACTACTGCCACACTCTTAGTGAACACCCTTGGAGCTGTAGCTAAACCAAAGGGCAATGCTGTATATTGGAAGAGTTCTCCTTGGAAATTAAAATGTAAGTACCTCCTATGTTCCTGACAAATTGTGATATGAAAATATGCATCCTGCAAGTCTAACACAGTGAACCATGTGTCTGTCGGAACCATATTAATTACCCATGGCAGCATGACCATTCTAAACAGACATTTGCAGATAATTGTGACAACCTGTTTAAGAATAACTCTGTGGTTGCATTTGGTAGTTCTCCTAGTCAGAGTTATTCTCTACGACCCTCAGGTGGGGCCTTCTGGGGCTGAGATTGTTGACTGGACTCTGCTTTTTCCATCGACCATCTTCAAGCTTGATTCTGATTTGGATACTGTGCTTGGTATGGATACTGACTTTTGTAGGGTTGGAACTGATATGAACGGTATTCTTTCCTAGGTTGCTAGCCTCCTCTGTCTGGGATTCGTCAGAATGGTGCAGGCCCCGATGACTGGGGAAGAATACCATAGGACTTCGCAGTTTGTCGATCTTTCTTTTTCTTTGACAGATATTCATCTGTAGTCTCTGAGAATAATGTGTTCCCCTCAAATGGCATATTCTCTGTCTTATTTCTGGTTTCAATCGGCAGCACAGTTGCCTGTAGCCACGTGTGCCTTTGGAGAGCAACTGCTGTATTCAGCTGTCTGGCAGCTGTCCAGGATATGTCTGCTGGTGCTGATTTGTTGCGTGGATAGAATAGTAGCTTCATCCTGGATGAATTCAGCCAGCACCTTCTTTTCTTCAGGCAGAGGAAGATTTGGTAGCCGCTCATGATGGCTAAAAAATTTGCCATCTTTATTGTAAGGGCTGAGCCTGAATACACTTTTCTACCCACTGTGTCTAATCCCCCCCACCCTCCTTGTCTGCTGGGTTGGTTAGAGAAACTGCTTTGTCTCTGCCTGGCTTGAAGCTCCTCAGCTATCATGGATTATGCTGGAGGGTGGATGAAAAGGTAGGGAAATTTATCTTTTATAATTTTGTAGAGAGCCTCAACCTTCTTCATCATGGCTGGAATGGAAGCTGGTTCCTGGCATAGATAATCCGTTCTCTCGATGAAACCCTCAATCAGTGGGAAGGCCACTACTTCCAGAACATCAGCATAGATATGCTTCAGAATATCATCCCTTGCTTTTGGCTGGGGTGCTGACACGTCTATATCCAATGATTTCACCATATACATAATTTGCTCTGTAGCTTGCAGTCAAAAGTGGGAGACTTCCATTCCAACTCTCCTACAGCTTCTTCTGGTAATGGTGCTGATGTGAAGCTGGGGCTGGGGTACCACATCAGATGCAATTCCTGTGATCTGCTCTGAACCGATCTGGAAGTTTCGGTGCCGAGAAGGGGTATGTCGGGTAAAAATCCCACTCATGTGGGTAGCCGGGTGGAGGATAAGGCGGGTATCACGATGCTCTCTGATACCTGTGCTGAGACCTCTAATTGAAACTAAACTTTTGACTGAGACATACTGTCGAGTCAGCTCCATCACCCGATGCTACGGACGCTGAGCTCAATCTCCCCCGCAATGGTGGCAATTGCTGACTCATCTCCAATAGGGGAGTTGGATCGGGTGATGCTGCTTGTTTCTGAGGTCTATGTTTGCTTTTATCCTTATGCTTGTGTGCTCTAGTAGTAGTCTCTTCCATCCCGATAGGAATTGGAAATTTTGACCTTCTGCTTCTCTGATGGGGAGATCTCCCTCCACCAGTAATATGCTGGCCCTGGAATGAACGGAGGCTGCGTGGTTGGTTCCGAGCCGTTGGAATCGACAGATTGGATTTTGGGTCCGATGCCGATATTGACTCTGACATGGTTCCAGGGTCTGGATGTGAAGATAGTTGCTCCAGGGCAGATTTCTTAGCTGCTGGGCTTGTAGAGCTGGACATCGCTTTCTCCCACAACATATCTTTGAGCCTTAAGGCTTGGTCTCCTCGCGCTTTGGGGGTAAACAATTGGCAATGTTTGCAACATTCCACAATATGTCCTTCCCTCAAGCAGGCCAAACACAATGAATGTCCATCTGTTTTGGCCATTTTTGTCCCTTAGCCGCAGGAAGAGAAAAAATGGAAAGAAAAAAAATCTGACTTACCCCTCTAGACATCCAGGGGTAACTATGTACAAGAAAACTTATCTAAGAACTAGTAACTAACATTAACCTTATAAAACACTAACAACAATAACTATAAGAAAAACTTGCTAACAACACTATAAGCCTAGGAAAAAACATGTCTGCTCCTTGCGGCGGCAAAAAGCGAGCTGAGAGGAAAAGGGATGTGTGTGATTGTTTTCGGTGGGAAAAGCTGGCTTGGAGCGGTCCGCGGGGGAGGTTGCTCCCGTTTAGCCTAGAAGCTTGAAAATCCTGCTCCGTATGGCTGGCCTGCGCAAGCGCAGTCCCCAATGTGGGACCGCACTGAAGACTGTAAATGAATAAACAGTATTTTACAGAATTTACATGTCCCATGTACATTTTCTCAGTAATCCTATACAGTAATTGAGTACTGATATCCCCAAGCAACCCATAATGAACTGACTGAAACTGAGAAATAGTGGCTTGCATAAGGACACAGAGTACAACTTTGAACCAGGGATTTCTTCATTCACAGCTCAGTAGTAAGAGCAGGGTCCTATAAGGAATCTTGGGAAAGAGTAATAATTTGGAAATCCTGCCTGAACACTCAAAATCTTCCTCTTTGAGATTCAGTCGGGCTTCAGGTGCTTGAGCAGAATGATTTCTTCCCTTTTACCTCTTTCTTTAACTGGCTTTCAGTTGCTCTTAGTGATGCATTCTGGACCTTTTTTCCATCTCAAGCTGTTTTCCATTTGGGTAATTTTCAAAGCCATATATTTGGCATACTTGGGGAGTCCTGTGCACACCTGGAGAGTCCTTTAATTTGTCAGCAGGTGGCTGCTTTTGCAGCTTTTGTCATATACAGGGGGCTAGCCAGTTTACTGTTAGATAATGAAATAGCTAAGGGCTAGAAAGTCCAGCTTCTTAGTCATATAAATCCTTATCAGCTATACTAGCTGTCAATATGAACAACATTAATTAGGCACATGCGATGAAATCTGTCTAAATCCAGCTTTCAACCCAATAGAAGATATTTACTAATGCCAATTCAGTGATGTCTATATTACAAAACCAGCGCTGGCTGTACTATGGCTTTGACTTTGCATAGACAATGGTACACTTAATCAAGTTGTCTATTGTATTCTTGCATTTTTGGATACTATGGGCCATAATGTTTCAGAAACTTCCCTCTGATTAAAAGCTATTAGAAGAACAAGAATCACACCCATGGAAGAAAGCAGGAGATTTTTAAAGGTCTCACCATTGTCTCCATTGATAATATTATACTAATAATTTCTAATAATAAGAGAGGAAATGTTGAAGAGCTCTTAGGATTATTTGAAAACACTGGAACTTGCACAAAAGTTATGCACGCAAGATCCATTAATTCCAAAATGTATTCACTGAAATTATTTATATTCTGCAAGGTGTTAGCATGCTATCTTTCAGGATGCTACCAAATTGAATTATTAATACTATAAAATTATAAACAAAACACTGATACATAAATCTATTAAAACAATTGCAAGGAGGATGGGGTGGAGAAGAGCTGGTAATAATATAGTAATAGCCAGAATAATATGGGATTATAAAATAGCTGATCCACTCACAGATAAGGCAAAGAAACATACAGACTATACCAAATCACAATCAGCAAAAGACCCAGGAGAAAATGTTAAAAGAAAATGGTGCCAGGCAAACTGATGGGAGGAAAGAATTCTACCACTGGTAAATTCCTGCCTTGAGTTTCCATCCTCTTTGTTACTTTTCTGCACTGAAGCCCTAGACCACATCTCTGTATTTTATTAAATACTTTAAAAGAGAGCCAGTTTGGTGTTGTGGTTAAGAGTGTGGGACTCTAATCTGGAGAGCTGGGTTTGATTCCCCACTCCTCCACTTGAAGTCAGCTGGTCATGGCTCCCTTGGGCTAGTCATGGCTCCCTGGAGCTCTCTCAGCCCCACCCACCTTACAGGATGTTTTGTTGTGGGGATAATAATGACATACTTTGTAAACCGCTCTGAGTGGGCATTAAGTTGTCCTGAAGGGTGGTATATAAATCGAATGTTGTTGTTATTAAAAATGCTCTGAGGCACAACATCTAAGCTATACAATTAAAAATATAAAAAAGCTGTTAAAACAATAAACCACAATATTTAAGCAAATACTTTCAGACCAACCTATCAGAAGACAGGCACAGCAATCATTGTTCTCATTACCTATGAAGGCTCACCTCACCCTTTGAAAATTTTCATCTTAGACATCCAGAAACACACACGCCAGATAATGGTAGCAAAATAAGACAACAGTTGATGGAGAGAACATAGGTAGAGAAAGCGGAAGTTCTCCCTATATGAATAAACTGGGTGGTGGAGAGGATAACAAAAGGAATAAATGTAGTCTGCTATTCATTTTTTAGAAATCAGTTTCCCCTACTTATTCCATTTATTTCTAATTTTAATCCTATTTCTGTTCTACTCTTTGTACTTCCTTAAATAATCTTGTACAATCTTTTGGAACTGGCAAACCACCACAGATACTTATTAAGGAATTAATTTGCTACTCTGCCAAACAGAATATGATAAAAATACACATATAAGCAAACTGACCCTGTGTGTTTAATATGCTGGAGGTCTGCCAGTGAGAACTGTGCACCGATTATGACCTTATTTCCTTAGCCACAAGAATGAGTGATGGTTAGAAGCAGTCACAGCTCCAACCTTTGATGAATAAGATTCACTTAAGTATTATGGAAGAAACTCCTTAAACATGTGCCTAAAGAGAGCTTTCGAAAGCCACAGCCATATAAGGCTGCAACAGACTAAACATTTGGATTGAATATTCATGTTACACTTAAGATTTCTTTTGCCTAAATTTCCTATTGCTTATAGATATAACAGACTTAACTGTGAACTAGTGGACGAGTGGTTCAAATCTCATCTCTATAATGGTGAAGAGTCCAGTAGCACCTTTAAGACTAACCAACTTTACTGTAGCATAAACTTTTAAGAACCACAGTTCTCTTCGTCAGATGGACTCTCTGCCATTTTGCTACTACAGACTAACACGGCTAACTTCTCTGCATCTCTACAATGAGCTCTTACTAGGTGGCCTTAAGAAAAACCACTACCTTTTCAGTCTCAGCTCATTTGTAATGTGAGGGAATGTTACAAAGTTATTGACATAGTGTACACTCAAATGCTCAACATCACTTGCTGCAATGTGATCTGGGAGCATGTGGGCCAGGATCTTCTATGTTGGGGCACCCAGTTGTGGAGTTCTCTCCCTTGCAGTTGTCCAAGTGAAAACCTTTTTATTTTAGGAGGCTTTTGCTAGGGCCTACTGAGCACATAAATCCATTTTATGAGATTATGTTTGATGAAAATTAACAATACCATAGTGTGGTATTGGTTTTTATGTAGAGTTTTATGTTTGTAAATTGCCTTGCATTTTAGCTGAAGCAGAGTTTCAGTGCAATCCTAATCAGAGTTACATGAGTCTAAGTTCTGTCAGGGGTACAGCTGGAATTATAAGAGAACAGTTGCTGGATATGGCCAGATAGTCATTCAAGATACCTTTGAACACAGACACAGGGTTAGCCTGGTCCCATAATACACAGACAGGCCACAAAGGGAGTCTAGAGACTAGAATAAAACAACCTTGGGGAAGGGCATAAAACAATAGAGTTACATATCTGTAATGTCATGTGTAGATTAGAAGACACATTTAACTCATATCAATATAGAAAATGTACCAAGGCCCAGGTGCAGGGAGTATCTGAGAATGGCAGGAATGTCTAACTTCATAGAGGCTAGAAACATTATTGAAGCATAATTACATTGGTGGAGGGCCAAAAGATATTCAAATGTATGAGAAACTCGTAATCACTAATTCTACACAGACTTTGTTAAGACAAGAAGTAGCAAGAATGAACTATTGTTATATGTTTCAAGAAGATATTTCAAAAATGGATAACCTTGTTTGGCGCATGAAATCATAAGATAGTAAATTAGCCAAGAATGTGAGTGTTTGAAGCAGCTATTGTTTGGAGAAGGTTCTGAAATCCTATAAATATGACAAACGAAACTGAGGGCTTCTTCTTAGAAGGGGATCCTTGCCAGTGACCTTCTTATATTTGGGTAAGATACTTTTTAGACTCATGTAATTGCTCTCCTTAATGGTCTTTGTATTTGTTATGATGGATGGTATGATTTTCTGGTGACTGAGTTGTTAGGAATATTACATAATCATGTTGTAATAATAAAGGCTTAGAAAAGAAGCAGAGACCCCATAATTGCATTACTTGTGCACTAAACCCAGTAATCAACCTAAAACATTATCTATGGTGTACCTCTGGCCAGGAATGAAATGATTTGATATAGGAAAGCTACCTAGACACTCAGGACTTTAATGCATGCCTATATCTAAATCAGGCCTGACCAAAGTCATCCAGAACAGCCTGTTGATTTCAATGGTCTTACACTTGAGTAACTCTGCTTAGGATTGCACTGTTTTTGTATCATGTGCCTTCACACCATTTCACATGACCTTTAGCTTAATAGTTCAGTTCTTCTAATCTCATTGTATTGCTCTTCAGTCTGTTAGTGTTTTATTGGAATTCACTTGCCCTAAATGGGGCACTATAAGTACACTGAAGGGTCCGATCAGTTACTTCCTTGTTATGAAAATTAGTTTGTCATGAAGACAGCACTGAAGATCTCAATCCTATAGAAATGTGAGAACGAGTTAGATTGGTATTTCCATGCAAGTTTACAGACATTGAATGTTTCGCAAATCTCTAGTGGACTGGCTGAACGGTGGGAAAATAGGCTGATTTGGGCCATGGCACATTTACTTCCAGGTACTGCTCTCCACTATTTTGTTCATACGGAGCCTCCTATTTTATGGAAGACTTAAGACTGATGCTGTGTAAGCACAGGCTAATAAAGATATGTGGTTGTGAAGTTATGCCAAGTGAGAAACATAGGAACTTCTTAAATACTAGACCATTACTTAAAAAACCAACCCAACAGAAAAAATGATGTGACCAATTATTACACATTTTCTAATCTGCCCTTTCTCGGCAAAGTGATTGAGAGAGCAGTAGCTTTTCTTGGATAATTCTTCTGCTCTGGACCATTTTCAGTCTGGCTTCAGGAAAGGCTATGAGACAGATGGCCTCTTTGCTGCTCCTACTGGATTTATCTGCAGCTTCTGATAGGTAAACCATATCACTTTGTTGAGGCATTTGGAGGCAGAAGCAAGTACCAGGGATATGCATTAGATTGGTTCAAATCACTCTCCACAGTCTGTACTCAAAGGATTGTTGTTGGAGATGAATTATCATTAATATGGGACTTATACTGTGTGGTTAAATGGCTAAGGGTGAACAAATTGAAATTAAACCCTAGAAAGACAGAGATAATGCTGGTAGGGAAGGTGGAGATCTTAAAGGACACTTTGTTCCTCACTTCTGATGGACTTCAGCTATACAGGATCCAACATTACAGCTAGAAAACAAGAAAATGCAGCGACAAAAGCTGTTTTCTTCCAACTCAGTCTAGCCTGGAAGATGTCCCTCTACTTTGATACAGCCATTCTGGATCCATGCCACGATAACATTGAGACTAGAATACAGCAATGTACTCTTTATAGGTCTCCCCTTGAAGTCAAGTAAGAGATTCCTGGTGGTGCGGAACATCATAGCTCCATTATTATTGGGAGCTAGGCACAGAGCGTGCATATTACTTCCATTCTGAAGTCACTCCCTTGGCTGCCCAACATTTCCCAGGGCTCAATGCAAGATACTGGCTATCACATACAAAGCCATTCATAGCTTTAGTCCCTCATATCTGTGGGACTGCCTCTCCCTGCCATGATCTGCCACAAAAGCTTCACTTATCTGAGCAGAACCTTCTGCAGGCGCCACCCTGCAAATAGGTACATCATCAGCTGCCCATACAGGCACATTCTTTGTTGTGGCCCCCACCTTACGGAATGGCCTCCCTGATGAGGTTAGGAAGACTCCCATTCTCTTGGCTTTCCACCAACTAAGGAGGAAAAAAAGCCATGACTAACTAACTAAAGATACCAATGAAAAGCAATTCAAACAATCATATATATAAACTTATCAAAACTATTTTTAGTATGTCAGCTGTGTGGTATTGTTGAACAAAGTAGGTTTTTTTTCTTACAAAGGCAAGGCTTTAACACAAGTGCAGTCCATTGGAACGTCAGAGATCTCTTAAAGTGCCAGTGCTATATAAACTTCAGATTACAATATATAATGTAATAAAGTGCCAATGCCTATTTTTCATGAATAAATAAATACAAACAATACCATAGAAATTGCTTTTGCATACATCCAGAACCACAATCAATACTGCATATTTAAAGATACAGTATACAAATACTTAAAAGTGCATCCATACATATCTTTTTATGAAATATTAAACCAGTATTCAGTATGTATATTTTTCTTATTCAGATATTCATCAATATATTTGAAGCTGTAGATCGAACTGCAACGGGAAGCTAGCAAAATTCCTCCGTTTCAATACAAAATCTTCATCCAAGGCAGCAATTTACAGCATAAATCATTCAAATCAACAGGCACAGCTCCAGTAAACCTCTCATTATTTCTCAGCATCCGCTCCAAAATTCAAGCGCGTTTCTGCAAACTATGCAATACTGAATTATTCAGAAGGGCTTTTTTACACAGCTAACAAGGCAGTACTGTCACAAAGTGGTTCAGAAAGATATTTTGTTAAAGGGTTAGGGACTGTGGACTGTATATGGTTTGTACTGCCTGTTGCTGGAAATATGACCGTATTATGTGATGCCTACTTATGCTTTGTTTCAGCTCTGTTCTGTTTGGTTCCAAATTTCTGCAATCCAAATCCCACTGCACCAGATGTCTCATCCTGCTGACTGTATTGATTTATCCTGTATAGGCAGACTATAAATAACATGAATTAATAGACACAGAATATTTATCAGTGAAGTTGTTCTGATGGGAAGATGGCCACATTCATGGATCGAACTGTCATCTGCCAATGCAATTAGGTTATTTTCAGTCAATAACATTCAACAGCTAACATTATGGGCTGAACCTACACATCATTGCTGATTACAATGAGGCATAAGGAACTATGTCCTCTGAAATTTTATCAGTATGCCCTCCAAGAACAACAGACTGCTGATGTCCTCAAGTTGTGATCGCTTAATTCCAGCCCAAAGGACACAACGCTTTGGAGGTTGACACGTCAGCAAGCAAATGCAGTAGCCTCATTTTAAGAATTCTTTGAATGACCAGAAACATGCAAATAGGAGCAAATGACACCTCAGAAACTTATCGTGGAGAACTTCTGATATTTAAAGAAAAAAGACATCACAAGACAATCCGTTCCACCGTGGTTTCTACTGACAACTCTATACTGCAGAACAGAATTATAAACTCTGAGAATCACTTATTAGCATTTGAGAAATATGTTTTGTGACCTATCTGGTAGATAAATTGCATTCAAACAAGCCAGCTTATTTGGATTTACACTAATTCCAGAATGGGTGCCTCTGCACATATATATCAGAACTATGAATTATAATCCAAGTGTACCGGCTTACATTCACTATCACATCTGGACTTTGTTAGACAGCCTTCAGTACTGTTTTTGCTGAAGCAGTCTTGCCTGCCTCCTTCTACAAAGTGGCCTCTCAACCACTATTTCACCATCAACCAACTGAGACAGCTAAGTACCTTGGGAACAGTTAAATTGGGGGCACAATATATGGTGACACTTGCACCTCATCCTTGTAACAATACAGGAAATACAGCATGAACATTAACAACCAATCTGAAACCGGCAGTTCAATTTTACTGGAACGGCCTGGTCAGTGCTAAGTGCTTTGTTACAAAATCATTTCTGTAGTAGCTCATTTCTATAGCGACCAGCTTAGGAACTTTAAATTAAAACAACACTAATACCATATCCTCTTTCTGAAAACTTCTCCTCCAAGCTTAAACACACACATATACACAGAAATTAAAGAAACAGAAAGTGTTTGGCAAAAGTCTTTTCCTCTCTTTAACAGTAACCAATTTGCTATTTGAGTGGGTGGGAAAATGATATTGTGTGAGGAAAGAAAACAGAAAATGTAGATGAAGAGAATCATCATAGAATCCTGCTAAATATGTTATTATTTCCTGGCTTGATCAATTCAGCTTATACAATGAAGTATTTAAAATAATTTTGAACTCTGAAACACGAAAAATGGATGCTAATCACTTTATTGACTAATTTTTTCCTCTCAACGCTAATTGATAATGTGACATGCTTTGAACAATCTGACCTGCTACTGACTGAGTAAATCTGGCAGACTTGCAAATACTTTTCCTCTACCACCATCCCTTTCAGTTTCAGAACCCTAGTGCAATATTTATTTATTTGATTTATAGCCCGCCCTCCCCGCAAGCAGGCTCAGGGCAGGTTAAAACAATATAATAATACAAAAATAGAACATTTAAATACATTAAAAACAGAATCATCGATATGTACAATCAAACTCCAGATGGCAGCCTCCTCCACTCTTCCCAACATAAACAGGGGGGAAGAGGAGGTACAACTGAGGTCATTACTGTGACTTCGCATATGAGGGGGCAGGTGGTTTATGTAAAAAGATTCATAAATCAAAGTTTATCAGGAACAGTCACAGCATAGGGGATCAGGGCAATAGTCCATGTAGCCTAGTGCTTTGTCTTCTAGAAGTGCTCTGCTGGATATTCCAAAGCAGTTCACAAGCAGGGCAGGGTGATGATAGTTGGCTTCCAATGCTAATTATCTAAAGGTATACCAGCTCTGAACACCGAATTTGTAGTTTTGGTTATCAGGTTTATTAGAAATTACTGGTCATCTTCTATCCATCATTAGGTTTTTTTTAAAAAAACCCTATTCATTGCACACCAGAGCAGTTAATTCCATAGCTAGTTTATTTGATGTTTAAAGTGGAGATGGGCACAAACCAGGAAAAAAACCGAACCATGTAGTTCGTGGTTTGTCATGTTTCACGAACCACGAACGTTCACGAACCTGCCCCAGTTCACGAACCAGCTTGTTTTGGTTCATGAAAACGTCACTTCCGGGTCAGCAAATCACCACTTCCGGGTCAGCAGAAGATCTGCAGAAAGCCCAACCTCTGTTGTCTAAGAAACTTATTGACTGGCACCAGGCTGTCCGCAGTGACGAACTAAAAAACGAACCAAACAAACCGCCCTAAAGTTCGTGGAGGTTTGTCAGAAATGGGCTCTAACGAACTGCTGGTTTGCGAACCATGAAATGCCCTGGTTCATGACGAACTTTGGTTCGTATTTTGGTTTGTGCCCATCTCTAGTTTAAAGTCCCCCCCCCCCCGATCTGTTAAAATTTGTACTGGTTTAGGAGATCGAATTAAGCTGCCTTATAATGAATCAGACCATGGTCAGAATTGTCTACCCTGACTAGCAGCAGATCTCCAGGGTCTCAGAGGTCTACCTGACCAATGCAACTGGAGGTCTAGAGATTGAACTAGGACCTTCTACATTCCAAGCAGATGCTCTAGTGCTAGTCACAGCCCCAAATTTGCTTTAAGAGCACTCTGAAGATTTAGCTGGCGATAGTCCTTCTTTTGAGGGAGTTTAGGCTTGGGGCCCTCCGTTTAAATGTGTATGAATCTTGGGAACAATGGAAAAAATGAGACAAAAGCACAGTCCTGTTCTTATGAAACATGTAAAAAGAAGGATGAGCAGATGAAATAAGCAGAAACAAAATATCCTGCAGGCCGAAGTAACGGCTAGTAGAAAAACTGTATTTAAAGACAGATAATAATGAGAAACCCTTTTCAGAGGTTCAGATAAGACTGCACGTCTGATCATTTTAATTCCAGAGTAGCAACCATGTTAGACTGGTGAGGCACATACTGCCCTTTTTGAACTGGTATTAATTTCTTAATGTGCCACTGTACTTTTGACCTGATGACTGGGAAGAGAAGTTATGGTCAGGATTCTACATTTCACAGCACTCTTTTTGGAAAATCTGGCGTTACAATGGTTACACCACTATTTACTTTCATGCTTCTTCACCAAAATATCAAAATGATCTAACTCAATTGTTATCATGGATCTGGAGATTTGGTGGGAAAATCTCATTCGACTTCACTGAACTAGATATGTCACTTTAGCTTACTGAGTTTTATTGTACTTAATTTGAGCTATATAGCATCCTAACTTTTTTTTTAAAGTTCAGGATCATATAGACAATCAATAAGAAGTCAGTACTTCTATAAGGCAAATTAGACATTGTTTATAGCCATCCAAATTCAAAAAGATTTCCAACATATCCTAACTACTGCTTTCCCCATCTTTGAGACACAACATTTAACTTAACTCAGATGCTTTAGCTATTGGCCATAATTCAGTAATTCATCTTTTAATATTCGAACTTTCATCAGATGTCCAGTTCCTTGTTATCAGCATTTTTGCAGCTATAAGAAAATCAACACTGAAAAGTACAAAATCCTGAATAAAACCTAGAAATATGATTTTAAGCTTTTGGGCATATTAAAATTCAAACATAAGATAATTTCTCCTCTAACTTTCCTCCAAACTCCTGAATAATGGGACACTCCCGCCATATACTGAAGTAGCTTGCTGACATAATGGCCACATTTCCAACATGTATAGGAGTATACTCCATATACTTTAATTCTGTTATTTTTTTTCTTTTTTGGGGATGCATTCTCTATTAATTATGTGGTAATTTCAAAACAAATACTACATATTTTTTAAAAGAAAATTGAACAGAGGGCCTATTGCTGCTGTTCTCATGTAAGTCAGAAGGGAACTAAATGGGACGATACCTACTCTCCTTGGAGCAAGCACATAGTATTATGACCTTCTAGAAAAGGGTGCATGAGTGGAGAGGAAGAATGCCTACCTAATGTAGAAAAGTTTGTAGTTTGCACATGGGGGGTTGCACAAGACCATGGAGACAAATTGGTTATAATTCTGGCCACACTAGATATTTTCTGTTTTTAGGAGACTGCATAACTATTTTCTTCTTTGCTATGCTGGCCAGGCTAATCAACTGACAGGGACCGAGAGGCCTTTCTAAAGGGAGGATTCTGGAGATGTCTGTTTATAAACAAAGCTGCTTTAGTGGCAGTTACAAACCTCACAGTCTCCAGGGATGAAAACCCAAGAAGCTTATGACAGAAAACTATCAATGAGGCTTTTGTTTCCATTTCTGCATCAAGCTGGAACCTGCAGATTCCCATAATGCTATAAATCTTTCCCCTCCTTATAACGTTGTGAAGGGATGTCAAATGCCAAATAGCATTTGATCAGTGTGATGAAATAAGAATATGTATTTTACATTAAAGTTTGGGTCTGAAAGGCTTTTGTTGGTGTATGGCCATCGGTGCAAAGTGACAGTATTTACGATTCTTCCAGTAAAGCTGAATATTATAAAAATTGTAAAGTAGATTTCTGACTGGCTTTAATGTTGGTTTTAGCTGTCGGAAAAAACTTAATTGAGCAAACATTAAACATTTTATTTCAATATTAAATGTTAAGTGAAAAACCACTGCTACCAGAGGACCAACGCTTCAGAAGAAATCTTTGGTAGAAAGGGTCTTTGGCTCCAATTTGCTGCCTTTGGCAACAGAATAATTTAGTCATAATGGCAGTTAAAGTGAAGAAAACAGTGGTGGCGGTCATGGCTTAAGGCCTAAAATGGCTGCCCAAAGATGGCAGCTGTTATTAACAATCTGGCATACAAATGACTTAGTTAAAAAAAAAAACCTGGCACAACAATCTCTTAGCTGAAATTCATCTAGAATGGTTGAAGAGGCTTCTATAATTTTCTGAACAGAAAGCTTCCTTCTAGCAGTTCCCCATTTTATATTACCTGTAGAAAGAAGGAAAAGACCATCTGGCTCACAAGTGTAAGATACCCCCAACACTTTGAATGAGGCAGCCGCTTTCCTAACGATATCAATGACTTGTAGAAATAGGATTATTAAAACCTTTTCTTTTTATGAGTCAATGTTGTATTTCTGAAAGACTGTGTTTATAAAGCATACCAAATTATAGGCAACTGAAAATACCAAATGATACATTTTTCTGAAGGTAAGCTCAGTTTCCTGGCAGCATGGCCACAGTTGCACAAATGTCTCATCATAACTTAGAGCCTTTTCAAGAAAATGATAACAACCTCTATGGAAATTAAGCAGCAATCCTTCCAAGTATTATTTTATGCATACAACATGTCTCTCCACCACAAAAACGAGACGATTTTCTGTCCTACAACATTTCCAATTAAGCTTGAAACACAATATAGCTTAACCACTACTTAAACTTCATAAGGCAGAATTTCCAGCCTTGCAAACAATAATTTACAGGACATATATGTGACCCTGGGAGAGCACTCGGGTTGCTGCCACTTTGGAGCCCTCTTTATTTTCTGACTAAGTACATGCACATGAAGCGTCCATACCTAAAAGCACACCATAGTTTGGGGCATGGTGATATGATGTGTGAGGAAGGGTGATGGCAAGAGTGTTCATTTACTCTAAGTAACTTGCATTTTTGCATGGCTGACTCCCAATATACGATATACAAACCAAGTAGCCTCATGCTTAGCTGTACAATCCTAAGCAGAGCTTCACCCTTTTACTTCCATTAAAGTCAATGGGCATGGAATGGTATAATTATGCTTAGGATTACAGTGTACTTCTCTTGTACCTGCTGCTTTAGCTGTTGCACCAAGCGGTCTTTCTCTCGTTTTAGTGCAGCCACTTCATCTTGGGTTTTTTTCTTGGAGGAAGAGAGCTCCAGCAAAGCAATGTTGGCATCTTTTTCACTAATGGCAGCTAGCAGGGCTTCTTGCCTGAAAAAGAAAGCACAAATGGTTCAATTACATCTGTGCAATTTACCTTCTAAGTGTGCCTTGCCACATGTAAAAGTGTAGAGACTTTTTATGTGTAACTTAATCAACTAATGTTGAAGTTCCAATAAAATATAGGGGCGTGCGCTTCGGGTTTCCGATTTGGGAAAAATACCCAAATTGGACAGGATTTGCAAAGATTTGGGATTTCTGAAACGGCCCCAGCATACCAGGGACATTTTGGAAATCCTGAATCAAAGATTCCCGAAGCTATTTGTGTAGCTTCAGGAAGCTTCGGGTCAAGGGGTTGAAATGTCCCTCTCCATACCGCTGCGCAGCGGGAGCAAGACGGACATTTAAACCACCGATCAGCTGTTTGTTGGGGGTTTCCCTGACAAGCGGCTGAGTGCAGCCTGCCGGGGTGAAATGCCCTTCTCTATGCTGCTGGGGAGCGACAGGGAGAGGAGCATTTCACCCCCATTTCACCTCCCCAACTGCAGCCTGCTGGGGTGAAATGCCCTTCTTCCTGCTGCTGCTGCGTAGCAGGCAGAGGAGCATTTCACCCCCAACTCAGCCGCTTGTCAGGAAGCTTTGGGGCCCTTTAAACTTCAGCTGGCCCGTGGGAAAAACGCTCCCTGTGCCGTTTGCATGCGATGCAGGGAGCATTTTCCCCTTTAAACTGTCCCCTCCTCCAGCCAGCTGGAAAGGGGGAGAGTTTGAAGGGAAGAACACTCCCCGTGCCATTTACAAGTGGCACAGGGAGCGTTTTCCACTTTAAACTGTTCCCCCCTCCCTCCAACCAGCTGGAAAGGGAAAGAGTTTGAAGGGAAGAACACTCCCGGCGCCGTTTGTAAGCGGCACGGGGAGCATTTTTCCCTTTAAACTGCCCCCCTCCATCCAGCCAGTTGTAAAGGGAGAGTGTTTGAAGGGAAAAACGCTCCCCAGGCTGTGTGCAAGCGGCATGGGGAGCATTTTCCCTTTAAACTGCCCCCCCTCCCTCCAGCTGGAAAGGGAGAGAGTTTGAAGGGAAGAATGCTCCCTGCGCCGTTTGGAAGTGGCACCAGAAGCGTTTTACCCTTTAAACTCTCCCACCTCCCTCCACCCAGCTGGAAAGGGCCCTTCCACACTTCACCTGGGTCGTGGGGGGTTTCCCCCATGACCCAGATGTAGTCTAAAGGGCCCTTTGCAAGCGGCAGTGAAAGGTGCCTTCCGCGTTTCACCTGGGTCATGGGGTTTTCCCCCGTGACCCAGATGGAGTTTAAAGGATGCCACAAACTTTGCCAAGCAGCTGATCTGCTCTGGTGGGGTTTGAACTCCCCCCCTTGCCACTTATTTCACCCGATGGGAGGGGAAGGAGGGGGTTCCCTCCCCCCCATCGAGTGAAATAAGCAGCAGGGGGGGGGTAGTTTGTCAGTGTGCTCTGAATCTTTACGGAGCACACCGAAGCGGGTCAAACAAGGGATTCTTGAAGCGGCTTGCTGCTTTGGGAATCCCTTATTTCCGACTTTTTTTTCTGCTTCGGATTTCCTGAAGCGGGAAACTCGAATTTTTTTTTGCATACCCCTAATAAAATAGGCTTGTGAAGTAAGCTCCTTGGCATCTTAGATTTCCCATATATGCTGCCCTTCAAAGATAGCTATATGTAGAAGATTTGAGAACAATTTAGCATGAAGATAAGCATAAAGCATCAGTTTATTTTACTCATGCAACAGCAATGCCACTTAAGCATTTTGGTGACTTTTATACCATTACATACAATTTAGAAATATTAATATACAGCCTCATGAAACAAATATTTTGCTCTCTACGTGCAAGTATAATTATATCAAGTGCAGAAAATACCTACTCCTCTGGTTAAAAATCTGGCTGTACTACAAACAGCAAAATTAACTGAAGTCCAATAAAAAGAATATTGATTGGAAGGAATATTTGGGAAACATGGCAAGAACTTTTTATTTTTTATTTTCAGTTATATCTTTATATATAGTCCACTTTTCTCACTGAGACTCTAGGTGGATTATACAGTTAAGTTTTGACACATTTTACTTTACAGCCAGGCAATTCTAACCTTGAAACATAGAATTCTTCCAGAACAGAACAGGGATATACAACATCAGCAAGTATGACAAGTCTCTGTATTCAAATCAGGCCTGGAATGAATACTAGGAAACTGGCTTTTTGGCAACTGTTGGGTCAACAGAGCAGCACTGTCTGCTACTATACACTTTGGGCTTGAACTCAAGCCTTTGCTCTCTTATCATATCTCTGGAGTGCTCGTTTGGAGAATTTATACCCCAGGTCTAGATTAACATATGACTTGCCACACTGATATGATCACCTGGAGATCATATCAGGATGTTTTTCCTGGAGAAGATGCATGTTCTTTGAACCAGCTATCAAAAAGCACATCATTTCTAAAACATGGCAGGCCAAAGTTATTCTTCTGTATTTCATTTATATACATTTTAAGAAATTGTGTATCCACACTTTTTGACCATTACAAAACAGAAGGGAAAAGAACCAGACAACTAAATGGCAAATCATCCACACGTCTGTCCAAAAGTTGGCTATGTTAAAGCAGCCATCCATTCAGGTGCCATCCTGAAGAAATTTTATTGAATTTCTTCTCTGTATACCACATGCTGTACACTATATAAAAATATTTTTCCATATCAGAGAATGTAATCACATAACCAAATTCTGCATTCATGAATTCTGCAGAAACTGTGTAAATGATTTCCTTAAATTTGAACAAACCTATCACGTTTGTTTTCGTAAGATGTTTTAAATGTCTTCAAGATTGCTCATGTTTCTCAGATCGGAGCCTGCGGATTGCCACAATGCTAAAGTAGTTCTCTTGTGAGTATTGTAACACGTTTCATTTTCCTTAATTAAAATATGCTGACCCAAAGGCAATATACTCATACTAGCTTGTCTGTTTTTATTTCCAGTTATAGCCTACATTAACCAATATGTAATCCAAGATTAATTATAAAGCATTTTGCACACAGAGAATAACGCCATTCTTGAGATATAAAGGATCCTGACAAATGCAGAAGAAAAAATAGACCATCATTTGGATAGGACAAAGTTTAAACACAGAATGAACATAAGATCCAATCAGGCAAATCATACATACTACTTATTTCAATGATCTACATTGAGCTTGCACAATGTGGAGCCAACTAGAACTGTGCAGCATATCAGGTGCTAGATAAACCTACTTTGTTGTTGTTTAACCCATCTGTACTTGGCAGGTAGCAATATGCAGCTTAATTTTCTATGTGTTGCCTTGGGAACTTAACATAAGACGATACTGCGCTCTTGACTTAATTCTACAGAATTTAGAAATCAATACTTTTAGCAAACTACTTGATATTGTATTGGAATGAACTAGAAATCTAGGCTGAGATGTCACCATAATAGGTTCTCTCATCTTTTCCTGTGTTGTCAATACCTCATAACTACTGCTCATATCTCAGTTCGTTACAGGTTAAAAAGGATCACTACATTTTAACTAGTTCTCTAAGATTCAGGGTTGTTTCACACAAGCATACATGTCACTTGATATATTAGCAGTTCAGGCCTTGCAACTGAATGCATGGACCACATTCACTGACAAGCAGTGGGCCTGAGGTGGTGGTTAGTGACATGAAACCTTTGTCTGTGGCATATGATGACTGTTTCACATATGCAAGTAATAATTTAATATTGCCGTCATCAACTGGAACTGTATCAAGTAATGAACACACGAACACACATCAGATTTACACAATGGAAGAAGCGTATATTTGAATCAAAAAGATTAAATAACTTAAACCTTTAGATAAAGATGATATTCATCATATATGTTATAATTTTTAAGCTCTTTTAAAGGAATTATTTTAACTATTCAGGTCCCAATTCTATGTCTAGCTACTAGAAGTTATACCACAGTTTTTTTCTTTTAACTTTGGGAGGAGATAAACCACCTCTGCTTTTCAAGAAGTTTAGTAGAATTTTAAAAAAATGATTTTAATAAATTTACAATGTACAACTATTATAACACAACTACAATGTAGAAATTGTACTGGACAATTCAAAGATATATTCTAATTGTGGTAGTATAAATTGGAAGTTCTGCACTTGAAATTCTTTGAATTTAACAGTCACTTTTAGTTTTCCAAACAAACAATTCAAACCTTGACAAATTCCACAGCTACAAGCAGAAACTGTGAGAGATTCTCCTCGTCACAAATTCCAAAGCCCACTGCAAAGGCATCTTGGATCTGGCTTTTGAGACATGCTTGCCTCCTAATTAAAGGCTCATCTAAGGGGCAAGACCATGTGCTGGTTACATTTCTCCCATTCCTGCTGCAGAATGACACATATAAATCACTGGGCCGAGGTCAGAACAGCCTGCCCATAAAGTGATTCATGGATCCAGCAGCCCCATCCCTCGGGACTATGTACTTTATTACAGTAAACCTCAGAACAAGATATAATTTCCTGTCTTAAGGAGCAGCTTTTAAATCAGGACACCTGGACAGCCCTGCAACTACTTTGTGAAACAATAGGTCTCAGCTTCACCTCTGGGTTTTGCTGCTGGCCTGTACTTACCCCCGAGCTGCTAAATTTCAAATTAAGTTCTAGCTCCAAAAGTAAAACTGCTGATGTCTCTAGATGCTAAACTTAGTAACCTATACTATATTTCCTTCTTCCCCTCCCCCAGTCTCTAGATGCATTATTCTCCCCTATTTACTTTCTTAGAAAATTAAGGAAAAATAGAACATTTGCTCTGGATCTCCACTTTAGAGGGAAGTCCAGGGCTACTAATTAAGTTGGTGAGTTACTAATTGGCATTAAAGGATAACAGTATCTGCTTCATAGAGTGTGTTAACATATTTATTTATTAAAACATTTATACCCCACCTTTCCACATGGTTCAAGGCAGCTTACAATAATTAAATAAACATTTCCGATTAAATCCAAAATACAATAACAAACCCCAAATCTCTCCCTCCCTCCACCCTTAAAAGATGTCTGCCATTCGCATTCCTTCAAAAGCCCTGACAAGTGCCTCCTGAAAATATCCAATGAGGGGACTCCCCTACCTTCTTCAGGGAGCCCATTCCATGGAACGGGGCCACAACAGAAAAGGCATGGTGGGTTCTGGTTAATGCCAGATGGGCCACTCAATGGGGTGGGACAACCAACAAACGGCTGCCTGAGAACCACAGTTTGTTCACAGGGACATATGAAAAGAGACAGTCATGAAGGACCAGCATCATGAATTAAACTCAGAAACAGACTGGGAACCAATATAGATGTTTC
Source organism: Eublepharis macularius (assembly GCF_028583425.1). Lineage (NCBI taxonomy): Eukaryota > Metazoa > Chordata > Lepidosauria > Squamata > Eublepharidae > Eublepharis > Eublepharis macularius. The sequence goes on from NC_072798.1 coordinate 21,744,838, forward strand.
AAAATGGACAACTTATGTTCCCAGTGGTTAGCCTGTTACAATAGCTGAGCTGCCACATTCTGGACCAGTTGTAGTTTCCGGGTTGTCTGTAGGGGCAGCCCAATGTAGAGCATGTTGTAGTAATCCATCTGTGAGGTTACAGAAGCATGGATCTGCATGTCCAGTAGGGCTGAGTGTAGCTAGCAAGAGATTTGGCACACTAGATATGGCTGATAAAAGGCACCTGGCCACCATGCCAACCTGCTTTTCAAAAAGCAAGGGGAGATCCATAACCACCCCCAAGCTCTTGACCTGCTCTTGGAAAGCCAACTTCATTTCATCTAGGTCAAGTGGATTCAGTCCCTCTAGAATATCAACCTTCCTGACTAGTATTACCTCTGTCTTGTCTGGATCTAGCTTTAAGCTTGTTCTACCATAGACAACTGACCATAGCCTCAAAGCACTAGTTCAGAATCATGATGGATCCATCTGGAGGCTTGGATTATGAAATATTGATGATGCTCAGCCCCAAAGGTGAAAGAATAGAATCCTGTGGCATTTCACAAGACAAATCCCACCCAGCTGGTTCTGCACCTCTAGTGGGTGATGCAGACAAGTGACAGTTGAAAAGTTCATTGGACAGCAGTCGGAGAGCCAAGCTGTAAAATCAGGATACCTACATTTCCCATCAAAACTTGAGGGAAGCTGACAAGTGTCCAACCTGTGTCATTTGTCACTTGTAGCCTGGCCCATTATTTCACTAATTGGGAACAGTTACTGCAATGCAATTAAGTTCAGCATGTCAATGGAAAATTGCCACCAAAGGTAGGATTTTGCATTTAACTTCAAAAGAGGGAACTTTATAAAAATGAGGGAACTTGTCAGAAGGGGGCAGAAAGGGGAAAGAGCCAAATCGTTCCAGGATCCTTGGAACTGATTTAAAACCACATTAACTGAAGCCTAAATAGAAAGTATACCTCAGGGTAGGAAAGGAACCTCCAAGTTAAAACAATGCCAATGTGTTTAGTGACCTAAGTCAAGAAAGCCATAAAAGGTAAGCAGGTTTCATTTAACAAGCAGAAGGTTTGCCTGAACACGGTGAATAAAAAGGACCATGGGTGCTAAACCAACAATTGTAAACAGACAATAAGGTCAATAATACAACAATTTGCTGAACAAATATTAAGAAAATAATAAACATTCCTACTATTTTATCAGCGGGGAATGTGTAAGGACTTATGGGGGGCACATTTTCCACCAAACCCCTTGCCACACTTTTCCTTCTCTCCTCCTGGGAACCTTCATATCATCACCCTTCCCTGCTTCCTTTTTTCCTTCTCACTCACCCACCTTTTAATTGTCCCCACATCCTCATCTATATTTATTATTTCTTCATTTATACCCTGCTGTGATGGACTCAGCTTAAAATACTGGGACTGCCGGGCATGGAAACAGCAAAAAGAGGAGAGGAAGATTGACTTGTTTCCCCTCACCCACTTTGGCAGCTAGCCTGAAATGCAGTTGATGATGGAATGTTGAGGTGACAGTTAGTGCTACCAGAGGGAGGGGTTGAGAGTGGGGGTAAACTGAAGAGTGAGGAGAATTGGAGTCTGGCTTCTGACCAGAGAGGGTCAGCCAGAGAGTCCTCTATGTGAGGAAGGAAGGGGAAGGTGTACCCTTACAAGAGAAATCATAACATTCATGAAGCAGTTTTAGTCCTTGGACTAAAGTGGAAAAGACAGCACTAACTCCTGTGTAGACAAAAGAGATCTGGGAATTGTAGTGGGCCAAGGAAGTGGGTAGAAAGGAGTCTCCCCTTCGGCCAAAGGAACAGGGTTATAGCTTGGGCATAACTATAACTCCTGCCCAGTATCTAAAAAGGGTGTTGACTCAGTGGAGTACACTAAGGCCTTCAGAAGAGGGGAAGTCGTGCTGTGTGTTTGTGTGTGTGTTAAAAGTGGAGCATGTAACTTGTGAAGGAGTGCTGCCAATCTCAGAAAGCACTCACTTTAACAACTTTAAGTCTGATAACACCAGCATCTCTCATACAAGCCAGCAACTTAAGAACTGTAACAAGTGTTTTGTGCCTCACACCAGTGAAGTATTCCGTACAAAAACCTCTAAGTTACCTCAGTTTTAAACACCTGCCTACACGCCTACTTCAACCGACTTGTAAATAAACCTTCGGTTTTATTTTGAATCTCCATAAGCCTCATGTGCCAGTTTATTTCTAAGGCAAGCACAAACCTCTGATCTTTCCTCTACTTAGACTTGGCTGGGTAACCGCGCCACTTATATGTTCCTTAAGGGTGGGATAAGAAAGAAAGTTGAAGCGAAACCTCAACTACGCTACTAAAGGCTTCCCGGCCCAATATTCAGCTTCATATGCTTAGTGAGGAGAATTTTTACCTCAGGGTAGAGGAAGGTCAGCGCAAGCCTGAATTAGAGGAGGGTTTGCGACATATAAATTGGTGGCAGCTGTGGGATACGAACAGCACACCCACAACAAGTTGTTCCCACCACAAAACAACAATATCTTACTCTATAGTAGTATTTTGTGAAGAAATTCAGAAAAATTCCTGTCAGAAATGGCCACTAGACGAAAGAATAAAGAGGCACAGGGAGATACTCAGGCATCAGAAGTGGCTGGTTAGGAGAATTCTAGTCAGGAGTTGGAAATAATGAGAATGAAGGTAGAACTGGTAAGAACAGAGGCAGAAAAAGTCAGGAGTGGAGCAGAGAAAGAAAAAGCCAGGATGGAGGCAGAGAAAGCCAGAATTAAGGCAGAGAAAGAAAAAGAAATCCAGTTAGCCAAAATTCAGGCAGAAGAGAGCATTGCACAGAGAGAGGCTGACAGAGGACATGAAAAAGATATGTTTGCTTTAAGGATGCAAATACAGTTGTGGGCAGAACTACCAATTCCACAAAGTAGTGGGGGAATCTCCTCAGTAGAACAAAAGAAATTTCCCCATTATCAGAAGGGAGATGATGTAGAAACATTTTTATTTAGTTTTGAAAGAATGTGCAAAGATTTACAAATGTATGATGATGCTAGAATGCTGTATTTACGCTCACAGATCTGTGGAGGGCTAAGTGAAATCTATGTAGAGATGAAGGATGAGGAAACCTCAGATTACCAGCTGTTTAAAGAAAGGGTCAGAATTTGTTTTGGCCTGACAGCAGAGCAAAGCAGAAAGGCATTTGAAGAGATTAGGAGAAAACCAGGAGAGACTTATTCCCAACTGAGATGTCGGTTAGACAGAGCTCTCAATAGATGGATTGAGTGGTGCAAAGTGAAGACTTTTCAGGAACTGAAGAACTTGATGGGGCTAGAGTAGTTTCATAGGCAAGTCCCTTCCCAGTTAAGATGGATGCTGGAGGATAAAAAGTCCAGACAGTGGAAGAGGCTGCCGCTGTGCTATATGAAATTGAAGGGGACATGGGAGGAAATTCACTACAACCCCCCATCAAAAAGAATAAAGTCTGGGTTCCCCCAGGGAAAGCTGAACCACCTAAAACCTACCCAAGTGAGGCGGGACACTCCAACCATATTTCGGAGAGGAGTGATTACTTGCTATCACTGCCAGGAGGAAGGCCACAATACCATTGTGGTTGCCTAGCAATGACCATTGAAAGCATTATGTTAAAGGTGTACTTCTCTTTGGAGGGGGTGCTAATCTCTCCATTTGTTTGTGCAAACCTCGGGCATTTCTCAGGTTTGTAGAAAAATGTCTTGTCTGTTCATGGCTTTAATCTTCAGATTTAAGTATCCAGATTAGGCCACGCTAGAAATGAAAATGTATTGATACCTGTAATTCCAAAAAGCTTTTGACAAGGTTCCTCACCAAAGACTCTTAACCAATCTTAATAGTCATGTGATAAGTGGAAAGGTCCTTTTATGGATTAAAATGGAAGCAGCAAGTAGGATTAGTTCTTGCAATGAGGGTAGTTAGCAGCAGGGTTCCACAAGGACTGGTATTGGGACAAGTGCTATTTAATTTATAAATAATCTAGAACTGAACAGTCCAGTAATTAAATTTGCACATGATACAACATTATTCAGAATGTTGAAAACCAAAACACAGGCTTTGAAGTCTGTCTGCAAACTGGGTGAATGGCAAAAATATGGCCAATGAAGTTCAATGTTCATAAGCGCAAAGTGATACACACTGGAGCAATAAATCCTTATTTTAAATACATGCTGATGGATCTGAACTGGCAGTAACCAAGAAATAAAGATCTGAGGGTCATAGTCCATACAGAGAACTTTTTTTCTGTGTCCTATAGTACTGGGGCGGGGGGGGGGAATGGTGGCAAGATGGCAGCTAGCTTTTATTATCCAGTCTGAAGTCTCTCTACTCCTACAGATACTTAAACCCTGGGCATAGCCAGGGCACAAACTTACAGGCTCTTGACTCTTAACCCATGGTTTGCAGCCCAAGGCCTTGGCCTTTAGGGATCAACCTGGTAGACACTGGCTCTGGATGTTTGGAGTACTTTTTTATACCGTGTTTTATCTAAATTAGTTTAAATTACATTTGTAAACTGCTTTGGGTAGGATTGCCAAGTCCTCCCCTGTCAATTTGAGGGTACTGGAGTGGTGGCTCCTAAAGAATCAGCCACAGGGCAACACAGTCACGCTGTGTCTGTCAACTCTCAAAAGCTCATACTCTGGAAATCTAGTTGATCTTTAAGGTGCTACTGGACTGGACCCAGATCTTGCAAAAGAAAAGGTAATCTCAAAGATTGATGAAAGCCTTTCTCCTTCCTGAAGACACACAGAGAAACCAGGGCATGCCCATTCAGATATCATGCTGAGGGAAGAAAAGTAGTAACAGTTTAACAAGAACAGACATCTTTTCATACAGAAGTCAGCCATTCACATTTTCTGTCCTAGACATAACACTATTGAAAATCTTTGAGACTACTTACTTAAAAACAGAGCAGGGAATTCTTGAAAGTAAGAATCAAGTTCATAGGGCAATAATGATAAGCTCATCTAGGTTATCACAAAAATGCATACTTTACAGCAAATATTCAATAAATGAGTCGGAAAATGGAATGGGAAGATTTTTGAAGTCCAAGTTTTCCACATATGGCACACACTTGAAGAAAAGAGTTTAAAGAAGAAAGGATAAGGGTAAGAGGGTTTTTCATGGGAAGAACCAAATTTCAAGACAACCTAGATGGGGCAAATGATGTCTGGTGAGCTTGTGAGTAAAGATGGGCATGAACTGAAATACGAATCAAAATTCGTCCCGAACCTAGCTGGTTTGTGGTTCGCGAACCAGTGGTTCGTCAGAGCCCATTTCTGACGAACTGGGACAAATTTTAGGCTGGTTCATTTTCGGTTCATCAATGCAGACAGCCTGGCGCCGATCAAACAGTTTCCTAGGCAACCAATGAGCTTTCTGCCATAGAGGTGTGCACCCGGCTGCTTTTCAGCTGATGGGAGGGGGATCCCCCATGAGCTGAAAAAAGCGCCCACATTTGAAAGGAGCGACAGTTCTCTTGCGTGCAAGAAAAGTGCTGCTGCTTTCAAATGCTGGCTGGAACTTTAAAGCGTTTCAGTATCTGTTCTGCTTCCCATGTTTGCAGAAGTTTGCTTATTCCCTGCTGGCTTTAAAAGCTGCTGCTGCTTCCTTGCCACTTTGTTTCCAAAGGGCTGTGCAAAATGCTTTGGTTTTTTTAACCTTTGCAAAACCTGAAATATGCCTTAGAGGGAGAGAAAAGCAGCTACTTAATCCTTTCCTGGCTTTTAAAGCCAGGAGGAAAGTGCAGTAATGTTACAATCTTGCAATGTTACAATGTTGTTACACTTTCTTGCCTTTGGGGGAAAAAAGAGAGAGTGTGTGCATTCCCCAAAGGTGGAAGGGAAAACCAGCCATTTAGCCCTTTCCTGGCTTTTAAAGCCAGCATGGAATAAGCAAACTTCTGCAAACATGGGAAAGCAGAACAGCCGGCAGCTTTTTTCAGCTGATGGGGATTCCTCTCCCATCAGCTGAAAAGTGGCTGGTATTTAAAAGGGGGAAACTGGAAGCTCACATCCCCATTCTGCAGACCTTCTGCTGCCCTGGAAGTGATGTTTTCATGAACCACATGAACCGGTTCAGGAACCAGGGCAGGATTGTGAAAGTTTGTGGTTTGTGGGGCAAGTTCGTGAAAGTTCGTGGTTCGTGAAACTGTACGGACCTCGAACCTCCTGGTTCATTTTTTTTTGGTCCGTGCCCATGTCTACTTGAGAGCCTGCCTTCTCTCATATGAACAGCTCTGACGGATCTGATCAAGGTCCACCTGGTCCATTACCCTGATTTATAGATGCCTCTGTGAAGTGCCATGAACAGGACATGAAAGCAACAGTGCTTCTCTTTTCCTTGTCCCTAGCATTTGGTACTCATAGGCATGCTGCTTATGGACATAGATGTGTCATTCAGATATAGTGATCAACAGATTGCCTTTCTATTTGCCTTGGTTATAATGAAGACATAGTAAGCAGATATTGCATGCCTCAAGCATATGCATTAAAATTGCTAAAACAAGTTCAGTAAAATGGTAGCATCTCATTTCAGTCTTAACACCGATTTCAGCCCAAGTCACACACATCAGAACAAGGTTAACTAGAATTTAAATAGAAGACGTTTCTTGTTGCAGGGTAAGCTAGGAGTTGCTTCGCCTCTATACAGTAAGCATGAAATGGCCCTAAAACGGTTCACTTTATTTTGTGAGAATGGCAATTCTCTGGAGGGGAAAGTATCTAAGCCAGTATGTTTGAGGATAGGGGAGCATACAAGCATACAGGGTTTAAAAGAATGAGGTTCCAAGTGAAATTGCTGCCTCAAAGCCTGTTTGCACAAATCTGAATTGGCCTCATGGTGACTATTCATAAGGGATCCCCAAAAGAGCTCTAAAGTCTGCCTTAAGCCCAGGTGCTGTAATTGCTGTCTGTCAAAACAGAACTGTTTTCTCAGTAAACATTTCAAAGCGCCCAGTGCTAGGTTGATTAGTTTGAAGGTGGGCGGATAATGGGAGTGGTGAATGAGGGACAGAATAAGACTGATGGCCTGTAGACACTGAGCTTTTATTTAGTTAAAGCACCCCAGAGAGACTCTAACGCTACAGTTTAGAGAGAATTCTTGCCCTTTCTAGGAGAACGAAGCAAGCAACAGGAAGGAATTGTTACAAATAACGTCTGGGTTCCTGACATAGGAAATGTAAAGCGGTTCAGGAACCACGAGCAGATCAACAAAACGTACCAAGTGTAGTTAGTGATCTTGCTGCTCCCAAAGCACACAACTCAGAATGAGGTAATTCCTTGTAGCACGGCAAAAAGATTTTCCCACCACGTTTTCATTCACCAGTAAGGGAAAGTTTTCTGCAGTTAACATTTCCCTGAATCTTACCTACAGTTATAACACTGTAGGCTTGAATACTTAAAGCTGTATTCTCATTATCACTTCCAAATAATATGGAGAAACAGTTTCAAATCCTTCAGCTGCTGGTAAATGCACACTGGCCATAGCTTCTATTGAACGAACAAAATGTGATCATCCATTTCAAAAAGGCAACCAATGATGTCTTTGGCATTTGAGCACCTTAACAAGCCACTAAGAAAGATCAGGGCTTTAAGTTAAGGGACTGTAGAGGGAGTTGATGGTAGGAAGGAGCCCATGTTACAGAATATCAAAAAGAGTCCAGTAGCACCTTTAAGACTAACCAATTTTATTATAGCATAAGCTTTCGAGAATCAAGTTCTCTTCATCAGATGCCTGATCAGGCATCTGATGAAGAGAACTTGATTCTCGAAAGCTTATGCTATAATAAAATTGGTTAGTCTTAAAGGTGCTACTGGACTCTTTTTGATTTTGCTACTACAGACTAACACAGCTAACTCCTCTGGATCTATGACCATGTTACAGAATACTTATTCTTAGCAATTAATCCTACTTCAACTGAAATAACATGTTTGTTTATCAACAAACACTACATGAAATCTAGTATCATCCTAAAACTGGTCATTCCAGGCTGTTACTAGCCACAGCTAACATTCATTGAACAATATTCAGTTAACTGACCCCCAGTATTAATTATATCATGCAAGTCCCAGATTCTATAGAATATAACAGGGATGGAGAAACCTCCTCCTCCAGTAGACAGTATTATTTTATTTGCTGCTAAGAGCTTCTTCATTAATTCCAAATAATTATAAGCAGTATTCTTTAAATATTCCCAATAAAACATATAAATGTTCTGGTAGTGCCTTAAAATTTCATCTGCATTCCATACTACCAGATACCTTAATGATTTAATTTTATCACAATTCCAATATGGGCCCTGTCATGTCTCTCATTTTTGATACAGCAAAAGGAAGTGGGCTAAATATCACTTTGCCCATGTGCTACAGGCTTAATACAAAGAGCCAAGTGCTGCCAATGTTCAACCATGTTCAAGTCAAAAGGTAGACACTGCTGGGAAACAGACTGAACAAGGGTGTGCACATTTATTCTAATTCAGTTTGATGTAAAACCCTCCCCAGCCACCAGTCTCCCACATTTAGTGCATAACGTACTATTCCTTTAAACAGCGACTTTCTGCTTTGCCCTATACTGAGCCTTATTTCCTGTTTCTGGTTGCTACCTCAGACCAATAAAGAAATCATAGCAGGTGGCTGTATTTAAAGTTTAGGTCCCCTGTGAGCCCCTCTCACTCTCTGCTGGACTCACAAACAGAATTAAAATACCTGTCACAGGAAATACTAAAGATAAAAATGGAATACAAAAAGGTTTGGTTTTGTTAACTCACTACCACTCAAATGCTAATTGTCATAAATTATAGCTACAGAACACATTTAGTATTTCTAAATAAAGAAATTAAAAATACTTTAATTGAATATAGCATGCTTAAGAATAAACTCTTCTTAATTTTCATTCGAGTACGAAGTACTGATGAAAATGTTGCTCTCCATGTCCATGAATTAATTTGAGAGCTTTTATGCACAGACTTTTCCCCGCCCACTCGCATTTGGCCCTATGCAATGTCAGATGCTTTTCTGACTTATGCACAGCAACAACATTCGATACCTTCAGTGGTGATCCCAATACTATGCCAGGGTTTGCCCAAGTTAAGTGAATACTAGTTTCTCCCGACTTTTTCCTCAATGTGAGAACATACCAGGTCCTGTGCAGATGTTTGTTTACATTTGCCTTTCCTCCATCTGCCCTAAACCCACCCACTGCAGAATGACTGGTCTGTTTAGCTCCTCTCCCCTGCTTTCCTCCACCTCTCATCCTGCCCTGGCTCCTTGGGGGTACTTAGTTCATCCATCCCACACCACAAGCCTCTTGCCTTGTTTTGAGTAGTCTCTCTCTGATCAGTGCTTACATTCTATCTATACACATGTAATCTAAAGGTTTCTGGATGACTTGAAACCGAAGTTGTCTTTGCTATACAGTTGTCTTTGCTATACATATTCATGGCGGACTTGGAGCAATGCTTCCTCAGCTCCCATCCACTGGAACCACTACTATACTTAAGATTCCTGGATGACATCTTCATCATTTGGACCCATGGGAAGGAAGCCCTTGAGAGATTTCATCAGGACTTCAACAACTTTCACCCTACTATCAACCTAAGCCTGGGCCACTCTACACAACAGGTACACTTCCTGGACACCACTGTACAACTACATAATGGATGGATAAATACCACCTTATACCGGAAACCAACAGACCGATACTCATATCTACATTCCTCCAGCTACCACCCTAAACATACCACTCGGTCTATTGTCTACAGCCAAGCCTTACGTTACAACCGTATCTGCTCCAATGCTCTTGATCGAGACTCCCACTTAAGAGATTTACAACAAGCATTTTTGGGGCTACAGTACCCACCAAATGAAGTGAGGAAACAAATCAACAGGGCCAGACTAGTACCCAGAAACAGCCTGCTCCAGGACAAACCTAAAGGAACTAACAACAGAACACCACTGGTTGTCACCTATAGCTCCCAGCTCAAACCCATCCAACGTATCATCACTGAGCTACAACCCATCCTGGAAAACGATACCTCTCTCTCAGAAGCCCTGGGTGGAAGACCTTTTCTTGCCTACAGACAGCCCCCCAACCTTAAACAACTTCTCACTTACAATCATGAATCAGCTAGCAGAGTCACCAGCACAGGTACCAGGCCCTGCAACAGACCCAGATGCCAGCTCTGCCCCTATATCTACCCAGGGAATACAATTACAGGACCCAATGGCATCAACTACACTGTCTCTGTCTCTTACAGCTGCTCATAATCCAATCTGATATATGCCCTCATGTGCCAACAATGTCCTTCTGCTCTGTACATTGGACAAACCAGCCAACCTCTACACAAAAGAATAAATGGACACAAATCTGACATTAGAAATGGCAACGTCAAGAAACCAGTGGGAGAACACTTCAATCTACCAGGACATTCCATCAAAGACTTAAAGGTCGCTGTAGTTCAACAGAAACCTTTCAAAAACAAAATCCAATGGGAAGCTGCTGAATTGGAATTCATATGCAAATTTGACTCTGTCAAGCTGGGACTGAATAGGGACTATGAATGGTTATCTCATTATCACAGGTAACTGATTTCCTTTACAGAGGCGGGGGCAGGGGGAGTCCAGTGGCACCTGGCGTGGGCTTTCGAGGACCACGGTTCTCTTTGTCAGATGCATCTGGCGGGGAGGACTGTGGTTATCAAGGGCTTGTGCCGCAGTGCTGCTGAACTTTTTGATTTTGCTACTACAGACTAACACGGCAAACTCCTTTGAATCTTTACACAAGCAAACTGATCCCCACACCAAAAGGAGCTGTCTGCATCTCCATATCAAAGGAGTTGTTTACATCCCCCCTCTCCTCCTTCCCCCCTCTCCTCCTCTATATTTGGCCAGTTTCCTTCTGCCCTCCATGCATCTGATGAAGAGAACGTGATTCTCGAAAGCTTATGCTACAATAAAATTGGTTAGTCTTAAAGGTGCTACTGGACTCTTTTTGATTTTGCTATACAATGTAATTATAGCAAAATCAAAAAGAGTCCAGTAGCACCTTTAAGACTAACCAATTTTATTGTAGCATAAACTTTCGAGAATCAAGTTCTCTTCGTCAGATGCATGATCCGAACATGATCTAATGTAATTATAGATCACTCTGTTTACAACCTGGATTACCCAAAGCAAAAAATGCAAAATGGATTATCGAGGAGCAACACTTGTGCCACAAGGATATCCCACAAGAAGATCCTGTCTCGATCTCTCAGAAGATGGTTTTAGCCAGAATTTTTATATGCTACAGTTGTGGGAGGAGAGATCTCAGGCAGGATATTGGCAATTGGTTGCTATAGCAGTTTAAAAATCGTGCAAAGCAAATGATGCATGCAATGAGGTAAGTATTTTCAGAGGATCTTTCTTCCAATGGGAAGTTGATAATTAACATTGGAGGGAAACTGGACACTGAGACAAAAGTGCATAATGCACCAAACAAAAACAGGCCAAATAAATGAGCTTTCGCTTCTGAAAAGATCAGGAGCAAGGTGCGTGTGCACAAAGGGCCTCAGACTACTTAAATACATTTTGAAATATGTTGCCAAACATATTGATCAAAACCAGATCAGTTCTAATTAAATCACCAGAGTTGATAAAAAATGGGACTTCTTATGAGATGTTCTGATCAATTCAATAATATGCATTTTACAAAAATTTGCTGGTTCAACATTTAATAACCTGTATTCATGATCAACTAATAACTGAACACAATTGTGTTTCTGCTACAGAATTGTTATTTTAATTGTACAAACAATTAAAATAAAATGAATCAACTGTCTTAATGTGACGTATTTTGGGAGGTGAGGGGTAGTTGTAGAGGTATGTGAGCCCTGACAGTTGAAGAGTAAAATATGTGCAATCCTACAATTCTACAGGGAGGTTTATCCAAAAATGATGAAATATGTTTAATTCCTAAATTACCAGTGATATAGAGAAGGAAATCTTGGAAATTCTGAGATTATGGCAGGATCCTTAAGCTACAAAACAACCAGAAATCTCTCCAAACTCCCTTCAGCACCACAGTGACCCTTTTCCTGGCTGATAATATATAGACAATAGTCGCTAATACACTACAAAAAACTTCATTGTGGCTTTCTGGGATCAAGACCCACATATATTGGATCCCTACAGGTCTCACTATAAGAACAAGATGTTTTTGTTTTTTGAGACAGCCAGGGAATTTTGAACCAAATAGATATTGACCTGAGTTACAAGTCAATGTATTCATAGGCTTTAAAAACAACTTATGAATACAATTTGACTTTTCCCTTTATAATTAGGCTCTAAAATGTTTTCTTAGAGAATGTATTAGTTTTTTAGTAATATGTAGTTGATATAGGGTTGCCAGATCCCCTCACCCTCTGGGTGGGGAGATGGGAGACCTGGCAGTCACCTTTGTTGGTGTCTTCACACGAGTACACACCTGGGCTGCATTATAACGCCACTTCTGGGCTGTGTTATGGCATCATTTCTGGAAAGCGACGTCATCATGAGGGGCATCATGCTGCCCTTGGTAGTGCTCCTGTTCTCCATAGCAAGCTGATTTTGGCCTGTTTGTGGCCTAAATTGGCTTGCTGTGAAGCGCAGGAGCTCTATAGGACCCTCCTGGCAGTGGCCTGCTGGGAAGCACGGGAGCACTGCTGGGACGGCATGACGGGCCCTGGAGTGCTCCCATGCTTTTCAGCAGGCTGATTTTGGCCCCAAACAGGCCCAATTCAGCTGCTGTAGAGTGCAGGAGCACTGCTGGGAGGGCCCTGGAGAGTTCCTACACTTCACAACAGGCCAATTTAGGCCCCAAACAGGTCCAATTTGGCCCATTTGGGGCCCAAATTGGCCCACTGTGGACTAAGGGAGTGTGCCACGCCATCCAGTAGTGTGCCCCCAGGAGGCGCATTCCTCTGCTTTTCTCCCTGCCGGTCAAGAAAGCAGGGGTGGAGGGTGGGAGCGGGGGATCTCCTGTCCCTAATGGGGGACTGGCAACCCTAAGTTGATATAATATGATCTAAAGTAAAACTAAATCCATATGGGAATTAGAATGTCAAGAGATGTGCAACTTGTCTTTTTACAAATATCTGTGGCACAAGCAGCAAACACATGCGTTTAAAATATTAAACACAGCATCAGAACAGGGATGGCTGGCCTGGCAACCAGAGGGAGACCAGGGGCGTGGGGGGTGCAGTTGTTGGTGAGACTTCACTTCTGAGAAAAACCCAAAACTGACCTCACACCTACCTAGAAATTGCTGGGAAGTCTATGATTTTACCATAGACTTTCCAGCAATTCCTAGAGAGACATGATGTCACCTTGTTTTTTTCTGGATGTAATGTCAGCCATAGGCCTGCTGGCCTTTTAAAAAAATGTTCTCCTGCTGCTGCTCACAGTGGCTGCAGGAAACTAGAGCTGGGTAGGGAATTCCCTGCCCTAGAACCAAACACAATACACCTTTCGGGGAAATTAATGGGGGTGTGGCCAGTTCATGTACTGCCAACTGCCTTGTATGTTTGAAGGAGCTCCAAGGTGCCAAAAATCTACATGAATTTTGATTTAAAGGCAAAACATCCCACCTAAATAATTCATCAATTTCTTTTGTGTGTGGGAGGAGATATGATTGCCATCCTCCATATGGGTAACCAAACAAGGTACAAACACCCCAGCAGGAAGAATCAGTCATGGAATGTATCAAAATAAATATAATGGAGTATCAACTCTCAAGGAACAATCAAACGATCAATGACAAGAATCAAGTATAAATACAAGTACAGGTGCTCTCTAGTCATGTGCACCCATCTATTACAAACGTAATGTGAGAAATACAACAGGAAGACCTCAAAAAGGTAAGTCCCCAAAGTCCATGTAACTGAAAAGTATCAGTCAAATCCAATGAAATAGTGCTTTTCTTCTTTCAGGTGGAGCTGGAATCATAGGCTGCCGCGAGGAAGCCCAAAACGCCCGACAGACAGTGCCGGCTGAATTCCACTGTTTCGTATTTGCCACGTCATCAGGGGCGACTTATAACCACCTTGAACGGGAATTAATTCAAACCCTCAAATTAATCTCCAAAGTAGTCAGTTACTGCACAGACACAGTGAGTTTCCAAAGCAGTCAATTATTAAATGGACATAGTGAGTCTTGCTCGGCGTCCTAACATAAGGACTTTGGGGACTTACCTTTTTGAGGTCTTCCTGTTGTATTTCTCGCATTATGTTTGTAATAGACGGTTGCACATGACTAGAGAGCACCTGTACTTGTATTTATACTTGATTCTTGTCATTGATCGTTTGATTGTTCCTTGAGAGTTGATACTCTATTATATTTATTTTGATACATTCCATGACTGTTTCTTCCTACTGGGGTGTTTGCACCTTGTTTGGTTACCTTTGCTAGTAGGTTCCTCTTTGTATTTATGGTTTATATATCCTCCAGATGGGGCCTGGAATTACTACTGGAGAAATCAGATGCTTTGGAGGCAAACTGTATGTCATTATAACCTGCTGAGCTCTAGCCCCTCCTCAAACTGCACCACCCCCAGGCGCCACTTCCCCAAATCTCCAGGTATTTTTATACCTGGACCTGGCAACCCTATCAGAAGGAGGACTATAATATCAAAGAAAATTGTATATTAGTGACACAGGAGCTATTAGCCAATAAAAAATAAATGACTTTGTCTTTTAGTGTGCAAGCTTAATCTGTCACAATTCCCATTAATCTGAGGATTGGGGGCGGGGGAAGGATAAAAATGGAAGAATGTGTTAAGGGAAAAAACATGCAGGATCAGAAGTGAGCAATTCAGATGATGCTATTCCCATTTCAACTGGAAATGAGATACACACCCACTGGATTTTTATATTTCAATTTCTCTTAACCAAAGATTTTTACTAAAAAAGAAAGTGATGGTTTGTGACTGTCAAAGTGTGGCTATTGGGCAGTTTATACCATACTTATTCTTTGGTATGAATTATTTCCAAACAAATTAACTTGGGAAAATGCAGGGGTATAAATATATTTTAAATAATATATATGAACTAGAAAGCCTTCAAAGATAGTAAAATAATATATCACTGATCATATATGAGCTATGAAGAACACTGCATTTGCCCTTAGTATTATTATAAGAATGTAGCATTGTTCCAGCTTGCACTGTATTTATCAGATTTTGTAGTATTACATGTACAATATTTCAGCTTCTATTTTCTTTGTCAACCCAGTCTCCTGAATGAGACATTGAGTGTATTCATGTGGCATAGCAGTCATTTTTCAGAGCTGGGGTTCATGGATTAAGTTATAGAGCACAAGGAATCAACTTATACAGGACCAGCTGTGGTGTTCATTATAAAGTTTCTCAATGTCTCAGCAGAATTTTCAATTTAGCCTAGCTCCCAAAAGTAAATATATCGGCTTCAATTAATTTTCAGCACAAATGGGGGGGGGCAGTGTTTTTGACTTGATTTTGCATTATTATCTCATTTCATAAAACCATAATCATATCTTATTCAGCATATTCATAATGTAAACACTTGTAGTTCTCCTGCCCATCTTCACATTTGGATGTGCTACCAACAATATAGTATATATATCTAATACATCGCACAGTTTAATTTATAAACCGTTTTTGAGCGTTTACTTGCGAACATGGCACTGTAGTTTTGGTGGTCCCCATATGGAACACCATTGTTAGCAAGACACTGCTTAGTGAATCCAAAGAACAAACGAATCTGAAAGTGATGAAACCTGGCAAACAGTCATATCAGTCTACTGTATAATCCAAACACAAAGGAAGTGCAGAACAAAGTTTAGAAAAGGAAGAGCCTTTAATAGGAAAAGCCTTACAAAACCATTAGAAAATTAAGCCTATTGACTGACGCCATTGTACTCCTACTCTTTCCTTCAAATTCACAGGCAATGTATGTTGCCTTTAATAGTCATATCAAATATGATTCACTTATAAACACAATTTTATAACTTCAGCAGCTACAGGAAGATAAATTCTGAGCATCACAAGTATCAATAAGGCAGCTCCCTGATTAATACTTATATTTTTAAACATTTTACATTTATATTTTTCCAAACTGATAGCCACACTGGCAACTAGATATGGATTTGACAGAGATTATGGAGTTCAACATGCAATTTTGCTATTCCTGGTCCATTGGAAAGCTCATCTGAGACTGGTATGCTTGGATCTCTAACCTCAATGGACTGCACCTCCCATAAGAAAGAAGCTAGTAATTATTTTGTGGGTCACTTGTAGGAACGTTAAGCTAAATTTTCAAAGTTTATAAAAAAGCTTGCTCTGTATCAATCCAAAATTGCATGTGGTATTAACATTATTCAGGGCTAATCTCAGTTACTCCTTTGAACTTTTTTGAAATACAAACTGACATAATGGAGCACTTCATGTCATAGGAAGACAAGGTTTTCAATACTAAAGATAGCCTTTTAGAAATACTTTTTTAAAATCTGAAAAAAGGTTTATCACTAGATAGGCCTGAAAAAAGGGAAAGGAGAAGGAATTTACAGTGGAGAGGGGGAAATGAAGAGGGTACAAAAGAATGCATAGCCTTCTCCTGTTCTCATAACTAAAGACTATAGGTGGGAAAAAATGGTAAACGGCCATACTGGTACTCATAATATCCAGAACAAGAAACAAAATCTATGTAGCTTTATCAAAATACAAAGTTCAGCACAGACACTAATCTTAAAGCCAGTTAAAAGCAGGAGCGATGTGCTGGTGTGTCTACTCAGGACACCATCTTGCCCCCCTCAAAATCTATGTAATACCTTTCATTAGGCCCAACCAAACTTATAAAGCATTGTACAAATCTCTGAGCACAGAGTTCTCCTTCATGTTGGATGTTACAGAAATTAAAAACCAAAGAAGGAAAAAAAGCAGATTTATTTTTAAAAGCATTCAGTTGCTGCCTTTCTACCCAAATAGGGTCCCAAAGGCCTTGTCTTGTCAACTTTTGGTGTTATATGCTGACAGGCTCAGTTTAATTGCTGTAGTTGTTAGATTGCTTCTTCTTCTCAGAATGCCAAAAATGGAGGGTAAAGCTCATTTGAAAAAAATGTGTCTGAAACAGTCTGACATAAATGGCCTCTTAGGACATGACTTCCATACCTCGGTAAGGAAACATGTACACTCAACTGCTGTGATTGTTCTACCAGAAGGTTCTCTAAAGTTTTGATCTAGGCTCCCCCCACCAGGAGTCAGGTAATTTTAAAAAATGTAAACAAATTTAAATGGTTGGGACCATGTATGAAATTTTATTTTGTAGACACTCCTTTTGGTAGCAGTTCAGCTGTCTATTGAATATTTTACCTTGCTGCACAGTGAACCTAAGGGACAGCTGTCACAAATCCTTTGCCAACTAAAGTTTGTGCTGTCTTTCCCCCTACTCTGAGGTAAAATTTTCCTCCCAAAGTGTATGAAGCTGTTTACTGGCTGGGAAGCCTTCAGTAGCGTGGTTGTTTTGGTAGAACTTAAACTTTATTGTCTCACCCTTAAGGAACGTTTACGTTGTGATGTTACGCAGCCAAGTTTAAGTATTTATTTATTATTTTTATTTTATTAATTTGATTTTTAGCCCTCCCTCCCTGCAAACGGGTTCAGAGCGGGGTACAATAATATACTTAATACACATTTAAAACAGTAAAATACATTTAAAGTCCAAAAAACCGATACATATACGATCAACATCTGATTGTGGCTCCCTCCAATTTTCCCAATCATAGTATAAACAAAAGAAGGGAGGGTGGGGGGAGGTCACAGTTAATAACATTCCAATGACTGCGCTTGTAGGAGGTAGTTTATTTCATAGCCCCCCTGGTGGAAGACCGGGAGGAAGGCTCCCAAGACTACTTAAGACAAGCCTCAACCATATGCCTGGCGGAACATCTGTCTTACAGGCCCACCAAAAAGATATAAGGATTAAGATCAGGGGTTTATGTTTCCCTTAGAAATGAAACTGGCAGAGGAGGCTTATTGAAGTTTATAAGTTAACAGAAAGTTTATTTGCAGGTAGGTAGATGGATAGGTAGAAGTATAAGCTGATACTTAAAAGCTGAAGTAAGTAGGAGAGTTTTGCACAGATTACTTCACTGGCGTGAGGCACAAAACACTTGGTATGGTTTATTAGGTTGCTGACTTAGATGAGAGAAGTTGATGTTATCAGATTTGAACTCTTTAAAGTAAAGTTCTGTCAGTTCTATGGATAACAGGCTATGGCAGATAGGTGCCTGTACCCTCACAGCAAGCACTTCATGGTCTTGGTTGAAAAGGCTTTATTCAGGAATCAAATCATGTTCATAGATACGTCCACAGGTTGACCAGAAATTGTCAGGAATGGTAAAATCTGTAAAAACTATTGTTCATACAGGTCCCAAGCACTCTCCCCCCTCCCAATAGGAAAACGTAACTTTTGGTGTGAAGCTGTTCTGAGAACTCCCCAAATATTTTACATGCTTTGTCTAGATATAAGGGAGGCAAAAGATTAAGAATGAAACACGGTATTCTTCTTTCCCCTGAGAACTAGAAGGTTTGCAAAGTCAGAGACACAAAGCTTCAAAGCACAAGAGATAAGACACTATGGATGCAGCAGGCCTGTGAATACAAGGCAAGTTATGGCATTAGCAATATGGTATCGAGGCACAGCACAGAACAATGGCTCATAGCAACACATTAGCTAAAGTTAATGGCATGGAGGGGTGCAGACATGACATTTCTCCCCCCCCCATTGGACCCCTCCCTTTGACTCAGGTCCAGGTTTATCAGGACAGCATTTATGAAATTTTGAGTTGAGTGAGTCTAGAAGTGTTCATGTGTGTTCCACCCATTTTCTATAGGATTCATCAAAGTCCTTCCATTTTACTAAATAATAAAGCTTGTTGTGTTTTATTTTAGAGTCCAGGGTTTCTTTCACTTCATAGTGAACTTGTCCATCTACTAGCACTGGATGAGGGGTTCCCTGTTCTGGAGCTGGAATCTCCGATGGAGGTCAACAAACCTAACTTTAAAAGAAAGCTCCTGATGTCACCTTCTCAGCAAAAATGGAGCAAAATTCCAGTTAACACCTAAGTAACTTAAGACTATGGCTATTATGGAAGCATACTGCCAATGTTTGTTAAAAGAACATTCATCTTATCCAGGAGGGGGGAGTGTGGTTCTGTACCTTTGATGTTGCTCCCTTAACTTTGTTGTGGTTCCTTAGTGGTTCCTTAGGAGTAGGTGCTTACCTATTGCTAGTGTATATATTGCACTAGTCCAAGAGAACACTACTTAGTCTATTTTTTATTTCAGTTTATTTTATCTCTTTAGTCTACTTATTAAACGATATTTTACTTATATACCAATTCATAAATATATATATACATTTGTTTTGGAGTGTTATAAATATAGATAACAATAGTTTAGAGAAGAAGGTTGGGAAAATAATTGTTATATTTAAAAAGTAATTAATATCTTACATTTAAAAATTGATATTGTAGTCTATAAGGTGTTGAAGTTTATAGTTGGGTAACGTTAAAAACCTTGAAGTAGAGTTAATTCTGTTTGATTGTTTATCTTTAGAAGCTTAATACATATTGGTTAAACGCTCTGCAATTTTGGGGTAAATAAAATATATATATAGAGAGAGAAAAAGAAACAAATAATAAAATAAAATATTGTATTAATAAAAAAAGAAAAAAGAAAATATTGTTCAATTAGCTGTTGAATTAATTAATTAGTTATAAAATATAGAAGTCTATAGCAACAGAGTTAGAAGCATTGAAATAGAGTTTTAATTACCTTCTAGGAGTTTAATAATTAGTTAAGTACAGTATAATTAGAGAGGGGGGAATTATAATTTTTTTTAAAAAAAATTATTAAAAAAATAAGATAAAAGATAATTTAAAAAAAGAGAGGGGGGGAGAGGAAGGGAGAGAATAGAAGGAGATAGTTTATTTAAGCTACAGTAAGATTACAGATTGGTTTTAGATAATTAATAAAGTTTAAGAATAAGCATTCCTTAAATACTAAATTGCCTATCAACATAGAAACTCTTTATACCTGAAGTTAAATTTACAAAATTATATTTCAGTTGTTATATTGTTGAATTTGCGCTGACCAAACTTATTGATTTTAGAGTTATACTACTTGTAAACTTTGTTGTTATAGATATTGCTATAATAGATACATTAGAAATTACCAGTTATAAGATTAGATCTTGAAGTATCCTTATAAAATAGTTATTTATAGCTAAGTTGTCAGAATTTAAATTTAAGTGTTTAGCTCCTGTAATTTAGACCTAGATATATTATATGATGTCATCAAATATCAAAGTTGTTTCTTACAATGTTCGTGGATTAGGGAACCCAATCAAAAGAAAAAGAGTTATTAATGCTTTGACTAAGATGGGCTCAGATATCATATTTTTACAGGAAACTCATTTTAATTCTAGAAGCTCACAGAATTTAAACACCCAAACATTATCAGCAGCAATATCATGCCTTTGGCACCTCCAAAGCAAGAGGGGTGTCAGTTTTGATATCAAATAGACTACCCTTTCACTTAAAAGATATTATCAGAGATCCCCAAGGAAGATTTATTTTTGTTAAAGGTTCAGTTGAAACTCAATTAGTCACTTTTGGTTCGTTGTATGCATCAAACCAAGATCAAATTTCTTTTATAGAAAACGCTTTGGATAAATTTTCTCAATTCCAAGAAGGCATCCAGATTTTAGGAGGAGATCTAAACCATGTTGTGGACCATAAGTTAGACAGAACCAAATTTAAAAAGGAAAAACCTAAAAATAGTAAATCAATCACAAAATTAGCTCAGATATTTGAGAATAACAATCTTATAGATATATGGAGATTTCAGCACAGTACAGAAAAAAAATTCACCTATTTTTCCCCTAAGCATAATATCTACACAAGAATTGATTATTTACTAACATCAAAGTCCTTAACTAACAACTTAATCAATTCTGAAATAGGCAATATTAACCTATCAGACCATGCTTGGGTTCAGTGTGAACTATCCGTAAGCCAATCTTCTCCACAATTTAAATCCTGGTTGTTAAATAAATCTTTACTTTCAAACACAACTACAATAGCTGAAATAAATACATTTATCGATATAACCATAATAGATAACGATACTGGAGACGTTACCCCAAACATCTTGTGGGATGCAATCAAAACTATAACCAGAGGACACCTAATCTCACTTTCGGCTCACATTAACAAACAACGAAATGCTATGAAGCAGGAATTACAAAACAATATCAAACTTTTAGAGGATCCCCACAAAAAAACATGCAGTCAAAAAACCCATAAGAAACTCCTATCTCAACGCAAATTATTAGAAACATTAGAAATTAATAAAATTCAAAGAAACCTTCAATTTGTCAAGCAGAATTATTGGATCAATTCACCCAAATCCTTACGTCTGTTATCTTACAAAATAAATGGAAAAAAAACGTTAAACCGTATCAGTAAAATAATTGATATTAAAGGTATGAAACATACCACAACAAAAGAAATCTTGGAAACCTTTGAAAACTATTACACTCAATTGTATTCATCTAACTCCCCAAACCCAGATCATATAATTTTATTTTTTTTTACAATCATGCAAAAATTTAAGAAAACTTGATAATAACGACAGGAACCTGCTAGATAAACCAACCACACAACAAGAAGTACTAGAAACAATAAAATGGTTGCAAAACAACAAAACGCCAGGTCCAGACGGGTATCCTGCTGAATATTATAAAACATTTGCAACAAAATTAAGCAAGCCCTTATCAGATGCATGTAACACAATTTTAGATCATGGAATAATGCCACCATCCTGGTCAAATGCAACTATAACAGTCATTCCAAAACGAAGCAAAGACAACACTAATCCAAAATCATATAGACCCATATCACTCTTGAACCAGGACTATAAAATTTTCACCACAATTATCACTAAAAGGATCAATTCATTTATTTCACAGTACATTAATCCCGATCAGTCAGGTTTCATCCCAAATAGAGACATGATGAATAACATTTATAAAACTTTAAATTTGATTTCATATTGCAAAACAAACAAACTAGAATCAGGTCTTTTGTCTCTAGATATAGAAAAGGCCTTTGACTCAATTGAACTACAGTATCTCAAACTAACTTTGCAACAGATGAACTTTGGCAACAAATTTTTAAGGCTAATAGAAACTATATACTCCCACCAGGTATATACCAATGGTCGCCTGACCAAATAACTTATTTGGGCATTAATATCCCCTCAGATCTCAAAAACTTGCTGAATTTCAATCATACTGTTGCTTTTAATAAAGTCAAAACTAATTTAGATAAATGGAACAAACTTAATCCCATGTGGTTTGAAAGATATATTATTAAAACCTTTGTACTACCAAAACTACTGTTTTTTCTACGTGCAATCCCTCTATTAGTTCCTCAAAAAATAATAAAAAAATTGGCAAAGCACACTAAATAAATTTTTATGGAACGGGAGAAAACCTAGAATAGCTTTTAACACCCTCAGATTAAAATATACAAATGGGGGATTCAATTACCCAGATCTGAATATTTATCAAACCTCAATCAGGCTATTAAATATTGTACAAATTTTAAAATTTGCAGACTCCTCAGAATGGGTTAAATCTATACACCCCAACAAAGAAATACCAATAATCCAAAAATCTATCTGGAATGGTAAAAAAAACAATTACCGGAAGACATAAATAATCCTTTTTATTCTTCCATGATGACAATCTGGAATCAACACAAGAAAAAGATTCTGCCCAATATTTCAAGATATTCATTTTTTTCTAGGTCAAAATTGGTTTCTGCCTGGTCAATCCATAGCTTTTGCAAAAATTTGGCTGAAAAATTAGATTAATATCTAAATTTAGATTAATATCTAAACTATACAAGGTTCTTCTGAATACATTTGAAATTAAACCTTTAAAATACCAGCAGAACTGGCAGCTGGACTGTAATACTGAAATTACTGCAGATCCATGGAAAACAACTTGGTCTTCCAATATTTTGCAATCTTGTATTATCTCAAATAAAATCCAATCTTACAAAATTCTCCATCGCTGTTACTTAACCCCCCCAAAACTGTCATTAATTTATCCAAAGCGTTCTCCACTTTGTTGGAAAGGGTGTGGCAGAGTTGGCACCTTTGGTCACTGTTGGTGGGCTTGCCTATACATCGAGAAATTTTGGAAGGAAATTTTACGAAATATACAAGAGATCACAGGTTATCTAATCCCTCTGGATCCAAAATTAATTTTTGAACCAAAGGGAGACGGCAAACATCCCTAATATAAGGAAAGAATTAATCTGCAATTTTTTGATGGCAGCCAAATCACTATTAGCATCCTACTGGAAATCACCCCAAATCCCTACTGTTGACAACTGGTTAATTAAAATATGGGATTACTACACCCAAGACAAGATCTCAGAGCTTATTAGTCAAACACAAATCTACCCAAAAGAAACTGACTTAGTACCCAAATGGTTTTTTTTTTAATTCTTAATTGTTAACGATATACATCCTCCTAAACATTTATCATCTTTATTCTACTGATTACCCTAAATAATGCAAGTTTACTTAACCCTACAAAACATGTTAATGTTTTAATTTTTACGAAATGGAAGGTTTTTGTTCATATGTTGATCTGTTACGTGTTGTTATATTGAATTATCTAAAATAAAGTATTAAAAAAAAATCTAGCTTCTAGTTTAAACCACCCTTGCGGCAGCCCTGCGGTGGGAGCTCCTACTCCCCGATTTCTTACAGGTTGCTGGATAGGGGCTGCTCTAGGGGGTGGCTGGATGGGTCCCTGCGCTGGGTAGGGAATTTGCTGTGCCATATTTACTCCATACACAATAAGGGTTGGTTGAGTCACTACCCTTTGAGGTGGTTAAAGTGGTGGTGCTGTTGTTTGGCCCCCTGTTACTCTCCGAGGGGGTATACTATGGGGCCTCCGAGCTGTGGATGGCCCATTTGTAATCCTGTCCCCGCTGGGACCACGATAGGGGCTCCCTGTGGCTGAGAGGTCCTGGGTACTCTCATCCCTGTTGTGGCAACCGATGCCCCTACACTTATTCCAGCAGATGGGATGCTCACTGGTGGTGTTCCCCCTTGCTGGTCACCCACTCTTCCTTGGTGTGGTAAATTGGGAACTGTCATTACTGGGGGGGGGTTGGAACTTGAACCCATAGGTTCTGCAATACTCTCATCCCTGTTGTGGTGACTGGCGCCCCTGCGCTAGTCACGGCTGTGGGATGATCAACAGCTGAGCTCCCTCAGCTTGGCCGACCCCTGCTCCTTGGGGTGGTGCATTAGAGGCAGTCACGATTACAGGAGGTTGAATTAGCCTCACTCTCCCTGCTCCAGTTATTCTTGGAAACTGTATAGTTGGGGGAATCCTTCGCGCTCCTACTGAAGGTGCCGAAGACACCAAAATCGGCCTTCCTCTCCCAGAAGGTTTTAATCCCATAACATTAATTGGTCCCTGACCAATCTGTGGAGCTCTCTCTCGCTCCCTGGGCAGCCACGGCTGCAGGAAAATCTCTGACATTAACCCTTTGTGTTCCTCACGGGGTCTCATAGCCGGTCCTACTGGCAGGTTCATCATTCCTTGTCCTAGCTGGGCGGTTTGCCCGAAATCCTGGCTCATCTTTATCATTTGGGTCTCAAGGGATTGATAACTTTCCGGTTAGAGTGCTGCTTCCAGAGCTTGTAGGCGGCCTCCAGGAGAATCCCACATAATAAAACTCGGTGCTAGTCTTTCCGTCGACCCTGTCGATTGCGGCGTCTGGCCCCCATCTGGGTCTACCAGTCCAGCAGCAGTTCCTAGTTCACGCCAATCCAGGGTGTTTGTGCCCTTGTCAACCGTGTCATCCAAAAACCCCTGCCTATTGCCAGGGGTTAATTCAGGGTCCCCCTGTGTTTGTAATTACTCCAGGGCGTGTAGCTGCAGCATCTGGCCCCAACTCTGGTTCCCTGTCTCGGCCGCAGCTCCTGATTCACACACATCCAAGGGATCAGTTCCTTGTTCCGCTATATGAACAATAGTTTTTACAGATTTTACCATTCCTATCAAAATGTCAGTTTTATGGATGACAGGCTATGGCAGATAGGTCCCTGTACCCTCATAGCAAGCACCTCATGGTCTTGGTTGAAAAGGCTTTATTCAGGAATCAAATCATGTTCATAGATATGTCCACAGGTTGACCAGAAATGGTCAGGAATGGTAAAATTTGTAAAAACTATTATTCATATACGACCCAAGCACTCTTTCCCCCTGCCAATAGGAAAACAACTTTTGGCGTGAACCTGTCCTGAGAACTCCCCAAATAGTTTACATGCTTTGTCTAGATATAAGGGAGGCAACAAATTAAGAATGAAACATGGTATTCTTCTTTCCCCTGAGAACTAGCAGGTTTGCAAGGTCAGAGACACAGAGTTTCAAAGCACAAGAGATAAGACACTCTGGATACAGCTGGCCTGTGAATACAAGGCAAGTTATGGCATCAGCAATATGATAGCAAGGCACAGCACAGAACAATGGCTCGTAGCAACACATCAGCTAAAATTAATGGCATGGAGGGGTGCAGACATGACAAGTTCTTTCTTTCTTGGACACCTCTTCACAAGTTAGGTGCTTCAATTTCTGCACACACATAGCATGCCTTCCCTTTTATTGAAGAACTCAGGGTACTCCACTGAGTTAAAACCCTCTTCAGATACTGGGCAGGAGTTACAGTTGTATCAAAGTTATAACCCTTTCTTTGGCTGAAGGGGAAACTCCTTTTTACCTACTTCCTTGGCCCACTACAAATTCCCATATCCCCTGTGTCTCAGTAAAATTTAGTGCTGTCTGTCCCACTTTAGTACAAGGACTAAAAGTGCTTCATAAACTTGATGATTTTACTGTAAGGATACACTTTTCCCTTTCTTCCTCACATAGAGGACTCTTTGGCTGATTCTCTCTGGTTGGATGCCAGGCTCCAACTCCCTAACTCTTCAGCTAACTCCGTCAACCCCCATTCTGTTAGCATCAACTGTCAGCTCATCATTCTAACACCAACTGTCATTCAGGCTAGTCACAGAAGGGGGAAGGGACTTGTCAATCAACTTCTCTTCCTGCTGCTGTTTTAAGCCTTTACCTGCCTCTTGCTGGTTGCAGCATTTGCAATCCTGTCATTTTTATATCCATTCCATCACAGCAGGCTACAAAAAAAAAAAATTTAAAAAAATCTCACACACTTGCTGGAGATCTGGGCCATCTCACAATGAAGAACAATACTAAGTAAATTGTCACAACAGCATCAGCTTCAATAAACTCCTAGAAGTCAGACTGAAAGCATAACACTACACATGCACTTACTTATATAAGTTGAAGCATGCCCTGACAAGCAACACTGTACCACCTACGGGCAATCTGCTGAAGATGAAATCCAACATTTCTTGAATAGAAACTTGGCCAGACTGAAATGGTTAATTATGCCAGCAACTCTAACCAAACTTTCCTCACACGCATAGTTATAAAAAAAAATAGAAAAGAGAGAAAAGCGATTTCTGGGCAGATAATTACTTGGCATTCTTCAACCTATAATCAAGTTTAAAAACAGCACACTTTGGTTTCCTTGAAATATGTCACAGGAAGGGAAATATGAAAGGGCTCTGAAAGCTTGGCAATATTCTTCGAAATAAACTCTTGGAGTGCTGACAAATACTTTTAATTAAGAGTCATCTGTTTTTCCTTAATTCATCTTAAATATGTAGTTTTTCTTACTTTCCCAAGTCAGGCCTCACAGGCTTGCTGTATACCTTGCTCTGAAAGGCAGAGGCATGAGTACATTGGTCTAAGACCATGTTGGGCCCAAGACTTCATTAGGAGATCAAAGCAGCCTTCTTTAGATGACAGCTCCACATTCCCACTTACAAATTACAGCTTTTGTATCCCACCTCTTTGCCATCTGGGGAGCCAACACACATAATGCCCAGCAACTTCTCAACAATATTCTTTGGGCAGGGAACCTGACAATCATATGATGAAAGTGGCCCTGGGGGCAACACGCAAATGAAAGAAGGCTTGAATTCTTAGTTTATCATACATCTCTGAAGATACTGCTTGCCTTGACATTAACAGGAAGACAAACCAGCACATTAATACTACCCCCAAAGGCAGCAGATGGGGAAAACAAAGCAAAGATGTTCTGAACCACAAAGAAGTAGGGTAATTACTTGATAGCCGATATATACTGCCAGCCCAAAAAATACCAGGGACTGAAACACTATCTCACCAACCAGGGCCACTAAGTGGAAAGGAAACTGAAATAGTACTGATTGAAAGAATTATAAAAATACAGGAGACTTGTTAAATAGAACCAAAAGGTCACAGAGTCCACCATTTTGCAGAGATTCCTCTGGAGAACTTATTAGCAACACATAAAGACAAAGGTCCTCCCAACATTTAGTTATGAGAGATTATGCTGCATGATAGGAGATGCAATTGCTAAGAAGGGTGACCAACTAGTTCAAATCCCTCCTCAGATAAGATCACATTCTAGGCAAGCCTTGACAAGCACTGACAACTCATTATCAACCTATCTCAAGGAGTTGTTTTGAAGGTAAAGTGTAATAATCATTGACACACAGGACACGTTTTATACATAGAGAGAGGATCTTTTAAAGAAACTTATCTACAGTACCAGGGCTGAAGGCTGCACAAATACAAGAGAAACTAGGCTGAACAGCTCTAAGAGAAGCACACCACCCCAGACATCACCAGGTACACTGCTGGCCTAAATAAATGTTTAGCAGTCATTTCTCACAGAAGTACAGCCTACTGTGTTTTGGAAACATGCACAATTGGATGTTAAGATTACAAACTACTTGCAAATACTCTCAGAAATCCGGATAGCATTAGATATAAGTCACTTGCTTTGCAAAATATATTTGGTATTTAAAGCAACTTTTTGCATCTGCCTTTCATAAACAGTTTTATGTACTGGCCTTACTTCTTTCATTTCCTCTGCCTGATTAGACTGTCTGGTAACTTCAGCTGATGGAGGCCCACACAGCGTACAACACAATGAGAGAGAGAGGCCGTCCCCCTTGAGAACCTGATGGTGATAACTTACATTTCTGGCAACTATCCAGTAAAGCATACCCATTAACTTTTGCTTTGTGCAATCTTGGCAAGGCTCAAAGAAGACCTGTCCACTGTCTAGGTTCCTCTCCCACTCAGCCAAAAGGGGCAGCTTTTTTAGTTCATTATCACCTCATCAGCATTTCTGTCAGCTGCCAATGGTGAGAAAAGACTAAGCCACTCACTAATTCCTGGCTTTTCTGTCTTCTCAAGCAAAGGAAAATCCAGAGCAGATGGATGCTCTAACTCGTTACGCCCAAGCACCTAGTTGGATCAGCCCAATCAAATTGCGTAGAGCATAACCAACATGCACATATACACCACCATAAGAAGAACAAGAATCAGTAACAGCCAACAGCCTTCTTTTATAGTCAGAGCAGAAGGAGAAGACTTATCAATTAATGATATTAATAAGAGACCTAATACTAAAAGAGCACTTAAGTAACCTCCTAAATCTTCAATAATCTTAGAAGGGTATAAATGTGTTTCAGAGGCCACTGTGAGTTTACAAAGTGAGAAGAATCCTCAAGTAAGAAGGGAAACAACTAGCAAGTTACTATTATACAGCACCTTCTGATCTCCAGCGGGGGTAGAGTGGGGGAAGGCATTTTGTTCTGTACCCAGCAACACATGGGGGGGGGGTCACGAGCGGACTTCCAACTGATCATTTGGTTTCGTTCTTCTGATCTCTCATCCCGGAAACTTTGCTGCCTCCCAGACATGTGGAAGTGTAGTTAACTTAACAAGTGTTTTTTTTTTGGGGGGGGGGGGAGCCCAGCTGATTTCTTTTCTGCTCCCCACCCTAAACTGTCAGCTTGAGTTACAAACTGAAGGAGATAAACAACCCCCTTCTCTCCCTTTTGCAATGCAAACATCAAATACACTGCTTCAGTCCCCATCCAGCTTGAAAGGGAACAAACAGAAACAAGACCTTTTTTTTCTTCCTCCTGCAACTCCACTGTGTAGCTATTTTGCAATGGGTATGTGTGTGGATCAGGACTGAACTCCCAGCTAATTGCTTGATGAGCTGTCAGTAGGCTTCTGACCAAGAGGTAGCCGCAGACTTGTTGCAGTAGCTGTTCGAGTGGCTAAATGCAATCTGAACATACCCCTAACCAACCCATGGTGTGATTATGAGTGTCGAGCAAGGTAAACTTGACTGCTGAAGAGGTTCCCTCAGAAATTCACAGCATCCCTATTGCTGAAACATTTGGTATATTATGAAACCATGCGTGAGGAAAAGGGCAGAACAGCAATCTACCACTTGAAACAAACTCTGCTCATTTTTGTGATCATATACAATTCCTGTGTATGCTTTTCTCACTGCCAGAATGAGATTAAGAGAGCTCAGGGAAGCTGAGGAGATCAGCAATAAGGAGAGTTTCAAATTCAAGGACTAGATTAAGCAAACGGGAAATTAAGAACAGACAGAGACTCCTTCCCAACAAGCTGCCAACCACATAATTTTTAAAAAGCGATATGCTACTAACAGAGTCATCAACCTGATTCCTGTCTGCCAATTCCACCCAGTTATAACTAAGATCTGCAGTCAAATGCCAGAAATCTGTTGTTACTTTGCTTTCCCTGGATAAAATTGGTCCTACTCCATTCCAATACTTCTGACAATCCCATTTAGGTATTTTACTCACCAGACAGCAAAAGAATACAAATCTTCTGGTATGTTCACTCCTGAAGATCCCTTTGCCCTTCTTCCTGCATTATTAACATCTTGATGGTACAACTGGTACCTTATACATTACATTACAATAGAAAATGTTACTTCTGCCGTACCAATCAAAATGGACATTTTCAGAAGTAAAATTACAGTGCAAGAATCCTTACTAGTTCTATTGGGGGGGGGGAACTCTGGCTGCTTACCTGTAACTATTGTTCTGCAAGCAGTCATTGGCGCACTTGCACTGAGGTCTTGCACCTGGTACAGTGCTTTGATTTGGAAACTTCTAGAGCTAGCTTTTGGGCCATGAACGTTCATTCTCCACAGACACACAGAATGGACTGATCATGCCTAAGGGGGAGGAGTAACACCTTTCCATTCAGTTATATGCCACAAGGGAATATGCCACAGCAAGTTAAAGGTACCTTTTATGAGGAACTTGAGCAGGTCCTGTGGATGCACTGATGACAAGATGATGAGCAACAGTTACAGGTAAGCAACCTGTTGGATCTCTGTGCAAAACACTGACAGGTGTAGACTACCAAGCTGATCTCCCTGGAAAGTGGGTACAGTTTAATCTTTGAGAAGAGAGCACTGAGCACTTCCTTGTCAAACAATGTGATTAGCCCGGCTCTGATATCCAGAGTCTGTTGCTCCATGAAGATGAAAAGCTAGGCCCAAGTGTTTGATCTGCAGAGCTCAGCAAGCGGAATCCCACTTGTGATGGCTAAACATGCAGCAACAGCCATGCTGGACTGAGCTCTTTCCTAAAGGAAGCTGCTCTGTTTAGAGTGTGTGTTCTCTGGAGATCCAGAGTACAAGAATATCCCCAATTCCAAGAGAATCCTGGAGGAAGGTAAAGAGGACCAGATTTTGATTGAGATGAAACTCAGGAACTCTTTTTAAAGAAAGGGTAATATCTGAATGCAGTACTGCTCTGTCTTTGTGAGTCTAGAAGCATGGAGGGGCCTGAGTGTAGAGGGCAGAGTTCAATGGTTTTCCTTGCCAAGCAGAATTCCACCAGGAAGGAGTCCCATGATGCATGTGGCTAAGGGTTCAAATGGTTTGCCCATGAGCGGCGTGAGGACAAGATGAAGAGGTGTTTGAGGTGGTTTACTTGGACTTTGAAGGATTTCTTTACTACTAGTTGGGTGAAGAGCAATGCACCCTGCATGACGGGCTGTGAGGCAAAAAGGGCAGCTAGATGTACTTGAGTGGGATGGTGCAACTCCTTTCCTTTAAGAATGCACAGTCCAAACTGCTTCTCTGAGGTTAGAGGACTTTTGCACCTAAAGGCTAGATCTAGAAGTTTCCAAAATGAAACTTCGTGTAGGTATAAAGTCCATTAGTGTGATGCACAGAGACCACAAAGATGTAACAAAGCAGTTCTGATGCCCATAGGCATAGTCTTAAAATGTGCACAGACACTGTACATGGGAAAACCAGGTTGCTAACAAACATACACAAGACTCGACAGGCATGGAATTTTTGTCTCAATTGTTCTCAGATTGTCAGCCACCTCTAAATTGATCTTGCTTATCAATACTTTTCTATGACACTTCATGAAGAATCTGTGAGTTATAGAATAGCAACCTGGTTTTGCATACCTCCCCCTATTTTATCTGGAAAAGACCTATAATTAAACAGTGGCTAAAATAATAGCTCAGTGGTGATACACTCTATCAACTTCAAAGTAAAAGCAAGAGCGGCTGGCCACATTGAATCACCCTGCCCTAGAGCATTCTTGAGCAAGAGGAAGCTGTTATTCTCAAACTCCAGCACAAAATAATGTCAAGCATGTAGGAAACCATCTGTTTCTTAACACTTTAGCACAATAATGGACAACTTAATTAGCAAGAAATACTAAAGCTGATCTACATAATTATTAAGTTGAATAAAAGTGTGAACAGAAGAAATTAGTCCTGGCTATTGCACATACTCATGGGTTAAGATCTTTATATGCACATACACACTCTTAAAGAATTTAATAGAACTGATTTACTTCATTTATAGTTTATCTTTCTCACAAAGACTCAAAATACATTACAAAAATTTAAAATTAACAATAAAGAACTCTCTAGAAAATTTTCAGTCAAATTACACCACCATTCTCTTCATAAAAACAGCCTCCTTAACAATTCTTCTTGCACGTAAGCATCACTTCCCTCTTGCTAAGATTCAGTTTCAACTTGTTCACCCTTAGTCACCTGCTTAGGACAGCTACAGCAATGTCAGGCAGGCAGGACAAAGAAATACAGAGAGCTTGGTGTCATCAGTATATTGATGATACCCAACACCAAAATCACAGATGATGTCTCCTCGAGGACACTAAAGATTAAGGGACAAGCAGTGTAGTACAGTGTTTTGCAGTATAGAATTTTGGGAGATAAAGAAACATTCTATTATCTATTCCTATGAATTAGAAAAGAGAACTATTTTTAGACATTATTTATCATAATTTGTATGCTGCACACCACATTTTATGTTACAACTCTCTTGAATGTTGCCCTCCCTTCTGGTGGAGAGAGAAATGATCTGAAATGAACTCGATTCAAGAGAACTTGCACCCTGAAAACAAGGGAAATAATTCCAGATCATTTGCCCTTTCTTAAATAAGAATGACAATTGTGCTTTTGGATAAGGGCAAGAGTCCAGTAGCACCAATAAGACTAACAACATTTGTGGTAGGGTATGAGCCACAGCTTTCATGAGCCACAGCTCACTTCTTCAGGTAGCAGAAAACATTCAATGGGTACTTACTGGATTAGGAAAAATTTCTTTCTTCAAAATTTAACCACTATCTACAGATTTACAGTAGACTCTGAATTTTTCCTAACACAAATATTTGTGCAAAAGTAACCTTTTCTCTCTAAAGTTCAGTTCTTTCAGGAAACCAGATGATTGGAGGAGGACATGAAAGAGTGGCATGATGCTGGAAATACCCTGGGCATTTAACTGACCCATCTGAAAGTTATTAAAAATATTAACACAGGAAATGTCGCAACTCCATTTAAAACAAAAGTTGCTGCCAAAATTAGTGTGTTGTGGAATTCTGGTTAAATACTACAGGTTCCTCAGTTTGAAGTATTGTGCCAAAATTTCTGGAAGCATTACCAAAATTCAAAACACTTTCATTGAATCTGCTACGTGTTAATCCAGAAAGTTTTCTATGTTTGTAGAGATGTAAAATTTCTGGAAATTCTGAAGCCACGGAAAAAGGTATTTTACAGAAAAAATCCATAGCACCCCCCCCCCCCCCCGTAACTTCAAGCTTTCTACTGAAAAAATGAGGGTGGGTGTCCTCAGATTTTCATGCTTTACATTCTGAATAAAACCTTGTCTTAAAAATCGTATCACTCATTTCAATGCTCCCCTGATTTTTCCATTAGAAAAGGTGAAAAAATATCCTCAGAAAATTACTCCCCTGCCATTTTTTCCAGTTATCTGGATCTTTCCATCTCTAATTACAACAAAGAGTGTTCTGACAGCTGTATTCTTCTTGTACTTCAACACTATCATACCAAATGACTCCTACACTCTTGTTAAACCATGTTACATCTTTTTGCATGACATACAGCAAAGTGGAGAGCAAGTCAATTTGACTACAAATCCCTTGTCATGCTAGAATGGCTGAGTGGATGCACTGCTTTAAGTCTACCAATCCCATAACAGCAACAGGAGTATAAATGCATGTTTATTATCACCTGGGGTCCAAGAAAAATGAGAAGGTAAAAGAAAAATAAGAAACCATGGGAGCGCATAATAAACAGCACTAGATAAATCAACTCCTGCTTGGCTTTACTTAAACACATGCGCACACACACTCACACACACACAAACGCAGGGGGGGGGGGGACAAACTGAAATAGCAGATTTCCATCTTCCCTACTTGCAGTGTTATCCTATGCAGAGTTTCTAAGCCCATGGAAATCAATGCGTTCAGACTATAGCAACTCTGTTTAGGATTGCACTTTTTGTCAGGGCACTATGCACTAGGAGAAATGTCCTAGGTGCATGGCTCACATTAGAAAAAAGTGCTTGGGTATGAACACAAGCAGAAGGAAAGGAATATAAACAAACATGGTATTGTGCAGCAAGAAGAAACAAAGATGATCTCCTTTGACCAGTTCTGTAGTTGCCTGTATTAAGTGGATCTTCTGTTAAGCTTTACAGGGTTAGCACATTTCTATGAACAAGAATATTGAACCAAGTTCAAGTAGTGGGTTTTAATTTTCCATACAATCGATTGTAATATATGACTATTCTCCAAGAGTTAAGCAGCAGCAGCAAGATCACGTTATTAAGAATGCAAAACACCAGAGTAAAAGTCCAGTGGCAACATAACCACTAACAACATTTATTATAGCACAAACTTTCATGAATTGGAGGTCACTTCTTTAGATGCAATGGGGAAAAATCATTTTGGAGCCATTTGTATGAAAATCCCAGAAGGGGAAGAAAGAAAAGAGGAGAATCTGGAGCAGAGAGTTACAGTGTGAATCCTGTCAAATCTTTCAGGCATAATGCCCCATATAAAGGAGTGGAACAGATTTGGCTGTTACAGATAATGGGTGAATGAGGTCTGAGGTCCCAGCTTTTTTGGGGGGTACAAATAAAAAAGTGTTTTGTTACACAGAGAATCATACCTGGAAGTGGAAACTGAGTACATTTTATAGTTCTACATGAAAAAAAAAATCTTCCAGAAAGGTAGTCTCTATATTTGCATCTCTTGGCTTTTAGTTCTAAAATGAGCTTCACCAATACTCATTTTTCTGACACCATTTCAAGTGATTTCCTCTTTCATGAAAACAAGCATATTCTGGTGCCATTCTGAAAAAACATCATTGACCTGCTGTGATCAATGACAAGCTTGATTTTATTTTATTGTAATTTTAATCAACCCAAACTCGGCGGGATCTGCAGACTTCTTCGGGATCTTGAGGGCTACGATTACAGAACATACCGTATTTGGGAACTACAGATTTTGCCAGTTTACTTCATGCCTCATTTGACATAAAGGCCATGAAATTACAGTCCAAATCAGCTCTACATTTTTAAAGCCTAGAACTCCCCAAACAGTGTCTTTTGTTCCCAATTAAAGTGAACATGCAATGACTAAAGCCTCTCCCTTCTACAACCTTCCATTCCTTTTTTAAAAAACTGTCTTGAACTGTAATTCAACTGTAATTCAACAATCAAGACACCTTTGCAAAGAAAGGAGATTGGATAGATTTATGCAAAGATTTTTTAACTTTGAAGAAATTCACATTTTAATATTCGATTTGGGATACAAACACAGAGTAGGAATTTTAATACCTTTTACTGGACAGTTTTAAAATACTAGAAGACTTACACTGTGCTGAACATGTTTGGAGAACACAACAAAAGCATTCTGCTTTATGTGGAGGCCAACCAGGTATCCTGGAAAGCCAACTAACAGGCACAGAGGACAAGCCCCCCCCCAAATGTTGCTTCCTAGCACTAAATTTTGGAGGTTCACTTTAGTCATTGTTACTAGTAGCCATTGATGGAACTACCCTCTATGAATCTGTCTATTCTCTTTGCAAAGTTATCCATGCTAGCGACCAGGACTGCATCTACTGGCAATTAATTCTACAATGTAACTACTCATTGAATGAAAGAGAACTTCCTTTTGTCTGTCCTGAAACTATTGCCCATCAATTTCACTGGGTGTCCAAATTCCAGTATTATGTGGTGGAAAGTGCTGTCAAGTTGCAGCCAACTTATGGCAACCCGATAGCAGTCAACACACTGGGAACAAGGCAAATAACTTCTTGATTTATGATGTAACTAGCATTCACTTCATGTAACTTCCAAGAACAAGATGAAAATATAAAATCCACTCTGTAGCAGATACTTAGAAAACCATGACCAACATACTTTACAAATTCATTTGGTAAACAACTGCCCAACTGTCTTTCTGCAGTCCAGATTCAAACAGTAGCTTTCACTGGCAGAAGCAAGAAGTTTGCAAGGTCAACACAGTACTTCCGCCTCCTACTTTGGTTGTGTAGCTTAAACAGCTCTGTTGGCAGAGTCAGAAGTCAAGTTTGACAATATCTGAAAAGGCAGATGCAACAAACCACAGGACTGAAACCTGTAATAACATACTTCCCTCTTGATATTTCAGCTTCACAAGGTCCAAGTATCGTTCTGCATGTTAACAAATTCAGAGTACTTGGTGAAATCACTATTAAAACTTTATATAAAAGGCTGGATCCCTACTAGAATCTCTACAATCTCTACAGCAAAGACAAGTTTACAAAAAACACTGCACAAATGACCAACATTGCAAAATACTCTAACCTTCTAATTGGATTCAATTCACTAAACTAGAAACCCTTCAAGCCTTATGATTAACCTTCTTCTTGTAAATTACTTGCAAGTGTCTATGTTGCCGTGCCCTTGCTATTCGAACAAAGTTTTCATGCAAAGTACACCCATGGAGTTTTAGTGAGCCAGCCAGACTAATCTTTTCAGTTCCATGTTATGTTATCTATTAGCAACTACTGAGGCAGGTCCTTAGTCATCCAATGAAAGTAGTTATTTTTTTCTAGTGCTAATGCAAAACTCACAGAAGAATTTTAAACTCACTCTGAAGTTCTTCGTGTTCCTCCAAGCCAAAACCTACATTATTCCTTTATAAGTATCAGTGACTACGTACCATAGGGCCACTATGACAGTATAGACAACTATTGGGTCTTCCTTCTTTGTATTTTAAATGAAGTTACTGTCTTTTGAATTGGATTTATAATAGCTCAAAGCCAGTATTGCTCACACTACATTAAATCTACAATACAGAGTAGTAAGACAGTATACTATTTTTACTTCAAACTTCTATTTAACAGTCTGAATATATTTACTGAAATATGCCACATTCTAACACGATTTATTTGCACCAGTGTTTACTATGAACATTTCTGAAGGAGGGGAATGACACCCTGAGGAGCTACTGATGATCTTTATTTAGACAGAAAGCAAAACACGTATGGATTTGAGAAGTTGAGTGAGGTCTATGAAGATCCCAAAGTATCAAATTAAAGGGACCAGCCATTTACCGTACATCAGTAGTGACTGGAGGCATCTGCAGATGAGATCAGTAGAAGTGTTGTGTTGATCTTAGCTTATAAAAAAAACTTGCTTTCAGCAATATGCACTAACTAATTCTGAAATGATTTGCCGTTCTTTCCCCTTGAATAAACTGGATTGTATTTGGCACTCTGGAAACCCTAGAAATAGAGGGAGAAGGGAAAGGTGACTGCAACAGATGTGAACAGATCCAATGCTCAACTGGCTTTTACTAGCGGTATGGCTCTAAGACATTCCTTTACAAGAGGATGGGGGAGAATCTCTTCCCTACTTAATCTTATATTGCTGGGATCCTGCCTAGAGAGAGACATTGTAGCATACCAGTTACAGACTGATCAATTAATCAGGAAACCACTCATATGAATCTACTAGGTGGCCTTTAGGCAAGCTATCCTTTCCCAGCCTCAGCCCCCTATTTGCATAATGGCAACATCACCAATCTACCTAATTGTAAGAACAGTAACAACAATGTATGTTTTAAAATGTTAACACTCTATTAAAATTAAGTATGTAGGGAGAGTGATTCAGTTGCCAGACAGAAGGAAGCTGTAGTAGGGGAAAGCAGGTCCAAGAACAGGGGCAATTTACTTGCCAGAAACAGCCACTTGTTAGGTGGGTGCAGTTTGAAAAAACAAAGTCTGAAATTTATGGAAAGGTACTTCTTAAGGAATCCTGTGACATAGTTATACACAGTGATGCAAAAAGTGCGGAATCGTACTATTTAAAAAGGTCAATTCCCAAAGATTCCAAAGTCATGACCATGAGAGGGGGCCTCTAGGCTCAGCTTTCTCTGGGACACTCTAACATGCTTCCGTGGGCATTCAGCTCATTCACTTACAAGGGTATAAATAAAAACAAGCAGGCAGCTCTCTATGAAATTGCTCACTAAGAAGGAAGCCTGCTCCCACCTCCAGTATTCCAACCAATGATACAAAGTTAGTGGGATGCTTGACAGATACTTGGCTTTCATTTTTACTTTTATTAACATTTTTGATAGGTTAAATAATTTAAATCATATTAGACTCCCCATATTTGGATTTGTACTTTGTACCTCTTCCCCTCTCAAGTTGCTGGCTCCTAAGGAATCACATACCTAGTTGATGAGGATTGAAAGAGCATTATCTGAAACTGCATAAGCTTGCAGCTCTTAGCTTTCCTTCATGGTGTTACAATTTGAAAAGGTTTTCTCCAAATAAACATATCCATTTTTACAACTGTTTCAGATAAATAACGAAACTGTTAAAATGGATCACCTCTGTATGAGATATGTAGTCCACACCAATGTTCACCCTATATTGAAATCCGCCAAAGGACTCACTCTACAAATACAGAGTGAGGCTTGTAAATGAAGACCAAAAAAATGCAAAGAATTCACAATATGTCATACTGTGTCTGCAGTGATTCCAGTCACCTCAATTTGTATCATTAGATGTGAGCCCTGGCTCTCCCATTATGCAGATGAGAGCCCTGGCTCTCCCATTATGCAGTTTCCATATGTTTTTACTTTGATCAGGACTTGCTTTTTGCTTTAGACATTGAGAGTCCAGGCATGTGCCTAATCTGTTTGTTGGTGTATCTTGCCAGTCCTGAGAGAGATTCTGCCACTGCTGAGCCTCTCTGCTAGGACCTTTCTCACCTTTAACAGGAAATGCATTTACTTTGCTGTGAACACATGGAATGTGGCCCCTTGGCTTGTGTATCCTAGAAGGAGCTGTGAATGTGCTTGCTAACTGTGCAAAGAAAAGAAAGTAAAAGATGATAACTCAGTTCCTTCTTCAACTTGCTCCCTGGTGTCCTCAAACTACAAATTCCCAGATTTCCTCACCGAGAGCATACCATTCAATGCTTCAATGCATGAAGACTGGCTGATGCCACATGTCATTTATGCAGTCCCCGCCCATTTTCCCCTTGGTTTAGGGCAATATAAGAGTCCTGCCTATGAGGAAATATTAAAAGGAGGCATGGTTACGGTCCAGCTGCTAGAGAAAGTAAATATGCAGAAAGAAGCTGAACAGTTAACATGAAAGGCAGGGCAAAAGTAAACTGTGGTTAGTTACTGTAATTTTAAAAAATGGCGAATGTGTAGTTTGCCTCCCAGAAAAATGACATGTGTTCCAAAGCTGCTTTGCATATAAAGGTTGGATTAAACACAGGGACACATGCCCACCCAGAGAGAACTCTTCAGACTGCTAGCAACAGTACCAAACACAGCATCCCAGCACTCTACATTAAAAAATAAATGCCTCCAAGCAGATGGGATTTTTCAAGCACATTTCTATAAGCATTTTATAATCTAATAATATGAGAGGAAAAATGACCCCTAAGTTGTGTAAACCTGACTGGAATGCAGACATCTGTTCTGGTTAAAATGTTTCCTGACTACGGTCCTCTAACCCACTTTAAATATTTATAGTTTTTAACTAGATTAAAGCATTATAAGAGAGGTTTTATTCTCAACAACCTGTGACTGGAATTGGTGTGCCAGCTTTTTCCAGTGTTGTCTTAAAATGAGAACCAAGTTTTGCAGCACTGTCCCCACTGTTCATATACAGTCCTCACAGAAAACAGATCCAGAAAGGTGGTGGTCGTGAGGGGAGGAGGAGGAGGATCTCTCCCCTGGAAACAAGCGCACAGTGTAGCTAAATCCTCAGGAAGTGAAAGGCTGAAAGAACCTCCTCTCCCAACTCCTCCTTCAGCATTAACAGCCTGAGCAATTACCAAGTGGAACAAACCCCTTTAACACCACCTGGTGCATTTTTCAGCAGTTGGTCTTGCTCCCAGGCCTGTCATGGCTCATTTAGATAGTACAGTGCATTCGCTCTATAGGGATATTCTCAGGGACCATGGAGTTCAGGACATAATGAGATACAGAGATTTTTTTTATCATGAAGTGTAACGTAACTGTGAGCCGCAGGACTCAGGGTTTGGTATTTGAGGACTGCTCAATACAGAAAGGTTTTTTTTTTTAAAAAAAAGACAAGGTGGAATAGAAAAACAAATGATCCTGGGTTAAATATGCATATTCTAATAGTGAAAGAAAAACATATTGAAGAGCAATAACTTTCTGTCCAGGCTGATGAAAAGGGTTCGTAGTTACATGCACTTTATCAGAGATCACATTTTCCTTTTGTACACAAACCTCAAAATCCTATGTAGAGTCAAATTTGTACTACAACTACCCTGGACAAGAATACAAACCAATGACCCTAATCCGTCAGATGAATACATGAAACGGTGTTACACTGAGGTAGAACACTGGCTTCTCAAGCTTAGTACCAGGCAGTGGCTCTCACATCATTTTTCACATCATCTGTTTTTGATCCTATAATTGGATATGATGGGGCTTGAATCTTGGACCTTCTACACCCTGCGTATGTGCTGCTACCACTGCCAAATAAAATAATAAAAAATTCCTTTATAAATGCACAAGATACAAAATGGTAATCTAACTTCAGTGATGAAAGTGGGCAGATCACTGACAGCAAATGGTAAAATACAGCCAAAATACAACAGCATAACATGTCATATGATATGACTGTATGAACCTGCTTCAAACACCACTGGACCTCTAGTCCTTCTGGCGCATTACCTACACCAACTGTCAGTGGCTCTCTGGGCTCAGAAAGGTTATTCCAAACACTTGGGGGAGGGGGTCTGTTATGTGCTGTCAAGTTGCTTCTGACTTATGGCGACCTTATGAATGAAAGAACTCCAAAATGTCCCATCGTTAACAGATTTGCTCAGATATGGCAAACTGGAGGACATCCTTTATTGAGTCATCTCATTTGGGGTTTTCCTCTTTTCCTATTGCCTTCAACTTTTCCTAGCATTACTGACTTTTCCAGAGAGCCTTGTCTTCTCATGATGTGGCCTTTGTTATTTTAGCTTCTAGAGAGAACTGGAGATCATTTACAAACTGGAGGTGTCAGGAATTGAACCCAGGCCCTTCTTCATAGAAAGTGCATGCTAATTGAACTATGACATTTTGCCTCTACAGATATAAATGAACCATTTCTTAATTGCAAAATAAAGCAAACACTAAAAGCAAGCCAAGGTGTGGCTTTCAATATGATACTTCCAAGTGGTTCAACAGTTGTATAAAATATCTATTTTCATGCTGTTCAATAGTAGTTTATTAATATACCAAACTGTGGGCTTTTGTGTTCCCTCCTCCTATTGTACACAAGCTAATTTAGTAATTTCTTGATTTTCAGCTTATTCTTGCATGGTAAGGCAAGATAGCAAACTATGGCTTGTAGAAAGCCAGGAAGAAACTGTCAGCTCCTGGTGCACAAGGAGAAGAGCGAGAGATTATGCTTCCCAGACTCATTCACACAGAAACAAAAAAGTGCATCTTTGCTGATTATGTATTAAAGTATTTCTGAACTGTTTTCCTCTGCTAACATCAAACTCAAACAGGCTTACAAACAACAAATAAAATCAAGTCACAGATTAGAAATCACATTGGTCCAAGCAAGCATGAGTCTGATGGTGAAAGGCAACTTTTGGACTGGCACACTCCCTCACATTGCAGGGCGCACTAAGACTGAAGCCTGAAGCCTTTAAGCTAACTTGTCAACAAATTTGTATCAGGGATGTCATCTGCCGCAGTTACTGGTCTATCTCAAAGCAGTACCTCAGTCTTACTCCCTCTCAGCCAGCTCTAAAAGATCAGAATTGATTCAATCACCTCCTACTCCAAACACTTCCTACTTCAGACACTATTAATTTTAATATTAATAGTTAACTAGGGAGGGGCCATGGCTCAGCAACTTCGATCCTGAGCATCTCCATTTAAAATGACCAGGTAGTCATTGATGGGAATGACCTGTACTTGAGATTTTTAAGAGCCACTGACAGTCTGAGCAGATTTTGATGGACCAATAGTCTGACTCAGTATAAGGCAGCTTCATGTGTTCCAACAGCAGCAAAACATTTGTGTTCCTTTTCCTCTACCTTAAACCCAGACTACATTAAAATAATTTTCATATTTTAAAATCTCTTTTTAGGTAACAGAACACATTAGGCTTATCTTGGCCAACTGTCAGCTGCAAACTTCCAAAAGGAAAAAAAGGTCAGAGCCTGTTCACTACCCTAACGTATCTTCACAGGGAATTATTCTCACTGGTACAGATTTAGGAAATGCCAAGTGATCCATATCTATTGTCTGTTCTGATTCACAGGGCCAAAGGCTTTGCTCCACTGCAAAAAGGTAACAGCCTACACATACATATAAAATATATGCTTTGTTCAGATTAATCCTGGCCACTAAAAGCCAAGCCAAATCTTATAACATTTCCGAAACATTTTTGGGTTCACGCCTTGGCAAGTCCTCAGTATCAGATGTACAACTATTCTCCAAAACTAACTAATTAGTTAGCAACAAGTTTTCACTGAACAGTCATGATTTTATTCCATGCTCCAGAGATCCAAGTTCAAAAAGTAGTCCAGGATATACAACACAGATTGCATATATGTATACATTTTAATGAGAAGGTTTGGCAGAGCAGTTTGGCAGGTAAATGCATTGCTAGAGCATGGATTATAAGATATATCTCAAATTGCTTTGGACTCCTGCATTAAGAGTTATTCTCCCCCTGCTCCAAGAACCACCTCTTCAGGCAAGCAAATTTATAGCTCAATCTTGTATTTTTTTTATTAAAAAGTGTGGAGGGTTTTTTGTTTTATAAAAGAAAGCAGACTCTCAGTGTCCAATTGCCAGGTATTAGGTTGCTGAATATAAAAGTTTGGAAGTCTGAACCAGTTCAGGCTCCATCTCTAAGACCCAGAAATGTCTTTCCAATGTATACGAGCTGTTTTTTTCTATCGTAATTTCTCTCTTCCCCCTCTTCTCCTCAAGAAAGCAATGATGTTAACAGGAAAGCTGAATATAAATAATGGCTCACAAAACCAAAATCATTGTTAGCCCTGCCAATAAAAATGTTCCTTCTCTTCAGGGATAGCTAAACAGCTAAAAGTGCTTCTAATGATCTGTTGGCAGGACTGGCCAACAGCGCTAAATAGATAACTTGCTCTCTCTCTCTCTCTCTGAAGGTTGCTAAGTACTCACTTCCAAGTAAATCAATGGGACCAACTTCTAAGTATTTAGGAATGGGCAAAATAAAATGGAAAATTCAACAGAACCTGAAGTCATTCTCTTTCTGAAACTGCTATCCCTTTCCCCCTAACTCATCCATGCCCCCTCTGGAGTTTGTGCTCTTTAATGCAAACACAGAGATTGAAAGAGCAGTAGCAGAACAACTCCAGGTCTTCTTGGATAATTC
Organism: Eublepharis macularius; assembly: GCF_028583425.1. Taxonomy (NCBI): domain Eukaryota; kingdom Metazoa; phylum Chordata; class Lepidosauria; order Squamata; family Eublepharidae; genus Eublepharis; species Eublepharis macularius. Next base: position 21,788,119 of record NC_072798.1, read on the forward strand.
TTGTGCTCTGGACCCTTTTCAGTCTGGCTTCAGGCCAGGCTATGAGATGGAGATGGCTCTGGTGATTTTAGTTGATTACCTCCATCTGAATGTAGACAAAGGCTGTGCTTCTTTCTTGCTCCTCCTAGATCTGCAGCCTTTGATACAGTAGATCATGCTATCTTTTTGAGGCATTTGGAGGCAGAAGTGGGTATCAGGAGATGTGCCTTCGACTGGTTTAAATCAATCCTCATGGAAGGAACTCAAAGAGTTGTGGTTGGAGACAAGCTTTCTTTCATGTGGGAATTATCTTGTGGGGTGCCACAGGGTGCAATCTTATCCCTCACGATATTCCACCTCTATGTAAAGCCTTCAAGAGAAATCATTTATAGCTTTGGAATTGGATGTCATCAGTATGTGGATGACACACAACTCTGTATCTCTTAATCCAAATCCCATAGTGATAAAGTAGAGGTCTTGAGTCACTTCCTTACTGCTGCAATCAGATGGCTAAAAGAGAAAAAACTAAAACTGAATCCAGACTAGATGGAAGTGATGCAAGCTGGGAAAGTGGAAATTTTGAAGAACCCTGTGCTCCACACTTTCAATGGGGTTCAACTGACACTTATAGACTCATTTAAGAGCCTAGTGGTTATACTGGATCCAGCATTGCTGTTAGAGAAGCAAGTTGATGCAGCTGCAAAAAAACAACAACCCTTGTTCCAACTCAGTCTAGTTTGGAAGATTGTCCCCCTACTTTGACATGGCCAATCTGGCCACCAGGAACCATGCCACAGTAACATCAAGACTAGACTCCTGTAAAGTAGTTTACATGGGTTTCCCCTCAAAGTCAACTTGGAGACTCAGTGAAGAACACTGCAGCTTGGTTATTAACAGGAGGCACACTAAGCCAAGCATATATTATTACTATCATTTTGCAGTCACTCCATTGGCTACCTAACAGTAACTAGGCTCAGTGCAAGGTATTGTCTATCACATACAAAGCCCTTCATGCCCTTGGTCCCTCATATCTGTGGGACTATCTCTTTTCATATGTTCCACTGCAGCAGCTTCACTTATCTGGACAGTGTTCTGCAGGTGACACCCTACAAATGGGCAAAATCAGCAACTGCCCATACATGCACATTCTCGGTGGTGGCCCCCTTTGTTATGAAATGGCCTGTCTGCTGAGGCTAGGAAGGTTCCCACTCTCCTGGCTTTGTGCAAACAATGCAAAACTGAATGATTCAGGAGGACATTTTTAAGCAGGTAAGATGGCTGTACTGCAACAAAATGGAATGATGCTTTGGTAGACCAGAGGTCCCCAACATGTAACCTGCAGGCACTAGAGCACCTGCAGACACCTTTTTGTGCACCAGCCAAGGCTTTTCAGAAAGTGGGTGTGGCCAGACAGGGTTTGTGCCGAGTGGGACTCGTTGCCTGAACATCTGAAGCAAGAGGATCATATCTGTCTGAAATAAGCTTTCAAATGATACTCCTTGTTTGGCGGGGGTAGAGAGAGACAGAAAAGCCCCCTTTCCAAGCAGAGTTGCTACAGACTGGAAGTAGAAAAACCCGGCCAGCACATGTGGGATAAGAAAAGCCCTTCCTGCTCAAACCTGTTGCAGTGTGTTCTTGGCTGCACTGCAGCTGCGTAAGTAGAAAAGTACTCAAAGTAAGGCCATTCTTCCACCTGCTACAGCTGGCCAATACCCTTTTGTCCCTGAGTAAATGCACTTGGGAGGGAAGCAGTCTGCTGAGTTGGCGGGGGAGAGAAGCCCTCCTTCCCCAGCCGGCCAGCCAGCACCCTTTATTCTCGAGTAAATTCACTCAGGACAGAAATAGTCTCGTGTATTGGGGGGGGGGAGGCACTCCTCTCCCCCCATAGCCAGCCAGAGCCCTTTACTCACAAGTAAATGTACTCGGGAGGGATCCAGTCTGCTTTGCTGGGGGGGGGGAGACAGTGAAGCCCTCCTCTCCTCTCCACCAGCCAGCCAGAACCCTTTACTCCCAAATAAATGCACTTGGGAGGGAAGCAGTCTGTCAGACTTGGGGGGGGGGGAGAAGCCCTCCCCCCATCCCCAGACAGCCAGAGCCAAAGTTCGCTTCCTCAGACTTAAAATTTATACTCTGGGGAATTGAGTTGGCCTATAGGGGTGCTACTGGACTCTCTTCTTTCTCTTCTACTGCAGACCAACACTGCTACCCTCTTTTTTTAAAAAAGAGAAGTCTGCTTGCAATCCTCTTTGGACTTACAAGAAAATTAACATTATTCTTTCAGTCATCTTGGCTAACTGATGGGCTTTGTGTTGATAAAGAATAAGCGGGTCTTTATTGTGGTGCTTAAATATTTTGTTCATGTTTATTTGAAGAGAAATATTTTGAGTGTCGGTAATACATGGTTAAAAGGCTAATAATAAATGAACACTGCTGGACTGGACCACTGCTGGCATTCTTGTCTGATATTCTATTTCCCTGGTGCCCCATGATGTTATCAACCCCTACATGATCATTTTAAAATGATGCAAAAAGAAGGGTAATGTCAGAACACAGTTTCAGAAAAATAATGGGATTTGGTCATGATTATAGATATATAGATATATATTCAACTGATTTTAACAGGATTCAGCTACAGCTAAGTGTATCAAAGTTTTTGTGAATGACTGCTGCCACTAGAGTCCTTTCTTGATCTTTTGCAAGCACAAGTGTGTTCAGGTTCTGCATTTAGATTCAAAATATGGGAGTGGAGGGAAGCAGTGAGGCTGTGAAGCATTTTCCAAAAATACTGCCTAAGAGAGATGCATGTGGACAAAAGGTGGTGTCTATGCATGTGCTGGGAGAATTTATGACTCAGGATCACTGGACACCCCAGTAAGACTTGCCTCTGTTTTCTTTCAGGATCAGAAAAAGCCTTGGCAATATACAATTTTCATCAGGTGTGCTCTGCTAATCTTCAGGTAGGAAAGTTCCACAATAATCTGAACAAAGTTGTTGTCAATTACAAGTATTTTCCTTCGTTTGTGAATGAAAAGGTGACCTTGAAACTTCTTCACAGACACACAGTTGTTCTACTTTTCTTACCAGTAGAAAAGATGGCTGGATGCAACCCAGCAAACTATCGTCTATCACTACTGGTGGAGCACCAACAATGATGAGCCACATGATTAATGGATTCATTGCCCTGTGTGAAAAAGATGAATCTTTCCCAAAATTCATTTATTACCATTGCATCATGTATCAGGAAGCTTTGTGTGCTAAAGTACTCCAGTTTAAACATGTCATGGATGTGGTTACCAAAATAATAAACTCTACCTGGGCTGCATCTTTGCAACACAGACTTTTTAAGGCACTTCTGGAGGGTGTTGATGCAGACTACAATGACATCGTATCACACACAGAAGTGAGATGGCTGAGTAAAAAGAAGGTTCTTGTCAGATTTCTAAGCCTGATTGAAGTAATCAAGCACTGCTGAAAAATGGTGCAGCAAAGGTTAAATCTTATTTTAGATCCACTTATCTAGCTGAGTCACTCTTTTCAATGCTGAAACACATCAAATGTAAAAACAGATCACAGTTGACAGATGACAATTTGGATAACTGCCTGAGAGCTGGCATATCACCTTATACCCCAAATTATCAAAAGCTTGCAGATGAAATGCAAAGCTAAACTTCACACTAGACCAGCCCTCCTGATACCAGCTTGCTTCTGATAAAAATGAACAAACTTAAGTGATTCTCTGGCTGTGTATTTGTTATAGAATTAAATTGGTTTGTTATCCACCTTGATTCATAGAGAGAAGATAGGATGTAATTTTTTTGTACAGATTATTAATTTTTAATAAATGTGTGGTTTTGTGATTGACCCCATCTTCTCCGGTAGCCATTTTGTGCTTAAGCTAACCACCCTCTGTCAGGATTCCAAAGGTGCTCACAGGTCCAAAAAGGCTGGGGATGCTTGCTGTAGACTATAGTGTTTGTTGCTGTAAGTTATGTTCCTATTAGGTATTTTCTGCATAGTTTAATGTGTCATGTCTAAATTGCTTAGGCTTTGTTTCAATATTATTTAGTTCTTATCAGATTTCTGTTTGCTTATGCTTTCTATTTTTAAAGTTTTAGTTCTATATCATTTAGTTTTTTCTCATGGTTAATTTCAGTATTGTTTTAGCTGTGTATCAGATTTCTCCTTGTTTTCAAATTTTTTGCTATCCAATTGCATTGTTTATTGAATGTTCCAGCTGTAGATCATAATGACTTACGCTATGAAATCCACCTTTAGTCTCAGTGAGAAAGAAGGACTATAAATAACTTAAATAAATAAATTCTGTATTTGAATTTGAAAGTCTCAGGAAAACAATGTAATATAAATATTAGTAATATAAGTTTGTGCAAATGAAATTGTTGTAGAAGGGAAATCAGATTTCTACAAGAAACTCCTCTGTTCCTAAGCTCTGCACAATACACTATTCAGCAATCATCTTTACGAGTTCAGAGGAAAAAAATGGCACTGATGGGGAAAGGCAGCACTTTCAATAATGGCTCAAATAAAGAATAAAACGTAAGGCCTAGATAACTGTTTAGTTTAAACGAATTAAGAAAAACAGACATACTTCATCTCTAGAACTTCCTCCAAATGTTTCCTCCTCTCAGCTCGCAAGTTGGTCAAGTGGGTTTCCTTCTCAGCTAGAGACTGTTGGGTACAGGAGAGCTTCGCTTTCATTGATTCCAGTTCTTGTTTCACTTTCTCCATAGCCATCATCAACTCTTCTACCTAAGAGACAAAACAGAAAGTTAAAAGTACACTTACAATTGAAAACAATGTTGGCTATACACCAAAGCCACTGAACTGCTTCTATCTAAGTGACAGTTAAAAACTGAAAGCTGGGACAAGAATTATACAAATGATCAATTTTACAATGTATTTAATATCTCCTTGAATTTTGATCTTACCCTATGTGTTAATGTCAATATGCATGAATGTTTCTAGGAATTAAAAGCAGACCACAAACACATCTTTATTACATACACGGTAGTTTAGCACCATGTCTTACCTTATATCTTAGGATTCACTGATAGCAAATAAAGAATTTACATAAGAACTTATAGTTAAATAAACATTTACAGTAAAAATTTAAGAACCACTCTAAATAGATGCTGAAAAATTCAAGATCAACATTTCCGAAAGCATTGCACTTAAGGATTACAAGTGAGTAAAATTCTCAAGAGTGTGCATTTGAGAATGTCTTGCAACTCAAGATTAATTCACACAAACATCCAAAACAATAGCTTTTAGATGATCGCTTGATAAATACACAAATCATTGGAAGGTTCTATAATCACTAGAATAAAAAAAACTACCTGGAGTTTTTGTTTTTTATCTCAGTCTTCTTTCAAGGAGTTCACAGAAGCATGCACAGTACTCCTTTTACTATTTTAGTCTAACAGCCACCTAGTGAACTATGTTAGGCTCAGAGAAAGTTGCTAACCCAGTGAGTTTCATGGAGTAGGTTGTGTTTTTTGGGTTGTTGTTTTTTTTGCTGTCAAGTCACAGCTGGCTTATGGAGACCCCATAGGGTTTTCAAGGAAAGAGATGTACAGAGGTGGTTTGTCATTGCGTGCCTCTGTGTAGCAGCCCTATACTTCCTTGGTGGTCTCCCATCCAAGTACTAACCAAGGCCAACCCTGCTTAACTTCCAAGATCTGATAAGATTGGACTAACTTGGGCTGTTCAGGTCAGGGCAATCTGCATCGACAGTATGCATTTCAAATCACACTGTATGCCTATTTGGACCCTATTGGACATGTCATAGCAGTAGCCTTTATATACAGAGATAAAATCATAACACATACATTTAAATTTCAGTTTTAAACAAACAGGAAGCAAATTTCAAAGTAAACTGGAATGTCAAGTAAATCAAATTAAATGTCAGTAATTTACTGGTACATGGACACTGTAAGTGATACTGACACCACAGTATTTATTGGGATCTGGTCTGTCACTGCCTTGTAGGACCAGCGTTGCTACCTATCTGGACTAGCAACGCCTCAATTAATGACACAACCTACTCAGTTAACCAGAAGACCTTGGGTGGTAGGATTACTTTGATCTGCTGTTCAGAAATACTTTTAACCAGCAAGGAAAATAGCAGGGAACACATACAGGATCCTGTGCGAAGCCAGTGCATCTACTAATTTTGTTCTTTCATTTTAGAACCTGAAGAACTTGTTGACACTCAATGCTGTCACAAATACATCATAGTGGAAGTACTTTTTTTGGTTTGTCATCTGTTGAATAAGACACTGTGCTTTTCACTGGCCATGATCTATCCATAAGCTTGGTGCCTTCTGTAATATTAACTGCCTTGGGGTGTGGGGAGAAATAACATTGTTTTACTATGGAACAGTCTATGCCAAACTTACATGTTTGACAATCTGTAGATTGGCCTAAACTCCAGCTGACTGAGAGGCTGTTGCAGAATTGTAAAGCTTCTGCATTGCACGCAGAATGTCCCAGGTTCAGTCTTTCACATCTCCAGTTTAAAGACCTTGGAGAGCTACTGCCAGTCTGAACAGACAACATTGACCTTGGTAGACTGACTCAGTTTAAGGCAATTTCATGCGATACGTTGGCCAATGGACTCGCTTGGGGGCTAGGTTGCTGCTGTCGGGTGGGGAAGAGGTTGGAGCACGGTGGCTTCCATTGCCAGGTTCTGCCAAGGGCGCCGCCCTGTGAGACGCCGGCCTGCATGGCTTCAGCCTTAAAGGACCTTCAGGGAATATGCAGAATCCCACTTTGTGGAAGGAGGGGGGTATACCTCACCCTCACACCTTCTCAGTTCACTCGCAGGTCCCTTCAACCTGACCTTGTTCTGGCTGCCTTCCATGACAGCTGTCCCCATCCACCTGGCGGTCTTACTCCTCCTCCTCTTTGTTTCTTTCCTATACCTCCTCTCCACTGCTCTCTCATTCTCTTCCCCCCTCTCTCTCCTCCACTCCACCACACTCCTACACAACAAACAACCCACCCTGCCTTGTGGGTGGACTCATTCCTGGCCCCTCCTGCCAGCCACACCCCTCTTTTGCCCTCTAGTCTTGGCCTTGGCTGCCTCAAGCAGCTGCACCTGGGGTAGCTAGTCTGGCTGCTTTGGGCAGCTACAGCTGTGCTCTCTTGGCTGGCTGCCAAGCCTCCTTTGCTCCAAGCTTCAGGCCCTTGGGCAGCTACAGCTATGCTCTCTTGGCTGGCTGCCAAGCTCTCTCTACTAAGGGCTTCAGGCAGCCCCACCTGTGACTGCTTTGCTTTCAGCCTTGCCTGGTTCTGGCTGATTTCTTCTAGCCTACCTGCAGGCTGGGATATGGCTCTGTGCTGCCTTTCCTCTACTGCAAGTAAGGTTTCTAGCTGTCTTGTTGCTAGCTGGCTGTCCCTGCTTCCTGGGCTTTCTCCCTCTGGTCTGACCCCCTCCTGGCTGCCCCCACTCTCCCTGCCTGGGCTCTTAGCCTCCCACCTGCCCCGTCTAACCCTCTGAGGCTTGGGTGCTTCTTTCCCTTCCGCTGGTGCTGGTGGGCTCTGGCCCTGGATGTCTGTTAGGGTGGCTAGGAACCTGTCTCCCGGCTGCCTCCCATCCCCTCCTCCCGGCAAGTCCAGGGGCTGAGCCTCAGACCCGGACAGCCATCCTGTGGGCTTGCCTGCAAGCCAATCAAATTTGAAATTCTGACCGTCCTATCATAGCCAAGAAAATTTGATTACAAGCCAATCAATTTGAAATTCTGGCCATCCTATCTGAAGATGAACTTGTGGGGCCGGGCACCAGACCTCAGAATACTGGTCCAGCAGCCAAGTATTTAAGAAGCTGCTGCCCGGCCTCCCTGCACTTTGCTCTCACCAGCAAAACCTATCCACCTCTCCCTCGATTATTGTTGTTTTGCTTATTTTCTTTGTCACGACTTCATTGGGCAGTCTGCATTGGATCGGATCCCTTTTGGGGGGAGGCAGGGCCTGCATGTCCAGGGTCCCCAGTAAGGGGATTCCCATAAGGAATCTTAGGGTGAGTAATGGTGTTGCATCCCCAGCTCAGGGGCATACTCACTCCCAGGTGGCAGGGGAATCACGCAGGGGTGTACACCCACATGATCTCCCCCTTAATGTCACTCCTTGGTTCCTCCCCTCAGCAGAGGTCGGGGGGGGGGCGAGGTTCATCGGCTGGCAAGCGGGTCAGCCGATGTTTGGGATCTGACCCACAGGCGTTGCCAATGCTCCTTTTTCATGCTGAATTCAATAAAGTTGTGGCCAGTTTTAATCCCATCTTGTGTGTGGGTCTGAGTTTGTTGCCGTGCTCTCCCCCCTCTTTGCCCTCAGCCTAGGCTGCAAATTTTGTCTCATCCTTTATCTACATACCCCAGATCATGTTTCCTTGGCAGTTTACTGCTTTGAGGCCAATTAGTGTTCAGAAATACTACTGCAACAACTACAATGTTTCCATAATAAATTGTGTCTGGATATATAGCAGCATTGGGGAAACTGGGCCAGTTCCTACTGCACTGAACGCTGTGCTGACTCCCTTGGATCTTATCAGCTGGTAGGACCTTGCTCATTGTATGCTGTCAAGGTGAACAATTCCAAGTGTTTTAAGTAATAGTGGGTTTTATGCACTGGAGGAAAAACCTTTTCTGCTTGGGGAAAGGCTCAGTTGAGCAGGGTAAGAGAATATAACCCAAAACTCAGGAAAAATGTAACCAAACACATACGCTTACTTTGGGCAAAATCAGAAATGACACAAAATCCTACAACTAGTGAGAGATACTAGAAGCACAGGGCTTTAGCAAGCATGTTCGACGACAAAGCCATGTGGGATGCTACACAGAGACTGCCTCTGATTTTTAAAAAAAGTTTCTACTATAGCAGACCTTGTTTCAATTTTACACAACTGTGATTTGATGGTTATTCAAAAAACGAATCGTAAGTGGGAAAATAAGCTCAGAACAATTTAGGAGCATGTTCAAGCATGCTTGAATAATCTGAAGTACATCAACATGGGGGATTGATAGCATTCCTTTATCTATGGATCCTGAAAGCGACAGCTTGGCTTAGGTGGTATACTAACATTAAAAGAACTGATGTAGTTTTAGCAGACTGGAGAAGCTTGTCTGATATAAAGGGGATGACAAGCCAGGAATTACAAAGCTGATAGAGCATCATTAGTTCTTACAATGAAGTTAAAAACGTGTTTTATTGTTTGCTTTAAATACTTAGAGAACATACACACTAATTGATGCCCATGTGAGATTACCAAGACGAATCATAACCAGGCAAACCTGGTTTTCTTCTTTGATAAAAATAACTACCTTAAGTAGGAAGAAGAATTGACCAGCAAGGCTTCTGAATTAGTTCCATACAACATCCTTGAAGGAAACCTTGAGATAAGTGGACTACAAAGACTTTTATGCAACCTAGTGGAAAATAGCAGAAGTCTCTTTCTTGGTTCAATGTCTTATTCATATCTTGTACGGAGGAGCAAAAAGTACATTTTTCAAATTCAGATGATACAAAATACAGAGAAATTGCAGAGACGTAACATTATCTTGAACTGAAAACAGAGATAGTCCTAAAATGAATGTAATGAGGCAAACTATTATACACTGGAAATATATTTAAGCACATAATTATAGGATAGATATGGGGGAAAATATCTGGATAGGCAGCAGACTTATGGCAGAAGCGTGTAAGAAAATGAATGCAAGTCCAAACTCAATGCTCTAAAACAAACACCATTTGCATTAACAGGAGCACAGTATGCAAGTTTCTAGGAAGCTAGATTTTATTCATTTGAAGTATTATCTAAACTTAACTAAAAAAAATATGTTGACAAGTTCCAAAGGGATTCAATTCAATGATTATAAAAGAGATTTAAGATGGAAATCTTATGAGATATGCTTTGCCTAGAGAAGAGATTGAACTTACAGCTATCTGTAAAAATTGGAAGAGATGTGAAAAGGAGGAACAATGCTGAGAATTGAACAAGAATCATAGAGTAGGAAGGGTTTTTTGCAGACCATCTAGTCTAACCCCATGCCCAACATAGGAACAGTCTAAAAGAAGAAATGGTAACGATATATGCAAGACCAGCACAGCAAAATCAGGTTAACTCTGATTGTAAGAGCATTTTAGAAATTAAATCTGCCTAGGGTGGTTGTTTAATCTCCAATCTGACCGGATTTTCCAAGAACAGGCTGGAGTGTCAGATATTCTGACCTAGAGAGAAGGATTCAAATATATGATCCTCTTAGATTCTTCAAGGCCTATGATTGCGTTTAGTACACTTATTAAGTTGAGGACAATCAAGCCATTTAATAAAAAAACAAATGTCATGTCAACCCAAAGAAAAACACGTTTACTTCCCATAACACTGCAACTCATTAGATGATATGAACAAACAAACATGCATGATACATCACCTTAGTGGGTCTCTATCTGTGGCCCTCACTTTAAGGAAAGATTCCAGTCTCTCAATATCAATGAACCAAATTCTTCTGACCCTACTATTAAGCTATTATTCAATCATTAATAAGAAGAATCTTGAAACATTCACCCTAAGAGCTGCCACTCAAGTGCTTGCTTCTTAGATGCAGAAGATACTTCAAAAATCAATTACAATTATCCTCAAGAGTGACTTTGTTACAGAATGGCTGTTTTGTTTGTGATGAGAATGAACATATGCTTGCACAGGGGAATAAACATAGTGAGAGAGCTGTGTTTGTGTCTATTATGAAGGAATAAATAGTCGTTGCAATGTCTGTATGAGGCCAAAGTTTTGAGTCTAGTTTGGACACAAATTATACATGCTAAAGCTGAGCTCAAATATGCCCTCTAATTGTGCAAGATACATATTACAGTGGAAAAACACATTGTGTGAAGTGTCAAGTACAGCCAGATGGTTTACTTAAAAATCACAAGGTAATAAAATCTTTTACACAGATTAACAAAAAAATGAATTATAATTTTACTGCAAATCCTGTTTTTCTAAGAAAGCGTCAAGATATTTTAGATGCTGTCAAATGTTACAGCCAGTACTTTCAACCAATATATTTCTCAACTGCTTTCATCCTATGCTAAAGAGTATCCATCCAGCCATTCTGAAACCTCATTAACTGCACCCCCTCCCAATAATAAGGATTGGGTAGCTCAAGACACAATGATGAAGAATGATCTTTGGGTCATCAAATATTCTCTCTTGTCTGCTTTTAATGTATGTTTAAAGTTCAACAAACACTTCATTCTAATTACAGGGCTGCTAATATTTTGATTTTGACTATACTCTGGTTTCTCTTCAGATCGCATTTTGACTATGAATACCTCTAAGTATAAAATCCTTACCTTTGTGATACATTAAGGCAGGCAAGACCAGAATTTGCAAAGAGTCAGCTAGAAGTGGCTTAAATTAAGAAAAAATGTAGCTGCTCATCATTTACTCTAAAACTAGATACAGAAACTCTGCTGGTCATGGGGAAATGCACAGTACCCATCCTGAACATATTGAGATTTATCAAGCATTGCTCACATTATTTTCAAGCCCATCTTTATGGCCATAAAGAGTCTATATCTTTGTTACTGGATTAACAGAGATTTCTACCTTCTTCCAGCCACTCTTGGAGGGTTATATTATGATCTAGTGGCTCATTTCCAACCATATAGTCCAAAGATTTAAGAGCCCAGAATGCCCTTTGGTTTTACTGAGGAGCTTGGGACAATGAAGTCGATGGGACTGTTAAGAGAAATGGGAAAAAACTTTGTGAATATGATCAAACACTGGTCAGAGCATGTTTTTGTGCCTATTCTGTGGCAGTGATGGCAGCAAAGTGAGATTACTTCACCACCATAGCATCTCTGCAATGTCATCCAGCAGAGCTTTTCTGGGTTGTGAAGAGTTTCCAATTACAGGGCTTGGGGAATATTGACCTGAAAAATATACAGGCCTGCTGTGATTCCTTTGCAATGCATTTTGAGGATAAAATTGCTCATATCTACCACAATTTAGATGCCTCAGGTTTGGTTCGATCACAGGATGTTACTGGAGTGCAGTACGGTCCTAAATGTATGGGTCAATTTCAGCTGCTAAACCCCAACGACGGGGACAAACTAGTTAGAAGTGTGTGGCCTACCATATCTAGGCTCAACTCTTGCTCCTCATGGCTATCTGTATTGTTTCAGAATGGTTTTGTTGAATGAGTCTGCCTCTCTGAGGGAGGGTGTTGGTCCAATTACCTTGAAAGAGGCAATTGTGAGACCCTCCTGGAGTAAGCATCTCTGGATCCAAATGTCCTAAATAACTACTTCTATAATAACTGTTTCTTTAAGAGGGTGTGGCAATTTCTATGATCACTGCTGACACCAACTTTTCCTTATGCTGTTCCTGAGGATCTGCTGACCACCAGAACAAAACTGGAGCAGGGAAGCAGGCTCAGAGGGCTGCAGCAGGATAGAGGAGTGGGTAGAAACTGCTACCCCTTCTTAAGAAAGCTCAAGTCTTTGGAATTGTGTGGTTAAATAGAAACTTCATCTTGAGCCATTTACAAAAGTTACTGCATGATATGCAATATTGAAGAATAATCCAGAGCTAAACTTTAGTACATTTGACTGTAAAAAGCATTACAGAAGGTATGATGCTAGGCATGAGGACTAGCTACTATGGTTGAAAATTTTCCAAACATACTTCTTGGCCATTTGGCTAGGAGCTTATATCAGTAAATCAAGACGAATCACTAAGAGCCAAACTATATGTCACATATACCACGTGATCACCACACAGGACACACCTGAGAGTTTCTCATGGGAACTCTTATTTAGAACCACTGAAGAGGTCTGACTCGGACAGGGTCTGTGGTGTGGGGAGAGGAGGTGCCCCTGCCTTTCTCTGCACTGTTTTTCCAACCCAAAATGGCTCAAGGGGCATTATTTACCTCATTAGGGGAAGACTGCATTTGGGCACTATTTGTGCTCTGGCAGGACAAATAATAACAACAACAACATTTGATTTATATACTGCCATTCAGGATGACTTAACGCCCACACAGAGCGGTTTACAAAGTATGTTATTATTATCTCCACAACAAAAGACCCTGTGAGGTGGGTGGGGCTGAGAGAGCTAGAAGCTGTGACTGACCCAAGGTCACCCAGCTGGCTTCATGTGGAGGAGTGAGGAATCAAACCCGGTTCTCCAGATTAGAGTCCCGCGCTCTTAACTACTACACCAAACTGGTTCTCCATGTCTATTTCAGGCTGGGGAAATGGTGGGAGAGCAGGAGCCCTTCTTCCATCCACAGTGCAGTCCCAATCAGAAACGAGCCCTTGTGTGTATTATAAACTGAGTTCCCATTTGGTGATACAGCTGCAAGTCCCCATGTTGATCACACTGATGTGACTTGTAATTTGAACCTAAGAGACAAAGGACAAAAACCTTTCTGAAATGAAACACATTCTTAATCTCAGGTTCTTCTACTTGCCATGTGTATGAAAACAACAGGACCAGCTTGGTCTGAGAGAGATCAAGATGGGTAGCAATGTTCGTCTGTTAGGAGTACAAAAGAGCAAGAGTCCAGTAGCACCTATAAGACTAACAAAATTTGTAGAAGGGTATGAGCTTTTGTGAGTCACAGGTCACTTCTTCAGAACTTTCTTCAGAACCCCAAAAGCCTACTGGAAAGCTTCACAATTATGTCCAGCATGGTCTGAGACACCAAAATGTATGTGGGTCTAGGGCCAGTTCCAACCTATTAAAGTCACACTAAAATTAAACTCTTTTGTACACAGATAAACAATGGAAATAGCCTATTCATTCAGTTAGATGGGCCTCAGTAAAAATGAAACAGACATACGTAGGCCATTAAAGAGTAAATATTTCCTAGAAGGTCTTTGATTATGGGAAAGAGGAAACTTATAAAGAACCTGTTATTTTACTATTACTATTTGTCTGCCAGAAATGGGTCATGGTGAGATGATCTGGTTGATGTAGAAATTTTAACTGCCTTTTAATGTAGATCATACAAAGAAAAAATATAAAATATTTAAAATACAGCAAAATAAGGCCATTTCCTCTACAGCAAAACTAAATCCTCCCTGCTTAAAGGAGAAACATGCCAACATAGGTATAAACTTGTGTGTAGGGAAGTATGCTACCAATGCAATCTTTGAAATGGGATAGTGTAACGTATACCTCTTGTTCCTGTGTAAACTATGAAAGAGTTAAATTCCTTTCCTGGATGTAAATAGGAAGCCATTTTTCAAGTCTGCCTAAGTTGCCAGACCTGAAGAGGAAGACTAGCAGCTGTAGCTTGTTAAAAGAGTTGGAAAGTGAAGGAAGCCATGCAAATAATAAACAGAGCCTTGCTGGCATGGGAGAAGTGTTCCTGAGAAGGAAAAGGAGCTGTTCTGTGGTCTCTAATCCACCAGATATTTGAACCAGGCCATGGGAAAATGGAGAACTAAGCAACTGAATGTCTGGCTTTTACATGGGACTATATATTGGTACTAAATACTGTAACTAGTAAGAATGGTTTTGAATCTTTCCCCAGTTCTGGATCACTAGTTGGACAAAGCTGCTCTGTGGCTAAAGCAGCAGCTTATTTTATTCTAACATAGACATATTTATCCACATTATAATCACTATTCTGTGTAAAAGATGGAAACCAAACATGTAGTAGATAGCCTGCAACAAGTTAACCACTTAAAGCTGCTGCAGCAGAGCACCACAGCCACAAGAAAAAGGGCAAGCAATGAAACAGGGCTATAGAGGGGTTGGTCTACACAACGCTACAGCAGGAAAGGTTAGAGGGTGGAGGAGCAGACAAAACACAAATGAGACTTCCTCGTACCTTGAGCCATTTACAGCCTAAATGATTGACCTCATGCATTCTTTCGTTTAGCAGCTTCAACAGGAAATGGGAAGCAGAATGGCGGAAAGCAAGGCAAATAGAAGAAAGAGGGGAAAGCATGCAATTAAAAACAGAACAGTCAACTTAAGAACCTGTACATTTTCAACAAGCACAAAGCTACATATACCTAGGACAGATGTAACAATTTTAACATGCTAAAAGATTTTTCCATTCCTAAAACAGAAAATCAAAACTATCACTTTTATTTTAATGTTCTCACTCTGAATTCTTATGAAGCACAAAACAAATTAAGAACCTTTTATACACTGAGAAGCCTCATTTTGTCCAAAGTTAAATGTAGGAATAACTGAGGGAGAAAATCCCTAAACTGGAAACAATAGCTTATTGAAAACTATCATACTATCAGGGCTTTTTTTTCAGCAGGAACGCGGTGGAACAGAGTTCCGGTACCTCTTGAAAATGGTCACATGGCTGGTGGCCCTGCCCCCGATCTCCAGACAGAGGGGAGTTTAGATTGTCCACTGTGCAGCAGCGCGGAAGGCAATCTAAACTCTCCTCTGTCTGGAGATCAGGGGGAGGGGCCACCGGCCATGTGACTATTTTTGCCAAGGGCGATTTAAACTTTAAAAAACTCCCCCCTTTGTTCCAGCTAACCCAAAGTGACATCGTTGTGCGATCCTGAGTTCCACCACTGAGTTCCACCACCTCTTTTCTCAGAAAAAAAGCCCTGCATACTATACAAAGTATTGTGAGAGAAGGTACAGAGTTATTGAGAGATGTCAGTGAATTACTGAGCAAGTTGGTTCGGTATCATTTTCAAGCTATATTTGATAAAGAGGTGGTATATTAATTCAGCTCTGTAAAGTGGCAGACTAGGATATGGGAGATCCAAGTTCGAATCCCTACTGTGCTATGGAGGCTTACTGGGTGACCCTGAGATTCTCAACCTAACCTACCTGAGAAGGTTGTTGTGCAAAGACAGAACAGAGGAGAGGAAAGAAGGATGTTGTAAGCCACACTGGGTTACCAATGGGGAGAAAAGGAGGAATAATTATCTAAATAAAATGAGCTCATACAAACAATTTTCATCTTCTATAAGAAGCTTGAGATTACAGCCAAAAAAATACTGGTTGCACCACTATCTATACAACAAATGCTAAGCATGCATGCCATCATAAAGCTTCAGGTGACTATTAAAGAATAATTTTTCACTGCCAAATGCTAACATAAAGATCCCTTACCCAACCAACACTAACTTTAAAAGAATTCATTAGAATTACAATTCATCTTGTTCATCAACTGTTTTATACAGATTCAACCAACTGGGGATTTAGAGTACAAACTGTGTCTTTAAAATGTCTGAGGGATGTCTGAAAAGCTCTGAAAATGCTAGAATGAATAGAACAGGAAATCCAGCAGGTACACTTCTCATGTTGCTGTTTCAATGGAAAATGACAATTAAAAAGGAAAGCAGGTGTGAATTGTTCAGTCAGAGTTATTTTTAAAAGTTAATTACACGCGCGCGCGCGCGCGCGCGCACGCACGCACGCACACACGCGCGCACACACACACACACACACACACACACACACACACACACACACACACACACACACACACACACACACACACACACACACACACACACACACACACACACACACACACACACACACACACACACACACACACACACACACACACACACACACACACACACACACACCAGTTCTAGCCCCATAATGCTTTAATTTATTCCCTTATTTCCACATGCATGTTTTTGCCTTTAGTTTTTGCTTCAGTTTTTTTTTGGTTTTTCATGTTTTGTTCCCAGTTCTTTTTGAGACCTCTTTTACCTCAATCTTTTTTCTGGAAGCCAATTTTGAGTTGATTTTTAATTCATGCATAATGTTTCTTTCAGTTTTGTTTGTCCCACCCACTCCCATTCACCTCCAAGCCACTTTTCAATGACTGGATGTTCAGCATCGTTGAAGCACTCCTCCCCCACCCCTTCCTTCCCCCCTACCCTGGTTTTCTTTTTTAAAAATGTCATCTTCCCAGCTTTATATCGACTTACCTCTGTAACAGCAGATTCTCTGAAATCTCATCTTTCATTTAAAAAAAAAGGAAACCTCCAGCCTGTTCCACTGTGGAGATATGCCCTTTCCCTTATATCTCTGTTGTTTTACAGCACAACTGTAAAAATGCAAAGGGAGGGCAGATGTGTGGAAGAACCATACCCAAACTGATTTCAGTGCTTGGGGGATCAACCACTAAGAAAATCAGGAGTAAGCTGAGGGTGCAGAAAAGCCCTAGTTACACTCAAACAGGAATGTTTCATTCAGAAGAACTAGAGGGCACCATTTAGGAGAACTCATTTTCACATTCAGAAGAGATCTAAAATGAGTATCTGGATCAACTGCTTGAATTTCTAAAGCTGTATCAGTTCATAGCTGCCGAGGCTTTTCGGCTCCTCCGATAAGATGATGTTCTACACATTAAATTACTGCACCAAATATATATAAATATCAACACCACTGACAATGTGTGTGCAGACCTGTTTTTCAGCATGCGTCCTGGCTGATTCTTCTTGTGCCAGTACCATTTCCCGCTCTGCAGTTATTTGCACACTCTCTCTCAGTGCTTCTTCCAGCTCCTCAATTCGATCATCTTTCTTACGTAGATTGTCCTGAAAAATGATGGGAGACCAGATGAAGTAGCTTGGATTTAAATACTAGTGCAAATCTACCCAGAGCTATGACAACTACAAGTCATTCTCCAGTGATGGAATTCAACATCGGCTGTTTCTTCACGTAAAGCAAGAGTGAAGAAGTAAAAGAGAAGGAAGAGCAAGAGAAGGTGAATGCCACAGCAAAGAAGACAGTTAGCAAAGCAAGAGGTTTAGTGGTAGTAGATTTGTAGTTTGTTTTTGAGATCAGTTAGCACAGCTAAACAAGCTGTGTGCTAAGGGCACAGGCAGCGCCAGAGCAGGTTAGTAGACAGGTGATGTGATGTAGCAGTAAGTACTTGGAATTTCTTCTCATGCACTCACACAACTTGATAGGCAAAGTATACCCAAGGAAGGAGTGCAACTGGCAGTTACTAATTTTCCCAGGGAAAAAAATGCTCTCTTATTCAAAAGAGAAGATGTCTCAACCATTTTCATCAAGTGTCTTCGTATTAAATTAACAGCATGGAAAAGAATCTATCAGAAAGCCTGATGAAGAGATAAAAGGCCAGAGGACCAAAAAAGTAGCATTTGTATAATTCAGCTTTTTATGGTTAGGGTTGTGACTGAGGTGAAGTCTCTCTTACATATTCAAGCCAGGTTGTGAGAAAAACGTTTACTCACAGATACTTGTTTAAAATTGGAAAAAAAGTAGCTCAAAAGTTTAGAGCAGTACTAATCTGAAGACTGAAATCTATTCACATAAGAGTATGAACATTTCCTGCGTCTGAAAGATTAAACTGGATACAAGAATGAAATGGTTACTATTCCTTGCTCATGGTAATAAATCTGTGGAGACCTTAAGCTTACCTCAAAATCTCCAAAGAAATGATGGAACAATTTCAGACATGTTTTGTCAAGAACTCTCCAGTTTGACACTACTTAAAGGACTGATTATGGCCACCCATAAATTAAAACATCAGATATGACAGGTTTCTCTGAAGTTCAAAACTAGTATTTCACATAGTAACTGATAAGTACTAAGAATTAAGGTAGTACATTTGTTTTCTCTGAAAATCCTCCCAAATGATGAACCATTCAGATTCTGAGGAATCGTGAAACAGACAGTAAGAAATTCTGGGAAGAAGTTAAGATTGGCACCCTTAATTCTGTTGATAAAAATGTAAAATGATCATGACATCTAAGATATCCATCTTGATGCAGCATGATACCGTAGTCATCTACTAAGGATTAATTCTAAGTTCCAATAAGTTCTTTCACTACAATGAAACACCTAACAAAAGAGGAATACAAGTCCTTTGTCTATAGATGAGAGGAGCGCAAAGTCTTGGCATTAGTACTAAAATATGCATATTAGAACAAGCAGGAGCAGAAAGTAATGTAGATTGAACAGTGGAAAGGTGTCGAGTTTCTCAGGGTAACGCCCCCCCCCCCCAATGCTCCCAATAATGACCATTTTAGTATTAAGAAGACTGTGCTTACTTGCTACATCTTCTGGATCACAGTTGATTAAACCCTTCTAGTACTCCCATGGGTGCTTAGAGTTAGAATTACCTTGCCCAATCTGCCTGAGACAGACAGTCCTAGAAAATTACAGTGTAAAGTTCTAATTGCCTCAGACATGGAAAATACTCATTACATTGTCTATGTTATGTTAGAATCCAGACTGCCATGGATGGAATCTTCAATGGTGTCTCTAATTCTATATTAGAATATTTGCTTGTTAAAGCTGATTGGAGCAGCTGTGTAGAAAAGGAAGCAAAAATACATAGCTGTACAGTGGATTTCTAGATACATTTTTCACCTGTGATAAGCAGCAAATATTTGTAAATTAAGTAAATGTAGTAAGTTTGTCATTCAGAAATCTTAGTGGCATATGACGTGACTATGGTATATGACATGACTATATGACATGACTACATGACTATGACAGTGGTATATGACATGGCAGATTTAGAACACAACCAACTGTTACTGACATGCTGACATTTCAGCTGATGAAATCAACTTGATTCATGTTGTTTAACTTCTGTAAAACAGTAAACCTGATCATTCAATTTAATTGTACAAGTTAACCAGGCTTACTGTTTTACAGTAAGACTACGATTTGATGTACGGAGTAGTAAAACAGATTCTGAAAATTTGATTCTTGTGTATGCACTGTTTATGCTACAATTATGTATTACGTATTTTATGAATAAATACATTCTTTAAAAGATAGTCCACATATGAATGAGTTACGTGTTGAGTATGCTACTGATTAAAATGCTGTTCAACAAATCTGAAAAAGTGACACATAATATCTTTGTACAGTAATACAGCTGCCAATAAATCAGACTCTGGGTCGTATTTTTCAGTTATAAATGTGTTGTTTTACTCTCTAAAGACAGGAAAAGTCATGGAATCCATTCCCTTTGTTCCACAGTGAGCCATCCCATTTGATCCATGGAACAGAAGATCATGTTGTACCGCATCAGCCACTTTCACGCAAGCAGAAAGCTGCACCAGTCCGACTTGTTATGTTGGAAAGCATGGTATTAGTAATACACAGCATCTTATTTGACTGAGCCTGAGAAATGGTTCTCCTTTTTAAATCTTATTTTTTTCAGGTAAATATGGTAGCGTATTTTAATGATAAGATCCTGAATGTAAAATGATACCCTTAAAAAAAGCCTAAACATAAAAGCAGATGAATTTAAGATGAGTTCCCACAACAAAAAAGCCAGCCAGCCAGCATGAGTTTTCCTCCTACTAGCTTCTATCTTCCCTGTTTGCCCTGCAGCTCACGTGATCCACTGCCACAGCAACCTTGGCCTCTGGCATTGTCTTACCCCCTCTTGGCCATACAGCAGTGTTTACAATGTCCCAGTTGTTGTGGGGGAGGCACTTCTCCCTCCTTCTGTGTTTTCAAAGTGCAGAGGAAGAGAGTACACCTGGGTGACTTATTGGCACGGGCTGTTTGCAACTCCTATTCCACCCCAGCCAGAAATCTCAGATGAAGAGTATACAAATAGTAGCACTTCTAGTCTGTAGGACCAGGCTGATAGCAGTCACACCTTTTGCCTCTCTGCAAGAGCTGCTCTTGATCAATTGGGGTTTAGGAGTGGTCCCTCTCCCACTTGGCAGAGCTTGCCTGTAATAGAATGGGGGCAACTTTGCGTAAATTTATAGGTAAGCTGAAGACAACTACCCTTACTCCCTTTCAACAGCCCCCAAAACTTTAACATATCATCTTGGTTTTCAGCTTATATGTATTTGATGACTAGATGCTATTGGTGAGATAAATTACTAGAGGTTATTATAAGAGAAACCCATTTTTCACACAGATGAGAAGCAGCTCTAGTCCTTGAAAATAATGCATTCTGTGGGGAAGAAAACAATGGCTCTATATCCTACTAATTGCTTACCCAGTTAGTCTCAAATTTATGCAAAACTGTTTTTTAGACAAAGCAAAATGGACAATAATGGAAATCCACTTTCTAGTTCAGCTGAATTGAGATGTTATAATTTTCATTACTGCTTCATTCTTCCCTCAGATCCTCTTACTATGTTTTCCAAATGTCAAGTTTCCATCATCAGAAACTCCATGTACAAACGAACACTTTGTTACTTGACTCAGGAAGAAAGAAACCACATGCCTGTTACAGACAGTGGAGTAAGGATTTGGAAACTTGTTTATTTGGCTGGGCTGCAGATGGCCAGTTTAAGAAAACAGGGATCATATTTTTAAGCACTATATAATGAATTATTAATTCCAGCCAAAACCATAAAAGCCAAAATTATCTGAAATTGGTGCTTCTGTGTACTAACCCCAAACCCAGTAATGGTTGCATACAGAATATCAGTTTCCCTTCTATGCTTATTTTTTTCTAAGTAAAGGAAAAGGGCTACTGTTGGATAAACTGCCCTGGTTCAATTTTAAGAAAGACAGGATGTAATTTTTAAATTGTCTTTTAGTTCTCTAAATATGTTCTTATAAGAAGCTGAGGCTTCATTTGGACATCAACATTGTATTGGATTTTTGCTCATGCTATGTCTTTGTAAACTTTTATCTTTTTACTCTATGGCATTGTTTATGAAAATGTCCTTGACATTGTATGGAAATGTCCTTGATACTGTATGGACATGTCCTTGATACTAATTGTACTAATCTCACACTATGTAATCTGCCTTGAGTCTCAGTGAGAAAGGCGGACAATAAATAAGTAAATAAATAAATAAATAAATAAATAAATAAATAAATAGGTAGGTAGGTAGGTAGGTAGGTAGGTAGGTAGGTAAGGTAAGTAAATAAAAGAGCCCTTTATGCCAACACCAGTTGTCTCTTAAATGCTGTGGCTCCAGCGACCTTCACGCCCTCCTTGCTTGTTTGCGATTCTCTGGTTTGACATTGGTTCCCTTGCTGTAGTTCAGTTCTTGTTGGTTTGTTCGTTCAGCTTGCATTGTGAGTGGGACATGCATTTGCGGCTGGCTTTTGGCCAGGGGTTTCTTTTATTTTCCAGGCCTCTTTGCCTGGAAAGCCTTGGAAATGTTTCCTTTGTTGGAAACAATGGGGAGTGGCTGGGGCATCCTGTTCAGGGGCCCTTAGAATTGGACCTCTGGCTCCAATCTTCCTGAAACTTGGGGGGTCTTTAATGGACAGTCGAGAGTTGGTTCACCTGCAATCTGGATAAAGTTTGCTTAAAAAATATCTCCCACCCCACCATCTCCTGGACAGTTTCCCTCATAGGGAACAATGACCAGCTAAATTTGGGGTTTTTAACTGGATTAGAGAATCTGACTTGGATTTCAGGAATACTGAATTTTTTTTGGTATCCCTGAAATCTGGATTTGGACCAATCAGATTTTTGTGTGTGCACACTATGGGACTCTTTAACACAGAGGCAGCATTATAAGGAAAGATGTCTTTACTGCTAGCTGCAGAGAGGAAGCAAGCAGCAAACCAGGGTTTACACACAAGCTAGAATTTATTTAGATATTTATACTCCACTTTTCTTTCCAATGGGAAAACAAATCATCTTACAGTATTATTCTCCTCTCCTGTTTTCATCCTCATAATACCCGTGATTATAGGATATGTTCAGAGAGTGATTGACCCAAGCTTACTCAGTGATTTTCCATGACAGTGAGGGTTTCCCAGATCTTAATTCAAGACTAACCACTGCACCATGCTGAGTCTCAATTAGTTTCTTACTTTGGGTGGACTAACCAAAGTTCATTGTGCAAATTACAGAAACCACGGTTTGAGGCATCTAAATGCAGCCTCAGCCAAGAAACTATAGCTCAGGCAAAGGATGTGTTGGGTTTGCTGAAATTCTTAGTTTTTATTAATTGCACCCGAACAAACTGAAGGCTAAGATTTAGAGCTGTACAGAATTTCAAAGCTTGAACAGCTATTGGCAGCTTGATAAACAAGCATCTCAAGAACCTTGGGTAAAAATTTGCTTACCAATGTCTGATAGTTAAACAGGTGATGTATACGTTTTCCCTACATAATTTCCCTGCATCCTTTGGCATGGACATACTTACTAGAGATTGTCAATGGCATCCACAGACCAAATACACCTGCAAGGGAAGGGTGTGCCTTCTCTTAAGTTCAGCAGCATTCTGAGATTATTGCTCAAATGCAACACCTTGTTGTAAACAACTACATGTGAAAGCCAAGTCTGACGTGAATAAATTACAATTATCTCAAAATGTACTTAGCAGCAGGAAATATTAAAGAGAAACCACAGAATATACTTAACCTGATTTTTTTTTTAACAAATGCACCTTGAGTTACTGAAAGAAATTAGATGTTGAGACTGAAGGGGAATCATTATATGCCATACACATGACAGAGGTTTCACTCATGGATTTTACAAGCTGATAAAATATTAGTTTCCATTACACAGTTCTTGACTGCAACACAAGATGTTTTCTCTATAGTACTTCTCTTTTTTATTGAAAAAACTCAACAATGTGAGTCTGTGGGATGAGAACTGATAATTAGGAAATGGCTATACTGTTTACAGTAGGGTATGAGCACTTGAAAAGAAAATCTATTGTTACATCAAGTGCATGTTGCTTTTTGTTCAGTAGAAAAGAGCAAGAGTCTAGCAGCACCTATAAGACTAACAAAATTTGTGGTAGGGTATGAGCTTTTGTGAGTCACAGCTCACTTCTTCAGATACAGTCTTTTTGTTCAGACTTCATGAACATGGTTTTCTTTCTGATGCAAGCTTAAACACACATCCTACAGTCCTGCTGACAACTAGCCACCTTGGTGGCCCTAACTGGGCAGAAAGGTGGGAAAATAAATGTTGTAAATAAATAAATAACCAAACATACTGAAGTCAATGAGACTCAAATTATTTAAGCAGCCTATGTGCAGCCTGATTCATGAATTAAAGGTCTGAAATATGGAACGAAATTCATTCTTTTTAAAAACCCATTCAGAATCATTTTACTCAGTCATGTGAAAAGGAGAATGAGTATGTTAAAAAAAAGAATGTACAGAGATTTTGTATTACAAAGATGCATTACAATTACAAAGCTTATTTGGCATATCTACAGTGAAAGTTTTAACAACCCAAATATTGAGTCCCAGTACGAAGTTCTTTTAAAAGATTATACAAATGTTCACATTTCCCAATCTAGAAACTCAAACAATGTATTACCTACTTGGAAGATGTTTTCAAACACATTTACAGAAAAAAATGAAACTAACCAAAAACTAGAATATTTGCAATTTCTCCAAAGTTGTTGAATCCATTAGAAGCGTCACTATACTAACCTCTCAACCATGTTGTGACCAAATATTATGACCACAAAATAACAAGGTTGCACCTACCTGTAATTGTTGTTCATTGAGGTCTTCTGTGCAGGCACACAGGGGACTGCGCTTGCACTGGCCTACCAGCCGGAGGATTTGTAACTAATTGTTTCCACTAGAGGGTGCTCGATGCCTCCCAGAGCACAGGTGCAGCTGTTTCCCCAACATAACAGCCTATACACGGGAGGCGCAGCACCCTTTGCCCTCAGCTCCTCTTGCTGCTGCACTCCCCAACATGAAGCGCACCAGTGGGAAAGGAGGGAGGGCATGTGTGCCTGCACAGAAGACCTCAATGAACAACAGTTACAGGTAGGTGCAACCCTGTTTTCATTGTTGGTCTTCTGTGCATTCTCACATGGGAGATTTGGGCAAGACTTTGGGCAAGAATTCCAGTCTAGGCCTCAGAACCACCTTCTTATTATGTATTTTAAGAAAAGGGCGATCTATTGACAGAGCTACTAGCTCACTAACCCTCCTAGCTGATGTTATTGCAAACAACATCGCCACCTTCAGGGAAAGTTCCCTGAGGTGGCAGGTCGCCAAAGGTTCAAATCCAGAGGAGTTAGCCGTGGTTCAAATGGATGTGATAACAATTTGGATAGCACCAATTGTAGTGACGATTGAGGAAATATCTACCCTGTCGGAGGAAAAAGATTCAATAAATCCTTCATGAACAGTTTTGAGGTGTGGTGAGAAAACATGGTCTTCTTATCAATCGGGGAATGAAAGGCCGATATCACTGCTAAATAGACCTTTACTGATGATACAGGAAGTCCTGTACTCTTCAGATCTAATAAGAATTCTAGAATTAGAGCCAGGGTACAGGTGAAAGGATCAACTCATTTCTGTGTTGCCCAAGCTGTAAATTTATCCCATTTGGAATCGTAAGACTTTCTGGTTGATAGTCTTTTCGCATTCAAAATAACCTCTGCCACTCTGGACGGCAACTGTCCTACCATCTCAGTGACCAAACTGTCAGTCTGAGTTTGTTTAAAGCATGGTGACACACCCCTTGGCACAAGATCAAGACTGGTTCCCTGAGCAGGTGTTGGAAAGTTTGGTTTGTCATCTGGTATAAACGATGGAACCAGAGTTGCCTGGGCCAAAAGGATGTCACAATTATGGCTGTCGTCTTTTCCACCTGCATTTTGCTCATCATCCTTGAAATCAGTGGAATGGGGGAAACGTGTAAAAAAGACTCCTGGACCATATAATCTGAAAAGCGTCCCCTAAGGAATCTGGGTCCAAGCATCCTCTGGAACAGAACAGAGGAGCCTTTCTGTTTATCACGGTGGCGAACAAGTCCATGTCCAGTGAGCCCCATTCTGCGAATATTGGTCTGATATAGCGGTTTCTTATGGACCACTCATGTGAGTTTGAGCCAAACCTGCTCAACCTGTCTGTGAGAACATATTTTACACCTGGGATGAGCACTGCTTGAATGTGTACACTGTGTTCTATGGCCCTCTCCAATAAGGCAACTGCTTCTAGACACAAGTGGCGGGATGTTGTTCCCCCTTGTTTGTTCATGTAGAACACAGCTGTGCCGTTGTTCATCAGCACCTGCACACTTTTGTTCCTGACTGTATCTGAGAAGGACATTAAGGCAAAACGTATTGCTCGTAACTCTAGAACATTAATGTGTAGGGAAAGCTCTTCCCGGAACCATGTACCATGGGCTGTAAGGCTCCCACAATGTGCGTCCCACCCTGCAGTGGATGCGTCTATGGCAACAGTTACATATCCCAGGTGTAAAAAATGTTCTCACAGACAGGTTGAGCAGGATTGGCTCAAACTCACATGAGTGGTGCATAAGAAACCGCTATATCATATCCATAAGAAACCGCTATGTGTGGTGAGCCGAAGAATATCCCTTGCATCAGATTAGTGTTGACCAACCACCAATTCATATTCTTAAGAACCGGTCTAGGAATACTAAACTTCCTTTCCTGACTGTGAGCTGAGGCACAATAAATAGATATAAATTAGAGCTGGATCTCTCTCATGTGCAGCCTGGCCAGGGGTGTTACCACTGCAGTAGAGGCCATAAGGCCTGGTAATGTCTAGATTCGTCTAGCAGACTGAAACCTCTGTCTCAAGAATATCCTAATCATGCTCTTAAGTTTCAAAGCCCTTTCAACGGGTAAGAATGCTTTATTCAATGAAGCACTGAGAACTGCACCTATGAACTGTACCTGTCTAGATGGTACTATTCTAGATTTTTGTGGTTAACCATGAGTCCCAAATCTGAACAGGCATTTAGTGTTAGGGTCACCTATCTATTCAGATCATCTTCTGACATCGCTGAAATCAGCCATTTGTCCAGATACGGATAGATGAAACAGCCCAACGTTCTAAGGTTGGCAACCACTACCGCTACACATTTAGTAAAAACCCTAGGGGCTGTGGAAAGCCTAAAGGGAAGTATGCGGTATTGATATATCTTGTCCGCACATACAAACCTCAACCTTTTCAGTGTACACTGCAGGGAAAAATGGCAACACTGAGAAGAAGAGCTCAAAGGAACTGCCTACTAAGCTTCCCATCTAGTTCATAATTCACTTACCACTGGAGACCCTGACATTTTGAGCTTGTTGGTAGCTTTGGAATTCTGACACAATGTGGTTAGTGCAGCCCCAAAATGGCTGATGCAGGAAGCGGAGCCAGCCACGAAATGGCTGCCACATCTTTCTTCAGTCACACAGTTCATTGTGCTATGGTAGTAGCTGCTGCCAAAGCAATGTTTTTAAACCAATTAAACCCCCAACATCCAACCAAAAGCCTTGCTGGGCAAAAGCCCCACTTCATAGAATCATAGAGTTGGAAGGGGCCATACAGACCATGACCCTGCCCACTTTCTAAAAACACTTGCCAGACACCAGGAAAAGTTTTGGCAGGTGCCGGGGCACCCATGGGCACGACATTGGGGACCCTAGACTTACAGCAACCCAGCTAATGCATAGCACAACTAAAGAAGCTGCATATATCCATCCACTAATTAAATCAGTGAGAAGACTGACCTTTCCAAGATATTTGCCCCAGCACATGAGGATGTTTGCAAGATGAGATGATAACATCATAGCCTGAAAAATCTGTTTCCCGCCCTGGTGTTTGAATAATGGAACTCTGACTCTCAAAAACTTACACTCTGAAAACATGTTCGTTTTTAAGATGCCACTGAGATCCCACCCTTCTCTTTTTAAAATTATTTAACTTTGAGAGTGATTAAGAGTTTTGGTGAAAATGTTTTCTGCCAATTTAGCTGGTCCTAAAAGGTACTACATGGTGTACTGTTTAAATTTTTTGCCTGCTATATACCCTGGAGAAAAGGGAAATTGTGTGTGTATTCGGAGAGTAGCTTTTTCCCTCCAAAGTAAAAAAGTTGCAGGTTTCACACACACAATTACCTTCTCCTAAACTTCTTTGCTTCCCTGCAACAACAAAGCAGCACAGAAGGTGACCTAATAAACTTGCAAACGTGGAACCATGAGATTAAAAGAGGCTGGATGAATACTTGTCAGAGATGCTTTAGGCTGATCCTGCACTGGGCAGGGGGTTGGACTAGATGGTCTGTATGGCACCTTCCAACTCTATGATTCTATGAAAATTTATACCACACTGTGTACTTCCCAGAGGTTTCCTGCAAATGTAGCACTGATTTTTAAAAAAGGGATCCAGAGTGGATCTTAGAAATTATAGCCCTACTGAGGAAGAATCAGCACAGCTTCTTCTGCAAAGGCAGCTCTAGCATTACCAGCCCTCTGGAGTTCTTCTAGTGCTGAAAAGCATGAGGGTAAGAACAAGCTGGTAGTTATTACTTACTTGGACTTCCAAAAGATCACTCATCAAAGGCTCCTAAAAAGCTCAGTACTCATGGGATAAGAAGGTGGGTTAAACAACAGGAAGCAGAAGTAAGGGACAAGGGATGTAGTGGGATTCTACACTACTTTTATTAGGAAATGTGCTGTTTAATTTCTTCATAAATGTGGAATCGAGGGTGTACAATGCAGTAGTCAAGTTTACATATATCAAATTATTCAAAAGGGCAAGTGCCCATGGAATACTGGATCTCTCCGAATTGAACAATGGGCAGCCATGTGTAAAGCAATGCACACTGGGGCAAAAACTGGTGGTGAGGCAGGAAAGAGATAATAGGGAACTGCTCAATGGAAAGGATAAAGAGTCCGGAGATTTTCAATTTAAAAAAAAGACGAGGAGGTGGGGAGGACGACAAACAGACATCATCATAAAGGTTTATGGAATTATGTGTTGCCTACAGAAAATTTCCTCCTTCTCCCAAAATACTAGTACTCAGTCAGAAGGACCCAATGAAACTGATAGGCAGTAAATTCAGAATACATAAAAGCAAGCACTTCTTCACACAATGCATGATTAATTTGTGGAATTCAAAGTGATGATGGCCAATAGCTTAGGTAACTAAAAGGGGGACAAGAAAGGTTTGCCATTAGCCACGAAGCTGCTTAATTCTGAGTGCACGTTACTGGATGTTAGTGACAGAGTTTCTGTGGTCCTTCTGGGGCACTGTGTTGGCTACTGTGGTCAACAGGATGCCAGAATATACGGCCTAATAGTCTGATCAAGTAGGGCTGTTGCAATGCTTTCAGGAGAGGACCCTGGGAAGTTGTAGAGCAGGTCTTAATCTGGTCAAATTCATATGGACAGCTCAGGAGACTTCAGGGTATTTAATCATTTCCTAATTCTATTGTATTTTAAATTCTCCTCTCAGTTTATTTTCTGTTAATATGAACACAGCTTCTATATCATATTATATTAATATTCTGTATGGAGACACTGGTTCACAG
This sequence comes from Eublepharis macularius, assembly GCF_028583425.1. NCBI lineage: Eukaryota > Metazoa > Chordata > Lepidosauria > Squamata > Eublepharidae > Eublepharis > Eublepharis macularius. The sequence continues at coordinate 21,817,303 of NC_072798.1, forward strand.
ATGATAAAGTTGCACAGTTTAAGTGGCTTTGTAGATAAGAAGGAATATGAAGCAGTATGAAACTGAAGAGTGGGAAATGCTCCTTGCTAAAATAACCAGAAAATTATTTCTGGAATTCTAGAAATAATTACTAATGGATGTGTGTTGCTTTGTTTTTGTTCACTGAATAAAGCTGAATCCAATAAACTCAAAACAATTATGCAAGAGTATTTTTAAAAGCACCAGCTCCATAACCATTTCAACGTTGATGACGAGTTAATAAAGCCATTCCAGTAACTCATACCTCATATGAACCCTTATTTGCTTTCTTACCATAACAGCAACCAAGCGGGATCACATCATCTCAGAATGCTGTGGGGATAAAACTTCTCCTTTAAGTACAAAGCAATTCTGTTACGAAGAGTAAGACTGAAAGCAAGGAAGCAAGTGAAGCAGAAAGAGCTCAAGTTAAAGATGACCTCATATCAGGCATGTGATCCCAAGTTACCTGCAGTTGCTGAGAACTGTCATTAAGATTGTCCTCTCGCCGCCTAGCTTCTTCTAACATCTGTGCACTCTTTTTTTTCTCCACTTGTTCTTTGTGCTTCAGATTTGCCACCTTTTTATTCTGGTCTTTAATTTGCCTGTAAAAAAGGGAAAGCAAATGCTCAAATACTGGAGAATTCTGAATCTGAAAACAGATTTGTGGCCACCCTCTGCTTTTCTATTTCTCTGTTTGCTGATGAAAGACAGAGATAGGGACAAACAAATCTCCGTAGGAAGGAAAGGTTTTGGTGCCATGATAGAGAAGACCCTTTGTCAAGTTGCCATCTGTCTAGGCTCAGTAAAGTGCACCTGAAACAGGGACCCAAAGATTATGCTAATGGTTGGGCAGATTCATATGATACATGTTTTCGAGGAAGTGATAAGAATGTTTTTAATTCCCATGGTAGGATTCAGGGTCATGAAATGAAATGGATGGCTAGCAAATTCAAGGAAAATACAATATTTAGGTAACTTTCCCCTTTAGCAGTGGAAGCAGCCACAGTGGAAGCATCACATCAAATGCTCCTTCAGCTGTATATGCAGTTCTCCAATAACAACAAAGAATAAATGCATAGGATGAAGGCAAGGAAGAAGAGTTTCTGGGTAGTGGATAAGGCTGCTAGGTTTGCACATTCAGAGTCACAGAGGTGTTACATAAGCCACAACATTGAGTTACAAACTGCTACAACAGAAGGCCTTTTGAAAGGATCTGGTATCACACATAGAACCTTCATACAGCAAAGAACAAGCAAATCAGAACATCAGTCCAACTATAACAAAATTAAAAGAGCTGCTGTTGTAAGATAGGTGAGACTTTAAAGTTGTTAGCTGAACGCTCATTCTTTAGCTATGTACAATTCTATGCCTTTGGATACTCTGATTATTCTTTTGGCCTTCTTTGCTTAAAGAGATGTCTCAGAAAAGATTAGGAACCTGCCTGCATTCCATCTGTTCTGCTGACAGTTTAGTGAAGAGACCTTTTTGATATTAAGGTGCAAAACTTTCTCTTTGTAAGTGTGCCATCTATGGAAGAAAACTGGAAGTGTAAGGACAGATTTATATCACACTCTTCTTCCAGCCAAAGGCAAGAATTTCCAAGCTAACTGGAAAAATTCTATTTATCCACATTTATTTTCAGTATCAAGATTGCAATCTAGCACAGAATTCATACTTCAAAGATGTTATTATTATGAAGAAAGCCATAGTGAAAAATTAAATTCACTTGAAAAGTCAGGCAGTGACGAATTTCAACTCGTTTATACAAGGTTCATAAACTCATTCCTTTTCTCAATAATTTTCTGTCTCTCTCTGCTGTCATCCATTTTATTAAGTTACAGGATTTTACTGATGTATAAAATGTTAATATCTACATTAACCTGCAGGGCAATTTGATCTGCACGATTTGCCAATTTGAACCATTAACACACATGCTAGCTTCTCCCCCATACCTTGCTGTATTGTAACAGCAATTTAACTGCTATAAATAAAATGTTCAATTCCTTCTGTGTATTGTAGGGGGACACTGTAAGCTACCTTCAGCAAATCTTTGGAGAGGCAGCAAGCAAAATTTTCCAAATAAAATAAATAAAAATGTGCAATTCAATATTGGAATTAACTAGAATGTTGAATTTTTGTCAGGAACACAGACAGTAAGGGGAAGGGAGATACGCAAAAATGGAGGGCAAAGAGGCAGTATTTATTAGAGTGAGGACAGGGCCAGGGCATGTGGGAGGGAGAATGTACTAAGACCAGGAGCTGTAGGAAAGCCTGCCCTGGCTGTCCACCTGCATGGGCTACTGCTGATGTTTTAGGTTTTGAAGAACCAAAAAAAGTATGAGGGGGTAACCAAAATGTTTAAGGGATTCCAGAACCTTTCCTATAAGGAGAGGCTGGAGGATCTGGGACTTTTCTTTCTAGAAAAAAGACAGCTAAAGAGAGACATGACAATGTTTTATAGAATTATGCATCAGTAGAGAAAGTAGATTAAAAGAGCTTTTTCTACCTCTTCCATAATACTAGAAATCAGGTGGGCACATGCAATGAAGTTTTAGAGAGAGTTCCAGATACACAAAAGGAAATCACTCTTTGCCCAACAAGTAAACTCTGGAATTAACTGCTAGTGATGTAGTGATGGCCCTCATAGAAGAATTTAAAAGGGGGTTAGACAGCTTCATGAAGAGGTCCAGCAATGGCATTTCACCAGCATCCATATACCGAGGCAGCAAACCTCTGTGTATCCATATACAGAGGTAGCATATCCATATACCAAGGCAGCAAACCTCTGAAAACCAGCACTAGGAGGCAGCATCAGGAGAAGGCCTTTGCCTGTATGCTGTTAGGGCCTCAGGTCAGCTGCTGCCTGAAACAGTATGCTGCCTGTTCTGGCAGGCTCTACTTTTGTTCAAAATGTTTTCTTTAATGGCTCATGAGTAAGCTTACCAAGCTTCCACTCAGCTATTTTTTTCTGGCAGAGGAAAAAAACAGTGGAAACTGGGGGGCCCTGGCAGTATCCCAACATGCTGACATCACTCCACATGCACCTGGCAGTGACACCAGCATATTCCTGGCAGATGCTCTGGCATTTGGGCAAAATTCTATGGTTAAACCACAGAGTTTTGGTCAAATGCCAGAGAGTCCTCAGCAACACACTGAAGTCATTTTTGGGTGCACAGGTAGTGATCAGTGCACTGTCAGTGAGCCCCCCCTCCTTCAGCAAGTCTTCTGCCAGTTGCTGGGGGGCCCTGGCAGCACTACTCATGGGACCATATATATGGAACTGGGAGAGTACTTGACACAACCATGTGGAGGGGAGGTTGCCAGCCACCCATTCAGGGGCTCTGCTCAGACTTCCTCAGCCGAGGCCTCTCCAAGCAGAGAAGGAAGTGCAGCTAAAGGTCAGGATGACTGGGGGTTCAGAACTCCTTGTTGCTGGAGGGTGCTCGGCCCCTTGACTTTCTCCCACACAGAACAACAACATCCCAATGCAGAGCGCTGTCTTGCCAGAGGGTCATGCATGATGTGCTTGCGAGCTGCACCTGTGGAGCCACCACCACAGCACTCAACCATGGACACCCGCTCAGAATGTTGCAGATTGGGCTCAGCCTCGCCCGTGACCAGTCTGGGTCACTCACAACACTTGTCTGTTTCCCCTGCAGGCAGGTCCCAACTCATCCAGGAGAGCAAGGAGCATGGCTGTCCCAGCCCCCCATAAACCTCCACGAGTGCCATTCAGGTCCAGCCCAGGGAGTAGTTTCCCAAGGCAGCCCGCATCTGAGCCACACCCCTGTGAGGGCAGGGCAAGGGATGAATTTTGCAGCTCGGAATGCTGCGCAAACTTCCTTTGCTCCCTGTCCGGCCGAGAGACCTTGGCAGGAAACATGTCCAGCGAATCTCTTCACTGTTTCCAGTTTAAATAAATATGTATTGAAAAACAATAAACTGCCTGTCTGCTTGCTCGCTTCCCTGCCATTGACAGAAGCCCTGCCTCAACCCCCCCCCCCCCCCGGCAGGATGTCTTTTCACACATCCCTGCAAATGTTTCCTGGCTCTGGGCTAGGTGGGCTCTGCTGCCAGAAGGAGCAGGTGTCAAAGGGGTGCCCCATCCCGCTTCCCTGCCCCTCCCCCCAACGTAACTTTAGGTAGTGGGGTGGGAGTTGAAGTGTGGCTCATGAATGTCTGGCAGGGCAGGGGGGACACTCCATTGCGGACTTTAATTCTCTGATAGACTGAGCTGCTGGCATCTGATAAGCCTGGCAGATGACCACTGCATGCGGGGGGAAGGAGGAAGCTGCTGCTGGGATGTGGGAGATGTGAGCAACATCTTGGGATCTCAGGGGCTCCTCCTCTGGGAGGATGGTCCACTCTCCTTTTCGCTGTTTCCGGAAGCAGGGATGGATATAGGAAATCTGGCACCGAGAGGGGGTGGACGACGGCCCCCAGAGCAGTTTCTCTGTTCCCACAAGCTGTCAGTCCACTCTGGGGGCCTCACCCCAGGATGGGGGCATGGCTCTTGAGGCCCAACCCGCAATCTTGCATTGCTGTGATGCAGTGACGTGTTCAAATGGTGGTGTAGCAAGTCTGTAGGCGCTTTTCACTCCCATCACCTCTCGCATGGTTTCCAATGGGCATTCCTGTAACTCACTGAACGCCCCCCCCCCGCCTCTCTGAAACCTAGAGGCTGATCCCAAGTGCTGCAGGCTGCGAGTGAGACCCCTGGGGGGAATCTGTTTCTCATGGTGGTGGCGGCAGGGGGATTTGCAGGCATGCTTGAGCTGCAGCGACCTGGGTGAAAATAGGGGTTGGACGGGCAAGAGAGTGGGGGTCCAATCCACCCCTTCAGTGTTACCTCTGCCCTCCTGGCAGGGATGCCTACTCCCTGACAGGGGTGTGTGTTGGTGGGCAGTGGGGATTGCAGCCTCTCCATTGGCTGCGCCCCTCGCTTGCCTGTCAGGGTTTCAATGCAGCCATTGGCTGGTATGGGCGTGGTTGTCAGGGGAAGGGCGGGTGGGTGGTCTTGGCGGCTCCTCACCTTGATGAACTCCTGCGCCGCCGTGGCCCTCCTGCACAAGTCCATAGGGAGTGGCAGGGCGGCGCTGTATTTGCATAGCCGCACAGTCAGGGGTGCTGACTCGTGGTTTAGGATTGCATAGTAAAAGTTCCTCCCCAGATGAAGGAAATGTCCCCTTGCAATCATACACAAGTTACAGTCAGGACTCAAATATGTTTTACAAGCTTCCACCGACTATTCCTATATAGAAGAAAATGTATTTTCTATCAGAACAATAAAACAGGGCTTTTAATTATATATTTACAAAAATAAATAAATAAATGATCTACCTTGCAATGATATTCAAACAACAGATTATTTTTCATTGGTCTTCATGGTTTTGCCCAATGCACACTCCAGCAGCTAAGATGCAGCTAAGAACCTTTGACAAGATCCAAGTCAGAACTTTTATAGGTAATACTAGCAAGTTCAAACAGTTGAATAGGAATTCTGTTTGTCAGCTTTTGCTTTAAGTCCTCGTCATTTTATTACACTGCTCTTCGCTTTTCCATAGCATTTATATGACAAGGCAACTAATGCCAACAAAAACAGTGCTTGTTGCTACAAAAGTCATGAAAATATAACTAGCCTGTTGTATGAGTGCCAGCAAGAAGCCCCAAATGGGTTTTTGGAGAGGGGTGGGTAGATTTTATTTCCTGAAACCAGGAAACCCAGGTTTTAAAAACAAATTCCATGTACAGATAAATGCACAGGAAGGGAAAGGGAAGCAGAATTGAAAATTGAGAGGGGTGGATCGGAGAAGTCATCTTTGTACCTAACCCGTGAAATAGGTCTTGGGAGAGTTCAAAGGTGAAGGTCAGATCTAGAAGTAGATTAATTCTTGCAATTCTACCAAGTTCCTGTAATTTTATTATTTCAAGACAGCTGCTATTGTTCAAGATCAGTACTTTGCAGATATTATGAGATTGTAGTTTCTTACAGGCTTTTTGGTATGACCCACAAGTCCAAATTTACTTGTTGTAGGTGACCCATCTAGAGCCCAAGGCAAACTATGACCTTGGTGGCCATCTAGTCCAGTATTCCATTCTCTACCATGGACAACCAGATGTTTTTCAGAAACAAATGAACACTGCACAAAGGGTCTAGGTGTCCCCTATGAACTCCAAACAAATGGCATTCAGACATACACAGCTTTTGCAAGGTTCAAGCCCTTGGCTACGTTCTCTCTTTCTCCCTCTAATCCCCTCTATTCCTCCCTGAGAAACTCATTCTAAGTACCATCAGGACACATTTTACTTGATTCTTTATGAACCAAGATGCATACGAAGTAAAAGAAAAAATACCGATTACAGTATGACATGGAAGATACTAATCCCAGGGCAGTTGAGATTCAGGCCAGGCTATGGGATGAAGACTGCTCTGGTGGCTAGTTGAAGATCTCTGCCTGAATATAAACAAAATCCATGCTCCTGGATCCATATATAGTATTTGATACAGTACATCATGCCATCTTGTTGAGGTGCCTAGAGACAACAGTGGGTATCAAGGGATGTGTCTTAGACTGATGTACACTGCCTGGATCTGGCTTGGCCATCCACGCTCACTCCTCTACTGGGATGTATATTTTCCCTCCAAAACCGATAAAGTTGTTTACTGGGGCTGGGAAGCCTTAGATAATGTGTATTTCGGTGTACCTTAGAGTTCCTGTTGTCCCATACTTCAAGCATGTATATATAGTTGGTTTATTACCCAGCCCAAGTTTAAATAGAGGAAAAGCAGAGGCCCATGCTTCCTTTAAAATGAAATAGCACTAGAAAATAAGAAAAGTTCAAAAAGATAATAGCAGATTTATTCAACAGGCAGGATCAATATCAAGATAGATGGATAGGAAAACTGAGGTAAATTTTTGTTTGTTGTTCAGAATACTTCACTAGCATGAAGAACAATAGTCTTTTTCAAGCTTAGTTTCAAATATGTACAGTACTTAGACGTGAGAAGTTGGTATTTTCAGACATAAATTACTTAAAGCAAAGTTCCTCCAGAGATTTAACTTCACAGCTTGGGTGTACAGACTTCCACACACAGCACTCTTTTCCTTTTATTCCAGACCCAGTGTACTTCACAGAGTCAAAAACCTCTTTCCAGACACTGGGTAGGAATTATTCTTCCACTAAAGACATAACCCTGTTCTACTGGCTAAAGGGGAGTCTCACTTTACTACCCACTTCCTCTGCCAACCACACACTAGCTTGTCTGAGTAATATTAGTGCTGGCTTTCCCACTTTGGTTCTTCAACTAAAAACTTTTTATCAACCATAAGCTGTCATAGTAAGGGCAAACTTTCCCCTCTTTTTCCTCCCACAGAGGAATCTCAGTCTGACCCTCCCTGGTCAGATTCCAAACGTCCACTCCCTCCTGACAATCCTGTTAGCTCCAATTTGTTACCTTCTTGCTGCCAATCACAGAGAGAAAGAAGCAGCATGCCAATCATCCTCCCTTCAGGAAGTTGTTTTAACTCTTTTTTTAAAAAAAGTTAAATTATACAACTTTATTGAAGATTAAAATCTTTTAAGAAGTAGCCCTAAATACACACCTGGGCTTAGCTACTCATGATACTGTTTCTGAGGAGAACTTGGAGACAGTGTGATATGTAAGTCCAAGCTGCCAGCCAAAATGGCTGGCACTGCATACAATGAAGGCAGAGCAGAGAAGGCAAATCTGCAGCTATCTGTAGAGAGGGAATTGTCTTGCAGGATTCCACAGGGGGCAATCTTATCCCTCAAATTATTCAATGTCTATGTAAAACCTTTAGGAGAATATATTCGTAGCTATGGAATTGGATGCTATCAATATGCAGATAACGTCCAGCTATATATCTCACTATCCAAATCACCATGGGATGTAGTAGAGATCTTAGGTTGCTGCCGAATGACTGTGATCAAATGCCTAAAAGCAAACAAACTGAAACTAAACCCAAGCAGGACAGATGGTGGTTGGGAAGGTAGAGATCTGAAAGACACCGTACTCCTCACTTTTGATGGAGTTCATTGTCCCTTGCAAACTCAGTTAAGAGCCATGAGGTTATACGGGATCTAGCGTTACTGCTAGAAAAGCAAATTAAGGCATACACAAACTCAGGCTAGCCTGGAAGATGGCCGTCTACCTCAACATGGCTAATATGGCTACCTGGATTCCTGCCATTGTAACATCAAGACTTGACATCTGTAATGCACTGTACACAGGACTTGGAGACTGGTTGGTGCAGAATGTGCAGCTTGGCTATTACTGGGAGCTAGGAGGACCATGAAAATTACTCCCATCTACAGTCACTACATTGGCTACCCATCAGCTACCGAGTCCAATTCAAGGTATTGCCTATCACCTACAAAGTACAGCCTTGGTCCATCGCATCTATGGGACCACCTCTCTCCATATATGCTAATGCAGCAGCTTCACTCATCTGAACAGGGCCTTCTGCAGGCGCCACTTTGCACATGGTCAAAATCAACAGCTGCTTATGCATACACATTCTCTGCAGTGGCCCCCACTTTATAGAATGGTCTGTCTGAGGAGGTCAGAAAAACTCCCATTCTCCTGGCCTTCTGCAAACAATACAAAAGTGAATTATTCCAGAGGTTTTTTTTACTCAGATAGGAGGGCTGTACTATAAGGAAGTCGTCTCAAAGAGATCCATCAGTCATGGGATAGGGGGAGGAACCACAGACTTTACTGCTATTGCTGCAAATATTGAGGGACCATACATTCCATTATTATTGCTATAAGTATGATACTACTGGGTAATTCCCATGTTGTTTGTTTGTTTGTAGTCTGCCTTTCTCATAGAGACTCAAGATGAATTACAGTGTGAGAATAGTACAGTCAATATCGGGAACATTTCCATAAACAATGCCATAGGGTAAAGAGATACAAGTTCACAAAAACATAGCATTAGCAGGAATCCAATACAGCATAGTGGTAAAGTCTATGGTTCCATCCTAACTCATTAGCGAATCATCTGAGATCCCCTCCCTACAATATAGCCCTCCTATCTGAGTACAAAAGCCTTTTTGAATAATTCAGTTTTGCATTGTTTGTGGAAAGCCAGGAGAGTAGGGGCTCTCCTGACCTCCTCAGGTAGGCCATTCCACAGGGCAGGTGGCACCACAGAGAAAGCCTGTGTATGGGCTGCTGTTGATTTCGCCCATGTGCAGGGTGGCACCTGCAGGAGACCCTGTTTGGAAGAATTGCTTATGCTCTGTTTCAGTATTTCTTTAGCTCTGTATTGGATTTCTACTGTTTTTTAAATCTTTGCAAATTTGCGTGTATGTACTCATTACATGTCTACTGAAATTTCTTTGATACAGACTGTACTGACTCACACTGTGTCATCTGCCTTGAATTTCAGTAAGAAAGGTAGACTATAAATAAATAAATAACAGAGTAATGAATAGGGCAGGAGTAGCCTTTAGGGAGGGCTGTCCCCTGATTAGTATTTGGATGGGAGACTGTCAAGAAAATGGGTTTTCTGTTCAAATTGTGGCCATGTTTAAATCTTTGGTTCAAGAGAAAGGCCTGAAAAAATTTACAGAGCTTGCTTGCAGTTTCAGTACATAGTGATCCCCACAGTCTGTCTTGTCTTTTTGAATATTTTTGCACCTTAAATAAATAATTATATTTTTTGCTCTGTTGTGGTTCTTGACTCTGAAACCTCAAAAGGCTAAAACTGGTGTATTGACCTAGACCTACCTACCAGGCAAAACTTTGTTGAGAAACCCTTGCAAGGCAGACCATTGGTTTAGCTCCCTGACAGACCAGGAAGTTTGTCCTTTTTTCTCCTGTGCCTTGGGATAGACAAAAGGACTGGTGGCAGCTATTGAGGCTAACGTGAGAACAGTCTGTCATTGGTAGTTTTGTAAAATCTTGTTTAACAAAGACTTGGAGCCTTGTGCGCGTTCCGCCCTGCCTTGGGCAGAAACAGTGGAGCCCCAACATCTTTGACAGAGACCTCCAGGGAAGACTGGGGTTGCCCTCCCAAAGCATGTCCTCTAACTGATCCTCTGGCATTTAATTCTTTCCCCCATATTTAAATGCATATTTTTCAAGGCCAGGTTTGTTCTGCAGATTTGTTTATAATCTGCCACCAGCAAATGAACACAAAAAATGCCTAACATAACCAAATACTAAACCTGACTTGAAATCCAAAGGTTTGCACAGCTAATCTCTTGAAACACATGATGCCAAATTGCCAATTCTAAACTGCTGACTCATTAGTACCACCCGCCACCGTGGGTAGTGTGTGCCGTATCTGTGTACAAGGAAACACAATCATGATGGGAGCCCAAGTCTGCACCCAAAACTGCCACAAAGTTCAAACCCATTTGCTTCCGAAACCAGTCTTATCTGTCCAATGATGTCATGTGAGATAATGTATTTATTCTGGGAAATGCCAGCATAAGGATATATTGTTTAAAAGGTTTACATAAACATGATAAATGGATGTACTCTGGTTCATCAATTTCTTTTTAAAAAGCAGCCCCCTCCTAATAAGTGTCTTCCAAATGTATTGTAAAAAGCCATCCTCCCAAGGAGACAATAGCTGTGCGTATCTGCCTTAGAAGTCTGCAAGGAAGTTTTTAAATATTTTAAAGCTACATTTCAGCTTCTAGGTACAAACTCAGGAACAGCATCCCTTTGGAACTAAAATACCTTTTACTTCTGCCTATTTGCAAGCATCTTCTGAATTGTCTGCCTGAAAAAGAAGTATGCACCATTTATATTATTTAAGTGCACATACTATTTAAAAGGCTGGATGATGATGGCTGATTTTTCTGACTATTTCATTTACCCTCAGGATAGGGTAAGCTTAGGTTAGAAGACTCTTTCGATATAAAGATGGATCCAGACAGTGCATACATAATACTCCATGCTAACACTTTATTATCTTGCAGCAGGGGTTCAATTTTGAAAACCGAACAATTCAGATTAGCTGTGTTATGGTTTTCTTCCTTTTAGCCAGAGAACAGTCACAAAATGATTTTCATCTTCATGCAGACTGAAGGGAGGTCAACTGACATAATATATAAAGGAGCAGTCAAATTTGACATTGTTTCCATGAGGATACTATCAACTAAGGAAATACAATGTGTTTGCATTGTAACTTGCAGTTCCACTTCGCATGTGGTGGCTTACATTTTACCAATATGCATCCTTGAAGTCCTTGTGCTGGCTCCAGGTTATCATAAGAAGAATGAATTGTGTAGAAGAGATCTTGGCTGCCTTCTTTCACCAAGATTTGGGAGTCCTTCAGCAACAGTACAGAATATGGCATGAATGGATGGAGTGGGAAAGGGGTTTCAGGTGGCTAGCCATGTTGGTCTGCAGTAGAAGAGCAAGATTCAGGTCCAGTAGCACCTTAATGCCAACTAGAATTCCAGGGCATGAGCTTTTGAGAGTCAAAGCTCCCTTCTTCAGGTATACTTCTAAATGTATCTGAAGAAGGGAGCCTTGATTCTTGAAAACTCATACCATGGAATTCTAGTTGGCATTAAGATGCTACTGGATCTGAGTGGGAAGGGGAAATCAGAAGAAATATCCCCCTCAATACTGCAAAAATCTGTGTCCAAATTAGATTATACATACGCAGCACGAGTCAACTTCTGCAAATTTTCCCTCCCACAGAAGCCCACTGTGTCACAGTATCTGACGACATACCAGCCTTCAGAACAGCAGAAAGATGATTCCCTCTGCTTGCTGTCATTATGATCGCATCCTGTATATTGAGAAAACTCAGTATTTCAAAATATCTGCATATATTTATCTATTTCTTTGTATGTAACATGTCTCTTAGCAGTCATAGACATTTATTATGCACACAAGTGTGTCTGCAATAAACAGATAATTTAGAGCTGCCTCATTAAGACGTAGTGCTAGAGATCTCCCCCAAAGTACAGACCAAATACAGTGGGCTGCTGGGAAGCAATAATGTGTATGTAAAGCACCCTTTGCCTCCACTGCTCTCCTAAAGAACACATGTTCCAGAGGAGTAGCAACAGCTACTACGCAAGCTTAAGGGCAACTTCCAATGCTACATTTTAGTGATGTGCTTCCTGAGTCAGTACACAATGAACTTAACAGTGTTACTAACAGTGCAACCCTAACTCCTTAGACTGGAGTAACTCTGCTTAGGATTGCACTGTTAAGAAACTTGGTTTGGCAGTAACAGAAAAGATAGCTGATATTAGGGACCAGAGACGAACAGGTGATATAGCAGATGGAGAGTTTCATAATGAGCTTCTAGTTATGTGACAAGGGAGGAAGCATTTGTAGAAAAGCATGGCTTACTCAGAGTACAACAATAACCTTCAAAACTTTTGAGAAATAAAATGTGCAAGCACATTTATGGCAAATCAGCATTACTGAATAAATTCACCATAGTCTCATCTACTGGAGAGTGAAAGTATGCGAAGTTACTCCAGTCTAAGCCCACTGCAAATAATAGGCTTGAACTGAAGTAACTCTTTATAGAATTGCAGAGTTAATGCGCTAATTATTGCAACTTGACTGCTGATAAGCCCAGGTAGCTCACATGTTTCAAAGAGAAAATTATTCAAGTTCTGTTATTTGTATTTTAGGGCAGAATGGTAACTGTTTGTATTTTGAAAAACCAGTTAAAAGTTTTCCCCCAGAGAACAGATTTGACTTTTTAAATTAGACCCTTGACACGATTTCCTTTTGTACAAAACTCTCTGGCAATTATGCTATTTCATTGCAAGCTTCTGGCACATGCCTTCAGGGTGAACACATGTTCAGCATTGTGCACGTCGAACTGGTGAAATGTGATAAGATCGCTTTCCTGCTAGCTTTTCACCCAATCTAAAATTAAAGCACTATTTGTTTGGATTTTTTTTTAAAAAACAACCCTCTCCTTTATAGTCTTTCACTCTAGAGTATTTCAGGCCTGACTGGAAACATACCTGGCCAGCAGAACGCTGGGATTTGCCAGCCCTGTGTCTCCCATGCTTCACCATCTACCTCCATATGGCATTAATAAAGCTGCAAGTTGAATTTTCTGGGGTTCTATGGCACACACAGGATATGAATTACTGTAACAATGTGTTTCTAATTTTTCTCCCACTACAGGCGATGAAATCAGGTAGTGTTACTGTTATTCTTGCTTCCCAAGTTTATCCTCCTCTGTATATGGGTAAGTGGAGTTATTACCAGTGGGGATGCTGATCAATAGCTCAACACAGTCTTTTGTTGTAAGATTGCTTATACAAATATTTTTGGAACTTTAATAACTTCCTTTCAATTATTTTTGCAACTTACAAAAAAAGAAACGTGCAACTCTTGCAAGACTTCGAAAGTGATGTTTTGGACAACAGCATGCCACAGAATCCTAAATTAAAACTACAGTCCAGATACTCTACAACATTCAGCATTATATAAAATCACCATCTTTGAAAGGATAGCTCAGTTCTAAACAAACCTTGAAACATATGCCTTGCCTCAGAGCAGCTCCCTGCTCTTGCAACTATGCAAGTATTCAAAAGAGGGTTTTGTTTCAAATGATCCTATTCCTTACTTCTATACATGCATATATTTTCCCCATACAAACAGATGGAAAATTGTTTTGCCAACCACCATGGCCTATGAAGGCAAATCTCAACACCCTAAATGGAACAGGTCAGAAAACTTTTAATACATCAAGGACTGAACATTCAGAACGGATTAGAAAGCACAACCAAAGCTCCTGGCCTCTCATGCACAGTAAGCATTCTCTAAAAATGTGGCTTCCAGTCTTTTTGGTATACAAGTCCAAATTTACTTGGTATGGTAACCCATCCAGGGCTGCCCAAAGTTTTTTGACACCCTAAAAAAACCAAGACCTTGGTGCCCATCTAGTTCAGCATTCCACTTTCTACAGTACAGATGTTTTTGAGCCCACACAAACATCCCTTTCTCTCCTCTTGCTTTTCTGTATACTGAACAGCTCCCACCAAGCCTTCTTTCCAGCTACTACCATAAAGTTACTAGTTGCTAGACAGATTAATTGCCCCCATTATTGTCACAAGGGAGGTAGAAGATGAGAATGTAAGAAGGTGACAAGGAGGAAGCAAAAAGAAAGGATGCAAAGAGCTGGAGCAGCCATTAAGGAGGGCTGGCCTGCAACCCACTTTCAGAGGCTCTGCAACACACTTCTCTGTCCTGGCCCACGGGCTGGGAAACACTGCTCTAGGACACTATGAATCCACTTATCCACACACAAAGATTAGCACATCTTGGGACTCTTTAATGGTAGAAACTCAAATTGAACCAAACTACCTAAAACATTTAATTGCAGATGGGGGAGAAAGCAAACACTTAAATGGCCTGAGAACATGCAAGCTGCCAAAGCCAGTGGTTCTCAGACTGCAGGTTATGACCAATGAGTTGGTTGTGACTCCCTTACAGGTGATGCTCAAGATTCAAATTTGTGAGTTGGACACAGAGTTTTGGGTTCCTGACCCATGCTTTGGTGCCTTATTACCAGAGAGGACAGAGAGTTGTTCATGAACTGGCCTGTTACTGTGTTGTGATTTGCTGGATGTTGGTCACTTGTACGGTAAATAATTGATGTTGATGCCATCTGCCTCTAAAGTACTGGAGAAGCACTCTTGACCTCTCCCCTGCCTTGGCATTTAGCCTGCTATAACCCTTTGAGTGTCGGGCAAACAAAAGCTGAACTTTTATCTCCTTATAGGGGAAAGAAGGGTTACAGTGTTGAAGAATAAACTAAACACAATTGTAGCCACCTGAGACTTAACCTGGAGATAGAGTTTCCTTATAGGGTAAGACATTACAGAACACACACTGAATCAAATCGTTGGTCCATCAAGGTTAGTATACAGACTGGCAGTGACTCTTCAAGGTTTCAGGTAGAGATTTATCACATCACATTCTTCCTGAATCCTTTTAAACTGGAGATGACAGGGATTGAACCTGGGGTCTTCTGCATGCAAAGCAGAGACTCTTCCACTGAACCTGGGCCCCTCCTAAGAGCCAGCCACAAACTGTCACTCTAGAATACAAGGGTAAGACAAGATTTCCTCAGATTTTCCAACCTAGTTTAAAAATTCTGGAGCTCTTACCATTCAGAGACCTCAATCCGCCCCTTAGCTGACCTCTGCCCAGGAATACTAAGTTAGAACTTACAAATCAGTGTGTCTGTCTCCATAGGCTACCACTCTAGACCCAGGCTGCTGCTTCCTAAAGTCAAACTACAAGATAGAGTTACTTCTAACCTGCTGTCAGAATGTCTAGAATCTATTTGAGGAAAATGACCATCAAATGCTTCTTTTCTTCTACCAACTCCACTCCCCATCTCCCTATAAGGTTTCCGAGGGCCATGATTAGCTGTTTCTGGTTTCTCCACTGCACCAACAGGATGAAAAAGGAATTGGCTGATAAGGGGATGTACTTAGCTGCGTTCATCACAATGACAACAGTCACAATTTACACTCATTGCCGCCTGGAACCTTGCCTGTAGCATTTGGGTCCAGTCTGAGCTCTGGTCTAAGGTACTATGGTAGTGGTCCCAAAAGGTAAAATTTTGAAGAGAGTTCCAATTTAAAAAGTTTGAGAACTACTGATTTAGTCTTTAGTTGCTGTTGGGATGAAGCAAGGGGCAAATCCTTAAATGACCCTTTCCCCACTGCCAGGCATCATAACTTGAATGAAATGAGGCAGGAAAAAAAGAGGGAGAAACACCTCTGAAAAACCAAAACACTGAGGGTAGTCAGTACCAGAAGTAACAAAGAAAAAAGAGACAAAGGTCCTGAATGGTGTGTAAATGAATAATTATTAATCACAGGGACCTTTGCCTTCTCTGCTGTCACAGCTGCATACTGATAGGTGGATTGCTGGAACCTTCTGAATCGTTATTGTTTCATGTTTTGTTTTTCTATAATTGGCTGATACAATAAACCAACAACAATGCCAGTACAAGGTCAGAATGCAAATTAAAACACTTCTGAAGAAAATACCAAGATATTGAAGTGGGACTTAATTAGCCGGTAGACTATCAGTTGTTCTGAGTTGTTCTGCTAATTGTTTTGCTATGGGTACTGCAAGTGTTTTGCTTAGTGTACTGTAAAGTTATTTTGTTCACTCGGCTATAATTGCTTTTTCACATTGGATGACATTCATATTCTCATCATAATTAGGTTATCAATGTCTGCATGTTTTATACTCTGAGTGGCCCTCTGCAATTCATAATATTTACACACTATTGAGGGTTTTTGTCTCTTTTTTCTTTGTTACCTCTGGCACTGACTATCTTCAGTGTTTTGAATGAAGTAAGGAACAGGCTACAAGAATGGTACCCAGTTCAGGACTGGAAGGAGTAAGGGAGGAAGTGTTTCAAAATGGTGCTTGTTTCCCTCTTCCCTACATCCTGATGAACACGACTCATCTTTGAAGAATGGCATTCTAATTTTTTTAAACTATAAAATA
Organism: Eublepharis macularius; assembly: GCF_028583425.1. Lineage (NCBI taxonomy): Eukaryota > Metazoa > Chordata > Lepidosauria > Squamata > Eublepharidae > Eublepharis > Eublepharis macularius. The sequence continues at coordinate 21,833,828 of NC_072798.1, forward strand.
CATTTTACAGCACTTCCAATAGTACCATAGGCCTATTAATCCTCTGACAACACCCTTACATACATTACATATGAGGTATATTTCTACCCCAAGCCAAATTTCAATGTATCTTGGGGTAGAAAAAGTTCTACAGAACTGTTTGTGGTGGCAGAAATCATTATTTCACAGTACATAAACATCCAGAGCTTGGAAACACCCTTTGACATGAGACAGAATTTTTAAAATATAAATTCAGCCCTCCCATTTTTATGTTGAGTATATTGAGTTATTTGTTTAAAATTTGGAACAACAAAAGCTATGACTTGAACCTAGGATATTGGACAACTAACAAACTTTAATGAATTTTAAAGAAACATTTTTTAAAAATCTAAATGTATTAATTTCTAGCATTTTTGATGCTTTAATATTTCTATCCCATGAGTATCTCTGCAGTGAGATAAACAGTCTCCAGGTTGTCGAAAAGGGTCTTCAGGCTGTCATAAAGGGCTGCATCTCTGCAGAACACATACATTGGTTCTCTAGATCAGAGTTTTCACAATGGACTCCTACAGTATTTTACATGAATGTTACGTTAGCTAGATAAAAACTACTCCAATGGCAAACTACAAAGACTTCTGAGGTGGTTGTTCTTCATTTACAAAAAACAAACTGTATGTGGTAACTGACTGTATTTGAGACACTGTTTACTATTTATAGGTGACTGTCTTAAGAGGAAAAATTTTTAAAGCTACTTTTCTCTTCATTTTGTCAAAGAAGTACAACTTGGTAGGATACTTCAGGGGTTTAACTGTGATTAAATTTTCTCATTCTGTTTTATAGAACAAAACTGGGTTTTACTGTATCAACAGTTCAATTTTAGATCCATCGGACTAATAAAATCCTAAAATTAACATACTGACCTTGAGGTGAGGCTGAAGCAAACAGCAAATCCATGGTAGGAAATGTGAAAGAGAAAGTTAGAGAACGCATTAATGAAGATAAACTCAACAGTTCAAGAAGAGAGACAAAGAAGCAGCATGGCATTAGAGAGCAAGACAAGATGGAAAAAAAGGCAAGGCTCTTTCAGTCAAAACCCATCAGTGTGGCAGGCTTCTCATCAACAAAAAGAATCACCTAATTAGATTACACCATTCTACATAAAAGCAGTGCTCTATATCATTCTTTTGATTACACTGCTGTTGTTCCAAGAAAAAAAATGTATCTTCACTTTGGACATTTTAGAAGATGTACCAGAAAGTAACCATTTACTGTCCGAGGATGGTTTTTATAAAATATATATATGTCTTAGCAAGGAGTCAATTCTGTGAATCTTGACAACTTTATTTAGGCTGCCTCCCTCTCAAGTTTAAATTTTATCCCAGTGAATTATCTTAATTTATATCTTAATGACAAAGCCAACATCAAGTGAATGTATACAATGCAATCCTTTGTTATTGTTCATAACAGGATTTCATTATTATAAACTATGCTTACATTTGTTTTCATAAAATTGTTGCCCTAAATCAGATATATTCATCTGTGTCATGAGGTGCAATCTAAAGTACAATAATGAACATGCTACTTTTAGACAGCACTCTCCAACGCTACTGAACAGTAGATCAGCTAAAAACTACCTGTTGGAGATGACTGCACAGTAACCAGCCTCATGAGTTCATTATTGCCCTTTTGGTGTCGATTTCAATACCCTGCTATCAGAGACATCCAATCTATGGTCAATTTCACTGATAAATATGCAATCCACAGACAAAAGTCAAAGAACTTGGAACCCATCTGGAACATTATCTTCTCCTTTTTTCTGGTTGCAAAACAGCTTTGGATCATTTCTGAGACACACAAACATAGTAGTCATAGTTACATGTTCTTCTCTTTTCCCTCAATAAAGCTGATTGGCAATCTGATGCAAGTTCCTTTGTCTAACATTATTCTGCTTGTTGCTAGTAGACCACTCACTTTAGCATATAAAATGTTCAAGGGCCAGCTGAGGCAACATATGTGCAGCCTCTGTTAAACGGACTTTAAGGTATCCATAAACAGTATTCAAAAAGTATCAAAAGAACAGCAGAACATTAATTTTATAGAACATACATTTATTGAGTTATTCTTTGTTCTCTACTCAAAAAAGGTTTCTACCATACTTAACAGCCACCGGTGCAACTCCAAACTAAATGGTAAAATGAGGCTATATCTAACGCTTTCCTGGCGGAAAGTGTTAGATAGTTTCCTGGGGGTAAAGTGTAGATGACTGGGGAAGGCAATGGCAAACCACCCCATAACAAAAGTCTGCCAAGAAAACATCGTGATGTGATGTCCCCCCACAAGTCAGTAATTACTCATTACCTGCACAGGGGATTACCTTTACCTTTACCTATCTAACACTTAGCTCTTTTAGATATGGTCAAAGTACCAAGTATTTAAAAACCATATTTCATTTCATGTGAATGTGCCTCGTTTTGAAAGGAGTTCTGCAAGATTAAACAAAGTTCACTGGAATCAACCCAACCTATTGTTCAAAATGGAAGCTTGCTGTTTCAAACTGATGTGATTAGAACAGATGGTGGATCTCAGGAGAAGTATTAATTTTGGGCTAGTATTAATTTACAGCTACTTACTGCTTACTAGAAATAGAAATTTCACTGGTGGCAAGGAAAAACACAAATCAGGGAAGTTCAAGGATGCAGGTTATTTCTAATTATATTAAGGGACATACATATCTGAACAGCTAGTGGAAACATATGTTTTTGTCAACAAAAACCAGAAAGGTCTAGTAAGATGTGCCTGATTCACTTAAAATGTCATACTGCTGAGAAAAGAAATGCTACCTAAGTCAGGGCTACAAGACTTTGTACTGACACTGACTTGAGAGCTGGTGAGGAAGAGTTAGCAAGCATGGAAAGCTCATGGCATGGTCATTCAATAAAACCTTGACAAAAATTCTGTGGTGGACTGCTTTATAACATGCTAAAAATGGCAGGGCACCATGAAGATGTTTTTGTGACTGCACTTACCTGCATACCTTTTTTTTACCCTCCATCAGTGAAATTGACTTAAATATAAAGGTGCAGGCAACTTTCCGCAAACAAAACAAGCAGGATAGACAGAATGAGACACCTCAAGTTACAAAATAACGCTACCTTTACGGCAAGCAACCATTTCTCCCCAAGCACACATGCAATTCACATTCCTTACAACCTCCAGAAGCAGTCCCTCTTCCAAGTCTCCAAAGTATGGAGTTCTGAGACAGTATTATAAATGGAAAGTAAAACTGTATCACAGTGGTACTAACAAATTTCTAAATAACATGTCCAAAGCTCAAAAATCCCAATCATTTCACTATTTCAGTGTATATTCAGGAATATATATTTTTGAGCATACTATCCTCAGCAATTTATCCTCAGACATTTTTTTTATTTCACTTGTTTAGAAGTGCTATTTCCATTTCTATATCTGTAGGAGCACAGGAGTAGAAATCCTTACATCTAGCATGAAAAAGGATCTCTGTGAAATACACAGAAGATAATGGACACCAACCAAGAAGGGTTTGATTAACATGTCTTAGCTTTCCACCTATTTACCGGTACAAACATAGCACATGCCATGTCTCTCCACCCATCCTAGATGAGGTTGTCCTGGTTTTGCTTTCTTTTAGCCAGAGGAATAGTTAAGCTTCGTAAGCAGAATATTAGTCTTTTCCTTTTAAGTGAAAGCAAAAAGAACCTACTGTGTTTTCATTCCAGATTTTGCTTTTTGCTTCATTTCAATCTGCATGGGTAGAGTTTATTTTTATTTCATTCTTGCTGTCATACAACACTAGCAAACTAAGAGCCAATGTGCCACTATACTACACAACGTCCCACCCCCCATCTCTTTCCTAATGAGCATGGAGATTCAATTTATTCACAGTGCAGAGTAACAAACACTATTAAGGATCAGCAGTGCGGTACAGAATTTAGCAGAATAAACTGCTAAAAGATTCACCTCTAGTTAAACAAGGGCTGTAATTTTTGAAGTTGCTTTGCATTTGACAGCTTTAAAAGTAAAAGTATTAAAGTTGTACCAATATTATGGCCACACTAAACACATGTGCATGTACTTCTGCCTGCATTCATCCCTGATTCTTCAGGCTTTTCATTTTGCATTTATGTCAATCTGGAAGTTCCCATGTATTCTAAGGTGGGCTTGTTGGTAAAATGGGTACATGGCGGTGGGGTTGCAGTAGAAAAAGTAAGACTTGGAAGTAGATATGTGCACGTGGAAGTTCTCCAGATGCTCGTGGTGGACCTCTTTCACATATTTTGCCCAACAGCCTGGATCCTATTTAGCATAATCAGAGAGGTATTCATGGAATGGAACTTTCTAACCTTAACCCAACCCTACAGTATGCTGTGCTATCCAATATCACAACCCTGGGGTACATGGATCCTCAGGGAGAGAGAGAGAGAGAGCGCGCGCGCACATCAGGTACACAGCATATTGTAGCATTAACCTTCTACAACTGTACTAACAATTTGTGTGAAGACCAAATTGACCCATTAAGGGGACTAGTTACCCCCCCACTCTTTATTTGAGGAAGATGAGTGATAGGTAACCTGAAGGAATTAAGCACATGCATATATAAAATATCCAGACATTTTGAAGCCACTGAAAAGAAACAAGGTATTTTTTGGAAAAATTGAAATCCAGGAGGAAATTTAGATCTATACAATACTTGCTTTTCTATCAAACCCAAACTTATTGTATTTATTTAACAATATAAGATGCACCATTGATTTAACAATTTAAGATGCATCATGAATATATTTTAACTGAGAATTCATAGGAATACAATCATGGAAGAGAGGAAGGAGTTTTAAAAGAAGCACAGCTTTTCTAACCCTTATGACACACTAATGCACAAGCACAAATACACTGACTACAGCAAATCCCAGCAGAAATTGCAGCCAGTTAGCAGGAAGCAGCATTCCACCAGCAAGTAACAATAGCCTTGTTATGAACTCACTTTCCTAAAAAGTCCCATACAAACCCCCCTACAGGCTGCGGTGCAGAGACAGACACCTGGTAAGGGGAGGACATTCTGTGCGAAGCGTGACTTCTGAGAAATGGTATAGTCAAAGAAACCAAACACATAAAAACAATCCAAGATAACCAGAAATGACAGAGAAAAGAAATGAGAGAAAGAGAGGAAAACACAAAAGAAAAAAAATCAGAGAACTGCGGGATGACAATACAAGTAGTTAGTAGGAGGAAGTGGACAGCCAAACATTTAACATGTGAGCAGAACTGCATAAAAACAAAGTAACTGACAAATAAGTTAGCTATTTAAATTGAACCTATTAAAATGTTTTAGTTTCTTCCAAAGGAGCTATGAAGTAGCCTCTGTTAAGTTAGCATTTCTTTATTGTGCCTATTATATACTTATTGGCCTTTCACTTTTGCCATTGATTTCCTATTCTTCCTGGGACACAACTATGGAAAACTCCTTAAAAATTTTGCTCCCTCAGCTCATTTTTTTCTTCTTCCAAAGAAGGAAAAGGCAATCTACAGTAAAGGAATAGATTGGTTAGCTTCAGCCCTACAGCTACTTTTTACCAATAAACCATTCTGATAAACCTAGTAAAATGTGTAAAGAAATACAGTATGCCTTAGCAAATGGACAGCGTTCCAGAATCATGGAAAAATCTCCTCCTGTGCAACTAATACACAAGAGCATTCACTGATGTGAAAAACAGAAGGCAATGATTTTTCTTATCACTTGCAGAACAGAAGGATAGAACAGCAAAGGAACACCTTAAATAATTCAATATACTTTTCTTACCAATACGAAATGATATAGGATTCTCCAAATGTAACTAGAGAAGTTACAGTGGGTCATCAACTTCACCCAGCATTCACCCTGCATGATTGCAGGTTACATTCAGAAGGAAAAATCCATTCACATGAAATAGTGGAGGTTATATTGTACTCAAAAGATTTGAACATGAAAAACATTTTCCTTTGTAGGCACATTAACAGAAAGACCCATCTTGAAGAAGTTGAAAAAGGAAGGTATCGCAGGATCTGAGGAACATTTTAAAGTGATAAAAGGACAAGGAGATTTCAAAGTATCTCAAGTATGGGAAATAACGGCATTTTCATCAGTGACCAGCATTAAGGAGGAAAGATTAAGTGTTCTGCTACAACATGCTCAGTTTGGTGTTGAAGAAATATTCTGGAGGGTCTTTCAACAATGAACAAAGAAATGTGCAGGGAATTAGATATGGGAAATTAGCCTACAAATCAAGAAAAATTCTAGTAAGTCTAGAAGTTTAGTATTTATATTTCAATTGTTCCAGCAGACATATTGAAAGGAAGAGGAACATTTTTTTCCTTTTGGCAATCAACTTGCCACCAAAAGAAAAAAAATAAAGGTTTTATTGAAAAACATTGAGGGAAGAGAGAAAAATAAAAATGAACTTTCAAAGTTCTCTTCTGTTTCATTTAAAGAGGAAAAAAATTCAGTCAAGGAGAAAACCTGAGCAGGTGATCTAGTTCAGAGGTCAATTTGCCCATGTTTTTCTTAATTAGTTGAGAAAGTTGTTTTGGCACATTTGACTAGATTCTAACACAACATAGAAGAAGACCCTGAGAAGGTCTAAGGCCAGGTAGTTGCAGATGCATGGAATATCTGTGCAATATATTCCATTTAAGATTTCCTCCCTTGGCTATGAATAGTATCTTAACCAGTAGTTTACATAAATGTGGCCCATACTTATTTACATATTCTGCATTTAGCTCAGTTTTAAATTATTAAGCCAAGTGAACAAATGGCACAGATGTGGGACATGTGCAGCCATCTTATTTCCAGGATTAATAAATTCACCAAGGAAAATTCTACTCAGGCGGTGGTCTCAATCTATGTGATTTTCCTGGCATTTGACACAATGAAGTTGAATCCATATGAAATAATGTTAAGGAAATCTACTCCGGCCAAAGAGGAAAAAGTAGTGCACTACCAAGTAAAACAGCCAAGTAAAGAACCTCCACAATACACCTTTTAAGGCAATTTATTTACTGCTGTTCTAAGATGCCAGGAGTTTAGAGCCACTTTCCAGGAAATGAGGGGCCAAAAAAATGGCTAGTGTCTCTCTTCTACTTCCCACCCAAAGTTTCCATGATTTCCCTTGTGACCAATGCCTAGTTATCCAAACTTAATAGAACTACAACACATTACTCAACTCCTTTTAGCTGAAAAAACTGGGTCTTTTTTCTGAATCCACATTAAATAAAATGTAATTCCAAGAGGCTAAAATCCTGTTTCAAACCTCTAAAGTAGTATCTTCTTGGTCTGGACCCATTATCTTCTCATACAAGGAAAATTAGTCCTTACATCAAAATACTTATTAAAGGTACTTGGCATAATCTTTGTTAAACATTTTACAGGGAACAAGACTGAATCTGCTGAGTTTAGAATATATGCAGTTTTAACTACTACTTTGTTAACGTATGTCAACAATAAACAATTTTCTTCCAATTGCTAGTTATTTCAGCACGTTGGTTTCACCTATTTACACTAATTTAATCAGTTTATTTTTCTGAACAGTCAGAAAACCACAAAGTATTTTGAAATTCTTAACATCAACCTCCTTTACATTAGAGTTCTTACAAACAAGAAGTTGGATGTCCCTTTCAAATAATATACTCCTCTCACCTTTCAAGTTCTGCTATCTTCTTATCTTTATCATTCTTCTCATTTTCCATCTCCTTCAGGATTTCCAGCAGACGATCCACCTCTGCTTGAGACTTAGCAGATTCTTCCCTGTACCGTGCCACTTCTCTCTCCAGCTGCTGAAACTGGTCACTCATTTCTGGACTGGCCCTGGCCTCCAGTGTTGCTTCGTGAGCCTGTAAAGATAGAACCCCAAGCATTACTCTTCACAATCATAACACAAAAAACCCATTCTGATCTAAAGCAGTTTTCTCTTAACTCATTCTCAGGAGCAGGAAGAATGCTTGAGAAACTGTAAATTACTTATTACAGGAAAAGGCCAATTAAGGGAAAAGCCCCCTTCAACAATCATAACCGAAAGAGAAAGATTATAGCTGTTCCAAGAATTACTTTAGTCTATATCAACGTTAATCCCCTATCCTTTATTTTTCCTCAACACCTAAATACTGGTGTCAATAGGAGTGTAGAAAGTTAAACTTTCTCACTGTGTTTCCCTGCACCAAGCCAGGGGCAGGATCCAAAATGTCACAGGCAGTATTCTGCTCTCACAGGGGCTGTTTAGCTCTTCCTCCCAGCCACAGCCCCCAATGCCATTCAAGGCCTTTCCTGATGTGTACTCAATGAGCCTTGCAAATTTCATGTCCGTCCATGCATGAAAGCACTTCTCTCTCATTAATAATCACTTGTGTATCCCAGGTCACGTATTTCACTGACCCCACTGCAATACACAGTTAGGTGCTGGTGCTGCTGCCAAGCAAGATGGATAACCAGTTTACTGGCTGTAATCAATTCAGATATCTAGCAAAAACAGAGTGCATGCTGTTTATTAATTAGACACGGGAAACTGTATTAGTTCCTTTCTACCAGAGGCAGGAGGCTGGGAATATCTTTGCCAGTTGCATTAGACCTAAGGTGCCTGAGCTGAGCATTTCCCCCCCTCTCCTTTGCAAGTATTTAGTCTGGACACAGACAGAGTTGTGAGTATCTAGAGTTGTGAGCCAAAGGAATCATAATCCTTAGTTGTTGTCAGGTGGCCTGTGACCTGTGGCCCTGAGGGAGCTGTACTAGAGAAAATAGCAGCAGCCCAGGATGTTGGGACATCATAGCATATGTCTTTCTTTGAATTTTTGCATTTCTTTTTGTGAGCTGCTTAGAATCTCCACATGTGGAAGAAAACCAAGGTATTAATGCTTCAATAAATAAATGAAATAAATGTGCAGGTAGCAGTGTGTGTAAATAGCTTCTCATACACAAAAAACTAGCACCATCCAGGAAACAGGCCCTTGTCCAGTCTTCTTCATGATATGGTAGTTTGTTTTGTACAGGAAATTCCCCTCTGCAAGCAGGAGAGTTGCATCATGTGACATTTCTGAAAGTACACCTCTGCTTTCAGATCTACAAATGTAGATGTTCACATTATTGAAAAGTAATTTACTGTTCCAATAACAGAGTATGGGTAGGACAAATTTAATCTTAGCAACTAAGATATATTACAAATGAGAACATTGTTTTGTAAATAGAGAGGAGTTAGCTGTGTTATTCTGTAGTTGCAAAATAGTAAAGAGTCCAGTAGCACCTTTAAGATTAACCAACTTTATTGTAGAATAAACTTTCAAGAACTACAGCTCTCTTCATCAGACAGAGCTGTAGTTCTCGAAAGCTTATGCTACAATAAAGTTGGTTAGTCTTAAAGGTGCTACAAAACAATAAAGTGTCCAGTAGCACCTTTAAGAATAACCAACTTTATTTGTAGCATAAGCTGTTCCTAGAGATACATGCTGAGTTGTTTTAAACATCTCTCTTAGGATTTTAAGTAATTAACAAAAACCTAGGTAGCAGATTTAAAATGTTTTCAGGTCTTCAACACAGGAAAATAAATGCTACTTCACCTGCTACAAATTCATAGTGACTGGATAAGCATTCCAATACCCTTCTTCATACTGTCACCCATCTTTACTATGTAGGTAACTCACTGCAGTAATAATTTTATCTCCAAACCATCATGAGAAGCAGATAATTATTATTTCTGTTACACAGATGAATGATATAGCAAGTAATAAGCCCAGTATCAAAGAAGTCAGGGCTAGGGTCTGAAACCAAGTTTCTCACACTCAGTCATGACTACTCTGGCCACTAGAGCACTTGGGAGTTGAGACTGCCAACTAACTCCAAGAAAACAGTACAAGAGACTTAATGGGAAAGTATATATGTCATAAGAAATCTTAAGAGGAATAAAAGTACACTAACACAAAAGCTGGCAGCCTTTCATTACTTAGACATAGGCTGTATATCCAGTTCTCAGAGTGTTCATTTCAACAAAGTGCTACTCTATACCCATATATCAAAATGCACACTCTGGGCAGCTAGCTGGCTTACTTAATTTATAGAACTAACATTCCTAATATCTGTATTATTACACTATGAAATAAACTATATCCCAGAATCTAGCACACAACAAAAAAGAACAAAAAAATGAGTTGACAAAGAGAGCAAAAGAGTAAATTGCAAAGTGCTCTTCAACTGAAACCAAAACCAAAATGCCCTCCAATTCTAGGTAATCTGGGTCTGGGGTTCAGTGATAAAAAAATCCAGGATCCTTGATCCAGGTTAGAGAATCCCAGATTTAACCAGCCATTATTCCTTATGGGGAAAATGTTCGGGGGGGGGGGGGCTTTTTTAACAACCTCCATGAAATTTGTAGAGAAGTGACTTCTGACTGTACACTTAAGATCCTGCAAATTTCAGGAAGATTGGACCCCAGAGTCCAATTCTCTGGGCCCCCAAAGAAGCTGCTCCCAGCCACTCTCCATTGTTTTGTATGGAGGAAACATTTCCAAGGCCTTTAAACTTCCCCTTGCTCAGGACTCTCTGGTTCAATATTAAACTCAATTGCAAGCTTATTGTTGAACCAGAGAATCCCATGGAGAATCCTTTTACTGAAACAACAGGGGAAAGCTGGTTGAGCAATGGAGTTTAAAAGGTGGCTGCTGGTGGAGGCCTGAAGGGGCTCTTTTGGAGCTTGGATGGTATATCAACTAGGCACCCCCAAACTCATACCCCTAAGCTCTAAACTACAGCCAGACCAGACCCCTTAAGCAGTAATTTGTGAGATATTTCAGTCTCTGGGTTCCCCATGAGGTTGTACCCACATGCAACTAGCAACTCCAGATATAGGCTTAAATGAAATATCTTTTAGTTTATTGGTTACAGAGAGCATTGCTGAACATAAAGCACTCTAAATTCAGGCAATAGACAAGAAAACAAACCTTTCTATTGCTAAATAGCTATCTGTCTAAAAACACTTAAAGCTTGCTACCTCAGATTCTCTGATGCAGCTTCTTAGCTGATAGGATCTCACCATTAGGTTTGGCAAAGGAGTCCATTTTCATGCCATCCAACTTGAGGCATACTGATGACAAGAGGAATGGAAGCAACCTTCTCTCACACATAATGGTAGAGGAATCATGTTAGAGAAGGAAGAGAGAAGAGTATACTAGGGAGCCATCTTTTCAGGCCTGCCGACATCACCCTATCAACCAAGAGCCAATCAGGGCTCACTTGCTTAATTGGCATTGCTAGCCATGTGAAATTGGGAAATAAAGATAAGAACAGTGAGAACCAGATTCTGAAGGTTGAATCTCTAGGGAATCGGCAGAAATCTACAGGTGCTGGAAATTAACAGGGCAGCACATTTTTTTCTAGCTAGGTTGGCCTGCAATAACTTGCAGCCTGAACCGAAGTTCAGTTGCTCTTGACAAGAATTAAGGGCTTGGATGACCATTTTCCTTACAGGTGGGGAAGGAAGAGCAGAACAGGGTGGAAATCCACTCTGCTTGCTATCTCTTCCTCTGCCCTGCCAGCCCTTGATCAGGGGAAATAACAGTTAATTATTTATCTTTTGGAACACTTTACTCTTTTATGATATGATCAGTTTTTCAAACATTATTAGTCAAGCAAGCCTTTATTGGCATATATAAAATATAAAATTTTTAAATACAGAGACTCCGTACAAAATGAGATTAAAATACAGATAGGAGCAGGGCAACAGTGCAGCAAAACCAATACAGAATATTACTTGTCATGTCGTATAGCCATGGCACTGTAGAGAAAATTAGCTACTATTTCAGTTATTTCCCCATCTGGGTTGTCAAGCAGGAAGTGAACTTTAAAATCATCAGAAGACTGTGAAAGTTGGGCTAATATAGGATGTAGAAGATCCTGGCGTGGCGCCAGATAAAAAGGGCACTGGAGAAGAACATGGGAAACAGTTTCAACACAGTCCATTAAACAAGGACAACACCTGCTATAATAAGGAATCCCATGAAATCTGCCAGATAAAATGGCTGAAGGAAGAACCTTAAATCTGGCCAGAGAAAAGGCTCTACGTAAATTGGGAGCCAGGAGTTGGTAAAGGTATACTGCTGGGAAACTTACATTAGGGAAAATCCCCAAGTTTAGGGGAGAACAAGTTCTATTAGCAGAACTATAGTGTTTGTAACTCTAATCCCAAAAGACTGTATTTTATTTTTGAGAAGGCCTCAGACTCAGATAGCAGTGATAAAGATTCTATAGATAAGTTCAAGGAACTTATTTTACCTTCAATACAGGCTGACCAGCTAGAGTTGGCAAATTCTGATAATAAATGGTCCGCATAACTGGGGAGATCAGAATTAAAATGGAGTTTCAACCACTATTTAATAGTGTGAAGCCATGCCTTGGTGGCCAACAAATTTTGACCGCACTCTAAGCATAAGGCAGCATATGGAACGCACATAGGAACCCCCATGATCTTACGCAGAAAGTTAGATTGAACACGTTCAACTGAATTGTCAATAGCATCAATCCAGAGCGGGGCCCCGTGTAATAACTGAGCTCCAATTTTAGCATTGAAGGCTTTAAGAGCAGCAGGCACATATTGGTTACCTCGATCAGAAAAATAAAAGTGGGTTTTCAAACATTGTGACAGAGAAACTATTTGAAAAAAATTGTATTATGATTACTATTAAGGATGTGCACCTGGAAGAAAGTGTTTTTCATATTCAGATTTCAAGAATGGGTTCCATACCAGTATTCCAGAGCATCTGGGTCTCCTCCACACTGCGTTGGTATTCTGATTAAGCGACCCCCCCCCACCAAATTCTGAAGCTTTTCAGGTCCATTATCCCCTGTGAGAGGAATCTTTCCAGGGGGCTGAAGTGGTTGTTTTTCAACCAAATGACATTGAAATTGCAGGGAACCTAGTGCAGACTATTCGCCATAGGCTCTTCAAATTTCAAGTGAACTGGACCAAAGGGATCAATTCCATGCTTTCTCCGAGACAAAGAAACCAACAGCCAAACACACAAGTGCAACCACTTGCAAAGAGCCTCCAAATGCAAACAGAACCAAGAAGCCCAACAGTATAAATCTCAAACCAGAGAATCTCTTTCCATTCTACCCACCTTCTCCCCTCTACATTGCAACTCCACAAAAGAGCTCACCAATATACTGTGTGTGTTGACCAAGGAATATAAAGACACAAGTGTATACGCATGCAGAACAGAACACAACCAAATGGGGCAGGTAATGACCTTCCCGTTTGTCATGGCACTTACTGGCTTGGATGGGTGACTCAATAAGACTTCAGGATGCTAAGGAGAAAGACAGGAAAAGAAGGGAAGAATTGGAAAAGAACAATGTGACAAAGACAGAGAGAGAGAGAGAGAGAGAGAGAGAGAGATGTAACAAACAAACAAATCACCTTAGAAAAAGGTAACTGATAGTAGATTTAGGATTTTAATCTGAGAGATTTCAACGCTTTCCTCTTTGTCTGTTTCAATATCTTCTGGGTAGGAAACATATTTGGGTAATCTATTCCTACCTAGTACATACCAATCAGCAATTACAAAGCTGTTCAGAAAAAGAATGCCTTCAACAGATTAGTGTCATCATTTTATTTAAAACTTAAATATATTTAGGATTATGCATATCTGTCCATTTCAAATGTATTAGCCCATTAAGATTATGGAGAACAACATCTTGACAACATGACTGGGTTAAGTCCTAAAAGATCAAAAACAGCTTGATGGTCTGACATAATATTTAAATTAATGAATGTATGAATTGCTGGATAAAGAACTTGAAAAATTATGTTTGTGTACAGTGTGATAGAAGAGAACACCAATGAGGACTATTTCAAATGCTACATTTTCCAATACAAAAGGTTGTCTTAGTATAGGAAACCACGCAAACACTGGAATGATTGAAATGCAACACAACTGAGATTTTATGTTACGAGTGCAATCACAAGGCACGCTAAAATGCCCCATTTCTACATTAACAGCAACATACACTAATGCATAACTTCAAAAGTTATAAATACGTGAGTTCCTATAAAAAATGTGACGGCCCTGAAAACTGAAAAAAATGTGTCTTTTTACTCCCTCACCTCGTAGAACTTTTTCCAAATGGAAAAAATAGAACTTTGGGGGAACACTGAAAAAAACTTATAAAATATTTTCTTTTTTAAGAGTGAGTGAAATGCTTTTTAAGACAAGATTTTACTCACTTAAAATGTGTATTATGAGTAGTGGTGTGCATCACGAAAAGATTTGGGTTTCCCACTTCGGGTTTACCCACTTACTCACTTCGGTATGCTCCATAAAGATTCGGACCATACTGAAGTGAGGGAAGCAACCGTCCCCAACTGCACCTCCTCCCCCCCCCGGCGCAACCTCTCCACCCCTCACTCCCACCCACTTACCTGGCTGGCAGGAAGAGGGGTAGGGTAACCCAGTTGGGCGGTGGCGGCAGCAGCACGCGTGAGGCTGGGACGGCCTGGAGCCGGCTCCTCTGCTGCCACACCGCCTCCTCTGGGCCTGCAAGGCAGCAGGGAAGACCGGAGCCGGCTCCTCTGGCCCTTCCTGCCCCTCAAATGGCTGCCATTTGAGGGGCAGGAAGGGCTTTCTCCACGGCCCCACAGAGTGGTGGGGAGGGCCAGAGCCACCGCTGCTGCCGACGCTGCCTCCACTACCAGCGGCAGGGCCAAGGTAAGTGGGGGGTAGGGGGCTGGGGGGGATGTTTAAAGGGCCCTGCTGCTTGCAAGCGGCAGGAAAGGGGCTCTTTAAACTCAGCCCCAAAGCTTTCTGAAGCATTATGAATGCTTCGGAAAGCTTTGATTCAGGATTTCCTAATGCTGGCCCCAATTCGGAAATCCCGAATCTTTATGGATCAGGTCCAATTTGGGCATTTTATCTGAATCAGAAACCCAAAGTGCTTTTTATATACTATTGTTTACAGTATTTTTAAAGAAAGATATTTCCTACATATATCGTGAACAAGAATATTTTCATGCATATTTTTACTGTTTAAATGTTAGAGTTAATATGGTACGATGTACATGCTAACACATTATTAAAATGTTCAGTTTAACTTGATATCCAAATATGCCACTAGCCTGATTATGCAGAGCTGCATGACACTGTTTCTGTCCAAATTGCTGTAGCATAATGGTTAAGTGGCTGAGCTGCAAATCAGCACTCTGCTGGTTCTAATCCCACTGCTGCCATGAGTTCAGTAGGTGGCCTTGGGTAAACTGCTCCTCTCAGCCCCAGCTGTATAGTAGTGATAATAATAATATTGACTTTGTTCACTGCTTTGAGTGGGACACTAATTTGTCTAGAAGAGCAGTATATAAGTGCAGGTATTATTATTATATTTTCTTTTCATTCTACAAAATTCATATTTTCCGTTTTCAACTTTTGTGTTTTCCTGCTTCTCAGACAGCAAAACTAAAATGCATAGGCTAAGGTAGTGCAACTCTACTTTGAGTATTGGCTATATTTGTAATTTTGCTTGTAGAAAAGTAACAGTGCAATTGGAAGTACAGCTACTCCAACCTAAGCCTTCTGAAATCAATGGGTTTAGACTGGAGTAACTTTGTTTAGGATTGTACTTTAAGACATCTATGCTTTTAAATTACATCAATAAAAATGGTATTACATATATTTCCACTCCCCCACCCCGAAAAAGACCATGCCTTCAAAATTTCTAGAAAATTTACATCTCTAGTTCATACAGGAGAATCTGTATGAAATACCTGCAAAATGAAATGGATTAATTCAAAATGAAAAAATCATTTTCTATACTGGATGTCTAATCCTATTGACTGTATTAACTTACTCTGTGTAACCCACCTTGAGTCCTAGTGATAAAGGCGGACTGTAAATAATGTGAATAAATATTTAAGTTTATATCTTTTTGTAGGCTTGCACCTTTGTAGTTAATATTTACAGACATCAAAAAACTCAACAGGAACACATGACGTACATACAAAGCGATGAAATGAGGGAAACAATGAGGCTAGGCTTTTTGATCTGACATAGTACACTAGCTTCATTTGTGTAATAATTGTTTAACATGTAGATGGAAACATGAAGTCCCACAAGTATTTTGTAGCAGCTCAGTCCAGCAAACAGATACATGAAAACATAAAACTGCCTTACACTGAATAAGACCTTTGCTCTACCAAGATCAATACTGTCTACTCTAACAGCCAGTTGCTCTCCAGGGTCTCAGGCAGAGGTCTTTCACATCATTTACTACTTAATCCTTTCAACTGGAGATGCCAGGAACTGAACATGGACTCTTGTCACTGATCCATGTTCCCTACATGACACAGAGCTGCCAACTTTTCATTTTCTAGTACTACAAATATTCCATGTTGATGTTAAATCAAGAAACAATTAGGCCTTTAATTAGGGGTATAAAGGTCTAATTTAATTATATTTAAATTAGGCCTTTATACCGCTAATTAAAATACAATATGCAAATAGTTCTTTAAGGATATTGGGTCAAATAAGAAGTTTTTACACTGTTTTCACAAAAACTCAAAATGGTTTAATATAAATAACGCAAATATTTCTGATGTAAATAGGTAATTTGGAAATTCTTTAGTCTGCTGTTGGTGTTCCAAAGCATTTCTTCTTTCCATTCTGCCAGCTTCATTTGAATTTTTTAAGCATTACTCCTGACAATTTCATTTGAATGTCTTGCTATTTATAAGGAACCACAAATGGCCAAAAGAAACTCCATCTCTATTATTAATTTCAGTAAATGCACGAAACAAATCTTACCCCAAATGCTTTCATATATGACTAGTACCCAAAGACAGATAATGTGACATCAGTTCCTAAAGACTGAGTTCAACTGGGTAGTTAAGAGGGAGGGTAGAATCAGATTCATCTGACATTTAGGCAACCACTCCGATCTTCCTTCCTTCCTCCAGCCATTGAGCCCTGGCTTCTGGGGCACATTTGAGCCATTTGTTGAACCACCACCATCACCTCATCTCCAGCAGGTGGATAGAGTCAAACTGACCTTGCTTCTTGATTGAACTAATGATTATATCATGTAGCACAAGAAGGAGGCAGATCTGAATCCCAGCCTGATAATGTATACATGAAGCAGTGACACCATGAAGCAGCTTATCTACTACCTCTCAAAGACTCTGAAACAGACCCAGCCACAAGAAGCTCCTCAAAAACAAATGGAAGGATTCAGAGAATCTGCATCAGAAATAAGCACTAAGACAACATTCAGAGAAAAATGTATTTCAAGGCTTTCAAAATATAAGTAAATAATCTGATTTTTAAAGCTGGGTTGGATCCGGCCAGCTTTTTTACACAATCTCATCCATTTGGCCCCCTTACTACAGTCCATCTCTCTCTCATGCTTTTTGGTCCATGCAGGCCCCTTGGTCTTTGATATAGTCTTTTTGGGTGGTCAAAAAGGATCTCTCCTTCCTTTTCTCTAGTAGAAAAGCTGGCTGGATCCAACCCACTGTGTAGCTATGCACTGAATTAATGAATGTTTTATTAACATTCATTTTAGATTACCCTTCTTTTACCACCACACTGCTTTTATGATTATTTTAATTGCTTTTTTTTTACCCAGTCACATTGTGAACACATTCTAATATGCCACAATAAATATAAGTTGTTCAATACCTTTAAGCACAGCCATGTATGTTTTGTACTCACTCAAAACAGTTTAATTTTTCAGCTTAGTTATTATTGCCTCGCAGACATGAGTGCTCTGGATAACATACCCTGAGAGTATTTACTTTCCAGGGTGCTTCCATGTAAAATATAAAGGAATAAAGGCAGAGGGTTGCACATCCTCTTTCATACTTTCAATTATCATATGAAGAGGCGTATCTTTCCCCATGAACTGTAATCTCACCCAGAGTACATGGATCTTTCTTGGGGGGGGGGGGGTATACCTGCACACCCTTCACAGTATACTCAGAAGCATTGAAAGAAGATGTCTAACAGTGCCATCCTATAGGCTTAGAAGGGTGTAACTCGGCTTAGGATGCCATTGTGAGTCCCTCAATGTATCTTCTATTGTTACTTCTTTCTAGAGTGCAAAGTGAGGGTATCCATCACTGCTTCTAACCACTAACTCAAACAACCTACATGCTTACTTTTTACAAGAACTCAAAAGAAATAATTACCTGAATGAGGATCTGCCCAAGGAAGGTAGTAATTAAAAGAATGGTAACCCCTACAGAATGGATTTTCATATTGCATTTTCAAATGACAAGAATTTATAGTGTCTACCTTTTTCAGCTGAGATTCCAGTTTCAAACATTCTTCTTTTTTCTGTTCCAAGGCAATTTCCAGGGACTTCAACCTAGAATCTTTCTTCAGTCCTGACGATGCCAAAGATGAGGCATGCTCCTTCAAATCCAGCAATGCAGCCTATCACAAAAGGAACATAACTGCAAATGCGTAAAAGAGCATGCACAGAACTACACATTTCAGCTTCAGCATTTTGTTGTCACTTCATCCATCCATTTTATTTTGGTTTCCTTCTGGATCAAGACAATGGCAAATTGTGGCCGGTGCTATAAGAATGCACATGGAGTTACACCCCCTCTTCCCAATTCCTTGTGCATGGACAAATAATTATATAGTTCCAGATTCATGTCAAATCACATCCATGCAAAACAAGAGTCCAATCCCCAGTTTATTCTAGTTTACAGGAAAAGCACAAGTCAAAAATAGGGAACACTCCACCCTTCAGCTTCATTCATTAAATACAAACGAAGGGAATGATAGTAGCTCATCTGTGAATCTACCTTACACCGAATTCAGAGCTAGTGATGCATTTTAGCAGAAACCATATTGTAGTTGGAAAAAGAATTCCTTAAAATTTTAAACATTCAACTAAATGTATTCAATTATATGCCAACTCTATGATGCAGATAATTTAACTTACAGTAAGATACCAATTTAGAACCAAACAGACTGAATGCTACTCTTTGACAAGTTTTATTAATGCATTTCTCACATACATATATTTTCTCCATTTATACGCTATACGAGATTAGCTTCTATCTCACAGGATCTATTCAAATACAGCGATTTCATACTTGTTACTTCAGACTGGCAATTCTAGAGCCAAAAATCAGACAAATCCTTCCACCTTTTGCTGTTCCCTTCCACACATGATCTTAAAACTATAGTCACCCAGGTATCTTAATTCAGAAAAGTAGCATTTACTTTTCACTTGACATAAGAAGGACATTTGCTTAGGACATCAGTACTGCACATTTCATCTCTCAGGGCATTAACTTAATGAACCCTCAAGAAAGCTACTACTTTACCATCAACAAATATGTATAAATTTTGAATTTATAATGTTATCTAGGAGGCCCACCTCTTTCTCTGTCAAATCTCCTTGCAGGATGCTGACTTTCTCTTTTAGATCCTTAATATCTTTCTTGTTGTTGTCAATCTCCTCCTGTTTTTCTCGCTCATCTCTATCACGCTGCTCTTTAAGACGCTCAATAGTACGCTCCTGACAAAACAGAGTATTTGGTCAATAAAATCTCTGCTCCAAGCAGATTGAACAGATGCTTAACTCTGAGAAACCAGCTATACAACTCACCTCCACCCCATTACAAAATCATCCACCAGTTTGTGCCCAAACTTTACAGCCCAGAGTTGGTAATGTGATGGATAGGAAACTAATAAACTGAATCCAGAGAAGATTGTGGTACTTAGTGAGTAACTTGCTGAAACATGGAGATGATGTTCCATTGATACTAACAGAGTTGCACTCTGCTCAAAGATCAGGTTAGGAATACTGTTAGATTATATGGTGATTTATTGGACACACAGGTGGCACCTGCATCTTGCAGCATATTTAACCAACCATGGTTGCTACACCAGCTGTATTCCCTCCTGAATAAGAAATGATCTCATCACAGTTACTCAGAGCTTAACAACATATAAGCAAGATTCCTGTAGTGTTATACATGGGATTGCCTTTGAAAAATCTTCAGAAACTATTAACTGGTACAGAACAAAGTAAAGTTGTTAACAGCGAACCAAAGCAGATGGAGAACATCTCTGCATGGCATCCAAAGCCTTTCACTGTTTCTGGAGACAAACCGAAGTGCTGATTTAAATTAAAAACATCTGGAACCTGGGTATTTGAGAGACTGCCTACCTCCATAAGTACTTATTTGCCAGTGAAACAGTCATTAGAGGCCCCTTCCTTGAGAGCCCTTCTGAAGTGAAGGTGGCAATTTTCTGTGGCTGAATCCATTTATGGAACTTGCTCTGAAGTTTGTCTTTTGTCATCTTTTAGGAGCCAGGAAGCATTTATCCTTTATTCAAGCCTTTGACAGTTAAAGTGGATTTTTGATTTCATTCGCTCAGTTATTATTGCTGCTTTAAAGTTGCTAACTTTATTTTATGTTAATTGTATTGCTGCTGCCAGGGCAGAATCATTACTTTTTGGTAAATAAATAAGCAAGGACCATACCCATTTGAAACTGAATGTATAATGCAGTGAAGCCAGGTTCCATCAAGCTTTGAATTCTGTTTTGAACAGCAACCGGAATGGTTCTGGGAAGCTCACCAACTTTCCAGTTTATCCTAGCACCCTGTCTCTATTCTGCAAAAATACTACAAAGCTGACAGAGTAGACATCATTCAAATAACAGAATGATGGATTAAACTGAAGCAGCACTTGAAAACCTTTATTTTAATGTCTGTAAGCAAATAATATTCCTTCCAAAACAGTATCTCAAAACCCAGGTTTGCACGAATTTCAACTGATCTGAAGGCATGTTTTCTATGAATGAACGTAGCACTTGAGCCAGAAACAAGATTTATAATAACATAATAATAACATTCGATTTATATACCACCCTTCAGGACAACTTAATGCCCACTCAGAGCGGTTTACAAAGTGTTATTATTACCCCACAACAATCACCCTGTGAGGTGGGTGGGGCTAAGAGAGCTCAAGAGAACTGTGACTCGCCCAAGGTCACCCAGCTGGCTTTGTGGAGGAGTGGGGAATCAAACCCGGCTCTCCAGATTAGAGTCCCGTGCTCTTAACCACTACACCAAACTGGCTCTGTAGCCCCTGCTTAAGGTAAGCTACTAGCACTAAGAGAAGGTTCTCTCTCCTTCCAACAGCTAGAACAAAGAACAACAAAGCTCACAAATGAGAGAAACTTTACGTACTGAGAAAAACGTGGCTCCACCCACGCTTATCCTTCCTTCATACTTACCTTCTCTGCAAGTGCTTCCTCCAGTGTGGTCAAGGCAGTATCGGTGTTGCTGGTGTCAGCCTGCAAGGATTTCACTCTCTCTTTTAAGCTGCTCATCTGTTTTTCCTTGTCTCTTAACTGTTCCTGAAGATTTTCAATCTTAAAAAAAGACCAGTGAGGTAAGACCTACATGAAACACACACTTGAAACGCATTTCTAAAAACCCCACTAGGCAGCCAGCCAATCAGCCAGGTTTCTCCAAGTTAGTCCATGACACTCCTCTTTTCTTAGACTCCTTTAAAACTTTCTCACACTCTCATTTTTCTGGTCCAGCTTCCCATTTTTTCTTAGGTTCACGTGGTCTAATGTCAGCCTGAGAATGTTCTGCTTCAACATTTCTTCAATTCTGTATGGATGCTATGTCTTTGGAAATTGTGTTTATTTACTCTATGGCATTGTTTATGGAAATGTCCTTGAAAGTGACTGTACAAATCTTACACTGTGCAACCCACCTTGAGTCTCAGTGAGAAAGGCAGACTATAAATGACATAAATAATAATAAATAAATTATTGTGTTTGTATGCACATGTTTAATATTGGAAGGAAACATGTAGCTAAGTAGCTTTCCCTTTCAAATCTACAGAAGTTGTTCAGAGTCTTCCAATCTCTGCACGTATAGTTCAAAAGTTCGTTTGCTATAATTACAAAATACAAAAAAAAAGATATCACATTTACCCACTGTAATTGTTCGAGCATGCTGAGAACTGATTTTCCCAGAGCACAATATACTACATAAGGCTGGTGATTAAAACAAGGTACCATTATTAACCAATTAAAATAAACTTATCCAATTCATGGCCCAATCCTATACATATTTACTTTTTAGAAAGTGCTACTGAACTTAGGGAAGCTTACTCCCAGCTAAGTATGTGAAAGATCAAACAGTACATCTTTAACCAGTTGATGCCTCACACTACAGATGCTGTCAAGAAAAAAACAAATTACTAGAAATAGAATTTGGAGTTACACAGAAAGGGACTGATGTTGGCATCTGCGGCAGCAAGTTAGTCAAGCAGGAAGCTGTACAACTTTAACACAGGTTCACAACAAGGCTTTAGTTTAAACATTCAATTACATTTTCCAAGTCAGTGATTTATTACAAAGTTTAAAAAATTGCTGTAACATGAAACCTCTGGGGAAAATGTTGAGAGGACGGTCTTTATGCTAATTTTATGAAAGGAATGTCCAGCCAGCTACTATTGTCCTGTTTAATTCCAATTACTCAGGAGATTAAGCTGAAAACATAGGAAATGTGAGGGAAAACCATCAACCTTTCTTTAACAAGCATTGAACCTTTAAAAGCTCATGTGCTATACTTCCCACTGAGCTCTGGATACAAAAGACCACTCAAAGGAAAGTGCTTGAAAAAGAATGAGCAGGTTTGGCTGGTATTAACTTAATGAAATAATATATAAATCAAAATAATCTATTGGCCCAGTCTTAAAAATTACTATAAACCAAATATCACTACTATGGAGGATAATCTGAGAGCCAGTGAGGGAAGAATACACAGGTTCAACAGTGGTGGGGAGAGATAACTCTACGTACTTGAAAGTACTCTGGTAATGTAAAACCGAAAATTTTATATTGAAATTTATGCTATTGTGTTGAGAAGTGATTTTATTGTTTTATTTGCTGTAATTTACTAATTGCTGTAACCTGCCCTGAGCCTGCTTGCGGGGACGGCAGGCTATAAATTTAATCAATCAATCAATCAAAAGGATACCATTATAGATAACATATTAATATTTATATTATTGTGCGTGTGTGTTTGGTGTGGGGGTGCACAGGTCATGCAGCAGTCATGAGGCTCTTTTGGTTGATGATGATAATTATGTATGAGCTGCAGAGTGAATACCACTGACAAACTGTCATTGCACTTTGCTCACTCTGCCATGGGTAATGCTTTCAGGTTAGCTTTATTCTGTCCTTTGGAACTCAGTGATCCATTGTTTGTTTAGGAAGGCCTCTCTTTTATTTAGGTATGTGATTCACGGTTCCTAACATGTCTATATTTAGGTACATTTTCAATGGATCTGTGAAGGAGTATGCACTTATTCCTTGCAATGTGGTTCACTTTATTGCTACTGGGATTATTTCATGGGTAAAATTCACATGCTCATATTAAGTTATTATTGATTTTTTAAAACTGTACACTGACTGTCAAGATTACAATTTTTATCAGTTATATTTTTCTTATAACATTACAAATCCCAGACATACCAATGTACGACATGCACAGGGGTTTCTACATTGTTAATAAACTACTTTCTCACTGCATCATCCTTTTGTGTGTGTGTGTGTGTTCTCCTTTTTGTCTTGGTTCCTGGTGTGGCCCTGTTTTCTGGATCATGTTACTACTTTCTGGCAGGATTTCAAAAGCTGGAGCACGAAAACTGCCCTACTTGGAAAGCCTACCTTTTTCTGAAGAACATTAACTTTGCGTTCTTTCACATCTAGCATATCCTTGAGGTCATGAATCTCTCCGGCTTGAGTTCCTTTTTCCTCAGCCATTTCCTGAATCTGCTTAGTTTTTTTATTTAGCATTGTCTCCTTTTCTTCCAAACGTAATCGCAAAGCATCCACCTGAATCCAGAAATAAGAAACAAGACTTCAGTTACCTTTGACAAGAGAGTCTTTGGTCAACACAATGGCTGCATTCAGATGTCACAACAAGTTGTAGTCAGCACAGCAATTCAGTAGAAACACATCTTACTCCTGCTGCCTTCTCTTGAATGTGATGCTTAATCAAAAGCTTCATGGTTTGCTGCGTTGCCTAGACACAGATGCCTTAGCAAACTGCAGTTTGCCCTCCCTCTCCAGCCAAGACATAGTTAAAATTTTGCTTCAGAATTCTGGCATGAAGACAGTAAACAAGCTCCAATTTGCTAAGTTGCCTGCATTTGAGCGTCATGACAAATTAGAACTCAATTGAACTGGGAAGTTTTCAATCAAGTCCTAAGCACAGGAAGATGTGGCAGGAGAGAGAAAGGAAAGACTGTGGTTTGTATGCTTCTGAACCAATCAACAGTGCTCAACAGAAACAATCTTCTGACATAACTATATTCAGCCTGCACTAAGTTTTTACAAAGCATGTGTGCTGATTTAATGTACATGTGAAATCTATCTAATCTTTACACACAGGACTGTGGATGTAACACCAACAGTCAGTGTGAACACTATAACAGCCTTGCAAGTACATATAAAAAACCATCAAAAAAGCTGATAACCCCCTCAGTTAATCTTTCTGGATCTATGGCAAACCATTGAAATCCCTATGATTAAACGTGAACTATTAACGACCCTCTTAGTTGTAGCAAAAACTTTAGTAATGCTAAACTGGAACAAACTGACTCGGCCTTCAATCAACCAATGGTTTTTGAAAATATGGGACTTTTTTATCATTGAAAAGATAACAACTTACAAAAATCAGATACATCCCCAAGTAGCACACACTTCTATGAAAAATGGCTACCATTTTATGAATATGTAACAGGAAAAGAGCTACAGGCTCCTAGTCAGCTCTATCAATCAATATTCATTTCATAGCCAACCTAAAAAACAGATACCACAGTGCCAAACTATTATTGCTTACGTTTATATAAATATATTCTATAGTCTGAATGTACAACTTAACTTAGTATTTTGTATATATGTTCTAACATTCCCTTATGTTGATTATTGTTATCGTGTTCTTTTTGTATGTTTCATGTTTATTCAATAAAAATTAATAATTTAAAAAGCTGATAAGCAATAATTCTCAGACATGATCACATAATTATTTTATATCTATATAAATTGCATCACAGAATACTGTACTGTGGGGGTGGGGGCGGGGTAGGGAATCAGTAATTAGCCTGAGGAATTTACAAGCTATATTTTAACTATGGTGGAGATGACAAAAGGATAACATGGGACAACTTTAGGCAATTTGGGTTACTATATTAATTTAGTGTGATGGTAAAACACAAATTCTGAAGCTACTGCATAATCGTACCTGACAGGATTGCTTTAAAAAAGTCAATGAGTAAAAAAGTCAATGAGTACAAAAGTCCAGAATATGCCCCCCCCCCCCCCCCGCTCCGGGAACCCAATTATTCATAGAGAATTTTATGTTTAGGTTGGCAGCACAAAGATAACAGCACAAGAAAATTTTAAGTAAAAATACAGAGAGTTCCTGTCAGACTCTGTGAATCTTACCATATTCCTATTCCAACTGCACAACCTTTATAAAGCCAACGAAAAATGATGGAAGGTGTAAGAACAGCAAGAATACAAATTCAGTTAGGCAAAGATAGCCACTGAAGAGAACAGAACAATCTAAAAACCTATTGTGGAACACAAGTGACAACACCAGGCTACTTAAGACACCAAAAGAAACCCACTGACCTTTATCAGCTTGGCTTTCTGAAACAGTTTAAGCTAGTTAACTTGACTGTTAATCCTATTTGACAGTATCAGATTTGGTTCCTATTAGCTGAATTCATTACAAGGCCATCAGTCACGGTGAGTAAGCTGGCTGCATTCTGAACCTTTTGCTCCCTCTGCCCAAGCTCAACATGCCAGATAGTGAAAGGAAACTTGGACAATTCCAAACAGAGAAATATGTTTTATCAGACGAGTAAACTACAGCTGGTCTTCTAGCCCTTGCCTTTAATGATACATTTCTGTTGTTAACCATATTCAGAAATTAAGACAAGAGCACAGAAATGAATCTTGCTCCATAAAGAAAATAGGAAAATGAGTAATATTGATCCTATTTAGCATGAGCAGAGAATGCAGAAGTAAACTTTCTAATATCCTGATGCAATTGGCTGTTCCACCAAATCTGTTCCCAAGGGGCTGATGAAACCCAGGGAATAGCATGCCGGGGCATCAATGAAAACCGTCTCTCCTTTTTGGGTCAGTAACTCATCAAAATAGAAAATCAGGACCTCTTTAATAGGGAAAAAATGGAGTGGCTAGAAGCACCTTATTCAGGGGTCAACAGAATTGGCCCCCAGGGCTCATCTTCCTGAAACTTGGGGGATCTTTAGAGAACAGTCAAAAGTAGGATCCCTCCAAATTTGGTGGCGTTTGGATGAAAAATGCCTCCCCAAGCCCACTGGAAACCCCCCAGAATGATTTTTCCTTAGAAAACTGGCTGAACTGAATTAGAGAATCAATTTGGAACTCAAGGAATTCTGAATTTTTTCTCAGATTCAGTTAAAAAAAATAAGATTTACCAAAAAAATTTGGTGGACATTCCTAATTAACATTACTAGCAGTTCTGCCAATTGAGGCAGGTCACAGAGGCAATCTATATTCACCAAGATTGCTCAGATTTAGTGAACCAGACCAGCGGCAGCAGTTATGTAAGGTCAGGAAGGAAGCATGCAGACCAGTCACTTGATCCTGTAGGGCCTGAAATTTGTTGCACACCTTCCAGCTTCTGGTAAACAAATGCTGTAAAGCAGTAGTGATCCCACCAGCAGATCTTCTACCTGCAAGTTACACCAATGGTAGTGAGGTAGGTCCAAATCCACGCTGCAAAAGCCCTTGGTTTAAGATTCCAGGCACATTAGACATTTGGCACTTTGCCTTTAGGAGCCAGAAGATGCTTAATGTAATTTCTCCATAGATATTAACCCCACAGATAGCTTTTTAACTTGTACCCCAATTGCAATATACTTCAGCCAAAGCATTCAAGCGTGCATATAATTTATATGTGCAACCGTGACACTATCAATTACTTCCTGACTGGTATGCTTTGGAATTCATTACTGGTTTACAGTTTAGGGAATATTGAACTTCTGGCTTTATGCTGTGAGAGACCTGATCTTGAAAAAGACCAGAGAATATGCTTTTAAGCAAGTGCAATATCTGGTAGGGAATAGAGATATCACATTAACCTGTTATTGCTGGCAGAAATATTGTCCTTGTTTGTTCACATCAATTCATTTTATGAATAGAATGCCAACACCCAAAGTCAGTGGAAAACAGGCCATGCCAACCTCTAAGACACTGCATAACTTTCTTGATATTTAGAAACTATTACAAGAACAGCCAACCTGGTTTTGATCTTTGCTATAAGAAAATTATTTTAATCCAAAGATAGCTATCTTCCTTTCATCATACTTGATTCATGTTTAATTACAAAGCAGCAGCATGGGCTAAAAATATTATCACCTAAAGGAGCTCTACCAGAATTCTCCTCAGACTGGAGCCACAGCTGTTTTGGTCTATGCTTTCTTCCCTTCCCTACTTCTTTCAGTCACCACCAGCGAGTGCTCTGTGGCAGATAATGCATCGTTAGTGTTCTTTCCCCACCCAGCAGCTGCTAAGTGGCAACCTCCCCAGTGACTGCTGAGGCACTTTCTCACCTTCCTCACTGATTATTGGTTAGCAGCCAGGTTCAGTTTCCTCATCTATCCAACTTCACATTCAGCCCTTCCTTTTCCTTGATTTGTATTCAGTAAATGTCAGTAAACAATGCAATAAGTTAAATTCAGTTATCTGGCAGTTCTGATCTCCAAGTTTATGTGACATCACAGCAACTCAGCCAATAACTAGCATGCTAAGATTTACATGGCAGAGAGAAGCTTGATTCATTTCAGCTTGTTTCTTTGATTATTTAAATGGGTAAAAATGGTTTGATGGCAAGCCAGTGTATTCTGGGCTTCAATTCGACAGCCTAATTCAAATCCAAACCATGGAAAGTATGCTAAAAGAATTTCTGAACAAGGTGTGTAGAGGATCAAATCTGGCATATATGAAAACTGTGGTAAGTACATAGACTTTTTTACACGTCCAGAGCCAAAAACCTCATAATGCTGCCAGTGTAAATAATAAGCCTGTTGGGTGTTAGAGTCAGTTCTCGTTTCATACAAATATCTTCATTTGGCAGCAAGCTGACAGAAGAAAGGTCAAAGGACCATGTAATTTGGGCATCACACAAAACACACCCCAGAATGTTTCAAGAGACTGAATCAGCCATACACTGGCCACTGCTGCTCTCTAAGCAAAAAAGGCTCAGTGGGACAGTAATAAAACTGCATGGATGAGGCATTTTATTCCAAAATAAATGTTGATATTTTGCTTTATGTACAAAAAATGTAAGTTTTTAGAACTATTTATAAAAGGTCCTTTACATATTCAGATTGACCTCAATATCTTTTCTACCTATGTCCCCTTAGGATAAACAATCTGGCAGTTTAGTCCAAATATTGCAGATGATATTATGTGCCCACCATTGAGTTCAAATGATTTACACTGAATAGAGAAACAATCCAGGCTTCCACAATGCATCTTTAAACTATCTGCACATTTAAATGCAGTAGAATTCTAATATTGTGTAGTCTGTCCTAATTTTTGTTTAAGTTATTTCCATAGCTTCGTGTTCTTATTAGGAAATAACCATGCTTGTGCATAAGAACAGCAGAGTTTAATTTCAACAGAAGGAAACAATTCTTCAAGTCTTCACAGCTACAGGAATATCATTTTTATAATCAAAGATTTTCATTGCAATTTATTACTGCAGTTTTCTCTTATCAACTGTTTTGAAAACATGCTAGGGAAGAAGAATATAAACATTCTGGATGAAGAGAAAGTCAAATATTAAAGGGATACACAATCAATACTGCCAGTAAATTAATGCTATGTAAAGTGAATGTTAACATTATGGCATTGTAACTATGATATAAAGAAAATTTAAAATCTAATTCCTATATGCAGCAATGTATTGTGGAAGAGTTATTATGGAAACCATTGACCGAACAATGTTTTAATGCTAGATAGAAAGTGACCAACACACTTTTAAGGCACAGAGAAGAAAATGCTCACTAATAAAATGTTTGCTTGATACATATTATAAAATGTTTGTCACTATTTGTCTTTACTTTTCTCACTTCCTTCCAGCTTCAACATCTGCAGATAGCAGCTTTATCCTATATTACTGTAGATATTTTCTGCCAACTGATACACTGGCGCCCTCTAATGGCTACCATATACTGTTTTATCATAATTAAAGCAATAAAATCTTGCTTTCAACCAAAGTGCTATTTATGTTACAAAGTTAACTGAAGTTAAAAACACAATTAGACACAAATTGCCATGTATAAAGTGGGGACTGGAACAAGTTATTCAACTTAAACTCTATTTTTGCCATTTTTCAGAACATATGGCCTGTTTGAATGCGCTACTGCATTGCATTGCACTATACATAGATCTCCCATCTAAACTAACTAGGAGACTCCAGTTGGTGCAAAATGCTGCAACTCAACTGTTATTAGGAGTGAGCAGGAGCATGAACATCACTCCCATCCTGCATTAGCCGTTAGTTACCGTGCTCAGTTCAAGGTATTGGTTATCACTTACAAAGCTCTTCATGATCTTGGTCCAGCAAACCTATGGGACTGCCTTCCTCCCTATGCTCCTCCACAGCAGCTTCGCTCATCCGAACAGGGTCTCCTGCAGGTGCCACCCTACACATTAGCGAAATCAAAAGCAGCCCATACATGGGCTTTCTCTGTGGTTGTCCCTACCCTGTGGAATGGCCTGCCTGAGGAGGTCAGGAGAGCCCCCACTCTCCTGGCTTCCACAAGCAATGCAAAATTGAATTATTCAAAAAGGCTTTTTTACTCAGATGGGGGGCTGTATTGTAGGGAGGGGATCTCAGATGATCCACTAGTGAGTCAGGAACCATAGACTTTACCATGTTGTATTGGATTCCTGCTAATGCTGTCTTTGTGAACTTGTAACTATTTACTCTACGGCTTTGTTTATGGAAATGTTCTTGATACTGACTGTACTAATCTCACACTGTATAATCCGTCCTGAGTCTCCGTGAGAAAGGCGGACTATAAATGACATAAATAAAAATAAATAAAATAAAATCTCAGCTTTAAGTACAACAAAGCATCAATATAGGCAGACAAAAGTAAGGCAACCACAGTAAAAGCCACCAGTCTTACCCTCCCCTCACCAACTAAAAGTACATATTAACAAATACCAAACATTTCCTATCAATTTACCAATTTTACTGAAGCAGAAATCTAACAGCACACTACCAGAGTGCAAACACATGGACCCTTTTTTTTTCTCCTCAAAAATTTCTCGACTCAAAAACAGGTGACCTGATGCACCCAATATGGCTCACTGAGGGACAGATAAGAAGATAGTAAAAATGTAGAAGAATTTCCAAGTGTACTATGAATCTGAAACTAGCATCAGTATCAAAATAGATTCCTAGTATTATATTTGCATTAGCTACAGAACACTTAAACATTGGAAGTTAGCCAGGATTTGAAGTTAGGGCATGAAGCTGGTAAACAAATCTGAGTACAAGTGACCCCTGGCTAACTACATTTAACTAAACTAAACAGTTATGGAACAAGTCTTCTTATTGATTGGTAACTGGTTAATAAGAGAAAGCAAATGGCAGGATAAAATACTTTCCCAGAGCATAGAAGCAAGCAAGTGAACAGAGGGCTTCTCAAAGCATCTGTACTGAGTATCCACACTGTTAATTCCTTAGCACCAATGTTTTAATTTGCTCATGTTTTCCCATTTACTCAACTGGAATCTGAAAGCTTTTAGCTATGTTTATACCTTTTTGTGGACATCAGCTACTGGCATTTAATTCAAGGTATTGGCTATCACCTACAAAGCTCTTCATGGCCTTGGTCTATTGTATCTACAGGACCGCCTCTCTCCCTATATTCCACCACAGGAACTTCCCTCATCTGAACAGGGCCTTCTGCAGGTACCACCCTTCACATAGGCAAAATCAACAGCTGCCCATACACGGGCATTCTCCGTGGTGGCCCCCACTTTATGGAATGGCCTACCTGAGGAGGTTAGGAAAGCTCCCACTCTGCTGGCTGACCAGAAATGATGCAAAACTCAAGAAGGCTTTTTGCTCTGATGGGAAGTTGTACTGTAAGAAAGTGGCCTCAAGAGATCCATCAGTAAAGGGATGAGAGACCAAAGACTTCACTACTATTTCTATAAACAATGAGGGATCATAAAGTTCACTACAATTGCTATAAACGGTGAGAAACCATAGCCTTCACTATTTTTGCAATAAGTACGATCTTACTGGGTAGTTCTTATGTTGTTTAATTTATCAGTCATGGCATTTGTCTATGCTCTGTTTCATGCACCATATACACTTTTATATAAAATCCCTGTTCAGGAGTCTTGTACTGCCTTTCTTCAACTGTCTGCAGTTTCCTTTACCTGATTTTTACCTCAGAACACAGAGTTCCACAGCTGACCTATCAGGGAGGGTGAGGGTGCGAGCAGGCAGGAGCCTGCCAGCCACACAGGAAAGCCAGGCCCCACAGGGAGATTGGCAACCCTAAAGGGAAGGCTGGGAGGTGTATTTTTTCCTCAGGACACATTCAATGATTCCCAATAGCAACTGTATACTCTTTAGAATGTTGGGGAGATGGCAAATCAGGTCGCATATGCAAATGACCTCAGGGAAGAGTGGCAGTTGGCGGTGGGGGGGGGGAGCACCCTGCCAGCCACGCAAGGAAGCTGTATCCCTAAGGGAAAACACATTTTACCTCTTTTTACCCCCTTAGGGGGGAATTTCTTAAAATCCCTTCTTAGAGAGCGCCTCTACATCACAAAAGGAACATTCTCTCCAAATTTCACGTTTCTAGGTCCAGGGGTTTGGGCTGGGCATTGATGAGTCAGTCAGGACACTTGTCTTTATATATATAGATTGCTGCTCTCCTCCTCCTCCGGAATACAGAACTTCATATTTGGATTTTTTTATTTCAATAACCTTTTCAGGACAAGGAAGCCCCAATCAATTGCTGGACATTATATAGCAAAAAAATACAGGAAAGAGGGAAGACTCTGGTGGCTTTAGTTGATGACATCCACCTGAATGTAGACAAAGGACATGCTTCTTTGTGGCATTTCCTGGATCTATCCTGCAGCCCTTGACACAGTAGTTTATGCCATCCTGTTTAGGCATTTGGAGGCAGAAAGTGGGTATCAGGAGATGGGCCTTGGATTGATTTAAGTCATTCCTCATGGAACGGACTCAAAGGGTTGCTGTTGGAGACCAGCTTATCTTTAGGGTGGCATTAATCTTGCAGGGTTCCACTGGGTGAAATCTTATCCCTCATGTTATTCAACCTCTATTGAAAGCCTTTAGAAGAAATAATTCATAGCTATGGAATTGGATGTCATCAATATGCAGATGACACCCAGCTCTGTATCTCACTATCCAAAACTCACAGCAATACAGTAGCGGTCTCGAGTCCCTCCTTGACAGCTGTGATCAAATAGTTGAAAGTGAAGAAATTGAAATGAACCCAGACAAGACAGTGGTGCTAGTTGGGAAGCCTGAGGTCTGAAGGATGTTGTGCTCCCACTTTTGATAGGGTTCAGTTGACCTTTGCTGACTCAGTTAAGAGCTCAGGAGTTATACTGGATCCAGTATTGTTGCTAAAGAAGGCACCTGGAGAGGTCATCAGGAGGTTTAAGTCAATGCTGTTGCAAAAAAGCCTTTCTTTCAACTCAATCTAGCCTAAAAGATGACTCCATACCTTGATACGGCTGATCTGGTCACCTGGATCCATGCCATAGTAACAAGACTAGGCTACTGTAACGCACTCTTAATTGGTCTCCCTTCAGTCAAGCGGGAGACTCCAGTTGGCGCAGAACACTGCAACTCAGTTATCATCAGGTGCTAGTGGAGCATGACTATTACTCCCATTTTGCAGTCTCTCCATTTGCAGGCTACTCATCAGTTATCAGGTTCAATGCAAAGTTTTGGCTATAACATGCAAAGCCCTTCATGCCCTTGGCCCTTGAAGACCATCTCTCTCTCGCCTTATGCTCCATCATGGCAGCTTCATTTATCTGAACAGGGCCTTCTGCAAATGAGCATGTCATCAAGTGCCTATACACATGCATTCTCTTACAAGCTGTAAGTATGCTCCTACTAGTAAATTTCTGCATCATTCAACATGACACTGCAGAAAAGGCACAGAGGCTGCATTGCAGACAGGGCATCTGTTCTCTCCATGGGGAATACTGCCATATTGTGATTGGTGGGGAAGGTGAACAAGTGATGGCACTGCAGCAGCAATCTGATGATGGCCCCTGGATTGTTTCATTAGAAGAGACTCCACTTACAAATCCTGGCAACTGAGACAGTATGTTCCAGTATTATAAAAGCCCTAAAGGTGAGCTGTGTTACTCTGTTTAGTTCAGGAGGCATGTCAGTTCCTCTGCACTGGTTTCACTCTGACTATTAATGTGCACCTTGGTAGACAGACATTGTCTGTGAAGACAAGAACATGTTTCCCTAGAAGAGAGACTAGAAGGCAAACAGGACTTTGTGAATCACATGAAGTTTTAATCAGTTTTATGCTGGGCAGTGACTCCTATTTCAGTCACCTTTCCTGGGTGCATGCCCCATGCAATATGCTCATCATCTTGTCAGGCTAGCACTGGCTGACAGATGGTCTCTGCATAGTTCCCTAAGTACAGTTCCCCTTTGCAGTTTATTGCTGCTCAGGCACAAGTGCAATGGGTACCTGCTCTCAGGAAGTGTCTTGTTGCTGGACCAGAGGTAGCCACTGAAGCTCCCAGAAGTGCAATCAAGACAAAGAACTGTATCTATGGAGATTATCATTAGGGTCAGCATTCAATTCAGTAGCATGAAATCTGATGCTTGCATTGACAGGATCTTCCCCACTGATATCTTGTACCCTGTCCTAGAGGTAAAGATGATTCAAGCATTGTGTGCATCTATGAAGACTCCCAAGTAGCAGATTATCTAAGAGTGCTTTTGAGTATTTATCAGTAAATCACATCAGTACAAGCATTGATTTTGCTGATGAACATCTCTAACTCCCTGCTCCAGGAATGGTAAATGGAGCCAAAAGTTCATCAAGGCAGTGTTATACATAGATACCATGTAGGGATGCACTAAATGATTTTCTAAATATGTTAAGGACAAACTAAATGGGAGCAGCTGTTCTGCAAACACGGAGGTCCGTATACAAGGCTTATGTGCTATAGACAAACTGGTAGAGGAAGGTTCGATGCTGTTCGGTCTACAGATGAAAAGAACTCCCCCCTGCCCAGTGAATGTTGTCCAGCATTCATTTCAGTGCCTTCATTCAAATACTCTTTCTACTGGCAAATCTGAACATCAGATCCAGGTATGCACCAATCTTCATTCATCCTTGGAACAATAAAAATAGGCACAGCAAATGCTGTAGCATATGTTTGACCACCAAGTTCTCTGGCACGCTTCTTTGGAGCTTGAGAACCCCATCTGTGAGGCTTCTATTGGACAGTTTCATGAACCAAGTTGTCCAATGATGACTCTCACCAGATGCAAGCAAATAGTTGAGAGGATTCCCTCACAGTAGCAAAGTTAGACTAGGGGCTGTTTGAGCTCCAGCTGGTGGAGTAAACTGAGTGCAATCTGACTGTCCTGAGTTGGAATCTTGGTTTAGGTCACGCTGACTTGTTATAACAGAAGTTCCTAGAATCTCCAGTTTGAAAGTTACGTCTGAAGGAGCAAGAAGAACTAGCGATGAAGCACTACCTGGGTTTGCCCTGTACAACAAGCATAGTTTTCCTGGAGCAGGAGACAGATTTGCTCTTATCTCTGGTTTGCACTAATACCTCTAGAGCAGAGCATCCCAATAATTTTCTTCCGGAAAGGCATGGCAGATAAGTTAGACTTGGAGGCCTGAGATCCACTCCAGTGCTTACACCAGAGGTTACAACCAAGGCTGTGGTTGTAACCACAGGCTTGATATCCGGGCTTGAGTCTGACATAAAGGAAAGCTTGGAGAGCTTATCTTTCTATAAGGCAGAGTTATATATTCATGTGCATGCTTTGTTGAATATTTTAAATATACACTAGACAGACAAAACCAACTACTTTTGGAAACCAGGTGCTGGACTGCACAGACCCTCAGTCTTATCCAGCAGAATTTGTCCTTAACTGACTGCAGTTGGCATGTGAGTGTCTACAGGAGGATTCAAGCTCCAAAAGGAAGGGGCTAGATAGGGGAAATGTGAAATTCTATGCCATGCTACCATTCTCCCTACCATAGTCTAGAACTCCTCAGCACTGTTTTATTTGTTTACTTGATTCCCAGGTAAGGGAAGCTTAATGTAATTTATACAGCACAATACTTCAAAGATGTTTTATTTACCTCTGTTTGCAGAATGGCAGCTCTCTGCTCTTTAGCTGTGAGGGACTCTTTGAGCACATCAATGTGTTGCTTGCTATCTGAAAACTGGTTTGTGAGCGTTTCCAACTTTGTCTGTAAGGCCAGCAGTTCGGTGTCTTTGCGTGACAGCTCTTGTTTCACCTGACCAATCTAATGGAGGAATCAAACAGAACAATAGTTACCAACTGGCACATTAAGGAATCACAGAGAATATACAGAAGTGTCAGAGAGCATTTAATACCAGTTTAGTATATAATTCAAGTACTGAAAGGGTGTCAAGCTGCATTAAGAAATCAGAAAAAGAGAAGGTAAAACATGCTTTGTGTAAATATATTTTCAAAATGATTTTGGAGATACAAAAAGTTAAGCGTTCTAAAAATGAAAATGGTGCTCTTTCACGAAGACTGTTAAACTGTAGCCAATCTACTTATTGTTTCAGTTCAGATAAAGATTCTTATCGATTGCTGAAAATTAGAAAATGGTACAAAGAAAATAAGAAAAAATTACGAAGCATCATAACTTAAGCTGCCTTAAGCGTTACAAAAATGAGAAGAATAAATAACATTGGTTTTAAGAACTGGGAACAGTTCAGCTTGGGTCAGTGGAAGATACATCATCAATATAATTTATTCCCTGACAGCATTACAGCAATATCTCCAATTTCTGTTTCTCTGTACAACAATTACACATGTAAGCTGCCTCAAATGGGAAGAAAGGTGGGGTAAAAAAACCCTGAAAAGATATGTGCAGAGCAGGTATGTGCAGAGGCAACTTTAATACACTTCTGCCTATGAACAGGGTTGCCAACAAGGCCCAAGAAAAATGTAAAAAATGTTCAGAAGCTTAAGCTGAAGTTTTTCACAGCACAGTGGTAAATAACATCCCATTAAAGGGCAGGACATTTTTCTCTAGGCCTGTTGGCAAACCTCTTTAAAAACTGCCTTCCCAAGTTAAGATTTGTTTCTCTTCCACCTTCCCCTTCCTTTTATTACTTTAGCCCTCCTCATTTAACTCTTAACTTACTTAACTCGTATGCAGTGCGTAGTATTAAGCATTATTACTCCCAATATTACTCCCAAAAATTGGGGCCAGTCTCATCTGTGCACAGGGTAGAATATTTTTTTTTTTAAGAAACAGGTTTCCAAAGTCTTTAAGCCACACAGTTCAGGTACAACAAATATCCCATTAGAAAGTAATAAAACTGTTAAAGTAAGATTACTACTCAGTTTTCATGTAGAGAAATAGCTTCCCCTTTCAGTCTCCAAAATAGTGTCAATTTGTTTTTTATCCTAGAAATGGTAACCAAATATGCTGACTACAGTAAATCAAAGTCTTGAAATGCCCAAAGCATCAAATTCATTTTCTGTATCAAGGCAACACAGGAAAGGGGGAAAGCACAAGGTCTGCAATTCTGGCTTTGCATATGATTTATCAACATTACAGAGCCCCTAAGAAGAGAGAATCAGAGGCATGCAACCAGGAAGTCCTAACAGTCAGGTTTTATATGGGCCATTGTTTTCAAAAGCTTAGTACATACATCTTTAACACATGACTAATTATTTTTTTTTGAACTTGGAAAGAAAAGAATAAGTTTTCATATCGCACAAGACCCCTTAAATAAATAACCGGAACTGAGTGTTCAGAGTGGGTTATAGGCTGTGATGTTACACAGACGGACCAGATGTGAACAAGGAAGAGAAACAGAGTAGAGTATACCAGTTAGTTCAAGTGTTCTCCATAATCACAGAATGCAAGGTAAGCAAAGGGTAAGCTACCCAGAAAGCAACCAAGCTAGCAGAACCCACGTGAGCGGCCACTGCACACAGAGAAATCAACCTTACGGCAGAGACCTCAGTCTGAAGACCAGCCACTCTCTTTTTCAGCTCCTCCCCTTGAGCCTCCTTGGCATTTAGCTCTTCCTTCAGTTGCTCTACCTGCCACGACATTATTATTTTTTTACATTCATATCAAATGTTTCCCTATCAATCTTCCACAGGCAACACAGTGGGAATGTAAAGTGCCAGCAAAGTCAACACTTGTATATGTATCATGGTGGAAGGATTGACAGGATTCTTTAAAGTAACCAAGGGCTAGAGTCGAAGTAGCCCTTGCATGGATAGAAGCGCTTTCACTCCCCCCCCCCGGGGGGGGGGGGGCTCTGCAATTTCCACAGATTCTCTTTGAACTGAACCTTCCAGCACAGTACACCATGTTGTTTCCTAGGGTACCACGAGCCAAATTCAAGTGATCGTGGTAGTGATGAGGCTGAGGAAGATCTGCTATGTAAGCAGAGCTCATGAATCTCTGAATCCAACCCCATATCGTTCTAACCATCATATAAGAATGAATACAGATACTTAGTAATAGAAGGTTGGCTCCAAAAGTTTCCCTCCCAAATAAGGCACTTCCAGCAGCAGAACACAACTTTCTCATCTCTTCCTTCTGCTGCATCCTGCTGAGTCCAAGTAACATGTATCCTAAGGGATATGGGATTCTCAGGAACAGGAGGGGCAACCTGGGGGTCTACAGAGGCAAATCAGTGCCATTTTCCCTGGAGGCAGCCATCCTTTCTGTTCAGATGGCTTTTTTTAACAAAATCAGCAACTGATATCCTGTTATAGTATTACATCAATCTGTCTGTCAGATTCTTTAAATTCTCAGCTTTCATTTTTTAAAAAGCCTCTAGATATGCCTTTCCCCTTATATCTCTGCAACAAAAGGGGTCGATGACTAACTTTTTAAAAAATGAAAGCTTGGAATTCAGAGAACCTTATAGGCAGATCATTGTAACGCCAATGTTATATCACTTGCTTATTGCCTTTTTAAAATGTAAAATCCCCCTGGTGGGGGAATAGTGGCCATGAGGGCTGGGAAAATATGATGAAACCTGCCACGTGGAAGTCCCATTGTTGCTGAACTGCATTAGCAGCAGCAATGGGGAAACCATATAAGCCCTTCCGCACATGGAATATACCATGCGCTATAAGCAGCAGTTGTTTTAACTTGAATTTTTTTTATTTATAATTGTAAAAATGTTCCTGATTTGAGTATATCACAATAGCACAAGTTCAATACTTATTTTAATAAAGATTTCACTCCACCAATAACAATGACATAAGAGTGTCTAAAACGTGGACATTATCATGTACCTAACTTAACAAGTGAAAAACCTGGGTTTCAGTTCTTCTCTCACATAATTACTACGTTGTTTTATTTTACATAGAAATCATCCATCCAATACTGTCATATAATTAAACTCAAGGTATGTTTTGATAGGAGGTACAGCATTAATGAGCCTCAGAATTAATATAAACAAACACGTTTTGTTCTCATACTGCATAGTACTTTTGAACCAGAGTTTCTGTAGAGAAGCATCCCTCAAATGTTGACCAAAAACATAAGAAACAATTCCCAGAATATAGGAGAAGGGGAAAAGGAAACCACACTGCTTCAGAAGGATTATTTATTTATGCAGATTTAACTCAACATTGCCCTGATCTGCATGGTCCAGGCTAGCCTGACCTGGGAAGCTAAGCAGGGCCAATCCTGGTTAATACTTGGATGGGAGTAGGGGTATGCAATCTGGATCTGGAATTTGAAAAGAGTCAGATTTTTGCTGATCCAGCTAAATCCAGTTTTCCTGAATCAAGACAGAGGATCCGGAATCCAGTCCAGGAACTCAGATCCAGATCCCTGGATAAATTCAAGAAATGTAGCTTCAGCCTGTGGCTAGCTCGTTCCTGGGCTTTTCCTGCTTTTTTTTTTCAAGGGGAGAGTGAGGAAAAGCAGGAGAGACAGGAACAGGAGAGTGGCCAATCCATGTAGGAGCTCTCCTTGTCTGCCTGGCTTCTTGCGAGTGACACTGGTTCAGTTGGGCCAAGTGTCCCTTGCTTCTGTTTGGGTGGAATTATGTTTTAATATGATTTTCTGATTTGTCTCCTTGATTCACTTTGGTTCTTCTTGCTCAGCTTAGTTTGGGTGGAATTCTCTGTTTTGACGTGATTTTCTGGTTTGATGTTGGTCACCATAATTAACTTTGGTACTGAGCAGATTGCATCTATTCCCTTGCTTCAGTTTGGTTATGTTGGGCTTCCTCTTGGAAATGTTTCCCCCATAGGAAACAATGGAGAGTGGTTGGGCAGCTTTTCCAGGGGGTACTGGGCTTTTGGCTTGGTTCTGTTTGGGCTTTCTCTGGGCTGAGGTTGCATTTGGGAGTGTGCCTTTGCCACTGGCAGTCCTGCCCCAATGTGTATCTGCCTGACAGCCTGCTTGGAAATGTGTTCCCCATAGGAAACAACGGAGAGTGGCTGAGAGCACCTTGTTCAGGGGCTCATAGAAGTGGATCCTGGGATCCAATATTCTTGAAACCTGGAGAGTTTTTAATGGATAGCCAGTAGGTTTCCTGCAAATTCGATGGAATTTGCTTGAAAAAATGCTATTGCCGGCTCCCTGGATAGCCCCCAGATAGTTTTCCCCATAGGGAATAATGGCCAAATAAATCTAGGATTCTTGGATCTGTTCTAAACAGATCAGAGAATATTTCCTGGATTTTTTGAGGTTCCTGAAATTTGAGTCCAGATTTCCCAGATCTCCTAAAATGGGAGAACACCAAGAAAGTCCAGGATTGCTCTGCAGAGGCAGGCAATGGCAAACTTCTTTTGTTCATCTCTTGCCTTGAAAACCTTATGGGGTTGCCATAAATTGACTGCAACTTGATGGCACTTTACACACACAATTCAACACTCACTGAAACAGAATACGAGTGTCCAGATTTTGAATTACTAACCTCAATTAGGGATTGACAAAAATTTGCAGCTTTCTGGGAAGTTTTTTTTTAGTTATTCTAATGCAGAAGTACTCACTTGATGGATCATGGAGAGCCACGTTTGCAATTATCATCAACAAGAAGAGTCACATTTACTCTTACGTTTGATACGAGGCCTACACCTTAGAGAAGTCCACAGCTTTTCTATTCTAGTAGCAGCTGTTTCAACATGGGAATCAACTGCCGACAACAGTCCCCATCATGCAAGGGCCTTGCCCACTTTTCTGAAACATACGTTTGGTGTTAAATGGTGTATAAAAGATCCACATGTGATATGTCAAAGAGCAACATGTGGCTCCTGAGTCTCCTGAGTCACTCAGTGAGTTATCACTGCTCTAACAGTACTGCTGGTCCCTCATATGTCCTTTGATATGGCGGCAGAACTTTTTAAAGCAGATTCTGGTTCTTTGACAAACGCTATTTACTTATTACCTTATTCTTCATAAATTTGGAATGGCTACGATACACTTCCATTTGTTTCATTTCTTCCTCACGTTCTTCTGTGCTGAGTGCTCCATTCGATTTCAACATCTGAATCTCTTCTTCCAGATCTCTGAGTCCACGCTCCATGGAGGAAATCTTAGAGTCCTTCAGATATAAGTAACAATATGTTCAGTCTCTTTTTAACATACAACTAAAGCAACAGCTTTTGAGTGGAGGTAGTCTGCAACTGACCTTATGTAGCTGTTCTCAGATGAACTGATATACATAGGTAGTCAGGTGCTGGCTCTGATTCGGAAATGCTGAATCAAAGCTTCGTGAAGCGATTCGGGTCGCTTTGGGAAGCTTCAGGGCACTTTCAAACCCCATGGCTGGCTCCAGCTGACTGGTGGTGGAGGATCCCCCCCTGGGTCAGTTTAAGTTTAAAGGGCCCTTTCCCTGCCGCTTGCAAGCGGCAGGGGAGGGCCCTTTCCATGCTTCAGCTGGCCAGTGAGGGAGACCCCCCCCCACAGACCAGCTGAAGTTTAAAGGGCCCTTTCCCTGCCGCTTGCAAGCAGCAGGGAAAGGGCCCTTTAAACTTCAGCTGGCCCGTGGGGAGGATCCCCCCCATGGGCCAGCTGAAGTACAGGAAGGGCCCTTTAAACTGCAGCTGGCCTGCGGGAGGATCCCTCCTGCCAGCCAGCTGAAGCACGGAATTCCCACTGCTGCTTATTTCACCTGATGGGAGGAGGAGAAGGGAAATAAGTGGTGGGGTGGGAAGTTTCAGTGTGCTCTGAATCTTCACGAAACATACTGTAGCAGAGCAATAAGCGGTTTCTGAAGTGGCTTGCCACTTTGGAAACAACTTATTTCCGACTCTTTTTCCCACTGAAAGAAGATTCTGAAGCAGGAAGGATTCTGGAGTGGGAAAATCTAATCTTTCTGTCCCTACACACCCCTAATAGGTTCCCACGATAAAATCTTAACTAAGATTAAACAGCTGTCCTTCCATTTTGGGAAAAGCATCTAATATTTTCAAGCAAAAAAAAAAGGATAGAATTGCATTATGAACATGGACCCAACAAAATATAAAGCTTTTAAACAGAAAACTGCTTCCCTCCCATTCCAACAGTAGCATGTTCGGTATTCCATAGTCAGATGTACTGAAAAGTGATCAATGTAACATTCATACTGCTGAATTTCTTAGAGAAGCCAGAAGCCAACCAATCAGCAATCCCTGCACTACTGTTGTACTCAAGGTGCTGGATTTTCCTGTCCAGATAGGAGCTGAGCTATTACAATAATATTCAATTAGGGGTGGATCCAGTTATTGAGTCCATAAGATGTGTTGTGGTTTTGGTAAAAACTTGGAAAATTTACTTTCAGTTATATAACAGCAATCATCTGAAGACACAATAATTTCTGAAGAAGGCTGGGTAACAAGCATTTTATGCTTCCGTTTGCGCCCAGACAACCATATGTTGGGTATAGCCCAGACAACCATATGTTGTCTGGGCCCATACCTTTGCCTTAAAAACTTAAAAATGCTAGAGTTACACAATTCTACTGATTAATAAATATTAATTTTTGAAATGATCTTGAGCACCAACTTATATCACTTTCCAATAGGGGAGAAGTAGCCCCTGCTAAATCAGATTTCACTATATCTTCCATTCACTTTTCCCACCAATTGCTATGGCCAAATACTATATCAGTTTTACTAGAGGCTCTGTATATCAGTATTTGCTTAAGATAACCTAACTGATGGCTATGAAAAGAATCTGTATAAGGTATAAAAGTATAATGGTTTATCTTGGTAGGATGAAAATCATCCGTTGCCTAATCATTGGCTGTGACTCAAATAACCCCACACAAAGCTGCATGGAAAAGCCATTTTGAAACCAAGGGAACTCTCAAAAACTGTATGTGGAATGGTCTGGGGTCTGCAGTTCAAAGATGAATAAAATCCCATGAGTTAGGACCAAGCCTTTGAATTTGCTACAAGGGGCTCTTTAAACACAACCATCATCTTGTGATTATGAAAAGGTTTTCCTATTTATAGCATGTTATTCAATGATCTGCAAGTCCCAGTTTTGTTTCCCTCTCTTACAAAGGAACTATAACTGCACCTTATACTGCCTTGTTAACAATGTAACCTGCTTCCCTAAATACTATGCGTTTTGTTTTAGCTAACTGATTGTTCTTTCTGCTACTATAAAATATCTTACCTTCATCTCTATAACAGTCTGCAAAGCTTTAGTCTTGGCAGAGTCAGGAGCATTTTCAAAGCGACGATGCATCTCCTGTACAAAAAGGGGACAGGGGAAGTTAAGCAAAATGATTAACTTGTCTTCAACACAATTTCAATCAAAAAAGGCTCTTGAACAGAAAGTTCCCCACTATTTCTCTGCTGCACTGAAGGTGGCCACATCAAGCAATGACAGCTGCAGTCCACTAAATGGAATATCAGCTCATACCCCCCACCCCCCAAAAACAACTGAAGCACTGGACCTCTGTCTTTGGCATTTTCAAATACAAATTCCCAATGGGATTCAAGCCAAAAATTAAAAATACCTTCCAAATAAAAGATTTCTTATATACCTTCTTTAAAAAAGATATTTTCCAGTGCAAGGATAAAAATACTTTTTAAAAAGAGGATTAATAAATAACAGTAACAATCTGGTTTGTGCTTAACAAGCTGATAAAGCGTCTGTGCCAGCAACACTCCTACACACCCAAAACAGCAACCATCTAGTTACAGAGATTGCAGAGATGGTCCAGAGACATTTCAGGGATGGTAAAATTCTCACTAGAGTGGCAAGTTCATCAGAACAGTAAGTAATGGGGATGGGAACTAGTGCTTCTATTTCCTTGGTTCCAGGTATCAGATTCCTACCTGGAATAACTAAAGTTAGGGTTTTATTGTTTTAGAGAACAAAGTTTGTACCTTGAAAGGTATCCATACATATTGATTTACTTCATTTATACCCCCGCCTATCTCCCCGATTGGAACTCAAAGAGGCTTACATTGTTCTCCTCTCCATTTATCCTTACAACAACCTGTGAGGTAGGTTAGGTTGAGTGCGTATGACTGGCCCAAGGTCACCCAGCAAGCTTCCATGGCAGAGTGGGGATTCAAACCTGGGGCTTCCAGATCCTAGTTTGACACTCAAACCACTGCACCACATTGGTTCTGTATGGAAGTGTTATTAAGGTTCTTAGAATCTGAGAATAACCAGGGCTTTATATAAGCCAAGGCTTTTCCCTAGTCTTCAGTGCATGGGTTCCATCCTAGCATTCAGCAACACACACAAGCACAGAGTATATGGTGAGTGAACGGCCATCATCTGAGTTATCACAGCCTACTCACAGATATTTGGGAAGACAGGGTTAACATACCTGTAACTTATGTTCATCGAGTTCTTCTGTGCCGACACACATGGGTACTGCGCACGCGCAGGCCAGCCGCCGGAAGATTTTTTATCGCTTTCCCAGCTCCGAAGGGGCCGTTTGCCGCGCGCCTCAGCGACCGTTTCCCGCCCAAACGGTCACATGCTCCTCCAGCGGCCAACGGCCCCTTCCCTCAGTTCTCCCTTGCCGCCGCTCATCCAATACACAGAGCCATAACCCCGTTAAAGACTAGAGCCACAGCCCAGCCATAGTACAGCAATCTGCGTTGGAGTTCACAGCGGGGTAGGAGGGAGGGTTGTGTGTCGGCACAGAAGAACTCGATGAACATAAGTTACAGGTATGTTAACCCTGTCTTCATCTTCGTTCTTCTGTGCCTCCACACATGGGAGAGTACCAAGCTTCACACAATAAGGAAGGTGGGGTGAAATCCAACTCAATTTTATTATACAACAAGAAGGAAAACAAGACAACATATATACACATACACATATGTGGCAAAAGAAAACATACCAACCCCACAACATCCAGCAA
This sequence comes from Eublepharis macularius, assembly GCF_028583425.1. Taxonomy (NCBI): domain Eukaryota; kingdom Metazoa; phylum Chordata; class Lepidosauria; order Squamata; family Eublepharidae; genus Eublepharis; species Eublepharis macularius. Next base: position 21,878,530 of record NC_072798.1, read on the forward strand.
GTATAAATACATATTTATATATAATATACACCATATACAGCGCCTCCACCTCCCCATTGGAGCATATTAACCAGCATACTCCTAGGGAAACAAGGAATGGAGGACGGCCCTAGCAACAGCTACATCCTCATTGGCATTTACATCCACAGCGTAATGCCGTACAAAGGTATCGGCGGACGACCAAGTTGCAGCCCTGCAAATATTAGCTAAAGGTATACCCCTGAGCAGTGCCGAAGATGCCGCCTGGGACCGTGTGGAGTGAGCCCTGACACCCAAAGGACAGTCCACCTTAGCCGTGACGTAGGCCTTCACAATGGCTGTCACAATCCAACGTGACACCGTCTGTGCAGACGCCCTGCGGCCCTTGTCCTTCGCCCCGAAACACACAAAAAGGTAGGGACTGTTCCGGAACACCCTTGTCCTCTCCAAATAAAAAGCCAAAGCCCTCCGCAGATCCAAGCTGTGGAGGGCCTTTTCCCCCTTAGTAGAAGCTTCAGGGAAAAATACAGGCAGAGAAATCTCTTGTGAAAGGTGGAAGGTTGACACCACCTTGGGCAGGAACGAAAGACACGGTCGCAAGACCACCTTATTCGCATGAAAGCGAAGGAACGGGGGGTCTGCCCTAAGAGCAGCCAGTTCGCTGACCCGTCTGGCAGAAGTGATCGCCACGAGGAACGCCACCTTGTAGGAGAGCAAGTCCAGAGGGCACGTAGCCAAAGGCTCAAAAGGGGGCAACATCAACCTAGCCAGGACCAGGGAGAGAGACCACTGGGGCACAGGGGGTGACACAGGCGGGTAAAGATTGAGCATCCCCTTCAAAAACTGGCGGGACTTCTGGTGAGAAAAAACCGTGCAGCCATCCACCCGATCATGGAACGCAGAGATGGCCGCAAGGTGCACCTTCAGAGATGCTACACTAAGGCCCTGGTCCTTCAGCTCGCAAAGATAATCCAAGACCATCCCCAAGGGGCTATCCAGAGGCGCCACCTTCCTAGAGGCGGCCCAAGCCTCAAACCTACTCCACTTCGCCTTGTAGGCACGCCATGTGGAGGGCTTCCTAGCGTTCAGTAGGACCTTCTCGACTGGCTCAGAGAAGCCTAGGGACGGGGCCGAATCCGCCAAGCGGTCAGGTGTAGTTTCCTGGGCTCGTGGTGGAAGAGCTCCCCGTGTAGGAGGAGATCCCTCCGGGGCGGAAGGGCCACGTAAGTTCGGCCGGACATCTCCAGCAGCTTCGGGAACCAGAGCTGCCGTGGCCAGAACGGAGCCACTAAGATGCAGTCCGTGTTGTCCCTCTCCACCTTGCACAGCACTCTGGGTATGAGAGGGAAGGGCGGAAACATGTAATGTAGTCCCCGGGCCCAAGTAAATTGGAAGGCATCCCCAATAGAAAGGGGGTCGCTTCCTGCCCGAGAACAAAAAACCTCGGCCTTGGTGTTCGCTGATGTCGCAAACACGTCTATGCTCGGGCGACCCCATTTCCGAAAGATCGGCCCAACGTACTTTGCGTTGAGCCCCCACTCGTGATTCAGCATGTGTACCCTGCTGAGAGTGTCCGCCTGCACATTGTCCGACCCAGCTACATGAATGGCGCGAAGCGTCACCCCATTCCTGATCGCCCATTCCCAAATGAGCGTGGCCTCCCTGCAGAGGATCATGGACACCGTGCTGCCCTGTTGGTTCAGGTAATACATAGCGGTAGTGTTGTCCGTCTGCACCAGCACCTGATGGTTCTGCAAGATTGCTGTGAACGACATAAGTGCAAAACGAACAGCCCTCAGTTCAAGCACATTAATATGGAGACCCTTTTCTCTCTCAGACCACACATCCTGAACACATAGCTCCCCACAGAAAGCCCCCCACCCCTGCAGAGAGGCGTCCGTGGTTACGGAGAACTCGGGATGATGGAAACCAAATGGGGTCCCTTTAAACAAATTAATATCTGACAACCACCAGTCAAGAGAGGATATAACGGCTCTGGGAACAGAGAATTTAGCAGTCGGAGGATGCTGTAAAGCATTGTATCTCCTCACAAACCAATTCTGAAGCGGGCGCATCCGCAGCCGCGCAAAAGGGACCACCGGGGTGGCAGCAGCCATATGCCCTAGCAAGCATTGAATCATGCGCACTGGCTGATAACGATTCCGTTTAAACAGGGTTACCAGTCTCTTCAAGGAACATGCCCGCTCCGGAGGCAATAAAGCCTTGGCCTCCAATGAGTCGAACACTGCCCCAATATAAGGCACAACACGGCTAGGTGTCAGCTTAGATTTTTCAAAATTAACCAGGAGGCCCAAGTGTTCGCAAGTGTCTAGCACCAATGCCACATCTTGCAGCAGCTTAACCTCCGAGTCCGCTGTTATAAGCCAATCATCGAGATAGGGGTAGATGGTACAGCCCCGCTCTCGAAGAAAGGAAACCACAGGAGCCACGCACTTAGTAAACACACGTGGGGCTGTGGAAAGGCCGAAGGGGAGAACCTTGTAACGGAATACCCGCTGCTTGTAAACGAAGCACAGAAATCTCCTGTGCTCCTCCAAGATCCCCACGTGGAAATACGCGTCCTTTAAATCCAGGACAGCGAACCAATCCCCCTTCTTCAACAGGGCAATTACAGCAGGCAGTGTGATCATCCTAAACTTGGTGACCCTTAGAAAGGCATTTAGGCCCCTAAGATCCAAAATGGGACGTAGACCCCCATCCTTCTTAGGGACCAGGAAGAACCGGGAAAAGAAACCCTTCTCAGACTCCACAAATGGCACCTCTTCCACAGCACCCTTAGCCAAGAGGGACCTAATTTCATCCTCCAGCTCAATCAAGGTATTATTCACCGCTCTCAGCGGTGAAGTACACATCGGCAGTTCAGTGAATTTCAGCCCGTACCCCTTATCAACAATCGTTAAGACCCATGAGTCAGATGTTATTGACTCCCATTCAGACAAAAAAGGACTGAGTCTGTCCGAAAAGTTCAGGGCTGCCGCAGGGCCGGGTCTTCAGAACTGCCTTCCAGCCCCTTGCGGATCTTTTTGCTGGGGTGGAGGTTGAGACGAGCGGGGCTTGAATGGCCTACGCCTCCTGCCCTGGTGTTGCGCTGGGGTATACTGGCGCTGCGAGGTAGGGTACTGCTGATAGTACGGACGGGGTTGATATCTGCTGCGGTACTGGTAGGGGTTATACCTCGACGAGTACCGAGGCTTGAACGTGGACCTGTCCGTCGGAGTGACCCCCAGGGAGCGTGCCGTCTGCCGGTCCTCCTTCTTCTTTTTAAGCGCCTCGTCGGTGGTGGTAGAGAAGAGGGAGTCACCCTCAAAGGGCAAACGTTCAATCTTGGCCTTCACCTCCTGCGGGAGGGCAGTCGACCGCAACCACGAGTGCCTCCTCAGAAGCACCGCTGACGCCATACCCCGAGCAGCCGTGTCAGCCGCATGACTCCCAGCATTCATCTGTTGTTTCGATAATCGTACTGCCTCCGTCTGCAGCAACGAAACCACCGCCTTCTTGTCAGCAGGGAGGTCAGTGACATAGTTCGCCAGCTTTTCCCATAAGTAGCAAATAGAAGAGGGAAAAAAACAATCCACAGGGAATACAATACTAGTCTACAAAATTACAAAAATGTATTCAGAGTGCAAAGGCTACAAAATTTCATCACTGTGTTCAAATAAATACTCATAACACGCATAAGAGATTTTCAAGTTTATGTTTTGGGCATGCAGGATTTGAATACATTGGAAGTTTCCTTTTCTGCTGTAAAGCATTCCACACGCTCCTGATGAAGGATTCCGATATCTGCCACAGATAGCCGGCCCCAGATTGAGCGTGGGTTGGAGTCTGCTTCACGGCTGGGCTTCACCATTCACTTGCCAAGGGGAGCCCTGGAAAGAATTGTTATAATTATTTCAAAAAGACTGTGGAAACTGTGGATGTCCACTGCAATGTGCCCTATATGATTATGTTAAAAGTATTGTATTGTTCATGTATGTGCCTGGAAATTGTATTAAGAGTATTTATTTGAACACAGTGATGAAATTTTGTAGCCTTTGCACTCTGAATACATTTTTGTAATTTTGTAGACTAGTATTGTATTCCCTGTGGATTGTTTTTTTCCCTCTTCTATTTGCTGTTTCATAAGGGAATAGCCATTTTGTTCTGCATTGTTTCCCATAAGTAGAGCTGATAGCCCGCCATAATCGTTTGATAGTTGGCTATCCGGAGGGCTAAAGCAGCGACTGAGTACTGACGTCTACCCAGCGCGTCCATCTTCTTTCCCTCCTTATCCGGTGGGACGGAGGAGGACCCCGACCTCTTGTGCTGAATCTCCTCGGCTATCAGGGATGACGGTGGAGGGTGCTTGATGAGAGACTGCCACGTCCCCTGTTTGATCTTATACATCTGTTCGATGCGTTTGGACGTGGCAGGCAGGTCAGATGGTGACTTCCAGACCTTGTCGATGATCTCCTCCAAGCCCTCCAACATAGGAAAACCTACTGTAGCCGGGTTCTCCCCATAGATTCTGCACAGCAACTTGTCCTTCGTCTTCGGGACCACGGAAGATACGTCAATCTCCAAGGCTTTGGACATGCGGGCCATTTGGTCTGCATAAATCCGCAGGTCCTCGAAGGGAGAGCTGGTGGTTGGGCCGACATTGTCATCCGGAGATGGCTCAGAGAACGACTCAGAGCGGTAGCCGGACCCCGCATCCTCGTCATCCTCATCAGACGCAAGAGCTGACACTTCGTCTCCTGGGAAGGGTGGGGGCAACCACTCACGACGGCTAGACGACGACGGCCCCGGATCCGATGACCTGAAGCCAGGTGGAGCCCCTTTCCACTGGCACCGATAGGCCTCTGGTAGACCTGTAGCCTGCTGGTGACGCGCAGCCACGGACCGCTCGGATCCGACTCGCTCGGATCCGACACTCCCCTCCGACCAATACCGCTGGCTACGGGCAGACTGTGCAGGCGAAGGATCCCTGGTCGTCTCTCGAATCCGACGACGCGGAGCCGGGCTCGATTCCGGTGTTGGCGAACGCCGCCCACTTGACAGGACCACATAGGCCCCCGGATCCGGCACCTCTTCCTCAAGGAGGGGACGGTCAGGGGAGTCTAGGTGAGGTGATGGCGTAGGTGGAGACACCAGGACCACCTCCTCTGCAGGCCGGCGCCGAGGGGACCGAGAGCGATGCTTGGTCTTCTTAGCCTTCTTCTTCGGAACCGATTCGGAGGAAGCTTTCGGAACCGATGTCCTCTTGGTCGACGCCTTCCGTGCAGCCTCCGGTCCCGGGACTGCCGCAGGCCCTTCGATCGACGCCGGGGCTGACCGTATCGGATCCGACTCGCCCGGTTCCGGTCTCGGAGTCGACCTCCCCGGTTCCGACCTCACCGACGCCGACTTGTGCGGGGACTTCGCAGACCTCGCCACCGAGCTTGCCCTCGACGCCGGCTTGTCCGCCGGGCGGGATGTAGCCACCGATTTTGAAGAGGTTACAGAGCCCGCTCGAGACCGGCTTCCGGCATGGGTGGGGGTTCGGCCAGCCTTCTCCGCGGCCCCGGGTTTCTCCGCCTCGGAGGGCCCAGGGGCGTCCAAGACCCGCTGCCACAGTGAAGCCTTGAGGCGGGCGGACCGCTCCTGCCTGGCTTTATGCGTAAAGCCCTGGCAGATCTTGCAAGTGGGGACTACATGTTCCTCCCCCAGGCAAAGCAGGCAAAGGCTATGCCCATCCGTTTGAGCCATTTTAGCACGGCACCGGGCACAGTGCTTAAACAGGGCCGTAGAAGCCATTCCGAGGGGCAAAAACACACGCGAAGTCAAAAACAGTCCGGGTCAAATACTTCACCAAGATCAGTCCGTCCAAATCAGTAAGCAGAAGAGAAGTCAAATCCAGATCCAAGTCAGTCACGAGAAAGCAATCCAAAGGCACAAAGAAGCACGGAGCTACAAGCGAACGTTCTCCTCAAGCGGCGGCAAGAAGAGAACTGAGGGAAGGGGCCGTTGGCCGCTGGAGGAGCATGTGACCGTTTGGGCGGGAAACGGTCGCTGAGGCGCGCGGCAAACGGCCCCTTCGGAGCTGGGAAAGCGATAAAAAATCTTCCGGCGGCTGGCCTGCGCGTGCGCAGTACCCATGTGTGGAGGCACAGAAGAACGAAGATGAACTAAGACTAAGAGTCAGGTATAAGGCTCAGTTTCTCAACCAAGCAATCAACACTCAGAACAAGCATGGACTTTCTCTTATTGCACACAAGTGCACACAGGATCTCAACTTTTTGCTTAATTCACTTGGGAGAGAGAGCAGCTTTATAAAAACCATTTCCTTGGATTCATTATACCCAAGCATCACCAGATAAGGTTTATAATTATCAGAGCAAACTCAGCTCTCAGAGACCTCCACTGAGTTCTATGAGGAAAGTGACTATGACTAGCAATACCATTGCAGATGGGATAAATCCTACTCTCATGAAAAAGTGGGGGGTACTGGGGGAGGGCAGAGCATAGATGAAGCTTCCATCAAACCAGTATCCCTAAACATATCTCTCTACTTTCTCCAGTATGTGAATGGCTACTGTTATCAGACTGATAACAGCTTCAATCAGAACAATCAGACATGGGAGGGTCACAGTTCTGAAGGAACAGCTGTAGAGTACAGAAACTGATTCACCAGCAGGTGTTTCTGCACCCACAAGAATTACAGATGAAGGTTCTATGGCTTCTTACATCCAAAGAATTTGATTCTGAAATCCGTGCCCCGATACCTCTGTATCTATCCCAAAGCACTTCATACCCCAGCAGGTAGACTCGAGGATGCAGAATCTGCACATATTAATTTACTTTATTGCAAAGCAACTTAGATAATTCTTTCCTCCATTTTATCCTCACAGGTTAGGCTAAGAGTATACAACTGGCCTGAGGTCAGTCAGTAAATTTCCATGGCAGAACGAGGAATTCAAATATGGGTCTCCTAGGTCCTAGGCTGACATTAACCACTATACAATGCTACCATGTATTACTCAAATTTATATTGAGTTGGAAAGATTATGTGAAGAGATCTTTCCTCTGGAATTCCTCGTCAGATTTTTTTTTTTGTAATTAAAATATTACTACATGCATCAATCCTGGTACATACATAGCCTTCTTTAAAAGAAAAAAAATACAGAATCTTAAGGATTTGGAAAATGGGGATATGGAGAAAAATAGGGTACAGACAACTAAGTGAGAGATCTGCATCTATCTGCACCACAGGTGTGAGTGGAAATGAGATGCCTCTTTACTTACATTAACACATTGAGAGACTTCATACAGTAGAGGGAAGAGTATGAGATTGCAAAGCTAGCATCAGGGGAGCATGGCAGTTTCTGCTGTGTTTCTTTTTCCTTTTGCTAAACTTGCAGGGTTCTTTTCCCTCTCCCCTCCTCTCATTCCTGACACATTTAAAACTGCATTTCTGACTTTCACATGTGCACTGCTCCCACATCAGGTGAAAGAGAATCAAAGTGGCATGTGTGAAATCAGTTTTTAGTATACCTTAAATAGGTCATTTCCAATTCTCAGTGTAAGCACTGATACTAATCAACAACACCCTCTTTAAAGCATGCAGAGAACAGATGTTGGACACTCTCAACAACCTGGACTAGAAGAAAAGACCAAGGAATGTAAGGTGGAGTGGAAAATCCCAGCATAAGCATGTTAAGTCTGTTTATGCTCTTACTGTTCGGAATATAAGGATCATCAGAACATCGCAGTACTGTCAGAAATTAAAGATTTTAATATAAGTATCATCATATACCTCACAGAACACCCCAGTACTGTCAGAAATTGGAGATTTTAAGACCTTTGGCTGCTTTATTGGCATGACAGACGGGGGGCGGGGGAGGGGTGGACAAAAATGGCTTGTCAGCTCTGCAACAGTAACTTTTTACTTGCAGCAACAATCCCTCTGAACTTTGAACTCTTATTCTGAATAGAAACTTGTAAAAACTTTTAAAGAGATGTACACAGGAATTAAAACTAATCTTCCTTATCAGAAATCCTGAACACCTGCATCTGTCTGTGCCTCTATTAGCTGAATTCATAAGAATGCCAATAACATCACTTATCATAATTTTCTACCAATCCAGAAGCAGCAATGTTCAAAAGTTGCCTAAATTGTCCTTGAAAAGTGTTCAGAAGCTTTTGCAGGTACTCATCAACATCTACTGACAAATTCAGAGCCACAAGAATACATTAATTGGATACTGTGGCAAGCTACTTCTAGCTTAACATTTCAAAACGATGGTATTCTACACCTCTAAAACGGTTCTCTCCAGAGACAGAGAGGAGGAATAACAACATAGAATACTGTACTGGTTTTGTACAGCTGAACAGCAAATCTATAAAACATCATAACTAAAAAATATCCCTTACTCAACTCTCTTTAGCCAAGAACTAGTTGTCTGTTGTCTGCCTAACCTTTGGCTTCACTTGAATACATGAAATTTCCTTTGTCAATCTATTTTTTTGTAGGCAGTGTGATAGTTAATACTTGTTTGCAGGTTACTGTCCACAGGGTTATTCAGCTGCATTTTACCATAATTTTGTGAACTGTTTGTGAACTATTTTACCATACTTTTGTGAACTGTGTACACTAAATTGGCGATGGAGAATGCAACACTCCAAAAGGCAACAGTTATTTCAGAAAATGGCAGAAAGTGATTTCATCAAATACGCTTTCAAACAGCAAACTAACTGTTTCCATGGAAACTGAAGAGCAAGCACATATTACCACTGCCAAGATTTTCTCCAGTACTTCTAAATGCTGTTCATTTATGCTTTTCACAATACCACCACACACACAGATCAATGTACAGCAGTATCTTCTATTGATTCAAGCAACTGGTATCTTTATATATAAATAGTAAATACAGCTTGCCATGCTGCTTACAAAGTACTTCCCACTATTCTTCTTATCCCTTTCAAGAACTGTTAAAACCCATAAAGTTCCAGACATATGTGACTTATTTTCAGTCATGACCCTGTCCACTATAAATTCCTGCCCCCCAAACACAGGAGGGCTTCAAATTCGATACCCCAGTATTCTGTTCTTTATGTTCAGGTCACTATTTTGAGATAGACTTCATGTTCCAAGTTAAGGTAAAATACCTAATTTTCAGACTTCAGTAGTAGGATGCCTTCAATTACACATGTATTAGTTTCTGTCATAAAAGTACTTTGATGCAGCTGACAGAGATACCTAGATTTTCTATGCACTGTGATCAGAATGAGTTATTTACAGTAAGCAATTCTGTAGTGAAGCTATGCTTATTACTAGATGTAGACTTACTTTCTACAGCTCTACAAAGCATTCAGTATGTATTGTGTAACAACTTAAAGAAATAAACAAGGACCTCCTTATCATAGAAAAATCCATGTTAATTTGTTGGGGGAAAGATAAACAGGATTCTTGTGACATTAAAAATTAACATTTTATTCTAGGATACAGTTTGTAGGCTAGAGTTAATTTTTATACACAGAGGTGTGTGCAAGAATAAAATTTGACTTATCTTTAAGATGCCTCAGGACTGCTGTTTATGATTAGCCCTTTGCAGAGAATCTCAAAACAGACAAGGAAAATTAAGGTAAGATTGAACAAACTTAGTTTTGTGAATGATCTCTAATTTTATTTTCTCAGGTTACAATAACCATCAAATACACAGGAAGTCAGTTTTCTGCTTGATTCCAGATTACTACAATACATATTCTATTGCATTACTCATTGTATACCTCATCCTGTTGATTGTATTGACTTACTCTGTGTAATCTGCCATGAGTACCACTGAGAAAGGTGCGCAATAAATATATATTTTTTTAAAAATAAAATAAAATAGAAAGTGGAATCCAATATAGTTTTAACCTGCAGTTCCTATGTCAAAAGAGGAAAGTAAATACTGAAAGGGAGGAAGCTTTCATACAAGGACCACTATTCACCTCTCTTAGCAAGTTGTTCTCCTTTTCCTTCTGTTCCAGCAAGGTTTCCAGGTGGTGAACATGCATCTCTGCCTCAGCCAACCGTCTGGTCCGCTCATGATCCTCCTCTGTGGCTTTTGCAGACAGCCCTTTGCTCTGCAACATTTCCAATAACTTTTTGATAGACTCATCACGAGCATTTAAGGTTTGCTTCTGTGTTTCAATCCTCAGCTCCATTTCTTCCAAAGTTTTACGTAACAAAAAGAGTTCCTTGGCCTGCCGCTCATGCTCCGCATGAAGCCGCTGGAAGTTTTCCTCTGTAAGCTCTGTTACAAAAGGCTCATTAGGTCTACTGTTGCTATCTTGCTGGAATAGCTGATTCAGGTCCCTCTGGATCCTTAGCTCATCTTGGAGAGCCTGGATTGTCATCTGCATATGCTGGAAATAAAACCCAAATAAGTGAATTCACTAACATTTAAGGGGTGGTGGTACAAAGTTTTGGCAGAAAACCAAGAGGAATATACAACTTACCAAGGACCCCAACATTTTCCCATAGCAAACCACTCACCTCTCTCAAACATTAGAAAGTGAGACAGGTCCACCTCAACTGTTCTTTGTGTGTTCACACACTCCCCATACTAGTTAATATGCAGCACTTTTATGTTGCCAGGGAAAGCCTTTAATATGTTAAAAAATGTTGCTTCTGAAGTGGTCCCATTTCTCAGATTTAAGGATCTGCATTAGATATATGCTACTACAGAGATGTATGTAACCTCTTCTTAATCTTCTAGCACAGCCAGTCCCTACTGTGGCTTGACACATAGGCTTACACCTGCCACAGTTTACTATGGTGTTTACCTTCCAGCATCTGTTTCAATTGTTCAAACCACACACTCCACTCTATTGCAGTTTTCATCTTGGAAACTGTGCCCTTTAGCTACATACAGTCTTAACTTATTGCATGAGTTCGACATCTGTCTCTGATCTTGGGTTTTGGTCCACATTCAGGATTGTCTCACTGATTTAATTTTACATGCCAAGCTACCGGCTTGCATATTGTTTGGCTTCTTTTATTTGCCATTCATCTTACTCCCTCACATTGTCACTTGCCTGTTCATAGACTGTGCCTGCCTTTTTCTATTCCAGCTTCTACAATTATGGCTCAAGATTCTGTTGAATTACAATGTACAAAGCAGGAAGCCAAATCAAGCCCTATTTTAATGTTAACCAGCAGGTAGCATTATAAATTTTTAAAAGTCTTAACTTTCCATGTGGAAACATTAATAACCTCAGATCACGGCATCACAAAATAAATCTCACATTCAAACTACAAAGCTTAATTTTAAGCTCCCCCCATAAGAACCCTCCCCCCCCCCCGGCACACACACCATGAAGGAAATTGTAGCATTAACATTTTCCCAGCTAATTTGTGAAGGCATTAAGATACCTGTTCTTTGAACTTCCTAAAAATTAATTATAAGCCTAATATATTACAGGATACCTTGAACACAATTTGCACATCTCACATATAAATATCACTGGATGGAGAGGTACATAGAGCCATCTTCTGGTATCCCAGATGATTCTGCTATTCTTTCTATGTGCTATATTGTGGCACAACACACTACATTTAGTGGAAACTGAACCACTTCCAGTTGGGTATAACAGAAGCTGAAGGCACATGGCACTGATGAGCAATAGGACAGGTATATGGCACTGTTATTAGCACAGAATGTAATTACAGGTGAAGAAATGGTGACGAAAAAGAGATGGTGCTAGTTGCTATTAACACATCTTTCATTTAAAATGTTAGCATAAATCTGCACACTTGAATTGCTACTATTTATAAGAGACTGATGGATTATTAGTTTTAATGCCTAATCATGACAAATTTGTGGCAAATTGTGGTGGCTACTTAGAAATCAAGGAAATGGTATGAGATTAATTTGGTGAATGGCAAAATTAATTGTGGTTTCTTTCCCTAAAAACTTGTATGAAAAGTCTTCAGATTCCCATTTTCTGAATGCTAGAAATGATTTACAAAGCTTTAAAAATACCTTTAATGTGGTATTACTGCTTTAGATTTTATTATGACCACAATGGTTGGAATAATAAATGATATTGCAATACAGATACATTTGAGCATAGTAAGGACTGTAACTTCTCGAGTATGTGCATCAAAGTTGGGGTACAGTAACTGATGTGCAAAGGAAAGGATAAGGCCGGAGTTCAACCACCATGACTTTATAATGAACTAGGTCCACTGAACAAAGCTCAACTTTCTAAACAAAACAAAATGTTACAAAGTACCTCTAAAAATACAAAAAAAAGTTGCCAACCTTTTCAAGAAACAAAATCTACTGCACAGACACTGGAAGCAATGGTCTATTTGTCTAAAGGGATTCCCTGCTGGCATTCTGTTTCGGCCCATGCACAAAAACAAACGAAGGACTAATGTCAAATTTCTAACAGAGTTATGACAATGTGCAACTGAGCTGACTCCAGAGCACACTGCTTGTTCACTTTATGATTGCTCAGAGACACTGGGAATTTTATTTGTGTGGAAACGTGAGGGTTATTTTTATAGTGGTTTAGAAGCAAAGCTATGATTTTTAATAGGATTTAATGTAGCTGGCAATTCCCCAAACCAACTTGCATTTTAAAAAAAGACTTCTTATGCTAAATTATCTCAAAGGCAGCAGAAAAGCAAAGGGATTAAAATTCTACAGATAAATAGCTTGGAAGTAGTACATTTGGCAACTCTATTAGGCTATCTGAATAATGCCATTTGAAGGGTTCATGTGTGGGGTGCAGGTGCATGTGCAGGTTACATGCAAAAATGAACAACTTGAACATGTAGGAAATAGGACAACATGTTGCTTATTCTGCTACTGGTAATGATTAACTTTAAGATGCCTGACGTGGGATAAAGAACCTTTTAACTTGTGAGCAGGAAAGTATTCTATATCTATATTGCATTTCTATCCTAATCCTTCTTCCATGCATGCCACCTGGAACTCCTTAGCTCTCCCCTCAACATTTTATCCTCATAACAGTCCTTTGAGGTTAGTTAGTCAGAGTGCATCACAGTGAGCTGCGAAGCCACACAGCAAACTGGCCCTGGTTCCCTCAATTCTCATCCTAACCATTATACTGGATTGCCCCTGCTGGACATGTCTGAGCCCTCTTCAAGTTAAAGTTGGAATTCCAAAAGGGAACATCTCAGGAATGGCTAATCAACTATCCTTTCAGGCCTGGCTACAACTTTATCCAGCATGACACAATGCAATCATGAAACATAGAGGGCAGAGCTAGGTGATAAGTGGACAAAATAGTATATGCCACTGCAGTCCTGGCCAAGTCTGATGCCATGATCCATACACATTGTATTATTCTATTGTGTTGCAATCAATATTGCCCTCTAAAAACTCAAAATTTATTCAAACCAGGATGCTACAGGAAGCACTGCAGGATGGAGAAGAGATGCATATTTAGTTGTGTGTGTTAAGTTAGGCTGTTTCCCCACGGTCTATAAATAGCGCAAGCAGGGTGGATAAAAATCAATGATTTTTTTTAAAAAATAAAAAAATCAGATTTTTTAATTTAAATTGGATTTTTTTGATTTAAATTGGATTTTTTTAATTTAAATTGGATTTTTTTTTTACATAAAATGCTTTTTGAGGAAAATATATTACCATCCAAAGGTTATTCCATCATGAAATAAAGATTAGTTTTTAATTATGTAGAATAAGGCTGTATATGTTTAATGTTTTTGGTAAATAAATTCCATTAATCCATTCACAATGTCATGCTCTTCCAGAGGTTTTTGTAAGATTATTGGGCAGTTTCTCTGCCTACAAGATATTATCACAGATGCTTGGTTTTGCAGTTCTCAAAACTGAATTTGTGTCAGCTCAGCAGAGATCACATGCCTCTTCTTCACAGCAAAAATGTTATAACATGAACAGAGTTGAGAAAAAGACCTTAATCCTATTGTTCTACAAACCTATGAAGACAGAATCAACCCCTTCAGTGCTAAGTTTCAAGAAGTTCAGTGAATAGAAACAATATTTTTCTGATTGTCTGGAGTGGAATAGATCTGCACAAGAAAAAACTAAGTGTGAGGAGGGAGGGGCAAGCAGTACAAAATGAAAGTGAAACTTTTTGAGCACAATAAGTCTTTGAATCTTTTGTGTGTATGACCTGAGGTTTATCACATTTTTTCCTTGGAGGAAAAAACCTATAATGGCAGCAGGCCGTAAAAGAGACCCAGTTTGGGAATACTTTAATGAAGTTCCTTTACCTATCGGTAAGGCAGGCATCTACTTGCATATTAAAGTTATACCAGCAAGAATTAGTATTTATGTAGAAAACTATGATTTAAATCAAGCCTTACTGACTAGTGATTTAAATCGTGATTTAAATCGTGATTTAAATCAGTTTGATTTCAATCAAATCCACCCTGAGCGCAAGACTCACAGAAGGCTGCCGGCTTCCTAACATGATGTTTGACACAGTCCGTTTACAAAACGTCACAAACGTGATTTGTGGCGTTTTGTAAGCAGATGGTGTTAAAAATCATGAGGAAGCCAGCCTTCGGTAAGTCTTGTGCTATTTTTAGACCATGAGGAAACGGCCTTAGTTAGTCTTTTACACCTCACCTTTCTCCCCAACAGGGATCCAAAGCAACATACATTGTTCTCCTCCTCCAAAGCAGTTTAAAATCTTGTCATCCTCCTCCCAACAACGCTGTGCTAAGAGAGTGTGACTACAACAAGGTAACCCAAATGTCCATGGCAGAGTTGGGTTTTGAACCTGGGTCTCCTAGACGGTAATCTGACACTCTTAATTGCTATACTATTATATTATACCTTATTATATTATATAGAGAGCTGCATTATCATTTCACTTGCACATTTGAGATGTTCATGTGCTTTGAAGCCCTGCCACTCCCTTCTGCTGGAGATACTCCAATAAGGACAAGGGTGGAAAGAGAGGCAAAATGGTGATGGGAGAACAGAAAGCAGGTAGCATCCATATGCCATGTCTGGATCCAGCTAATAGCCCTCTCCCTCCAAAACAAGCTGGAACATGTCTAGAAGAGGGCAATGAAGATGGTGAGGAGGTCGGACCAGAACCAACGGGTTGAAATTAAATCAAAAGAGTTTTCAGCCAAACATTAAGAAGAACTTCCTGACAGTTAGAGCAGTCCCTCAGTGGAACAGGCTTCTTCAGGAGGTGATGGGCTCTCCTTCTTTGGAGGGTTTTAAGCAGAGGCTAGATGGCCATCTGACAGCAATGCCGATTCTGTGAACCTAGGCAGAACACGAGAGGGAGTGCAGGAAGGGTTACATCAGTGCTTAGTTTTTGTGGCCCCTTCTTACATGCCCAGAGTAAGGCCAATCACCACCTTAGGGCCAGGTAGCAATTTTCCCCAGGCCAGTTTGGCTAGGGATCCTGATAGTGTTTTGCCATATTCAAGGCATGAAGCAGAGGTCACTGGGGGTGTGGAGAGGGGAGGTAGTTGTGATTTTCTTGCATTGTGCAGGGGTTGGACTAGAAGACCCTAGAGGTACCTTTCAACCCTATGATTCTATGATTCCAGCTTCCAAATCTTGTTAAAAGGAACTAAAGAAAGAAGATTTAACTAGGGATTTCTCCATAATGCCTGGATCAAGCTCAGTAAGACTTCCCTTACATTAAACTTTTATTGACATTTGCAATTTTGATTTGTCAGTTAGGCTGAAAACCCAGTTTTGGGATTTTGTGAAATAAAGATATACCCAATAAATAAATGGATGAGACAGATCACTTGGGGCCACTGAAACTAGCTCAAGTCTTAACCCAGTTAGGCTACCAGTAAGGACCCCAGCCAGAGCACAGAAGCAGAAAGAGGATTTGCTTATTTCTAATGGACGATTACTTTCCAAGTGTGGTAAACCTTAACAAGGGTTTGAATGCAAGCTCTAGAGCCCATAGCTATTTTCACCACTTCTGCTTACAATGAAGAGAACATGTTTGGCCTTTTGTTCCCCATCGCATTCTCCAACCTTGCAATCTGTCCACATTCTAGTCTGCATCAGAATTTCCTAGTCTTGGTGCTAGAAAGACAACAAAACAGCCACTAACCGATTTTACTGACCCAATGTCAATTGAAAGAATATGCAAGTTTTGACTGATATTATTTACCTACCATGCCAATCAATTTCCATTCATTCAAATATAACTTACGCTGGAAAAAGTCAATTATGTGAATCCATCCTTAGTTTAACACAGATTGGTTCAAATACTCAAAGCAGCTTAACATTCAATGTTATTCGGTTGTAATGCAGAGGCCTCCACTAGAATTTTCCAAAGTAAACTTTAATATACTTTTTCAGCTCTGTGACCATTTCAGTTAAAAGAAAAATACTGGAGACCCAGGCTTATATGTCTGCATAAGGCTCAAGGCCTATGTATCAGAACTGATTTGTTTTGCATTTCTTCAGTTCTGAGAGTCTAAACTTTACATGTTTTCCTATCTGGAACTAAAAGACTTGCCTGAGAGCATGTAATTCAAGGCTAAGCTGTTTTTCTCCTCCTCAGAGAAAAAAACTGGATTTTGGGAACACGTGGATTTTATGCTTTTAACATGCCTAACCATGCTTGATTATGCTTGTATATTTTTCTGCCATTCCTAGCCTTAATAAAATAAAACAGAAAGACATGGTTGCCTAAGGAGCCAATTATTTTCTGTTAGAGCATACATTCTAGATGAATATTCTCCCCTTTGTAGTGGATCAAAGGCGTATAGTACGCTCAGGTATCCAAGTACTTTAACTAACAGCTGGATGCCCCAGCCCTGACTACTGTATCTCCACAAAAGGGCAAATCTGTGACAATGTCATCTAGCCCTACCAATGAACAATGAATGCATACTTGTACTAATGGTTCAATTATCAGGTTTTTAGATTGCATTGAACAGCATTGTTTCTGTACCTAACAGCAGAGTGATTGACCCTCATGCCAATTTCAAAAGTAGCAAAACCAAGCCACCCACTGTCAAAGTAGGGGTTTTCACCTACTCAGGGAACTCCCTGAAAAATATGACTTATCATACTCCCATGGCCTTTTCTCCATAGCCTGATGAGACCAAATATGCTCTGACCAGCCCTGAACAATGAGTCAGCTGGGGAGGTAACCGTCTTGAAAACCTGGGTATTTGCATAATAATTAGGGGCAGGTGGAATGGGCTTTCCAAATTATCATCCCTGCCTCCACCTCAATTCCCCATGGGCCACCATTATGTCATGTTCTATATTAAAGAGTACATGGTGCATAGATGTACTTAAAAGCACCACTGGAAAGCACAGTGCAGGAGAAAGTCTCTAAACCTACATAAAAGGTATTGAGGAACAACTCCACAAACCTTCAGAGCTAGCAGAGGGCTGCCAAGGAATGGTGGCAGCAACACAGCTTTAAGTTTTTTTTTAAATTGCTCTTTATATCTGTGGTCTTAAAGCTGGACAATACTGTAATTGCATAACTAGTTTGCATGAAAAGGGATTTTACCTCAAACCCCACCACAGTGTGAACATACACATCTATTTTTTAGGACTATGATATATTAAAACTAATGTGCTATAACAACGGGAGTCGGCTGAGTTTTATAAACATTTCAGCTACCCCTCCCCCTTCATTTTTGGGGCAACTAGAAGCAATCCTCAAACGGTTAGGGCTGGAAATTAGGCTGAAGGGAAAGAAGAAGTTTTTCATTGGCTTCCCTTTAATCTAAACTAAAAGGGGGAGAAACACTGGGTTGAAAGAATGCACACACTATGCTTTCAAAGTCCAATTTTACATACCCCAAGCACCCTTAAATTGCAAGGGAATCCTACCTGGGGTATTTGGCCTTGGAGAACATGCTTACTCTATGCACAATCCCTCCCTTAAGAAATTTTCAAGGTCCTTGCTTCCTGTTATTCCTTTTAAAATACTTTCCAATATTGCCCATGTTAGTGGTAAGTCAATTTGTACATATTAGTAAGTATGTTTTTACTCATGCTCCACATTTGAAATAAAAACAAATGAAGTTACAGATGGGTACCCATGTTGTTCTGTAGTAGAAAAGCAAGACTCAAGTCCAGTGGCAACTTAAAGACCAACGACATTTTCCAGAGTATAAGCTTTTGAGAGTCGAGCTCTCTTTGACAGATTTGACAAAAGGAGCTTAACCCTGGAATCCTACTAAACAAAATCAGTTACATCAGTTTTCTTTCTTGCCAACCTTCTTCAAATGAAAATTAAAGACAGAAAATATTTGCAAAATCCCACTGCTACTCCCACCACCAAAATCAACATATTTGAAAGTCCATATTCTCCCAAGTCACAACAGTAAAGCTGCTACTCTGTCATCAATAGCTTGTCACTCAGTACTGAGATGTCTCATTTTAGAAACGGGTTCTTTCTCCTAAAGCAAGTATGAGGAAAGGAGACAAGGAACAGCCTAATACTTGACTTTTGATAGAAATTATTTTGATATTTTCTTGCCGTATGTCTATTCCTTATATCTGCACTACAATATCATCGCCATGAAGACAAGATTACAGCTGTGTGCTAGATCATGACTTTTGGCTAAAACATTATGCAAACTTGCCCTACAAAAATTACTGGCCATTATTTTGTAACTTAATTTTTATATAAGTGCTGGGAACAGACATTCACGATGCCAAAATACCAACATTGCTACCAGCCAGGAAAGACTGAAGATCTATTTACAAGTTCATGGAGGATAATAGTCATGTGATATCAAGATGACACATATAGAAGCTAAAGCAGAATACTTCAATGGGAAAAAATAAACACAGTATGGGTATATAAAACTTCCAAAGATTTGTCCAACTGACTTAGAAATATCTAAGGAGAAGAGAGTCATGTAACTGTGATAATAACTGTGAGTCATAAAGTGCCTCTTCATCTTTAATGGTAGCTAATAAATAGATATGCCACTGTTTATTTGGATGTGTTTCTGCCTCAAGCACCCACCAATCCTCAGGATGCACTTGGGGCAAAAGAATGATCAGTAACAAACTGGATCTATGCCCATCTTGGCTGGTGATAGCTTGCCAAGAAAAGCTTATTCTATTAGCAGGTGAGTTAATTAATGCCTTCCTTAATATTCTGAGAGCTGTAATCATCCAACTTTTCCTCAACAGCAATCTAACCTTCCTGCTGGTTTCCCAGGAAACTAAAATGTGGTTGGTTTCCCAGAACATGGTTACGGTTCTGTCCTCAACGTTCTCTTCTTGGATTACTTCCTGTTCATCACAGCTTATGTATCCTTCCCTCTTTGGATCTGTGGTAAGCAAAGAACGCTTTTTTGAATATTCTATCTACAATGTTGAGAGGCAATGATTTCTTCCGCACATCAGACAGACCCACTCTTGTGGATCCAAAGTAGTGGAGAGGAGCTAAACAGGAAACTAGGATGTGAAGAGTAAATACAAAATGCTGATGCACAAAGCCAAAAGGTAGAATTATGTCTGGATCACCACATGGGATCATCTAATACGTCCCTCCGCAAACATCTGGGAACCACATATTTAGCTCATTTCAAGGAAGACGCTGACTAAAAGAAGCGAACTTACCACTCCATTAAAAAGCCAAGAGCTTTCACTTTGGGGTTTTATTTTACTATGGCATTCCTTAAGCAGCTCAGATTGTGGGATTTTGCCAGTTAAGCTCATTTTAAAGGATTAACTGTTTGGCTGTCTAGCAATTTTTACACCTCCATCTTCATACAATAATGTAAACCAAATGAAGACAAAATGACTATACTTCTCAAACCTATATGTACCATCTTTCTATATTTAAAAGCCTTATTCTATCTCCAGTAAATTAGTGAACAATGAAGTGGAAGCTCTTACAGTTTAAAGTAACTGACTTAATATCTTCAAGAAAAACGCTGATTAAAAGTTTTGTCCTTCATATATTTCCTAAACAGGCTATCATCTCTTTCTTTTTTGGTCTCTGTACACATGAAAGGACAGTTACTTTTGACTTCCGGTTTGGGATTCATGAAGGTCTAACGCAGCTCAGGGAGCTGAGCTGTCCGTGCCGCTGTTTGTAGGGGCTGGAGGGGTGCAAACTGCCCATAGCCCCATTCTCAGGCGGAGAACAGGCAAGTACACTCAAGAACCTGAGGGCGCGTTGATCTCGGGTGTGAGGGGGGTTCTACGCAACAATCCCCCGTCCACCCTTGAGGTCCCACCCGAAGAAAGGTAGCCAAGATCTCTGCAGCGGCTCTGGAGTCAATTTTTGGCATAAGACCTACATGCCCAAGCTTCAGCAAACCAAGAAGGGAACCTGAATCGATTGGATAATCGAAGCAGCGACTACAACCCAAGAGAAACATTTAAGAAGGTAAAGATTGCTCTCTCTCAATACGGGACAATAAGAAATAAAGTGATAAAGAGAATTAGAAAACTGCGAGAGACTTGATATATAACTGAGAAAACTCCGGCAAATAAATTACTAAAAAGTGACATTGTAAAGAGAAGTTAGCGCGGAAAAACGATTATTGTTTACATACCTGCGGCTAGGAAGAGATAGAGGACTGTGAGAAAGTTCTAACATCGCGATAACTAATGTGAAACGGAAAGGAACAGGAAGTGCGTCAGAACCATAAAGAGACTGGCGAGAAGCGGCTTGTAAACAACGGAAGTGGAATATCGCCATTTTGGAGTAGGGCAAAGCTGCGACTTCAAGGAAAACGGAAGTAGGCCATCTTTGACAAGGGTAAGGGAGGTTGCCTCAAAATAAAACCATAGAGAAAAGACGCCCGACATTTTGGACTGTGTAAATACTAGTTTTTAGAAAAAAAACCTAAATCTGGACTTTTAAAAATAAAAGAAAATAATAAAGTAGCGCCACGGAGTTAAGGAAAAGAGCAGACTCGTGGGAGCGAAGTAGAGCTAGCCCCACGATGTCGAAGAAGGAATGGCAAACGGCGCTGGAAAATTTAGACAAAAAAGTTTCGGAAGGAAATAAAGAGCTTAAAGATATGATGCAAGAGATGGCGAAAAATTTGAAAGATTTTAAAGAGGCACTTAAATTGGAGATGGCAGAACTAACTAAGAACATGGATCAAGTTCAAAAAGACTTTCAAGTTAAACAGCAGAGAGTTAACGCAGTAGAAAACGCGGCTGACACTTTGGCAGATGTGCAGAGAATGGAGATGAGAGGAGTGAAGGGAAGAATGGCCGTAGCTGAACAAATGGAAGATGTATGGAGGAGACAAAATCCTAAAAATAGACAATATACATTTTACTCTGCAAGACATTTTACACTACCAAGAATTGACATGATCTGGCCCTCCAAAGAATTGGTGGTATGGACTAGAGACGTGGAGATAATGCCAAAGGTAGGCTCAGATCATAATCCAATCATGTGGAGATTCGGAAAAAATACTAAAAGAAGAGGATGGAGGATAAATGAAGACTTGCTGCAGACGGAAGAAAACATTGCGTTTTTACGAAGAGAAACCAAATTCTTTATACAGTACAATTTGAACAAGGATGTATCAACTTATAAGGTATGGGACACATATAAAGCTGTGATTAGAGGAATACTAATGGACCTGAATGCAAGAGCTAGGAAGAGAAAGGAAGAAAAGAGACTTGAAATTATGGAAAAAATTAAAGCCAAAGAGATACAACTTAAGAAAAGACCAGGGAAAAAGAAAATATATCAGGATATGAAAATCCTGCAGGAACAATTGACAGCAATGGATAACAAAGAATTGGAGTGGAATTTAAAAAAAATGAAGCAGAAGTCGTTTGAAGGTGCAAATAAACCTGGGAAATACTTAGCATGGCAGTTAAAGAAAAAAAAGGAGAAGAAAACCATAACTAAGATTCGAGAAGAGGATAATATATTGATGGATCAATCTGCCATTAGTAGAGCCTTTTTTAAATTTTATGCAAAACTGTACCAAAAAAAGGAGGTGAATAGAGATTCAATAGAGGAATATTTGGAGAAAATGAAGCTTCCAACAATTTCAGAGGAATGGAAAGAGAAGTTAAATAGGGAAGTGACAGAGGAAGAAATAAAAGAAGCTATACGATCAACAAAATTAGGGAAAGCGCCTGGACCGGATGGAATAACAGCAAAGTTTTATAGAATGATGGCCAATGATCTGACACCGTTTCTAAGGGAGGTAATTAATGGAATTTTGCAAGGCCAAAAGATTCCTGATTCATGGAATGAAGCTAATATATCACTGATCCTGAAAGATGGACAGGATTTGACTAATGTTAAGAACTATCGGCCAATTTCGCTGCTGAATAATGACTACAAAATATTTGTGAAAATTATGGCGGAAAGGTTAAAGGGATGGATGTTGGAATTTATTGCAGAAGAACAGGCTGGATTCCTACCTAATAGACAAATTAAGGACAATTTAAGGACAGTAATAAACGCTATTGAATACTACGACAAGCACTGTGATAGGGAAGTTGGTTTCTTTTTTGTGGACGCGGAAAAAGCATTTGACAATTTGAACTGGGACTTTATGTTTGCCACTATGGAAAAGCTGCAAATGGGAGAAAAGTTCATACAAGCAGTTAAAGGAATTTATAAAGATCAGTGTGCAGCGATTGTAGTCAATGATGATTTGACTAAAAAATTGAAAATAAGTAAAGGTACAAGACAAGGCTGCCCACTGTCTCCATTGTGGTTTATTTTGATTTTGGAAATTTTGCTGATTCAAATTCGAGAGGACGATACAATTCGTGGCATAAAAATAAAGGAATTTTCCTACAAAGTCAGAGCATTTGCGGATGATGTAATGTTGATAGTGGAAGACCCGATAGATAACATGCCAAAAATAATGGATAAAATAAAGGAATTTGGAGACCTGGCTGGATTCTATGTGAACAAAAAGAAGTCGAAGATACTGTGTAAGAATATGACGAAGCAAAAACAGCAAGAATTAATGGAGACAACAGATTGCGAGGTAACTAATAAAGTAAAATATTTAGGAATTGAGCTGACTGTGAAAAAAAATAGATTTATTTAGAAATAATTACGAGAAACTGTGGCAACAAATAGAAAGATTTGATAAAATGGAAAAAATTAAATTTGTCATGGTTGGGAAGAATAGCAGCAGTAAAGATGAATGTGTTACCACGTGTGATGTTTTTGCTGCAAACTATTCCAATTATACAAGACTTCAAACAATTCGACAAATGGCAAAGAAAAATTTCAGACTTCGTGTGGGCAGGCAGGAAACCCCGGGTGAAAATGAAAGTATTACAAGATTCAAAAGAAAGAGGGGGACTGCAACTGCCAAACATAAGATTATACTATGAAGCAATTTGTCTGGCTTGGTTAAAAGATTGGATAACGCTAAAAGACCGTAAATTGCTGGCCTTGGAGGGACACAAAAAATTGTTTGGATGGCATGCCTACTTGTGGTATGATAAAGTTAAAGCGGACTCTATGTTTTTGCATCACTATATTAGAAGAAGCCTTTTCACAATCTGGAAGAAATACAAGAATTACATGGAAAGTGGTATCCCTTCATGGGTGGTACCATATGAAGTAATAGATCCGAGAGCTGTTTATAATGAACAACGTTTAACTTATAAAGAGATAACGTCGACGGAACATAGAATATTAAAAATAAAGACACAAGAAGAGTTATCTCCTCAATATGGATGGTTTCAATATAGGCAAATCAGGGATCTTTACAACTCGGACTGTTTAAGGGGAGGAATAAGACTGGAAAACTCGGAGCTAGAAGTGATCTTACAAGAAGGTAAAAAAGACATTTCGAAAATATATACTCTTAAAATGGCATACGGAAGACGAGACAGTCAAAGTTCAGATGGTGAAATGGGCAATAAACTTTCATAAAGAAATAACAATGGAATCATGGGAATATTTGTGGGAAAACACTCTGAAGACTTCAACTTGTACCAATATTAAAGAGAATGTTTACAAAATGATGTATAGGTGGTATTTAACGCCTAAGAAGATTGCGCTCGGAAATGCAAATATGTCAGACAAATGCTGGAAATGTAAAAAGCATGAAGGATCATTGTATCATATGTGGTGGACTTGTGAGGTAGCTAAGCAATACTGGGGAGATATAATAGAAATAATTAATGAGGTTTTGCAAACCCAAATAAATAGGAAACCAGAATTGCTGCTACTGAACTTGGGAATGGAAGATGTTCCAAAGCAGTATAGAACATTGCTATTTTACACGATTACAGCAGCAAGACTTTTATATGCGCAGAAATGGAAAGTGCAAGAAATACCAACTATAGAAGATTGGATTTACAAATTGTTGTACATGGCAGAAATGGACAAAATGACAAGAAAACTGAAAGATCTTGATCCAGGAGAATATATTGCAGATTGGGGGAAATTGAAACAATATCTAGAAAAAAAATGGGATGTGAAAGGAGGACTGTGGCAGTTTGAGAATTATTAATGTGTGATTTTACAAAGGGGAAAGAGAAGTAACTTTACCATTAATGGGGAAATTTAGTTATTAATCAATCTAAGCTAATATTAGTATTAAGAAGAATGTATTAAAAACAGATAAGTTAAACAGGGAGACGTAGATTGGATACATTAGTAAATTGGAGATATAGAAGAATTTGAATATGCTTAGAATAAGTGATACAATATATATAAGATTTAGAAAAATTACAGTTAAGAGTAATTTAAATAATAAGATGGGTTAAGGGTTGGAAAGCTGTTGGAAGTCTATAAGGGGGGGAAAGGGGGGGTTGATATAATTTAGGTAAGATGGGGAATTTGTGTAATATTTTATGTACTCACCAATAAAAATTTAAGAAAGGACAGTTACTTTTGAAGTAAGAGCAAAGCAGCAAGAGTTCATAGTTACTGGACAAGAAATTACTGGGCAGAAGATAGTTTCTTTTGGGATTGGACATAAGCTGTTTGATTGGCAGTCTAAATATTAAGACCTTCTATAACAACTACCTGGGTATTATGTTCCTGGTGGAAACTTGGGGGAAGGGACATAGGGAGGAGCATGGCACTGCATGTGCCATGACATCAGCAAGTGACATGTCACGCAAGGGACTGATTTTACCATTGAGTTTCTGGTGAATTCTAGAACTATGTGATATTATTTCTGGGTCTTCCCCAGAAGTGACTACACACCATGGATAATGCTGGAGTTTTTATTTTTCTTAATGGTGATCAACAAGGATTACCAGCAGGACATCTCCTGGCATAGCCAGAAGCCTGGCAACACTACATAATAATATATTGTTAACTAGGAGGCTCCAATTGGTGCAAAATGCTGCAGCTCGACTATTATCAGGAGCGAGCAGGAGCTTGAATGTTACTCCCATCCTACAGTCACTCCATTGGCTACCTATCAGTTACCATGCTCAATTCAAGGTATTGGTTATTACATACAAAGCTCTTCATGGCCTTGGTCCAGCATATCTACGGGATCGCCTCTCTCCCTGTGTCCCTCCACGGCAGCTTCGCTCATCTGAACAGGGTCTTTTGCAGGTGCCAGCCTGTGCATGGGCGAAACCAACAGCGGCCTGTACACAGGCTTTCTCTGTGGTGGCCTCTACCCTATGGAACGGCCTGCCTGAGGAGGTCGGGAGAGCCCCCATCCTCCTGGCTTTCCACAAACAATGCAAAACTGAATTATTCAAAAAGGCCTTTTTCTCAGCTAAGAGGGTGGTATTGTAGGAAAGTGATCCCAGATCTTTCGCTAATGAGTTAGAAACCAGAGATTTCACCATTATGTTGCCTTACATATTATCTGTTGTTTTAAATATGTGCTCCTATATACTACCTGTGCTTTATGTTGTTCAATGCAAGTCCTAGAACTGATCATGTTCTGTTTCAGCAATTCCTCAACCCCATACTGGATCCTTGCTAATACTATATCTTTGTAAACTTATATTCTTTTACCCCATGACATTGTTTATGGAAATGTTCTTGATACTGTATGGAAATGCCTGCCCTTGTCCTTGCCACTGATTGTACTAATCTCATACTATGTAATCCGCCTTGAGTCTCAGTAAGAAAGGCGGAATATAAATGACATAAAGTAAAATAAATTAAAAAAATATATTGCACACCTCATAACAACGTACGTCAAAAGTCAGATACATTTGCTTCATTTCTTACACAGAAAGCCAGCCTTTAACTCAAGGTCACAGACTGTAAATAGAGGTGGGAGGAGAGAACTTTAATATGCCTGTGTCCGATTTAAATTTCATCTTCAACCAGGTCATTTTAAAGAGAATTGCTTGAAAATCCAGTTTTTTATTCACCCTAGGACCTTTAAAGGTTAATTGTGGGGTCAACAACTGGATAACAATATAGCACTTTATTGATAAAACACTAGTCATAAGGCTCTGAAGAGGGGAATCTATGGCAGAGAACACCTGAAGAGATCATAAATATCCTGGCATATGGATATTTTCAGAGCATTCGGTTGCCAAGACCGGCTGCTGATGCAGGTACCAGATGAAGACACACCAGGGAACTTGTAAAAACTAAATTTCAGTGATGAGCTGCAGAACATGTCTACATCTACACTTTGTTCTCAATCATATGATTATTTTCAAAGCTAATTGCAAAAGCTCGAGAGACTAGGCATATGGATTGCCTGGTCTTTTTCAGTTTATTTGCAGTATTCTAATTTGTTGAGTGCTCTATCCAAGAGGATCCATGCAGATGACATCATCACATAATGAAATCCTAAAAATGGATTCCTGCCCCCAAAGCTCATAATGGCATAAAGGCAAAACTCAAACTTTACTGAAGCAATTTCTAGAAAAGAAATCATGTTACTGTGTTGTAATAAAAACAAAATTCTAGGAAACCTTGAAGATTAACAAAAGCTTAAGTTTTATGGACTAGAAATTGCCTCAAATGTATGAATGTGGAAGTTTGTATTTTATTAAATTTTTCTTTCTCAACAGAAAATTTTCTATCAATAGTTCATACAGGCACGGGATTGAATGCATACTTGTGGATAAAAAAAAGTTTTATACAGTGGAGCAGAAAACCTGTAAGAGAGCAGGTGGTGAGTTACTATCCTATGTAAATTATGAGAGAACAGGAGTACCAATACAACCAGAAGCTTCTAAGTGCATCCTGCTAGTCACTGCTAACAACAGGCTACAGAGTGACAGATGTGAAGGCTTGCAGGGGAGATTTTATTTCCCCTTTTCTAGACGTCTTTTGTGGGGAGCACTTAAACACTCCTATGAAATTTTTTAGAGTATGGATTTTATTTTCTCTTTATAATAAATAGTTTTTTCCCTTTCGAAATGAGAGAAATGTTTTGAAGTTAATGTTTTATTCATTCAAAACGTATAACCTGAAAAAAGGGGGGAAAGTTAAATTCTGGGAAGCTCTAAAAATCGTATGAAATAGATTTTTCTTCTCTTTTGGAATGAGTAAAATGTGCTCAGTCAGCGGGTGATGGATTGCCATTACAGCTACTGGAAAATGTCCTGGAATGCTGATGGCCTGAGGGGCTGCCCACCCCCCATGAAAGGCAGGCAGGAGCTGTCACTGCTGTAAGCTGGCAGCCCCAGGAGCACATGTGAACCTCCCTTCAACACGGCTTCAACATTTCTAGTAACTTAATTAATGGTAAAATTTCAAGCAGGACAGATTTTTAGAGTTATGAAACCATCTTACTATATAAAAGACAAGCCATATAGGCAACAACTCACTTTTTATCCTCACATAGGTGCACGGCTGATGACTGTGGTTTTGAGGCCGCTGCAAAGCACCTGCTTGCCACCAGGAGGGGGCTTGTTGAATCGACAGCCTAAGCACCCCTCCCTGCACCTCCCCTCAGGTCTCCAGGCCACTGCGAAGCACCTACTTGCTGCTGGGAGGGGGCCCGCTGAATCAGTTTTCTAGAGCCCACTGTATTTTTTCACATAACGGGCATTGTTGCTAGTTACTAATAATTTTAAGTCACATTTAAAGTATCAACTAACTTGTGTTAGCAGAAGGGATGAGAGAACAAACAATCTGCTACAGACAGGTATTCTTGGGGGAAATTGGTAATTATAGGCTAGCTGTCTTCCGGGAAACGTGCCTGATATTGATTTTCTTATTCAAGAACTATGAATAAGCATGTAATGAACTCCAACATCTGCATGGGTATGGGGAAATGGGGAAAGAGACACACTCTATGGCCTTTAGAAAAGGCAAGAAGCAGAGAGAAACAAATTTTTGCTCTGTCAAATGCCAAAGGTGTGTGTGTGTGTGTGTGTGTGTGAGAGAGACAGACAGACAGACAGACAGACACAAAAAGGGGATTCATTTGACACTTTTGTAAGTAGCAACACCACCAGACCTCAGGCATGAGCGGGGGGTGGAGTTCTGGTGTCAATGACAAATATCCTTGGAGGCTCACTTTAGCCTCAGATCCAGATTTGTGGTGAGAGGTGAAGAAGGGTTGTGAGCCTGCAGAGAAGAATGTGGCTTAAAAAAAGAAAACAAGAGAGCCAAGCTGGAACCATCCCCCAAGTGGCCGCGCTAAAGTAAACCCCCAACAGCACAAACCTAAGCAGAGTTACTATGGTCTATGTCCACTGATTTCATTTTAGATGGAGATGCTTGGCTTGTTGAGACAGGGCGGCCCCATCTGATTCTTGGCCAAGTCTGCATTTCAGGCTGTAAAAGCCACTTTGGAAGAGGCCTCATCAACTGCAAAGCTCAACCAGCCTCCTTCAGCACTGCAATGGCCTTCTTATCTGGCCATCAGCAGTCATGATGAACATCTGCCCCAGCCCTCTGTCTTCCTTCAACTCCTCATTGTCCTTCTTGCCAGCCTCCTTCTGCGCCAAAATCTAAGAACACATTTTCATCATTTTGCTGAGTGACTCATTTTGTTGGCTGCTGATTAAATTGCCACCTGCCTAATTACCTAGGCATGTTCCTTGAGTGTTTAACCGTTAAACTGACTCACTGAACAAATCTTGTACAGAAATATAAAGTGATCTAAAGATATTAGGATTAAGGATCTACATATTTTGGTATATGAGCTGCAACACTGTGCAGATCTTGTTTATTTGACCCAAATGGACTTCAGGCTATTGAAGTTGCATGCACAAACTTACTAAGGCGTCGGGTTTGCCATTCCTGAGCTTCTGTCTAAAATTAAAGGGGTAGATGAGCCATATTTTCTTTGTGACATGGAGAATAGAAGTATATCTAACAACAACAGTGTTTATATACCGCTCTTCTAGACAGATTATTGCCCCACCCAGGGCAGTGAACAAGTTAGTAGTATTATTATTCCCACAATACAGCTGGGGAGCTGGGGCTGAGAGGAGTGGCTTACCCAAGGCCACCTACTGAGCTCATGGCAGTGGTGGGATTTGAACCAGGAGAGTGCTAATTCACAGCAGAACCACTTAACCACTGTGCTACAGCTGCTATGAGAGAGATGCTGCATTTGAACAGCTTTTATGTATTTTGCAATTGTCTAAAGCACAATTATCACAACTGTTGTATGGTGTTACATTTCCAGGTACTTTGTATAGGGTAATGGCTAACTGCCTGAGCTGAGAAATCCACAGTCAGAATTGCACCTGAACCACAAGACAGTCAGCATGAACGTAAAACAAAAGTCCAGTGGCGCCTTAAAGACTTTTATTTCAGTATGAGCTTTTGTGAGTCACTGCTCACTTCTTCAGATGTGGAAATCAAACTTAAGAGGCCTTCTTATGGGGCAGGTTGGGGTTAAGATCAAGGATGAATTCTGTCATGAGTCTTTCAAGTACAGTTCATAATGTGGGGGAAAAGAAAACGCAAGAATGATTCTCAGGCTGATTTCCATACATATCTGAAGAAGTCAGCACTGACTCACAAAAGCTGATCTTGAAATAAATGTGGTAGTCTTTAAGATGCCGCTGGGTATTTGCTTTATTTTGCAGCAGTGGACGAACATAGCTATGCCTTTTCAATCAGCATGAACATAACCATGTTTATACAGAAGTAAACTTGGATTTTTGTGGCCATTTCACCTAATGTGACTAGATAGTCTTGGACAACTGGTTTTTATTGTTAATTTGTTTTGACTGTAATCAAAATGTATTACATGGTTTTGGTTTTTGAATTCTACAGAGGCTAGAAATCAATGGGCTTAGACTGGAGTTACTTTATACAGGACTATACTGTAAATTTCTCCACCTACCTGCTGCAATTTGTTGGAATAGGGAAGGCTAACAGGCCCAGGATGAGATGCAGAACCTAACTCATGGTTTCAGATATATTTATATTTGTATATCTAACAGTTGAGAAGGAGAAGTATTAATTACCTGCAGAGTAATTTAGTTTGATATTTAGAAACCATGTATGAATGACTACTTGTATTGTTGTTTCTAAGCGAGAAACAATACAAATTAAAGTAGTTTGTAGTTTGTTTGTATGTTTTGTATATTTGTAAACTGAAATGATTTTTTTTAAAAAGGAGGTGTGCTCAAAACTTTGTTGTTTTGACTCATGAAGTAGATTTTTCGCTCACAACACTGCACAGCTTAGAGGGAACATTGGCTGCGAGTTATATAAAGCAGTACAATGCTTGAAATACTCGCTTGGATCAAAAGATCCCTCTACGCAAGCGGCGCAGTCAAACGCATACTAATCTTGCTATATATAGCTGGGTATGATTTAAAAAGCCACTACTGTATTGGAGATCTTTACTCAAAATGCCAATATTCTAAAGATGTACCTGAACTTACAAAAAGTATTTTCAGGTGGGTAGCCATGTTGGTATATATAGCAGAACAGCAAGATTTGAGTCCAGCAGCACCTTAAAGACCAACAATGTTTTTGGGGTATAAGCTTCTGAAATTCAAAATCAGACAAGGGAAGCTTTAACTCTCAAAAGCTTAAATCCTGAAAATCTTGTTGGTATTTAAGGCGCTATTGGATTCAAATTTTATAGAAAGTAGTTCAGCCACCAAGAATGTTAAAATAAAGCACAAATGCACTATCTCAAGCCTATTCTCAGTGCACCAATATACATTTACTCAGCCAGAAGCTGAAATTGATGTTTGTCCCTAAAGCAGCAATGTGCCTATACTCCTTTTCTAAATGGTATCTTTCAGTCCAGGTGTTGTCTCAGTCTATGTTCAGTGAAAATTGCAGAGTCAAGCATTCAGACAGCAGGTAATGTTTAGGCACCTTATACATATGTAGCGGGGAAGCACCCATCAACACATATTTATTGAAACTTTTTTTAATGTCACCCTTCAGCCCGATGTGAAAAGTACATGAATCTGGAGATTAGGTTATTTTCCCCATAGTTTTAGTCTACTTTATATTCATGAAGCAAGCTGCAACTTTCTGTAAGGGAAGCACCGTTCTACAATGAATGCACAGCATATTGACACCCACTGAAGATAACAATTACTAGGCAGTCAACTAACTTTTGTTTAAAAATAGCCCTATATTATGAAACATGAATACATATGACTGAAGTTTCAAGCCCTGGAGTTTATTTATTAAAGCATATTTTAAACTGATTGTGCCCATGTACACCATCTCAAATGTTCAATAGATGAAAATATTTAAATGGTCATCCAAACTGATCAGCTGTTTAAAAGTCCAATCTTCCTGCAGGAACATATGGAGAAAAAAAGTTGGGCAACTGAAGTAAAAATATCATTCTTCCTTATGAACTCTGTCAGACTCAAAGATGTATCTAGGAAAATCCCAGTTCCTCAAGAGTCAAGATGCTCTGACCTGTATTTCTGCACATTCTAAAAACTGAACCAGAAAGTAATTAAATAGTTGATTCTTGTAAGAGAACTGAAATGATTGGCTTGTAAGACAAACTTCTAGTTCCTCTTTATACCATTGTTTACATGAAAAATTGAGGTTTTAAAAGCCACAGATGAATAATATCAGACTATTTTAGAAAAATAGAAAAGAGTCCAGTAGCACCTTTAAGACTAACCAACTTTACTGTAGCATAAGCTTTCGAGAATCACAGTTCTCTTCGTCAGACACATGTGATTCTCGAACTGTGATTCTCAAACGCTTATGCTACAGTAAAGTTGGTTAGTCTTAAAGGTGCTACTGGACTCTTTTCTATTTTGCTACTACAGACTAACACGGCTAACTCCTCTAGACTATTTTAGAAACAGGCAAACTGTTGGTTTAGCCAGTGAAAACACTGTGCTTTAAAAGGAAAATCTTTAATTAATATTTTGTTCTAACATTTACACCCATCCTTAATATAACCAAGCATGCTATATTTTAACACAAAGAGAAAAACTGATAGCTTTGCATGGTATTTATAAAGAGGGCTCTTGTACATATAGAAGAAGGTCAACTATGGTTTAAGCTTTCCTGATCCTTGATCAATCAGGTAACAATCAAAATGTTAACAGCTATATTTATATTTCCCTAAACATATTGAACTGGTGAAGCCATAAATATTTAGAGACTTTCAATTAACCTTTTTGAAAAATGCAAATCTGAAGTGGAAAATGTAATCACTCTGAAGAAAAAGATCTGAAATCTGAATCTAAAAATCAAATTTATCTTTCAGTTATTTCTTGTACTTATGGTGGGTTATTACCTAGAAATCTTTACATGCTGAAAACATCATCATATCTTTCAACTGGAACTCCAAGTACTCACTCAACATTTCAAAGAAATCCCTCTGTGAATACTGTGTCCAAAGCCTGTTTAATTAGAGTAAATCTCATTAACTAGATCTTCTTTATAAAGGATAGAAATGGCCAACTACAATGGATATAGATGGCATAAAACAGTTTAATTGGGGGCAAACTGACTATAATCTAATCTTACTAATTAGCACTTCTAGTTCTACATCTCATGGCATGCTTCAATTTGCTTTTAAGTAGTACCCTCCTATTTTTTGGACAAAAGTTCTACAATTAAAGTAATTATAGTGGGCTCAGAGAAAAAAATCCAGGCAGTTAACTTAAATGAATAATTATAAGTGTAAGGAATTATGGAAACAGGATAAGGACGCCAATATGCCTTTCTCTAATTTTAAGAAACCACCCAAGTGACCCGAACAGCAGCCACATGTTTATATACAAGATAGTTCTATAATATTTTATATTTAAAAGGTCTAGAAGTACAAACATTACCTATTTATAGTTCAGTCAGACTGAACTATTAGCTCTTAAAGACAATTAATTCCAAAATAATATTTTGAAACAATGTTGAGGCTTTGCTACCAAAATTCCACTGTAGTACCCATCTGACTCAAAGTTTTTCTAGCTGATTATAGGGACACACAATTTTAAGTTAAATAAAAAAGAGTCCAGTAGCACCTTTAAGACTAACCAATTTTATTGTAGCATAAGCTTTCGAGAATCACGTTCTCTTCGTCAGATGCATGGAGGGCAGAAGGAAACTGGTCAAATATACAGGAGGAGAGGGGAGGGGAGGGGGGGAGGAGAGGGGGGATGTAAACAACTCCTTTGATATGGAGATGCAGACAGCTCCTTTTGGTGTGGGGATCAGTTTGCTTGTGTAAAGGTTCAAAGGAGTTTGCCGTGTTAGTCTGTAGTAGCAAAACCAAAAAGAGTTCAGCAGCACCCTTAGGTACCTAGTTCTTAAGTTACTAACCTGGTTTTCTTCCTGCACAACTCGATACTGTTCTTTCCAAATAGTTATCTTGGATGCTTCATCTTTTCTCAGGGCTCTTTCTTTCTTTAGCTCAGGACTCCAGAATGTCTTGATACTATTCATGGAGGAACTAAGTTTGCTTTCCTTCACCTCGACATCTTTGCGCAGAAGATCATTTTCCCGCAACACTTCCTTGAGCTGCGTCTGCAGGTCCATTATAGTATTATCCCTAGCCTGCCGCAGTGAATGAGGCACTGTTGACGCCATGCTCACAGGAGTAAGGTGATGCTCTCCAAAAGCAATAGTATCACTGGCAACCCCACTACTGGCAATGTTAGGGCTGCTGCCCATAGCAGTCATCCTTACACCATAAGGCAGGCGCCCTCCAGATCGGCCAAGAGTCATGGTGCTTTTAGGTGTGTCTGCACCCACATTCTCATGGTCACTTAAGTACATAGGGCCTGAAGTGGCATAGGCCGCATTTAAGGACTGGATATTTTCCATAGAAAGCGTTTTACCACTGCCACCCCCAGTACTACTTCCAGAGCTTCCTCCTGTACTGTTGGTTCGACGATGGCCCAGCCGTGGCGATCGTGGCAGTCTTGGTGAACGCCCAGGACTCTGGTTGCTTGGATCAATTTTACCAACTGACCGAGCACTTCCATACATGATTGCTTGTGTGGTACAAGGTGATTAGGGAAGAAAGAGTTCCTGTGAGGTGTCTTGACTACGGATGCTAGTCAATTTAAGGCCAATCAATATTTATGGTATGTCAAATGTCTGTTTCTGAAGTTAAAGCTTCATTGTGCCAGTCATCATAATCTGTAACAGAAATATGTAAATTAGATTACCATTGCTCAACAAATCAACAAATCCTGTTATTTTTCCACTTTTTTTTTTTTACAATTTTTGAGATTTTAATTATTCAGATATGCAAACATTTCTTCAGTACTTTTAAGTTTGATGACTACTTCTCTATGATCATGTCAGCTCTCTTGCTGATTTGCTGCACTATGCCTTATTACTTTATGCTGCTTTAAACTTCAGTTTCTTATGTTTAAAGCTTCCTGCCTCACTCCTGGTCACTGATCTATTTCTGTATGCACTCAATAAAATTTCCAAAATAATAAGTGTGCTTATATACTGATCTTCTAGACAGATTAGTGCCCACTCAGAGCAGTGAACGTAGTGTCATTACATCTGGGGAGCTGTGGCTGATAGGCTTACCCAAGGACATCTACTGAGCTCACTGCAGTAGAGAGATTCAAACCAGTAGAGTACTAATTCGCAGTCCAGTCCACTTAGCCACTATGCTACAGCAGAGCATAAGGGTGAAAATTGCATTCAGATGCAACAACATAAAAAGTAGTGGAACACACTTTTACAACATTTATGTACAGAATACTGCTCTGCTGTAATTTTAAAGGAGGTTCTTCAAAATTCATTGCTGCTATTTAAAATTTAGTTGAGTGAGACATGATTTTCTTGATACTGCTTGAGAAGGTTCAAATAGTTTCAAAAAGTTTCTGAAACAGATCCCAGAGTGAAAAGGGTACAGATAGCCCTTTACAGATTGATGAAAAGCTCTTCCTTACTATAAATGCAGAGAATGCATTCTAAGAAAGGAAGCAGACAACACATTTAGTCAGTAGAATCTAAAAGCCTACAACCTCTGAACTTGACACTCTAGTATCCTTACCTTTCCCAGCAGCTAGAATAGGTAACTGTCATGATAACATTTACATTATGATCCCACCTTCTGCAATTTCAACCTCTGCCGTAAGTCCACTGAAAGTTGCATAACTAGCACAATATATCAAATTGTCAACTTTTCCAATATTTTTTTTTACAGCCATGCTACATATATTGGTTTCAACGTTTAAATGAAATGTCACAAACCCAACTTGGCTGTCTTGCTAATTCATTTGTATAGACAGTTATTTTGCACGTTTTTTTAAAAAATGGTTTTCATGACTTGCTAAGTAAAATATACACAGAATTTCCTAAAAGCAGTATAACCACATATACATATCCTTCCAACAACTACTATATGTATAGTTTGTTTTACTTTGCTTTTGGCAGATACTCAGGCTCATACTTTAGCAACACTCTAAAGAAAGCAAACTATAAACCTAGGAAAGCGTTTATCAGCAAACTTACCACTCTACCACCTGCCTAGGACAAGCAGAACACTAAATTACATTAATGTCTGACCTTTCCATACCACCTTATCTGAACACATGATGTACTTCTGCTGAAACTAAGCAGGCAGGTTGGTAGAATTTGTGTGTAAATCATTCTAAGCTCTTCCTGGATAGGGCAGAGTGAACTGTGACAAATGAGAGCTGCCACTCTCTCTACCCATTTCCCTTCCTCTGAATCACTGCTACTATTTCTAGTCAGAAAATAGCAGTGCACCGCTAAAGAAACTGCACACATCATGTGTACTTGTCACTCCTAGCTTTCATGGAGCATTGCCTCTTTAAAGCACTAGAGTAAGAAAAACATTATAAATAATTGATTTAGGCTATATTCTTATTCACATTTAACTGGAAGTAAATCCTACTGATCACAGTGTGGCTTATTTCTGAGTCAGAGAAAAACCATTTACTTGAGAGAAACCAGCTCTTCATCTCCCTTTCCAAACATGTATGTGATATGTGCCGTTAAGTTGCTTCTGACTTACGGCAACTCTATGAACTGATAACCTTCAGAACATTCTATCACTGACAGGCTTGCTTTGGTCTTCCAAACTGAAGGCCATGGCTTCCTTTATTGAGTAGTTTATCTCACGCTGGGTCTTCCTCTTTTCCTACTGCCTTCTGCCTTTCCTAGCATCAGTTTTGTCATTTTAGCTTCTGGGGGAATTCAAGCTTGATTTGATCTAGAACCCATCTATTTGTCTTTTTGGTGGCCCATAGTATCCATAAAACTGTCCTCCCTCTAATACCATATTTCAAATGAATAACTCTTCATGTCAGCTTTCTTCACTGTCCAACTTTCTTCACATCCATACAGAGTCACGCGGAATACCATAGTATGAACTATCTTGATCTTGGTTTCCAGAAACACTTCCTTACACATGAGGATCTTTTCTAGTTCCTTCACAATTGTCCACAACTCTCAATCTCCTTCTGATGCCTTGGTTGCAGTCTCTCTTTTGGATGATGGTTGAGCTAAGGATAGAAAATCCCTGAGAATTTCAATTTCTTTATTGTCAACCTTAAAACTGAGTTAATTCCACAATACTTTTCATGTACAGCTGTAATCCTGTCTACAATTAAGTATACTAGAATTGACTGTCCAGTGATATCAATCCATACCAAGCTGGACAAAAATAGGAAGGACTTTATATCACATGTGTGTGAGAGGCTGACTCTGGATGTGTGATAGTTTTATGTTTCCCAGCCAGACTCATACCAACCAGCTCCTTTCTGTCTGCACCCAAAGCAAGCAGAGAGAAGTGGTTATAGTCTCCCCACCACCCTTCTGTTCTTGCATCCTCAAGCTCTGTTGTAAAATCTGTTATAAAAAATTATATGGCTAAAGGTAAGTTCCACAACAGAGCAATAGCAGCTCCATGGGGCAGTTTCAGAATGCAAAAGGGGGGGGGGGCGGGGGGG
Organism: Eublepharis macularius; assembly: GCF_028583425.1. Taxonomy (NCBI): domain Eukaryota; kingdom Metazoa; phylum Chordata; class Lepidosauria; order Squamata; family Eublepharidae; genus Eublepharis; species Eublepharis macularius. The sequence goes on from NC_072798.1 coordinate 21,915,717, forward strand.
ACGGACACAGTCACTTCTTCCTGCATGCTGTAGTTGCAAACAGTATGCATCTGTGAGGCACAGAATTCCCATCACACATGTGAGACCAAGTCTTCATGTTGTTCTCCAAAAACATGAGGACTTCGTAACTCTAAAAGAGGTTATTTGCCAGTCTTCCATCCTCCCACCCTCCTATTCCCATATAGTGCTGCAAGACTGAAGCCAGCTACCTTCCAAATACCTCGAACCACCTGCAATATCCAAATGAGATAGTCTTCACAAACTGAGATTTGTTTCTATCCCTGTAATTGGGATCTAAACCAGCATGATGCCATAGTTAAGAATGATAGAAACAAAAGAGTAACAGTAAATAACTAGCTGAACAAGGAGAAATCCCACCATAACTAACTACAAGACATCCAAGTGTACATAATACTTATATATAATCTACGATTCTGGCAAGAATTCACCACTGAACATCACAACCAACGTTGGCAAAAATTTACAGAGTAGCATTACAAAGGACCTCCGGTGATTCCCTTAAAGTGAGTGCAAACACGCTTTCAATTTGCCAGTATTTTAGGAAAGAATGAAGTGTCTGCCTGTGGCCAGCGGATGAAGTTGGGTGACAGATTCTGAGGCTGACAGGATGTGTGGGCAGCCATTCTGGCATATGAGAGGATTTTGGATGCAAGGAGTAGCACATGGAGTTCAGAGTATGTGGAGTTTAGAGCTGCCAAGGGACACTCTGCCAGTTAAGAACAGCTATGATGCTAGTAAAAAGATTTTAGCAGAATATATGCTGAATGGCACATGAGGATTGGATGGTAAAGAGATTTTTTAAATGGTCAAAATTAGTGATTTTTCAGAGAAGAGATAAAGAGTATGGTATTGGAAACTAGTGAGTTAAGGGCTTGGCCCTTCAGCCATTTGCGTTTGATGACTTTGTGCTTAAGGAATTAGGAAAAAAAGCTGTTTGTGGAGGATGAACATTGTCTGCATTAATATGATCAAAGTGGTAGCAATATTAAGCACGTGGACAGACCTCACCCCAAGATCAGAATATGTGATAACTGGAGAGATGAGAATGCAGCTGAATGAATTAACAACAGCATAAGTAATAGTGTTAACATAAAATTATGTACTTGTTCTTATAAAGTTAGGATCTCCCAAGGTTACAAACAAGTAATTAAATGAATTTATTAGTAAGAACACGCCAAGATACACTAGTGATTGAGAATACATTTGACAAATGGTAACGTTCAACATAAAATTCCTTTCTTCTCAATCAATCCAACGTATGCTTGCCTATCCTTCATAAATAAGATTGTCAGGCCCTTTAAAAAGATTTACTCTAGAGGCACCAGGAAACTATGCAGGGGCTGGCTCTCCTCCTGCTGCATCCCACCAGTCACCAAGCTTACACATCTCTAGATGCTATTACCATGGGCGAGGGAGAATAGTGGGATAACAAAGGCAGAAGTTCAGGAGCAACACAGTCAGTTACTATTCTCAAGACACTTTTAAAGGAAAACTAGACTCTCCAAACAACTCTCTTCACAAATTTTATTTTTAAATCAAATATACAAAAATGGGATTCGGTTTCGTTTTCTCAGCCATGCCGGACGCTCCTCTCGGCTGGTCCGGGAGGAAACGACCGGGCACCCTGACCGGGCGGCTGATCCGTAAGGATTAGCCCCCAGGACTCCCAGGGAGGGAGCCAGGGTCCGGGATGCGGCGGGAAGAACTCCCCGAAATCAATGCGGGGGGGGAATTGCCCGTTTGTCCCTATGGAGGCCGGCAGATGTGCGCGGCGCCTCGAGTGCCGCCGGGCAACGAGAAACGGCAAGTAAAAGAAACAGGCGGAAGCCTGTAAACAAGCGAATCCCTTCTGTTCTACAAGCGTTTGTGAAGGAGAGGTTGATCTGAAGAAGACTCGCTCTTCCCCTTCGTGGAGTTCCAGAATTTTGTTGGCGCCCCCCCCCCCGCCAAAATGGCAGCAAAGAAGCAAAGTCCCGCTCTCGGTAAGTCAATCTCGGCCACCTTGCAGAAAGGGGAGTCGCTCGAAGAGTTGGTGCGCAGGGCGGTGGTGGAAGCCATAAAACCCTTTGTTGACAAGCTGAACGAAACTGATCAAAGGGTGGGCTTAATTGAAAGCGAGGTGAAAACCATTAAGGCAGCAGCGGGGGGGGGGGGGCAGAAAAGTCTGCTCTGGAAAGTGCGTCACTTGTGAAGGCTACAAAAAAGGAGCTGAAGTTGGTGGAGAACCAACTGATCGGGCTACAGGTGGAACGAACGCAGACAATTTTGCGTCTCCAAAACGTGAAAGAGGAGGAAAATGAGGATCTGTGGGATTTGGTCTCGGAACTACTGGCGACACCCGCGAGGACGACTAAAGAAGAGGTTAAAAACGCCATTTTGGAGGTCCGTCGGGCTTCTTCAAAATATGCAACAAAGCGACAGTTGCCTCGTGAGATCATTATTGACTTTTCAACTAAAAAGATTCGGGACACCATCCTATATAACTCATACAATGCGGATTTGGACTTTATGGGTTTGAAAGTCAAGATTTTGAAGGACGTTCCATTTCTAGTCCGGAAACGGCGTTTTAAATATAAAAAGTTTGCAGCTCTTCTGAGGGACCATGGAATAAAGTACAAATGGTTATTCCCGGAAGGAATATGGTTCAGATATAAAGATCAGGCCTATAAGATATTATCAGAAGATCAACTAAAGGATTTTGAGAATAAAAACCCAGAACTCTGCTGCACCAAGAACGAAGAAAAGGAGGAGCCGGAGGGGGGGGGGAGGAGGAGAGCATCGCAACAGCAGTTGCACAGAGAGAATTGCGTCCGGGACCTAGAAGGGGGAGGAAAGTTTAATCAGAATTTGAAATGTTTATTTTCTGTATGATTAACCACTCCATCATTATTCTATGGAGCTATTTTTGTATTATGACAGTATGAAGGGAAACATTGAAGTGTAGTGTTTAGTGTTTGTAGTTCATTCCCCCCCCTTTTTCTTTTTCCACCCCCCTTTGTCCTTTCCCTCTCCCCTTTCCTTGTGATAGTCTGGTGTAGTGTTTTGTAGTTATGAAAAATAAAAAAATTTATAAAAAAAAATATATATACAAAAATGGAACTATCATAACCTGACGTGAAAAAAGTAGCAGGTGCCATACCATCTGGTACATTCAAATGATATTTTAAAAAATGTCCCGAAGTATAATTAACATAAGTGAATATAAGGTCATTTCAGTTGCATATAACACCTTCCAGAAATATTTATTTCATTGACAGAAAAACCCAGGAAATAGTTCAAGCCCTCCACAAACATGTGTATAGTATCTCATAAGGATGAAATACAGGAAGTTGCCTAAATGAATCAATAATAGTAGCCAATTGTAACTGAAGAAAATTCTAACCTTGGTTATTAAGACATGTTAAGACCTTTGTCATCACAACTATGTAAATATACTCCAGAGGATTATGAAAAAAATGCTCCAGGACAAGGGGAAAAAAGAATGGAGTGAAAGCCAGAATCTATTGTCTTTTGAAACTCTTGCTTCTTATTCACTATATAAAAAATGAATTGCTGTGAGTGGAGAAGTCAAGACACCGTTGTGTAATGGATGAACGTGCCTAAAAGCATATCTCTGCAGAAGCAACAAACAAAGCATAACGAAATCAGGAGGAAAGAGAGCATTACTGTATGTAAGATATGAACTCCTAGCAGACAAGCCAATGCTCCAGGATAAAAAACAAAGAATCTATTGTCTTTGGAAAATATGATTAAGCCGTGTTCTCTCTCTATTATTTAATCTGAATAAAGTATCTGAAACCATGATGATGCCAAAGTTACACTCATATTCTAAAGATGTATACACAGTGAGACGTGGGATGGGCAAATCCATCTCTTCAAAAAGGTATGTTATACAGACACTACTAGAACATCTTGGTTCACACCAATGTCCCACTCATACCAACTGAGCAATCTTAAAGTTACACCCTTCTAATCCCATTGACCTCAATGGACTCAGATGGGTGTAAGTATGCTTAGAATATCACTGCAAGTCATACACTGGGAAGTTACTGATTGGAAACAGAAAGCCAGAAGTTAACCCTGGCTCCAGATCTGTGGAGTCTCTCTCAACTTTTAAACCTTTCACTCATGTTTTATATGATATGATATTAGACACAGCAGTGAAAATTAGCTGACAGGGGCTGCAGCTACTGAGAGTTTCTATGCTGCAATTCTTACTTGCTAGCATCTTCCACAGGGTATGCCACCAAACTAATTTTTAATGTTGCTTTGTCTCATTTGTTCATTGTATTCTCCATGCCATCATGATCAAAATATCCTAAATATTTTAACTCTGCCATTAAATTATTATAAGGTTAGCTTCTAGTATTTTAAAGACCTTTTCCCTAGCCCTGCTGCTACCTTATTTTGTACCAACTGGAGCTTATGAGATATCTTTAAAGGCAGCCCTACATAATACTGGCTAACACACTTCAAAATGTTTCTGCAGAGGGCTTTTTTTCCCCAAGTTATAGATATAAGCTGCCTTGTCATTAGAAAATCGCTTTTTAACATGTAGTTTTGAATCAAAATAATCAACCTTTGAATGAATTAGCTGTCATTTGTCAAATGAATTGAATGTTTAGTGTTCTTCTGAATGTTATACTGGTAGCTGTCCTTTCTCCTTTACATAGTATTTTTAAAATGTTTTAAAAACATTAACTATTACATGCATGTAAAGCTATATTTTTCATGTTTGTTTTTATAGCTTTCCTGAACAAGTTCTTTTCAAATGGGATACAATAAATACTTTATTCTGCATACTCTTTGAGGTTTTCTTTTTACGTTTTCTCCTTTAGTACCTTGCTTAAAAAACTGGTGAAAATGTGACAGTATCCATATTTATGGATTTAGCCACAGCATAGCATGAAATGATACAATGAACAGATCTTGCTTTAAATCTAGGAGGAGTTACATTTGCTGCAGGGGAGCAATTCCTATAATATCATATACCAGTTCTCACTTCCAGTAGACCTACCCTATCTCTGCTCTCAAGCGGCAAGAGGTAAGGGCATAGCCTTCCTCCGTACATATTTTTAAAATAAGTTTTCAATTAAATGAAATATTCAGAGAATAATCAAATTTATTTTATTTACTATATTTATACCTTTATCTTTCTTGCGGAGTTTCAAAGTGGATAACAAAATTAGAACAAGGGAATAAAGAAAACAGCGAAAGACATGCCATAATCAATGAAGAAACCAGATAAGAAAAATCTGAACACAATGCAGTACATGCAGAATGTGTAAACAATGCAATCAGTTGTAACCTTACCTAACACATACAGCCAACAGTGTCACACTGCAACCCTGTTCTCTATATGAAAACACCTTCCTGACTAGTTTCATTTACTACAACCCTATTCCCTTTATAAATACTGATTGCAGGTTGACCATAGCAACCAGGCACTGATTCAGGACATCTACAACAACATCCACCATGCTTGGACAGGGAAATATAGAGCAGGGTGTGTCATGATCTGGCTGTGCCAGGAAGGCCTAGCAAGTTCTCAGAAGCCTGTTAGCAGTGGGAGTAGGCCTGCCTACAATTCCCAGGAGCCCTTGGGCCGTTTTGGTGCCCTTTTTGGCCAATCAGAACACAGGGGGATAGCACTATATAATTCTGGAAGGAAAAAAACCTGCGTTCTCTCTCCCAGGGAGCAGGCCAGGGGAGGTTTCTGCTAGGGAGAGAGGCCCTCATCCAGGTAGGGTGAGAAGACAGGCCTGGCAGACAGAGGGACAGCGAGTTCAGTCACACTAGGGCCTCTGGTTTATTTTTCTTTCACCCATCTATTGTTGCTAAGGCACCTTGCTTCATGTTTGCTTGTTTGTTTGATATTAACTGATCTCCTTGTAAATAAACTATTTTGTTTGTTGTTATTCTGCTGGGTCCTCACGCCTGTTTATTGGCCAAGCTATGGAGGTCAGAAGGGTTGGGAGGGCACTCTGGGCCTTCCCAAGGGACCCTAAATCCCAGAGTGGTGGCAGCATAAGGTGGCTCACCCCACCTGAGGCATGACAGGGCGTCTTCAGCATATTGATGGTATCCAACTCTAAACCCACAAATTATCTCTCAAGATTTTACATAAAAATTGAACATAGGAGATAGAATTGATCTTCGTGGAATGCTACAAGGTATGTCTCACACTGATGACAACTGATCTCCAATAGAAACCCTCTGGTTCAATTCATAAAGATTTAACCCAGTGGTTTGCAACCTTTGAGTATTAGAACCCCTTTTTAAACACAGCATTTTTTTTGCAAATCCCCCATGATGCTATTAGTATGCACTGCTGGAGAAAATACATGACAAAAAACACCAAAAGGCTATGCTTAGTGCACATATAGATTCATGAACCCCTTGGAGTAATTCTGCAGCCCCCTCCCCAGTAGAAGCCACTGATTTAAACAATTCTAGAGCACATTCTGCCTCAAGTGTCTCAACAGGACGACAACATCCATCATATCAAAGGCTGCTGATAAATCCATCAACAAAGAAGCCCTTGTTTGAAGTCAAACAGAAATCATAACTGAACTTTCAGCTGATACTGCAATTGGCCAAGATCATCATCTAGAACTCTGTGGAATCAGAGGCCTTGATTGGGAAATCCAATCAAGACGATACTGGGGAGTCAATAAATCTATGGTTTTATTAACGGGTGTGCACACGCAGGTATTCTGGACGTGGTAGGTGCTCTAAAAGTGGGGTGGGTTTACATGGCTGAGACTGGAGGAGTAAAATACTTCTCTATTCTCAACTTTGTCTGGCTGTTCATGTTTACTTTTGAGAAAGGATCCTTCCCTTTCCTTCTGCAAGAAAATGATCTGCTGCATCCTCTCATCACCTTTAGCACCAGGAATGTAAAACATTAGATGTTTAAAATGAAAAGAATTCTTTTACCACTTATATATCACTGTAAATGGTAACTATTTTCCAAGGCTTGGAAAACTGGTAAAGGGTTACCTGCGCAACGTATATTCTCCAATGCTGGCCTGCTAGTTAATCACCTGTACACAAGACGGACACCAAAACTCATTAACATGTTAATTTTCCTTAACAAAAATTTGTAGCAGACCCGGTAATATGTAAGAATATGTATGTGGGCTAAAGAGACTGTGTTGACATTTAAAAAACAGGACTTTGATAGCTTAAATGGTTGCTTTTTAAAAAAAAATTACATCCCAATTTAGCACACTTCAAAGCTAACTGGGGTAGTGTGAGATAGGAGTTAAGAAAGGAAGACCAAAAGAAAAAGGAGAAGGAAGGAATATGGGAAGTGACAAGAGAAAGAGTAAATAAGGAGTGTTAATGGGGTGAAGGGGAACAAAGAAACCTGAAAAGCAATAACGGAGGTGTGTGTAAGGTGTTAGGAAATAATGCAACAAGCAGCCACTAGGAAACATTTAGGAAACCACCACTACTACACCATGAACACTATGTTAGGAATTGCTGCATCACATAAAACCAGATTGCTTGGATCACAGGAAACACTGTGTGCGCTCGCCTTAATTACTGTATATGTGGATCTATACTTTTGCTCCCTTAGGATAAGGTGGGAATATGGCACAATTATAAAAGTTGTATTGCCTAAACTTAGTATAGCTAATTAATGCCAGGAAAACTGACACTGTCTTTCCTCACTCCCTGAAACGGTATGTATTTGTTCTCAGGAGGTATGTGAAAATACTAGCTTAATTACACTACTGCCAGCTTCATCTTAAACAAAATCTGCCAAGACGTATTCAAACTCGAGTTGTCACTTGAATCTTCTTTCCAGAGGCATTCTTGTTTCTTAGTCACTATTTAAAAAATGAATGGCTGTGGGTGGAGAAGTCAAGACACTGTTGTGCAATTGATGAACATGCCTAAAAGCATATCCCTGCAAAGCTACAAGCAAAGCAAAGCATCAGGAGGAAAGAGACCATCATACTATGTAAGATACAACTCCTAGCAGACAAGCCACATGAACACTATAATCCTACAAACATGTATACGTTTAGAATGAGTCGCACCAATGGCTATGTCAGCTGGAATGATTTGAAGTTAAAAAATGAGATCATCATAATATTACTAGGCAAGTATGCCAGATATTATGCCACAGTACAACTGAAAATTTCTTATTAACAGCCAAAATTAACCAGGAAATGAGTAAAAAACGTTAGTCAAAGAAGCACACATACATTAGCTTCTGCTTATTTAAAAAATTATCCTGCTATTACTTGATAAACTTAAACAAGCCAAAGGAGCAGCCCTCAAAAGAAAGCCAACACCGAACAATTACAAGGGCAGATCAATGGAAATAACCAGTCAATAATACAAAGCAATTAATTTATGCATCATAAAAATGTGAAAAACATTCAATCTGTAACTCCACAAAAGGAGACGAGCAAGGGTGGTGGTAACTGGTGCAGCAGAGCAATATAATGCAAGGCAAGGGTAGTTTCATAAGTCTGTGAAAATCTTGACTATTGAAATATCCTTTTTTTTCTTTTTATCTACAGGTGTCCAGACAGAAGGAAGGGGTACCAAGACCCCTGCGACTCTACAAGGAGCCGGCAAAGAACTTGTTTCAATTTCTCTTCCTCAGGAGTTGCAATCCGGAGACAACCTGAAAAGCAAAACCCTATGAACCTCTTAAGTGGCGACAGAGCGCCTACACTGCAGGCAGGCAATTTTGTAGGCGCTACACTGCAGTGTAGGCGCTCTGTCGCCACTTAAGAGGTTCATGGAGTTCTTGCTTTTCAGGTTGCATTATATTGCTCTGCTGCAGCAGTTACCACCGCCCTTGTTCGTCTCCTTTTGTGGAGTTACAGACTGAATATTTTTCACATTTTTATGATGCATAAATTAATTGCTTTGTATTATTGACTGGTTATTTCCACTGATTTGCCCTTGTAATTGTTAGGTGTTGGATTACTTGATAAACTGGCACCCGCCAAAAGTCTGCCCAAAAGTAGTGTGGTACTTTTAAAACATGTTCAACTTCTAATTATTAGTACCACACTACAATTCTCCACATGATCCCACTATGTGCCTCAAACTTACAATGAGTAGGATTCCAAAGGGAAAATTCCAGGAACCAGCAGAACCCCAGATGAGCAGTCCTGCAAATAAATAGCTGCCAGGTCTGCAATTGATCTCTGGCTGAAGAGTTGGCCAACGCTCATCACCATATCAAGTTTGGAACTGGACTGGTTCCTGAAATTCTGCACTAGAGGAATTAGCACTCAAATTACATTGTGCTGAATATTTTTCAACACTTTTGTGAATAATGATAAGATGGCTGACCTCTTAAGACTGCTTCATACTGCTACCCAAAGCAAACTGGTTGTGACAATTATACAATTTGCTACAGCATACAATTAAAATATTTCAGAATAGTTATTTTTTACAGCAGTTTCTTTAAAAAACAAACGCACCACTTTAAAAAACAAAAGCACCACTCTATCTTGTCAGCACTACAGACAGCTTGAGCAGCAAAGATAGACTTCACACTATGAACAAATAATTATCTTAACTGAAGCAGGCCAGTATAGTATAGCAAATGCAGCCTTGGTCAGCAACAGGTTTTGTGGATGGGATGATTCAACTAGTAACAAAATATCCTTCATCTCATCAAGTGGTTTAACAGTCATTTCAATACTTCACCATCATCCACCCCAAAGACAAGAGGAAACAATGAACACAAACCAAGTGCTTAGTTACATTCACCTGAAAACATATGCACCTACAGTAAGCCAGGGCAGACTGGCCATTTAACTTACAGGGAAATTTCTCCATGGGCCACTGCTCCAGAAGGCCACTGGTGTCCAGGAACAAACAGAGCCAACTAGCAACCTCATCACAGCCTCAGAAGCCACTCAGCTCAGACCCTTCAACAGCAACTATACCTAGTGTCAGTTAACCAACCATCTGTTTTGCTCTGCTGCCAAATTTCAGGAGGAAGCAAGAGGTGAGCTAATGCCCATTTCTGGTGATGCTGAGCTAAGTGGCCCCAATCAATATGGCTTGTAGCACCACAAGAGCCAATCAGATTTCCTTGTAACAGGGCCATTTTCACTTCCTAGTCCACTTCCGTTTCCAATTCACTGTGTGATCACGCTACATGAAAAAGCTCCCATAATCCTGAAGATACATGTTAAAGGAACCCATGACTGGATTTCAATTGCTGCCAAACATGACAATTAAAATGGCAGCACAAGAGAATGGTGTGGAAGCCCAACCCATCCCTCCTGCATGCAGTTTCTTCCACTGCTCACTCCCTCATCTCAGGTGGCACAAAGACGTTAAAAAGAATACGCCTCATGAGAGCACAGAGGGGAGGAGCATCCACTACAGAGCAGATTTCACTGGGATGCCCCTATCTTGTCAGCAACAAGATTATTAGACTTGCACACAACAATCCCTGCTCATTCAGAAAGGTCAGCAAGATGGTTTCCAAGGCCAGCATTCCCAAACCAGACCTACCTCACCATAAATCAATAATAAACTGCCAAAATACTACTGTTCTCTCTATCAAAACAACAGTCTGCTGAAGTCGTATCAAGTAACTATTTATTTGTATACACATGTGCAGATACTCAACCACAGACATCTTCATTTATTCCTCCTCTAATAGTTACAGCCTTCCATCCTTCCGAGGTCGGTAAAATGACTACCCAGGTTCCTGGGGGTAAAGTGTAGATGACTGGGGAAGGCAAAGGCAAACCACCCCGTAAAAATCTGCCAAGAAAATGTCATGATGTGACATCCCGCCATTGGTCAGTAATGATTCAGTGCTTGCACAGGAGACTACCTTTACCTTTACAGTTACCCAGTCCAAGAACATGTTCATTCATTCAGATTTTACCTCCCCATAGATGTACACCCTGTGACTTGTGCGACACAATGTACTCAAGAGTGTATGATTTGTCTACCATCTTTCAAGGCTCTGACATAAGGGCGGAAATCCAAAGAGCAGCAAATATGAAAGCAGAGGAGATTTTCAGCTTCCTGACTCTTCTAAAAGCACCCATCAAAGCTTAGAAGTCCTCCACAAATGCGTAGCATCCTTACCATAAAGTCACAGAAAAAGCTGTGCCCACCACAGGCTGCATATGCCTTTCAGAGGCTTTCACACTGAGCCATCCATACTGTGTTTTAAATTTGGAAGAATTTACAGAACACTTTATAGACAGAGGAATGCTGCTGATGGGAAAATATAGACAGAAAAATTCTACCCATTTGGGCACCTCTGGAGCTTTTGGTCATCATGGTTTCTTCAATCATGGTAAGCTATTGGATCAAAAAGTATTTTATATAATTATATCACAGGATGGAATATTCTACATATTAAATATGTGAACAGAGAAAAATGTAAACATTTCCTACTACAGAATAATTATTATAGCAGCTATTTGAGATATACCAGAGCCATCATGTGTTTCCCCAACAGTAAACATTATTTCAAATGTCTGCCTTTTACTGAGTCAGGGCATTAGTCAGTAATCAGGCACCATCTACACTGCTGGAAGCAGCTTTCCAAAACCTCAGGCGGGGCTGTTTCCCAGTACTGTTAGCTAAGAACATAATTTTAACTGGAGATGCAAACAACTGATGATCCCTTCCGCACTCCTCAACAAATCTCATCTCTTTCAGCAACTTCCACAGCATCTCATCCCATCTGACACAATTACTAGAGCCAGGCAAAGCTTCATAATCACATCAAAATTAAGGACAAAACAGAACTATAGAAGATAGCTCACTATATGTGTATGTGCTGACAAGTTGCTTCTAACTTACAGCAGCCCTATAAATTAATGACCTCGAAAACAGTCAAAGCTATTTTTCACAGTTACATAGATTACTACATAAGCACACATTTATTGCTAAGGCAAGACAGGGGAAAGTATTGCCCTCTACATCTTGCTTCTTGGTCTTCCAGGGCAACTGTGTGAAACAGGATGCCAGGCTTCATGGACCACTGCCCTGATCAACCAGGGCACCTTTTATGTTGCATTAAAGGATAACTCCAGGTTCATAAGGAACATCTTTTCAAACTCTTTTCCTAGACACAGGTCATAAACACATCAAAAGATTGTATGGTCTGATGATGGTTTGAATGATCAATTTACTCAGGAGTGGACAGCAGGCAACTGACTACACCATCTGACTTGTCAGCCACAGATAAAGATAATCGCATCAACACCAAGGTTAACAGCTGTTGATAGTATTAACTCAAGGATAGTGAGCAGAAGAAACCTATCAAGATTTCTCCCAGGATGGTTGCCATGATGTGCAAGAGGAGCTGCAATGGAGCGCTGATGCCTTCCGAGAAACAATAGAGAGGCAGACGATGCCTGGGCTGTACAAGCAAGCCAGGGAGCACGAGTCTCTTACGGGGAGGGAGCCTGCAGGTGGGTTGCATGCAGCCTAGCTGGCGGGTGGGGTTGGGCGGAGGAAGAGAACACAAATTCTAAACACCTTTTTTGGGGAGTAAGCCCCACGGACTAAAAAGGAGCTGTCTTCTGAGTAGACAGGATTAGGATTGCTCTGAGAGGAGCTGGATGAGCCACAGAAGTCCCTTCCCGGGAGGAGCCCAAAGAAAGGAGGAGGAGACGACGCTGGAGCACCCCTTCTGGAATTTGGCAGCTGGGATTCGGCGGACAGGGCAGGCCTTCCCCAGCCGGCAGAGAAGCCAGGCCTCGGGGCACGGGGCAGCCCGACTCCGAGACCGACCAGGACCCCCGCGCCCGTCAGTCCCTTCCCCAGGCAGGCCCCACCCAGTTCCCGGCTCTGGCCGAAGACACGCAGCCCCTCGCGCCCAGAAGGCGCCGCCGCCTCGCTCGCCGCTGGTTTTATTCCCTCGTAGACAGACCGGGGAGGGAAGGGAGGGGTCCTCGGATCTGACCTACCTCCAGCCCCGCCCAAGCGCTCCTACCCTTGCCCTGTCAGCTGAGGCGGCAGCGGGGCTCCGCGGCTCTCTCCCCTCGCGCTCCGGTGGCGGCACCTCCTCAGCGGCTCACGCCCGTGGCCCCCTGGCGGCGCGAGACGGCCAAGCCCCGCCCCTTCCAGCGCGCGCCTCAGCCGAACACCGCCCTCTTTTTGCCGGCGGGTGCGCGCCCCACGCACGCGCCTCTCAACTGCCCACTTTCCCTTCAAATGCCGGCCATCGATCGATCGATCCGCTCGTACTACATACCAACCTGCGAAGCAGCCTTGCCTCACTCAACGCCCCCCTCTTGCGTAGTGGTTTATGCTCCGCCTCTTCTCCAGGCTCTCCCCAACCAATCGCGTGGAACCGGCGGCGGCTTCTCGTTTGACCAATGAGAATCCTCATTCCTGTACTCCCGCCTTCTCAGAGAGCTCCCCCATACGAAAAACCTCTCGGGCTCCTCCCCCCACTTTCTTTGGCGTAGGCTCTACGTAGTTCTTTTCCTACTGAGCGGTAGGAGGCTCTGCGCAAGCGCGTTTAGCGCGGGCGGGAAGTTTGCCTTCATTCGCTTGCCGTAGGGGTAGCTTTGCCTGGATAGGTTCTGTCTCTTGGCTGGGTGGTCGCGCTTAGGTAAGCGGAGGGAAAAGAGGCGTTAAGTTGGCGCGCGAGCTAGTTTGAAATGTAACTGCTCCGGGTGTGCCTGGGAGCCTTGCTGCAGGGTGTGGTTGCCACCTTCCAGGTGGTGGCTGATGATCTCCCAAAATTGCAACTGATTCCCAGGCCGCAGAGATCTGCTCCCCTGGAAAAAACGTCTGCTTTAGAGGATGGGCTGTTTGGCATTATATATCCCCTGAGGTCCCTCCGTTCCCCTAACCCCACTCTCTCCGGGCTGCAGCCCCAATAGGGTTTCTAGGTTGGGAAATTCCTGGAGATTTGGGAAGTGGAGCCTGGAGAGGGCAGGGATTGGGGGGAGCGCTCAGTAGGGTTCAGTGCCATAGAGCCCACTTTCTGCAGGCGAACAGATCAGGACATTTCTAGCCACCACCTCGAAGATGGCAAGCCTAAATTCCCCAAGATCTCCAGGAATTTCCCAGCCTGGAACTTGATCCCATCATTTGGCATCCTTCCACTGGAATCTGACCAGGGCTTTTCTACAGAGGGATAGCCGTGTTCGTCTGTTATAGCAAAACCAAAGTCTGGTAGCATCTTAAAAACTAGCGACAGTCGTGGAATTCAGATTGCAAATCCAAAGCTAGTAATTTCTGCCTAACATTTCACAAAAGGGTGATTATGAGGTGTACAGCTTTGGAGTGACCAAGACAATAGAGTATAGGGGGGGGGACAGGAAACAGAGTCATGTTTATGTGACACAGTGGGAATATAGTATATATGGGACAGTTGACATTTCAATAAGTTCTGAGGCTCCTGCCTAGAATTAAATAGACATACAGTGCTCATTGAGGCCAGTGCAGGTGATGTGATGCTAAGCTTGTTGGCTTATATATTTGGCTTTACTGAAAAATTGTAAAATAACAAAGATGTTTTAAAGAAATATAGATAATAAAAAATATCTCAGTAATTACTAGGCATGATATTCCTGGATTAGTAGCCCAGTTAGTCTTTAGTGTGGGGACAAAAGCTGTCACCTGTTCTGGATGGGGTGGCACTCTCCTTGAAGGAACATGTCTGTAGTCTAGGGGTGCTCTTGGATCCAGACCTACTGCTGGAAGTGCAAGCTGCAGCCAAGATTGTTTTCTGCCAACTTTGCTTGGTTAGCCAGCTGCAGCCTGTCCTAGGCAAAAAAGATCTCGCCACTGTGGTGCATGCCCTGGTTACATCTGGATTGGATTACTGCAATGCATTCTACATGGGGCAAGTGTTCAGAAACCTCAACTGCTGCAGAAAGCTGCAGCCAGGATATTAGCTGGAGTGGGTCACAAGGACTATATGACTCCACTCTTGGCCCATCTAAACTGGCTCCCGGTCTGTTTTGGGGCACAATTGAAGGTACTAATATTGACCTTTCAGGCCGGTTTGGGACCAATATGCCAGAAGGACCCATGTGAACCCACCCTGCTTTTGGTGCCCTCACTTTAGTTTAGGCAAATGGCAATCCAGGAGAGGAGCTTCTTGGTTGTGGCACCAAAACTCTGGGATTCTCCCCAGGAAGACTTGTTTGTCCCCTTTTGTAGCCATCTTCCACCAGTGGGTAATGACTTTGTTTCATTTGACTTTCTCTCATCTCAGTGATCCACCTTGGCTGCCCAGTGTTTTCATTTATGAGTCTGATACATCTGATGAAGTGAGCTCTTACTCACTTGAGAGCCAGTTTGGTGTAGCGGTTAAGAGTGTGGGACTGTAATCTGGAGAGCCGGGTTTGATTCCCCACTCCTCCACTTGAAGCCAGCTGGGTGACCTTGGACTAGTCACAGCTCTCTGGAGTTCTCTCAGCCCCTCCTATTTCACAGGGTGTTTTGTTGTGGGGATAATAACATACTTGTAAACCGCTCTGAGTGGGCATTAAGTTGTCCTGAAGGGCGGTATATAAATCGAATGTTGTTGTTGTTATTTATTCCAGTTTATGCGGGAATAAATTTTGTTAATCTTTAAGGTACCAGTGGACACCTCTTTTAATGAGCAAGTGTATATTGTAAATATTGGAAGTGTGGTTTTAAAAAAAATCTTTCTGCAGCAGAATTGTGTGGAACAATAGAGAATGCAATGACAATTTGTAAGCTAATGGTTATTACTAAGATGCAACTGTGTAACAATGAAGGTAACTTTGTGGGTAATTAAGGAAATTTTATATTGTCTCAGAGTAGAAGTAATAATTAAGAAAGTACCTGAGCAGATTATTCATGTTGTAGGGTAAAATATTTTTGTTGGAAGGATACAAGTACAAAAGATAGATGTGTCTGTATGTTACATAAGTTTAGCTTGCTGCTGTACAAGGTTTCTGTTCATGGCAATTTGGTTTTTGTATTCAAGTTTAGGCAATAACGTACCCTTACTACTTAAAAATATGTTCCTTCCAATTTATTCTTTTGTTCAGAGTATATAGTCAGCCTCTAGTAACTTTGCTTTCCCTTTTGTTCAGACAACAAAAAGCCTTGATAAGTGACAAGAAAATTAGTAGCAATTTGTGTAACTATTTTTGCAGTTGATCTAAAAACACACTAATTACTTCAGCATGTGATGTAATACCATTAAAGTTAAGTCTCTTGAGTACCTGCACAGATAAACTGGCCTTCAGGCCAGTTTATCTAATTGTGCATTAAGTGTAGAAGGTAGATTGGAACTATAATGTGATGTGGTCTTGAGGGCTCCTTTGGAAAAGCAAGAGTCATCGTTTCTTAGAGTTACTACTAAGAAAATACTTCCATCATATTGTTGTGCTGTGCAGTCTTCCTTCATACCAAAATACCCCAATAGCGTACAGGTCCCATTCTCACTCTGTCCATGTGATATATGCCACCACCACTACCACTCTTCCTACCCATTGTCATTGCTCACGAGTTCTCTATGGCTTGATGACTGGGTCAAAAATGGCATAAAGGCCCTTACAAATGGAGTGCCTTCTGGGAAGATGTTAATTGAAGGTCCAATCCTGTCCTGGCATAGCTGAAATTTCCATTCCTGTGCTCCTTGCCTCATAAGCCTAATGCTAAAATGAAAAGAGTGTTGCTAAAGTGAATATTCAGGGAGGATGAAATGCTCCCCAGCATATTTCTCCACCTTTAATACCTGGTTTTTAACCGTCCAGCTTAGCTAGATCACTACTGGATGTATCATGTTAAAGGATGTACAGGTAATTAATCCTTAGTGTCAGGGCTTTTTTTCTGGGAAAAGAGGTGGTGGAACTCAGTGGGTTGCCCTCGGAGAAAATGGTCACAAGGCTGGTGGCCCCGCCCCCTGATCTCCAGAAAGAGGGGAGTTTAGATTGCCCTCCGCGCCACTCAGCGGCACGGAGGGCAATCTAAACTCCCCTCTGTCTGGTGATCAGGGGGCGGGGCCACCAGCCATGTGACCATTTTCAAGAGGTTCCGGAACTCCGTTCCACTGCGTTCTTGCTGAAAAAAAACCCTGCTTAGTGTTATGGATGATGTCATTGGGGCCATAGGATACTCTTGCTGAATGTAAATATAGGAACCAACTTGGCATCAAAGTTCTTGGTAGGGCTAGGCTTAAAGTTGTCTCTCTGTTGGCTTGTCTATTGTTGTGTGTGTGTAAAGTGTCATCAAGTCGCAGCTGACGTATGGCAGCCCCATAGGGTTTTCAAGGCAAGAGACATTCAGAGGTGGTTTGCTTTTACTTGCCTCTCCGTAGTGACCTTGGTGCCTCCCTTACAAGTACCAACCAGGGCTGACCCTGCTTTTCTTCTGAGATGTGACAAGATCGAGCTAGCCTGGGCCATCCAGGACAGAACAGCCTATTGTTATTGGTAATTGCTTCAGAGGGCTGTGTGTAAGCAAGGTCAGGCCTTACTTCCCTTTTTCCAGGTCTGTGAAAGGAAAGGGTCATTTTCTAGGAAAGGCTCTAGATCCTTGATGATACATTGAGGAAGTTTTAGTGTTTTCAGAGGCAGCCCTACAGAGTGCATTGCAGTAATCTAATCTGGTGATCAGAGCATGAATTGCTGTGGTCAGATCACATTTTTTGAGGAACAGTTGTAGCTGGTATATCAGCCAAAGTCAATAAAATGTGTCTCCAGCTGTAGGACAGAATCAAGCAGCACCCCAAGCTAAGAACCTGCTTCTTTAGGGGGACTGTAGCCCTCTCCAGGACAGTCACCAAGCCAGTGTGGTATCATAGGGTGACAGAGTAGGATCTGGGAGACCCAGGTTCAAATCCCCACTTTGCTATGGAAACTTGTTGCATGAGCTTGGGCGGGTCATACACTCTCAGTCTAACCTACCTTAGAGAGTTGTGGGGATAAAATGAAGGAGAGAATGATGTAATCCACTTTGAGTCCTCATTGGGGGACTCATTAAATTAATTAAAATGAATAAATTAAACAGCTTCTCCATTGACCAACAGTATATCTTGTCTGGATTGAGTTTCAGTTTATTGGCCTTAATATATCCCTTCTCCAGGCACCTGTTCAGGACTTCCATAGAAGTATCTCAAGGCGGGAAGTGACACTTGGACTCATGAGCAGAAAAAGGTGTTCTAAATCTTAGTATTCAGGTAGTACTGTTGAATTGAAGATAACAAGGCAACTTTGTTAGTCTTTAAGTGCCTCAAAATTTTGGTTTGGTTTTAACAGACTAACTCAGGTATCCCTCTGTAATCTGAAACAATAGTGGTGTTTTTCTTCTTGTTGGAAATCGTATACACCTGTTCATTGCTTTAGTTAGTATAACCAAAATATACAATTAGGAACATAGCTGAGAGAGGTTAAACCTGTCCTTCATCCTAGATTCTGGACATACCATAGAATAAAGGATAGGGAGCATGCTTGTTTCTCTGTGGATGCCCCCAGGTATAACTCCCTTACTTTCCTCCATGTGAGTAAGTAATTTGTTTATATAGGGGAAAGCAAAACTGTACTTGGGAGGCACTATTGTGATGAAGGCAAAACTGTTTGGCATACCCAGAGATTGTTTTCTGGGAAAAGAGGTGGCGGAACTCTCAAGAGGAAAATGAAGAAGAAACACATGGGATTCTTTGAAATCATATTATTTTCAAGAACTATTGCCGAGTATTTTCAAGAGGTGCCGGAACTCCGTTCCCCCACGTTCCCCCTGGAAAAAAGCCCTGGGCGTACCTGACACTGGGTAGCCTTCCCTACTCACAAAAGTCCCACAGGGGTACATTATGCCTTACATATTATGTGGATAACTCTTTCTTTTTGCTTATGCATGCTGATTATCTGGTTTCTTTCACTTCTTAGGAATGTCCAGAAGAGAGATGACAACTGATGAAAATAGCAGCACTGGAGCTGGTTCCAGTATGTGTTTTGGACAGGTCAGTGTATCATCACATCCAACTGTCTGTGAGAATTTCTGCTGCTTTCTGAGAAATCTACTAGGAACAGGGTTATGCACCAGAGCTGGTAGAAAGAGTTCCATTAATTTTCAGAGGGCTTCCTTAATTCCCTTTTTCCTAGTGATTAATATATCTCTTTCTTCCTGCCTTTCTCCAGCAATAATAGCTTTACTTGACCTCTTGAGAGCTGTTCAGTATTACTGGGCAAAAAGTCTTCCTCATCCTGATTTCTGTTAAAATCCTGATATTTTGCTTATCTGTTGACTCCACTGAATTTTTTATAAAGGAAAGTAGCATCTTGCTCAAGTTAATATGCATATCCTTGGTGCTAAACTGCTTCCTTTCTTAGCTTCATAACTGGAAACAAACAGATCTTAGTCAAACTAAGCTTATACCTTTGGAAGTGCTGCATGATAAAATGCCTTCCTTTTGATATAGATTAATTCAGCTGACAAATGTAATTGGTGTGGTAACTGTTTTCACAGTACTTTTTCTCTTCATCCTGCCATTACTTTGTTAGAATTGTCAGGAGGAAGTAGCTTTTCTGCACTTCTCCCTTCCTTTCCTACATAGGCTGACAGAGCTGTCTGGAAAAATGTCCCCTCTAGAAGCTGCTACACATTTTCACAGTTCAGTTTTAACATCTAATTCCTGCACAGCATTGCATGAAACAGCATCTTGTACCACTATGCAAAACAATATTGTAACATTTTACGTATGAAACATACCCATAGCAGGCCATTTTTTGTATCAAACTCTTCTTAGGAGGAATAGAAGCTCAAAGCAGGTGAGAGCCCTTTTATAAGGATTGCTTTTCACCATTGTGGATGGTTACTATTTTGTTGTCTGTTTGCTGGTGCCACTGTCCTACGCTTTTTGTTAAGCGTCTTTCATCCACAATCACTGCTGTACTGGAAGAAGAAAGATGCTCAATAGTGATTTGTCCGCAGTTCCACTTGGTATGCTGTTCTCTTCCCTTTGTCTTTGCATGATGGCAGCATTTAAAAGCAAACTATCATAACAGGATCACCATGAATCCAGTTCTGCTAACAAGTTCCACAAAGGTGGCCGGGTTGGTCTGCAGTAGAACAGCATGATTTGAACCCAGTGGCACCTTAAGAGACCAACAAGATTTATGCATGATGTAAACCCAAATCAACTACTAGACAGGATCATTTACTTATCTATTAAACTGAAAACCTCTTTGAAATATTGAACCATTCTCCATAAAGTCTATGTAGTTCCATGATTTATTTTGTTAGTGGGTATTGCTTTAGTGAAATTACTTGCTATCCAATGAAATAGTGAGATTTGCAAACCACCAGATTTGAGCCTCCTTCATCTGAGATTATGAAATTGCTTAGTTAATATTTCTTTCTGCTATACTGAGTATTGGAACAGAAAGACTTGAGTCCAGTGGCAACTTAGAGACAAACAAGAAGGGAGTTTTGACTCTTGAACGCTTATGCCCAGCAAATCTTCTTGGTCTCTCAGGTGCCGCTGGCCTCAAATCCTGTGCATGACACCCAACTAACTACTTGCTTTTGTTCTTGGGCCTTTCTGACAGCCCCCTCCTGTGGCAAGAGTTCCAGCCTTACAACATAAAAACTTCTTTCTTGGTAACTAAAATATTATACTGAAATGGTAGTATCAGTATTAAAATGAGTTAAAGCAGAATCACCTCCACCAATTGTGCCATTGCTCTCTCTTAAATGTATCATCTTACAGATAATTTCAAGGAGGATAGTTCCTTAAATGACTGCTAGCCATGATGACTTCCAAAGGCAAATCCCCCTGAATACCAGTGCTAGAATCAGCAGCAGATATTGTTTTGGAGGGCCAGCAAGCAGCCCAGTTGGTTGGTCAGTGTGTGAAACAGGATGTTGGATGAGATGGCTCACTAATCTGATCCAGAAGGGCATCTGTTATGTACCAAAATAGACTTTGGGGGGCATAGAAAGAGGCATTTTTAGTGGCCGTCCTTAATGCTGGGAATACCAAAGCATGAGATGAAGCAGCTGTTAAAAGGAGTGCAAGATTTCTCCTCCTCCTCTTTCATAAATGTGGTAGGTGGTTGCTGCAGAAGTTTGTTCTCTGCGCCTGCCCCAGGCATGTCTAGCTCCTGCCAAATGTAGAAAAGTTGTATAGTATTTAGCACAGACCCATGCTTTTCAGCATGTGGCATTGTAATGATTTTAAGTAAATGCGTGTATGTGTCTTTAAATGCTTGGTGTGGTATAGATGAAGTGTGGGGGTGAAAGAGAGGGGTGAGTCATTGGTTGATGACAGTGTGTGGGCGGAGTTAATGCAGTTTTAAACTGAGAGTGGAGAAAAAAAGATTCAGTCAGGGCAAGAGAGGCAAACTGTGTGCAGCCTTAGCATGTTTAGGCATTTTTGAGAAAAATATTGAGTCTGGTTTTAGCAGGCAAGCTGTGTGTAGCCTGAATATTTTTAAGCAGGTCTAAGAGAAATATTTAGTCAGGAAAAAGCAGGCAATCTGTGTGCAGCCTGAGCTTTTTTATGTTGTCTGAGAGAAATATAACCTATGTGGAAACCTGAACTGTGTGTTTGCGAAAGAACATACAGTCAGGGAAAAGCAGGCAAGCTGTGTGTGAAGCCTGAGAGAAGATCTGCATGACTGGGTTTAAGTAAAGTAACTTTAAGAACTGAGAACTACTCTTTTGAAACCATCAAGTTTTAGAAATAATATGAAACCAATACGCTTCTTATAAAAATAAAAGTTTACTTTTTTTTTTTTAATCCCAAAGTTATTCCTATATCCCATTCCTATCCTCAGGGCCACATAGTACCACGAAAAAGCCTGACTCTTGGGCACATTACTCAAAGGGGAACTTTAAATGAAATATCTTGGAATATAATATTCCTGGTGGCAGCAATCTACCTAGAGGGTGTAAAAGAAAGATTAAGGGCAAAATCTACCCAAGAGAAAGAAGGGGTCGTAACAGGCATCTCTCTCCAAGATGCAGCACAGGATATTGACCCAAGCCCAATCTGAACCACTGGAGCTGGCTGCCAAATTAACACATTTTCAGTGCAATCCTACAGCGATATACTCCAGTCTAAACCCATTGAAGTTGATGGGCTTAGACTGTAGTAACTCTCCATAGGATTGCACTGTTAGCTTCCCAGTGCTGTGTTAATCTCGAAACGTACAACAGAGGTAGCTGTCTGGTTTCTTAACTTCCTCTTGGCCCCCCCATGCACTGGCATTCCATTCAAGTTACCTAAGAGTAAATACTGCCAGTTCAGCCAGCCTTTCACTTTACCTTCATTGTTATGAGAATTTGTGCCTCATGCTATTTTCTTTATTATGGCTATATATGTTATCTGTCACTGGAACAGTTTGTGGCGATAGCTATCTTGAGAGGTATGATGAAGTTCTTCCTTTTTGGTTATATAACTAGGAATAAGATTGGATTAAAAGGTTGCAGTGAGAGGCAAAAAGCCTGAATGTACCAAATCTTGAGAAGGAGAGAAAACGAGGACAGAGGAAAAGTATGTACCATAACCTAAATCTGTCCATTATTTAATTTTTTTTCTTAAAGTGTCGGTATACAGCAGATGAGTACCAGGCCATCCAAGCTGCTCTGCGGCAGAGACTGGGCCCAGAATACATCAGCAGCCGACAGGCTGGTGGAGGGCAGAAGGTAAAATGTGCATAGACTATTTTTTTTATGTGAATGATTTTCACTATGACTATTCTGCTGTGAATAGATGTTTAATTTCTTTGAGTCCCTTGGGAAGAATGTTTCCTCTGCTCTTACTTAGGAGCTACATGGTCTAAAGCAGAGAGATCTACAAGGCCAAATTCCAACTCCTGAAGGTTACTGTCAGGCCCCCAACTCAAAATCAAGAAAGTGTCTATGGGGATAGGCAGCTGTGGCCATGCTGGCTGCCAACTTTGGGAGTGGGGAAACCTCTAACCCATTAACTTCCATCATCTCCTCTGCGTACCAGGGATCTGGAAAAAAGACATAAGCAGAGAAGAGGAAAAACATTTTTGAATGTATATAATATTCTATATCCTCCCAAGCCCATAACCTCCCACATGTAATCATCAGTCACAACTACCTCCCTCCCTCCCACACACCTGATGCTCCATAGTGCCACAAATAGTGCAGGCATTCTTTTACTGGAAGTTAATATGTTATTGTCCGTTTATTTCTGGTTGAGAGCTGTATATTAAATTGATTTTGTTTGCCGTTTAAAACTAAATGTGGAAGATACTAGGTAACAACTGGGCACTGATAGCTTGTATGTGTGCCCTGTATTCCATTTTTCTCTTGACATGATGATCCTAACTTCTAAGCTGTCTTGCAAGGGCATATGTAGACACCCACATTCTTCATGAAAAGAAGGCTTCAATATATCAAAACTGGGTTTTTGAAATCCATTGCAATTTGAGCTAATATACAAAATAACAATTCATTTCTTCCTGCTTTCAGGTTTGCTACATCGAGGGGCACAGAGTTGTCAGTCTGGCCAATGAGATGTTTGGTTACAATGGCTGGGCTCATTCAGTCACTCAGCAGAACGTTGGTGAGTACCTGACCAAAACAACCTCATGCGAAAGGTTCTTGCATAAGGGATAAAATACGATTGAAATGAAATTGTAAACAATATCTTTGTGAATTTCCAATTCCTGAGATGTGGGCTGACTGAGGTCTTCACAAATGGCTTTTTGAAGCACAAACCCAGCATGAAAGTTGAGAGACAATGTGAGCTATGAAGGCTCTGCAATAAGGATGACCTTGCCAGATACCGATGCTGAGGTAGTCTTTGCATTCCTGAAATCCAGCTAGCTCATCAGTTGTGGTATTTGTCACCCCCGCAAACGCCATGACTAAAGAACAATCCATCTGCTGGATACTAGTACAGTGAGTCATCTTCTGTCTGTGCATAACTGATCCTTCC
Organism: Eublepharis macularius; assembly: GCF_028583425.1. NCBI lineage: Eukaryota > Metazoa > Chordata > Lepidosauria > Squamata > Eublepharidae > Eublepharis > Eublepharis macularius. The sequence goes on from NC_072798.1 coordinate 21,939,613, forward strand.
AAAGACCTACCTTTTAGTGTGGACTTTGCCTTCTTTGTAGCCAGATTTCTTGCAAAACAGTTCCCTGTGAAAAGATCAAATTTGCTGAAGTGCACTAATATTTTAAGTCCTATTGCTTTTCCTGCTGACTTAACATCCTTGTTTCATCTCACTGCTGTCTCCAGTATTTCGCTCTGCTATTACTCCTCCCTGCTTTCTTAGTCCTGTTGAAAAACTTACTGTTCTGACAAGACCTTAAGCTTTCTTGCTACATTGGTAGTATTTTATGAAATAACCCTCCCAGTGTTGGGGAATGACCTGATCCTAAACATGAATTTTTTTGTTTGACTATCAAAATCAGTCACAAAAACCCTGACAGCAGATACACAGATTCACAAAATAGTTGTGTGTGCTTATGAGAACTGGTATTTCATTTCCAACGTAGTTCAGAGTATTGGAAGTTGAAATTTCTTATGCCATTAAGTCAGGTCTTGACAAATTTTCTTTGGCTCTAGGAGCCAGCCCCAAAGATTTAAAAGCCAGAATCATTTTTTAATATTAAGGGTATTCTGAAGACTATCATTTCTGATCCTACCATAAAACCTAATCCTAGCCTCTTCATAGTTGCTTGTAATTTTATTAAAGCTATGGCAAGTTTTGTAGCATATACATAAACAAGCAGAAGATGCTCAAAATGTACAAGGGAGGAAAATCCCATCAATCCTTGTTCTCCAATTTCTCCCTTCCCTCTTTCCCACTCCTCCTTCAGCTCCTCCTGTACCCTCCTGCTGACCACCCCCCCCCATCAGCTGGGTGTCAGAGGGAGAGGAAAGGTTGAAGCAGGAAGTACAGTCTTTACACTTCCTGCTTAAAGCTTCTTTCCATCGCCCCTGCTTATGAGGGCGTTGTGACAGGCTTTCCTTTCTACCTCCCATCGCTGGTAAGTACATGGACCCATAATGCTGACTTTTTTATTTACATTCTGGAGTCATTATTCAGGATTAAATATATAATACAGAGGCCAAAATCACCACAGAAAGCTAACCCTATCTAACTTCTTCCCAAATTTCCTTAATTCCAGTATTGCTTTTAAAAGCTCGATTTAATTGAATATTGGAACCAGTATAGAAAGCAACTAGTTAAGAAATTAATTCATCGACCACCACTGAATGGTGTAAAGTTAAGAAGTTAAGTGTACATATAAACAAATGATGAGTAGAACTTCGTGCATATTCCTTTTCATGCCATGCAACAAAACATTATGATGTGAAATTAAATGATACTTCCACTGAGAAGCGACTTACAATAAAATCAATGTTGAAAATATTGGGTGCCAAAAGGAGTAAAATTATTATATGCTCCAGACTGATGAGTATCTTGTTGAAACCACAGTACTTCTGGTTTCCCTTAGAAGGCGGCGTTGCAGTACCTGTGATCAGCTTGGCTGGAATCAGCTGCCATTTGGTTCCTCTCCTCCCAGCACTGCTTCCATTAGTGGCCACTGCATGTCTTTTCCTTTTGCATAATGTCTACTGGATTTTAAGCTGTTGTTAAGACATGTCAACAACCTGGGGCACACAGCCTAGTAAATTTGTGGATTAAACTAAAGTGTTATATCATCTTGGGTGAGAACTGCTAAGGATATTAATCAAATTTTCAGTTGTCAATGGCATGGCCCATCACCATCCAGATTCAGAGGTATGTTCCAGTTCCTGGGCTGCGGTACCTTGATAACACTTTGAGGAACTTAGGAGCCAAATACATGCAGGAGTTTCCCTAGAATTTTCCTAGATAATTTCTTGTACATGATTTGCTAATATTATTTCTCTTAGAACAGATCAGAGATTCTTCTACAGTTACACCCGATTTCTTTTTAGAGCCTATTGCCACTATAACAGTCTATTTATTCAACTGTTCTATTCCCCATTACATATTGTGCTTGTTTTTGTAAAATGTTACTAATATCCATCAGCTAACTTCAAAAACTATCCATTAAACAGCATATAGGACTCTTATGTGCTAAGTATCTAAGGATACTTAAATTTGGAGATTGGAGCCAAGTGGACAAGACAGATCTTCCTACACACCTGAAAAAAGCCCCAGCTTTGCAGAAAAATCTGAAACTAAAACAATACATTGAGGGTTAAAAAAAAGCCAAAAGGATAAAAGGAGCACCTGTAGCTTTACCCAGAGGCCCACAGTGACCCTTGCTAGGCAGCCATAACAGTTTAGCCAGTATTTTAGGCTTGGTTTCTATCAATGAAAGACAAGGGAAAGGGCAGGGTCCTTTCCAGGCTATTTTGGCCTTTGAGGATAGACTCATTGGGGCCAAGCCCAGAAGCAACTGCTTGATACCACATGATTTGCATGACTTACCCAGGCCTGGCTGTATGCTACTGTTCAACAGCAGTCCTCCCTCCCCCCACAAATGCCAGAATAGTGTAGTGGTTAGAGTTTCAGTGCAGGATGTGAGACCCTGGTTTGAGTAACCACTCTGCAGTGGAAGCTCACTGGGTGACTTTGATCCAGTTACACACACTCAGCCTAACCTACCTCTCAGGGTTGTTGTGAGGATAATATCGAGGGAAGTAGAATGATGTAAGCTGCTTTGGGTCCCCATTGTGAAGGGTAGTATATAAATGAAGTAAATTAATAAATATAGATGAAGAAGGAGGGCAGATAAAAGGTTGTTTATTGGGTTTGAAAGAGAGGACGTAGGTAATGGCAAGCATATGGAGGCTGCCAGGAGGAGGGAAAGAAGAAAGAGTTGTGGGGAAAGGAGATACAAGGGAAAGGGGAGTGCCTGCTGCAAGTCTTTGCTGGTTCCCCACCATGCAGCTGCTGGGGGCAGGGGGGGGCGGAGAATGAAAGGTGAAAATGGAGATAGACAAAGGTGGGTGGGAAGAAGAAGGAAAAGGGGAAATGCTGTGAGGGGCAGCAAAAGGAAACAGGACTTGGTGTGGGAGGGGGAAACGAGGTGACCCTTGCAAATCTTTGCAGGTTTCCACATGTTAATGAGTTACTTTTGGAATTCAGCTAATAGAGTTAATTTTCTTTTATTTTTTTAAAAAGAAAAGCCCTCTATTTCTTGTGCTTGAAGTTTTGATTCCAATTATATTATTGCAGATGTTCATGATGCAACTTTTTTGTGCAGAAAAGCCACCCAACCTTGCTTTTTAATTACTGCTATAACTTTTTCTTGTTCTCTTGCACAGATTTTGTTGATCTAAATAATGGCAAGTTCTATGTGGGTGTCTGCGCCTTTGTAAAAGTCCAACTTAAGGTAAACAGGGGCACTTTAGTGATTAGAAGGATTTATAATCAATTAAATATGCATTACAATATGGTTAAGATGTTACTTCCTGTTGGACAAAATACTCATGTTTAGTCATGTTATTGCTAGACACGATCATTTAATAACATTCAATTTATATACAGCTTAATGTCCACTCAGAGTGGTTTACAAAGTGTGTTGTTATTATCCTCACGACAATCTCCCTGTGAGTTGGGTGGGGCTGAGAGCGCTCTGGAAGAGCTGTGATTGACCCAAGGTCACCCAGCTGGCTTCAAGCAAAGGAGTGAGGAATCAAACCCGGTTCTCCAGATTAGAGTCCTGCGCTCTTAACCACTACACCAAACTGGGTCTCCTATGTTTTTTTTTTTGAAAATCTATGTATAGCTTATCATCAATATATCTAATTCTCAACATGGCCTCATCTGTGAACCCAAATCCAGAGATTGGGGCAATGGACATAAAGGACAGATCTTCTACAAACCTGAAAAAAGCTCAAGGTTTGCAGAAAAATCTAAAAGCTGAAAAAAAGGGGGGTGGAATTTAAAACCCAACAAATGATAGAAACTTAAGGAAATTAAACAAAGGCCCTCACAGGGGCCTTTGTGGTAGTTGCTAGGAAACCACAAGTGTCTCACCAGCCTATAAACCCTAGTTTCTGTCAGTAAAAGGTGAGGTAGGGGGCAGGGCCCTTTCCAGGGCTGTTTCTGCCTTTAAGGGAGGATTCATCAGTGCTAGGTCTGGCAGCAGCCACCAGGCACCATGATACAAGAATGATTCACCCAGGACTAGCTGCTTACTACTAATCCACAGCAGCCCCCCAAGACAGTATTGTGTAGTGGTTAGAGTTTCAGAGTAGGCGCTTGGGGACCCAGGTTAGAATCATCACTCACCACTCTACCATAAAAGCTCACTGGACGACCTTGGGTCAGTTACAGATTCTCAGCCTAACTTACCTTACGGGGTTACTGTGAGAATAAAATGGAGGAGAGAAAAATGATGTCAGCTGCTTTGGAGTGTCATTGTGGAGAAAGGTGTGGTATAAATGAAATAAATGAATAGTCAGTATAGCTGAAGAACGGGGGGCAGATAAAAGGTAGGTTGATTAGTAGTTGGGAGAGAAGGAAGCAAGAAAAGGGGAGAAGCTTATAGGGGCTTTCAGAAAGGGAAAGAAGAAATAGTGGAGGAAGGAAAGATGCACTGCAAGTCCTTGTGGGTCCCCCACTTGTAATGTATTATTTCTAACAATGTACTGCTGTGAAAATAACACTGCATTTATCTGCTTTGGCTACAGTTTCCAGGTTCGGGCTTGATCTTACTCTGAAGATTGGAACAGGCTGTGCTAGCATAATGTTGCAGAGTAGATTTGCACCTAAGTGCTTGTGGACTCCTTGAAAACTACACATAACTGTACAGTACCCGATTAGCCTTATTTTTCCTGAAAGCAAGCACAGAAAAGATGGAAGGACATCCACAGCCAAAGAGCCATTTAGCCAGTATTGAACATTCTATTCACATTGCAGGATGGGGCATATCATGAAGATGTTGGCTATGGAGTAAGCGAAGGCTTGAAGTCTAAGGCCTTGTCTTTGGAAAAAGCAAGGAAGGAGGCAGTTACTGATGGACTGAAAAGGGCACTGAAGTAGGTGGTAACCAATATGCAGTAATTTTGCTGTTCCAGGAGGGCTGTGAAAACAAGGAAACTGAAAGATAATAAAATCTCTTCTTTCCTAGGTGCTTTGGTAATGCGCTTGGGAACTGCATTTTGGACAAAGACTACTTGCGCTCAGTGAATAAGCTTCCTCGTCAGGTGCGTTACATGGGACTTTCAAGGACACTGGAAAGTTACGTGGATTATAACTAGGAAACTAGAGTTTTGAGGGGGTACAGATTATTCAAATGGAGTAATTGGCACTATTTGTTCATGTACATAACACATGGAGGTGGCATGGTCTCCTTTGATTGCTGGTTTCGTAGTCTGGGCTGTTCATATAGAAAATTACATTCATGGTTTTCACTTGAATGATTCTCTTCTAAAGTACAAGCCAACCATGTCTTTAATGTGTGTTTTTGATTAGAGCTCTATTTCTGTGTCTTGCATTGTTGCATAAAGTGGATATGTTGTTTTCTGTTAACTTTCTGTTGGGGGAATTCAAAAAATACTAGAATATGTTTTCTTCATATTGCTGAGGGACAGTGCTTTCGTTAGGATGCTATTTATTTTAGATAATGAAAGAGATACAAAAAATTAGATGACTAAAACATGGATTTAGTTTGTATTCCAGCTTTTGATCCAGGAGTCCCTAACACAGTTTACATACAATTAAAAAATATAGACGTTGATGGCCAAATCATAAAAATCATTCAATGAAGACAAGCAAATTAAAACCATCTACATATCTTCTCTCTCTTTTACAAAGCTTCCTTCTTTTCCCGTGTTCCTTATGTGTTCACATCACTACCTTGACTTGCTCTTTTCTTTCTGCCCCCTTTCCACAAATTAATCTCATCATTCGGATAGCTCCAGCCCAGAATCCTAACAGTAGTCCTTGTTGACAGCAGCCCGTGATGTTTGCCTCCCTACCTGGCCTTCCATCAAAGAGGGCAGCATATGCTTGTGGGCATTGGGGAGAAAACGGCAGATTAGCTCAAATTATCACCTTAACTGATTTCCAAAGCACACTTAAACCAAGTTAATCTGTGAGTTTCCTCTTTCTCTGTTAAAGAGAATAGTTAGGCTCTTTTTATGTGGTCTTTGTCACTGAAAATCAGAAGAAACCAAAGATGATCCATAAAGTGCATTTCAACAGGCATTGGTGACTACATCTTACTGAAATCACTGTTACATTAGTCAAATAACTGCATTAGCTCAGTTCACAATGCAGGGCCCAAACCTGCATGCTGGATGGAATAGGTAAAGGCTGCCAGGAAAGCAATTTGTCTCCTGGGCAGCTTGAGAGATAAGGAGTCTATGAAATGCTTCTCTTACATTCTTAAGTTTCTCTAAGCACTGAATGGCCTTTTGTTTCATTCCTTTTACTAGATGCCCCTGGATTTGGATTTGGGCAACGCTAAAAGGCAGGACTTTGAGCCTGCTGTGGAGAAGGCAAGATACAGTAGCTGCTTACAAAAGGAACAGGAAGACCAGCAGCAGTTAACCACAGCTACTTCCGGCAAATCTGACCAATCAGAACCTTCACTGAGCACTTCTGAACAAGATCAGGAAAACAGGTTAGACACCCCCCACACATACACCAGGTCGGATTTTAATTCATATTTTCTATACAGAACAGCAGTTCTGGGCGTTTTAAATTTAACAAATATGTAACACAGTTGCAGCTCAAGTCTGGAGTCATGGATCATGTTTGAGTTACTCTGAACTGTGGTTCAGTGATGTGTTCTTGTATATGAATTTGAGCATACCATGTTCTGTATACTCTTGTGACTCTCCAGAGAGTAATAGCAGAAAGTGCTTAGTTGAGGATATTTTCAGATGGGTAGCTGTGCTGGTCTGTAGCAGCAAAGTAAAACAGGAGCCAGGAGCACCTTAAGGACTAACAGAATTCATTCTTTAGTCTTCAAGATGCCACTGAACTACTGTTTTATTTTGCTCCTTAATTGAAGGTGCAGTCTGTGGATACATACATGGAGTCCTTCCAGGACTATTGTCAGTAAACAGTGAGGATGCTAAATGTTTTCGTTCTGTTGCCCATTTGCCAGAAGAATCAAAATCCACACCCCAAGAAGAAAAGATTCAGAGCTTGTCTGCCTGTTCCCTCAACTAAAAATCTAATTGTTTTCATTTTCAATGCCTTGGACCTAAATATAAGTAACAGATCTTCTGTTTAGAAGCTCAAAATTGTGTGGAGCAAGCCTTAATTTCCCTTAATAAACTAGGGCATGGCATTCAACCTTCCTTTCTCCATCAAGAGAAAAAAGAGAAACTTAAAGTTCCCAATGACAAATATAATTTAGTTCTTGTGAGACTCGTTTTTGTAGCATCTTCTAAACATTAGAAGCAGTTGTGATTCTGTTCCCAGACTGTATTCCCTAATACATAGTAACCTCCTGACATCAGTCAAATAAGCTTTATGTCTAATGATCAAATTCTATATTCTGCAGTACAAAATTCAAAATCTGAGCCGCAGTCTCATATCTGAATAAATCAGTTGTGTTTATGAATATATGAGACCTGCTAGTCACAGAAAGCTAGGCTGCTTTTTCAGCATTCAGCCTCTAGGTTTTGAGATTTTGCCTGTTCACAATTATGTATGTATTTCCATGACCCTAAGAACCAGGGTGTGTTGATTTTAAAGAAAGCTGAAATTTTCCAAGAGTTGAATTGAGATAGATAACCTATTTTTGTTATCTTGTATGGGATGTGCACATCTCATGATTACCTTTTGTGGCAAATTGTCTCTATTTCCTCCACCTCCCCAGGTATAACCTGCTAGGTTGGTTAAGAGGAAGGAAATAAATTGATAACATCACTTGGTCTGTATTTTCTCATGGTAGAGTGTCGCTGCCCTTGGAGAGTGATGCCACGTATCAGCGGAAGTTACGGCAGAAGCAACTGCAGCAGCAGTTTAGACAGCAGATGCAGAAGAAAGAACAGATCCAGCCAAATGTTCCAGTTGGTCAAGCTCTCAACCATGGTAACATACTAGTTAGATCCTGCATCTGCCACAGAATGAAGAACTTGGAACAAGTAGGCAAAAAACTTGGCAGACAACTGAAAGAGAGATACTAAACAAGTGTGTATTGTATATCCTCCCAAGCTAAGTGTGTTTAAAATAAAAGTGTCAGTATAAAGATTCAGTTGAAATTTGAATCTCTTTCTGCTTCTCTGACCCCAAAATCAGTCCTCTGCTGTCATACAAAATCACCAACTATAGAAATATAAAATGGTATAATCTGTCACAACAGGTTCTGATTTTGTGAGTGAATGTATAATCTGGAATTAAGTTAGGGAAGCAAACTTCAATCTATTTAATCAGCAGATAATCAACTAATAATTAGAAAACAATCTGCTGCTGCTGAGAGCCAAGCTACAAGTGACGCCTGACACAGGTTGGACACTTGTCAGCTTACCTCAAGTTTTGATGGGAAATGTAGGCATCCTGGTCTTACAGCTTGGATCTCCATTTAATTGAAGTTTACAGAACCCCTGCCCCACAACCAGCGGAAGGGGGGCGCCCGGCAAGAGCCCGACGCCTGCACTCCCCTCCCAACCGCATGTTCTCCCTCCCATAGACTGCTACATCACTTGTAGTTTGGCTCTGAGTAATTGGTAGAGCTGATAATTAAGAGCTGAAGCCTTTTTGAGGCTATTTCTGCTTGTTACTGTACTAGGGAGGAACAAATTGGAGATGAACGGTGGCTGTTGTTTCCTTCATTTGGACTAAAAGGCATCTTTATTTAGGGTTTTGTAATGTACAAATTTAATCAGTTGGTTAGGCACCTGGCTCTTAGCAGATTTAACTGATGAAGGAACTAATCAGTTGACAGACCTAAACGTTTTATTTTTTAAAAAAACCAGTTATCTTAACCAAGTTGATCAAGTTAAGTACTTTATAGTACTCATAAAACTCATTAATGAAAATTATATAAATCTGGAGACTGTTTTAAAGACAGCCTGCTTCAGTGTCAGCAGGGATCCATTTTTGTCTTGTGATACCTCATTATTAATAAAGTTGAAAGAATCATCATCCCTTTCCAAACCTGAAGCTAACATAAGCATGCATGTCGTCAGTTTGCCTTCTCTGTCTGGCAGCTCTAACCAACTTCTGTTTGTGTCCCAAAGCTCATAATGTCTCTCCTATGAAGCGCAGTACTTCAGCCCAGCTAGAACCTACTTTGGAAGAGGAGTTCCTTGCAGGTGAGTATAGAATTGCTGTGTACTGGACAGTGGAAAGTTCCTGTGAAATGACAACTAAGGTGGCACAGTACATGCAGGCAAAAACAATTATTTTCCCAGGTACTTCCTACAGAACTGGTTTGGTTGTAAATTGGAATCTCAAGTATTCCTGAATGAGCAAGGAGGGGAAATGTGGTGGGGTGTGTGTGTGTGCTGTATTTTTTCTTTTGGCAAAGAACACCTTTCTGTCCCATGTTGAGCTGCTCCTGTTACTGTTTAACTCCAATAATTGTCAGATGTAGAAGGGACTGATCAGTAGCTGGCTTTACCTTCTCTGTTAATGCTTGACTTGTTTCAGATGACCCTGGGCTATGGGACTTGCCCTTGGAGGCTACTGACCCCAGTGTTACCCATCACAATGCAGCACCTGTTCCAGCCCAACATCACATGATGACTCGCAACAGAACACCTCAAAGAATAAGCCATCAAAGAACATACACAAAAGCTGTACCTTGGCAGGCATCCATTAGTCCCAAACCCTACTCACCAGGTAGGTTATGTGAGAGAAAGAGAGAGACTTGCTACAGAAACAAAAGCATGCAGTTTGCTTATGTAGGAGAGGGGTACAAGGCACATCACTGTGTTTGAATATATTCACCCTTTTTCAGTGAACAGATGGGTCAGGGCCAATGTTCCCTCTAAGCTGTGCAGTGCTGTGAGCAAAAAATCTACTTCATGAGCTGAAACAATAACGTGCATTAAAGTTGTGAGCGCCCCCCCCCCCCTTTTAAATGTTTTTCAGTCAGCAAATATACAAATAACCCTGAGGTTACTTCCGTTTCACGCCTTGTTCTTTCTCTAGGTGCCCCTTTCTCAAGATTTCATTGCCTTCTCATAGCGGCATTTTCCCTTTCTTGGAAGTCTTTAAAAAGCTCCTGAAAAATATCTCTCCTGTTCTGGGATGTTGAGGCCTAACCTTTCCCTTTTCTTTGCACTCTTGTGGGTTTTTTTAGCATTATAAGCCTGAATATAAAGGCCATGCTTCATTATTGCTCTTCCTGGATCTATCTGCACATTTGACATAGTAGACCATGCCATTCTACTGAGGCATGTGGAAGTAGAACTGGGTATCAAGACTAGTTTAAATTGTTTCTCAATTTAAATTCTCGCCACCGGGGCCTCCTCCAGCACCCGGCACCAGGACGGGGAGATTGTGCAGGCGCCCACTCGCCGCCGCAGCCTCCTCCAGCACCCAGTGCCGGGGCAGCAAGATCGCGCAGGCGCCCACTCGCCGCCATGGCCTCCTCGAGCACTCAGTGCCGGGGCGGAGAGACCACACAGGCGCATACCCGCCAACCCACTTACTGCTGCTGTGGCTGTAGCTACCTCTGCCTCCTCCAGCTCCCGGTGCCGGAGAGGCTGTTGGGCAGGCCCAGAGGAGGGGCAGCTCAGCCGTCTGCCCACCACTGCCTCCTTCTCTTGTTCCCAGCGCCAGGACTGAGAGGCTGCTCGGTGGGCATGGAGGAGAGGGAATTCCTTGGCACTAGGGCCGGAGCTACATCAGGCCCTCCAGGTGGGCCTGCTGTGCGCCAAGTGGTGAAAATTTGCGCACAGTTGTGCACAAGTGCACGTTAGCAGGAACACTGGTCAGGGCCTATAGTTAATGGAGCCCGTTTTTTATCATTGCATGTTTCTGGCTTAGCAGTGTTCACAGTACGATCCTATGCTGCATTTCTCCAGTTTAAGCCATTAAAATCAAGATTGGAGCCCTCTTAGTGTAAGATGAAATACTTCACTTTGCTTTATTTGCCAATATGTTTTTCAAAACACTGTTGCATAGACTGGAATAATTAGCATAGGGTTCCACTGTCAAGATGCCAATTCCAGTGGCTTCAAATTTCACAGCTGTGTCTGAAGCCTGTTAAGTAAAGAGGAGAGAGAAAGGGCCTCTCACTTCTCTTCACTGCTTCTGAATATATTTTGTAGTAAGATTAAATCTGCAGTTTGGAGTTAACTTCCCTGGAAGTTAGCTCTACCAAAATTAAATAGGATTAGCTTCAAAGCAAGTGTGTTTTGCATGTAGTTGCACAAAGTTCAATCTTCAGCCAGAATAAGAATGCTCTCCTAGAGAACATAATTGCTTCCTCCATATGCAGGCCACATTGTATAAAGAAAAATCTCAAGGATTTATTTCCTTTTTAGCAGAGTGCAGTCCATACAGGAGAAGTCAAGGCATGAAGAAGAGAAGATTGGAGCCCTCTTAGCATAAGATGAAATACTTCACTTTGCTTTATTTGTCAGTATGTTTTTCAAAACACTTTGCCATTACTTCATGGATTCTGTAGTTTGTTTTGGCTGCAATTTTAGAATGCAGAATATTTCTTTCCTAGATTGACATCCAAACAGCACGTATAGGAAAAGAACAGCGTAGAAAGTGTTTGCAGTATTTTAAAATCACTTTATTTTTATGCTATCTTCAGACCACAACCCTGATATCTTATCCTAGCTTGACACAAACTAAGATTCAAATGCAACATTATAATTTTTTGTCATTTTATTTTAATTGAAGACCACCTTCTTAACTAGTATGAACTAGTTAACTTGTGCTATAAGATGAACTTGTGCTATAAGATGCTTAGTTGGCTCTGTGCTTGAACAGGGGTAAACTAGTCATTTGCTCAGTAAAAATGCAGAGATAAAAAGTTACCAAGTACATGAAGGTTACCACATTTTAAAGCTGTACATCTGAAACCAACTTTTTGTGGAATAAAATTGTTTTAAGTATTTGCTTCTATAGGATATCAAACCCCTAAAATTATACAATGCTAGCCCTTTTATTAAAGCAATTAAATGAAAGCTTTAAATCATAAAAGCAGTGTTATTTTAAATCTGCAGATAACCTTTGTCATTTTCAGATGTAGAAATCTCCTTTAATCATGTGCAACCTGGAGATCTATTTAATTTTGGGCCATATAGCCTTTCTCTTGTGCTCTTGAATATTTGAAATTAAGAAAAAAAACAGTATAGCATTGAGAGGTATGAGCATTTTTATAGGCTATAACTTAAATCTAAAGTGGATGTGACATTGTGCTATCAGTGAAGGATCTTTCCAGCATTTCTAAAGGGAAATAAATGCCATGTAATATGCTGCTATAGTTCAGAACTATTTGGTGGGGTGTTATTCCTTCATTAACCAAAACCTAACTTGGTTTCCCTGGGATATCAATCCAGACAGCTGGTTTTGATTTGTTGTTGTGGGTTTTCCGGGCTGTATTGCCGTGGTCTTGGCATTGTAGTTCCTGACGTTTCGCCAGCAGCTGTGGCTGGCATCTTCAGAGGTGTAGCACCAAAAGACAGGTGCTACACCTCTGAAGATGCCAGCCACAGCTGCTGGCGAAACGTCAGGAACTACAATGCCAAGACCACGGCAATACAGCCCGGAAAACCCACAACAACCATCGTTCTCCGGCCGTGAAAGCCTTCGACAATACATGGTTTTGATTTGTGAAACTGCAGTGGGAGTTGAGAAGTTAAACCTGTCTTTCAAACTGTGATTGATCTCAACTTGGAGCCCTGAGTGAATATTTCCCTTTAAAGTGCTATGAAGATCTGTTCAGAGATCACGAAGCATCATACTTTTTTTTGCTATTTATAAGCAACAGATCCCTAGCCTCTGACATAGACCTGCTGTTGCCAGAAGTCCGTGAAGAGAGGATGATTTTGGAGCTGTAGTAATTTTTCATGGCTGAAAAGTGGGGTCAGTGGGGTTTCCACTTATTTTCTGCTGCTACAGAGCCAGTGAAACCCAGTGTTGTTCCTGGAAGTTTTCTGCATTGGTGAGTGTCTCATTCCATAAGCTGAAGTTAGAAAAATTACCTATTCATTGTTCATAAGGAAACAGCCTCCCCTCTTCTAAGATGTCCTAATTATATACATTTTAGTAGTAGCAACTAGTAATATTGTAGAAAAAAAGGCTGACCCTAGTAATTACATTTAGTCTAAACAATCTGTAAATGGAATTTCTGCAGGGGCCATAAAGTGATTAGATAGACATAGAACTATAAACATATTAGAAACTTGATGTTGAAGGGAGGCTACATTGCAATTTAGTGCTCCACATTGACTGCTAAAGGATCTAACTGAAAAACATCCTACCTATTACTAGGCATAAACATTCTGGATATTAAGAAGTTAAAATTTCCAAGTAGCATAGAAAGATTAAGTAACTTAATTTGTAACTTTCATGTGGGAGGTGACTGTCAACAGGGATGACTTGTTTAGAGTCTATTTTATAGAATAAAAATGACTTCTCCCTTTCTTACTGCTGGAGAATCTGAACAGTGGATTATTTTAACAAACCTTTTCATTGGTTAACAGATGGTGCTGTAGTACCATCTAATTTTTACAAGTAGTACTAGGGCCACCACAAAGGTAGGCACTTGGTAAAACTGAAGCCAAGCCAAAGGCTAACAGTATCAAAGTATATTTAGACAGAAGTGTGCACCGTAATATATGTAACTAACTGTATAGATGGTGCATATCAATCTGTTATTAACATCTCAAATCCGTAAAATATTTGAGTACTTATTTAAATTGCACCCTCTAGTTAGAACGCCAACCTTTATAGCTGTTGCCTAGCTGCTGGAATATAATTCAGAGTATTTGAAGAGGCCTCATGTATGAGCCTTCCTAGTCATCATTAAATGTACAATTGTATTAGGCCTTATGGATTATGCGTTTGTGGAGAGTGTGCTGAAAGAGGTCAGAGTATTCCAGAATAATTTATATTCAGTGAACATGTGAACCATTGTTCCATTATTAAAATACCACCACACAATGCTAGGAAATAGAGGAACAACAGAGTGGTTGTTAAACTGTGCAAACCCTTCACAGGTGACAAAAGCCAGAAAATCTGACCACCTTCAGAAAAGGCAGAAGTCTTTTCTTCTGTCATTTTTGGAGTATATAAATCATTAGGTAGGTGTTTGGGTTAATTTACAACATGTCTGAGAGTCCAGAGAATCTTAGGGGGATGGGTGGGATATCCAAATTGTACCCCCGCCCCATGGGCCTCCAAACTATTCAAAGCATTATTTCAAGAATACCTAGTGTCAAGATATCTAGTGTCAAGAATTCATCTATACCAGCAAAGTAATTGCTGCAATTACTTCCTAGTCACATAACAACATGCTCTATTTTGATAAGGGCTGGAGGAGACTGCTTATCTTTTACAAGATTCAACATACCAAAAGCTGTCTTTATCAAAGCTTTATGACTCAGGTAGGCACATCCATTCCATCCCTTTTTCTTTTGGATTTAGCACTACTTGTTTTAGCCAGTTTTAACATGGAATGATCAAGTAGCCTTTTTGTTTACTAATCAGTGAAGTGATAATATAAAGCTACTTCATTTCTAGTATGCTTAAGTGAGTGGAAATATAAAAAGGGTAGCCTTTCTTTCAATAGCATGAATTTAAAACTTCAGTAGCTAAGGTATTTGAGGTTCTGATAATATGTTGATTTTAGGACTACCAAGTGGATTAAGCAATAGCCCAAGTTATTTTTACAGAGTTTTTTTTTTTTTAATTATCCGGAGGTAAGAGCAAGACATGCAGTATGGGCTTCCATTGCAGCAATATTACATAGCTCCCTCCAACACACAAACTGCTGAGAAACTCTTTTCAGTAGTAGCAGTGAAGCATTTTAAAGTGTTACGGCCCTGTCATGGACTCCTATCACGCAGAAGGCCCCTTTCTCCAGCCCTCACAAGATGACATGATACCTTGATTGCCACACCTACCCTGTTCAAATTTTACATTGTGTTTCATCTGCTACTGACAGATGCCTTTCAACTTGTTTGGTTTCAGTACCGCTAGCATGCTTCCCCATGACCTCTGAATCTAATCTAAGTGAACCTCTCCTGTTTTACCATGTATCATGACTGGCAAGCATTCCTGAAAAATACCTTAAAACAAGCCTAAAGCAAACACTTTTGAAGTATCTTGGATTGTCCAATACCTAGTGTCAAGAATTCATCTATACCAGCAAGGAAATGTTTAAGAGGGTACACTGTAGCCTTCCTAAGTCATGCAAGCAATGGATTCAATTCTCTTTGGAAACAAGTGTGTCTAATTTTTGGTTTACAGCTGAAACAGGGCTGTTTATGCAGAATAGTTTCCCCTGGCTTTAATTTTTGCAATTTGAAAGTGAACAGGAATGTCTGCCTGAGATATGACTGAATAAGACATGGTCCGACTGGGGGGCAAGGTTTCCAGTATCTTGCATCTTTCCCAAACTAGCAAAGCCAGAATTATGTGAATATACCTTAATTTATATAGGTCACAGAATTTAGCTAAACTTGGCACAATTTCTTTTAGAGATCCGTAAGTAATTTGCTGTAGTTGGATACTGTCCAACGTTTTTCCAGAACTAAGATCTGCAGTAGTGAGTAACATTACAGTGACTGGCTGATGCCCTGCTACTCAACTGTGCGGTTTCTGTATCAGCACCACAAGTGACTGTAACATGAGCTCACTAGAAGGATACTGGAAACAGAAGGAAGCAAAAGCCAACTAAGAATGAAAAAACCTCACACAGCTCAACAAAAGCAGGTTTGGTTTATTTGAATGATTTCATTAAATATCTACAAAGAAAGTAACAAACTGCAGCACAAAGCGCAATCATACAGGAAGCGCAATGCCTGGATTTAGTGCAAAACATACCATTAACTACGGCCAGGGAAGCCCAAGGTTTGAATTCATTTTATTTTATTTTTTTACAGTGTACATTGTTAAATAATGTAAAGAAAACATCTGTAATTCAGAAACAGATCTTGTGGAAAAAGGTACTTAAAGTGTAATATTAACACAAAATAATTTAACAGTTCAGTAGCATTAGTTTATTCCTCTAGACCTCAGTTATTTCATCCACAGGAGGGTAATCAATGGTAAATAAAACCAGCTCTTGCATAACTAAGTGATAACCCGACCTCAAACATCTTAAACCAAAATACCACCCTTGTGCAACACTCAGTTGACCAGTTCCTCTACCATGAAGTGGCATATTTCCTTATTGCTCCTTCATCTTTCTGCCCATCAACCTTATTTTGTGTCTTCACAAAGCTTTTCTGTTAATTTCTTCAGCAGAAAGCCCTACCCCCTGCGCCCTGCCTTTTCTCCTCAAGTCCGAAAAGCTGAAACCTAGGCCTATAGACATCATTCTTTTGCTTATCCAGCCCACATGCCCCAGCCCAACCCTTCTTTCTGACAAACCAACTGTAAACGTCAACATGAGGTGGAAAAAAAAAAGAAAAAAACCTGTGTATGTATTTGAGGGAAGAGCAAACTAAGTACAGAAAGAACAAACTCTCTGCAACCTCAGAGGAACGTCAGGAAGCTAAATCTCCCTAGTAGACTTCCAGACCAGCAGCAAAGCTGCTCCCAAGTACAAAGCAAGAGGTACTTTGACCCTTTGCAGCCTGCTGCAGCAATAGAGAGTAATACTAGTTGGTTGCAGTATTTTGTTTGAATAGGGAACCAGTATTTTGAGTGGAAAAGTAGGAGAATACAGTACATCTACTAGAAGGCAACACAGTTAGTTACAGTCCTGGTACCCAGTTTTAAGTCCTTTAGACATGGGAAAAAATTGTAAAGAGAGAGCAATTTTTCTTTTATGCTGGCTGTTTCAAGTGTATCCATCATTGGCAATGGATGTTGCACCAGGAAGTTCTGTTCCTGGCCTGTATGGATTGAATTAAGGGGTGGGGTGGGGAATCCCAGCAGACACTCTCCATTCCCAGAGTTATAGCTCCATCTACAACATTAATCACCCTTATCCACCCCCCGCAAAAACTTTACTACATCAAGCTTAAAAGTCAAACCACCCATAGGAGCTGACCCTTTCATGGGGAAAAAACCCTTCTTCCCTGTTCCCTCTGTTCTTTTTCAGTCCAGTTTTTACTCTGGTCACTATACCCATTCATTTCAGCATTCCTGTATTAAGCTCCCAGTGCTGCTGTTTCATCAACCTCATATGTTCTCCCTTCACTCTATAACTTGACTTCTCCAACATACAGCTGCAGTAGCTCCCCGTCCAACACCTACTCTAGAAACTACTATAGTATGAACATCCAATCTGTTAAACCCTTTGGTATTCCAGTGACTATGTCCAAATAACCGCCATTTCCCTCTGCCTGTCTAAAGTCTGCTGGGATGGTGATGCTAACTGCAGAAGCAATAAAAGTCCAAGGCACTAAAATATCCAGCAAGCATACTGGGAGAACAGACAAGTATTCAAGTACATTAATTTATACAATTATACATTCACATTTATCTAATACAATGAAAATACAAAGGAAAAAAGTTAAAGTGTCTCCAATAAGTATCAGGATATAGCTAGCTTTCCCCCCTTTTTTCCTTTTAACTGTTTAACTCTCTATACTCCACTCATTTTTAAACTACTGTTGTCCAACAACATTTATATATCACAGTGTTTCCACATCAAAACTGATGGTAAGTACATGTCCGCAGGGAACTTTTAAAAATTTATCTTCTAAACAATTTTAAATTGCTCTAATGCTGCAGTCAAAGCTGTTAATATCTTTTACTTTAAAGCAGTAATGACCTATCTCAAAGCATGGGCTGTTCTGCAAGTCCACCTCTGTGCCCCATCATCTCAGGCACTCCGATGTGATGGTTGGAGGAAAAGGAGAGAGAAGATGGAAACATGGACAGCTTTTCCCTAAGCTTGATTCCTCAGAGCAAGACAAACAGCATACTAAAGATTCATGCTAGAACAAACAGCAACTCCCTCACCTCAACCCACTGTGGATTCAGCCTCTCAAACCCAAGGAGTTGTACAGAAGGCTATTGGTTTGCTTGGCAATTTCCACCATTACGTACTTAGCCACGTACAAGAACTAGAGGAAGCATGTCCCATCATGGAAGATCCTGGTCACCCTTCTCCCCATCTTCAGAATGGGGGGCTTTTCTTACTGAGAGCAAAGAGCAATGGTTAGAGGGGGAATCCATTCCCCTCTGGGCACTAACAGCCAGTTCGTGGCAGCCTAGTAGTTGATTCAGGGCCCCATCCCCCCCCCAGGTTCTACCCAGCAGTGTGTCTGGGTTTCATTAAGTGGTCCGCAGATTAGAGCCTGGGGGGTTGCTGATAGATTTCTGCAAGTTGCTGATATTGAAGCTTTGCAAGGAGGCAGCTCCAACAGGCTGGAATTGGCCTAAAGGCTGCTGTGCTGGACCACCAGTCCCACTCCAGGGAGCCACAAAGGGCACTGCAGGGTAACCGTACGGCTGAGGGGGGCACATGGCCTTTGTGAAGTGGCCTAGGGAGGTAGCTGACGCTGCAGAGATGGGTGTGGCACCAAGAGAAGATGTCATCGAGATGCAGAGCTGGCTTGGTGCAGAGAATTTCCTCGCCATTCCCGGGCCCTAGAACAAAACCCAGCCCCAAGAAGAAGTTATTCAAAAGCTGCCAGCAAAGCATTCTCTTCAGAGTCTGCTCTGTACCTTGGTATTGTTTCACTAGCCTTCTCTCTCAAAAAAGGTGGCACATCTTTCTGTTGCACAAATCTGTGTGACCATGGGCCTCATCTCGTAATCACCACTGCACCTGCAGCATTAGCACACGATAAGAACTTACCTCATAATTATTATGACCCTTGCTAGTTTTCTTGCCAGAGAGGTTCATGGCATCACGAGCCCAGTTGTCCACTAGCTTGTGCAGGTCATCTGTAAAGGTCCCTTTCCGGCTAGAGGCAGGAGGCTGAGACTGAGGTGCCTGACTGTTCACTGTACCTCCAACTGTATTAGTACTGCTGGTCCCTGGAATGACAAAGCAAGCACTGTCATTTAAACTGAACTGGATTATATTTTCCTAAAGGCCATCAAAATGAAAGCTAAGACGGAAAACAGGAGAGAGCAAGAATTTTAAAAGCCATGCACATGAATTCTACAATTTAACACTAAGACTTAATGGAAAGGAAAAGTTTTAAGGGCTCAGCTAGCGGTCTCTCTCTTTATTAGGTTAATTATGCAATTGTGTGTTATTTTCCAGGGCAGTGGGTGCTCAGTAAAGTTGCCATTTTCCATTGGGGAGTGAATTAGCTTTTGGTATTAATGACATGATGAATAGTTTGCTCTGCGTCAAGTTAACAGCCACTTATTATATTGGATTAATGCCTCTGCCAACTCTGCCCACTCAGAAGAGCAGGAGGAAGTACTCTCAGCATGGACTGCTGTTCCAGTCTGCAGAGGGAGAATATGAAGTCCTAGGGGCTCATTACTGGAAAGGGATATTTGTGTTATTGTCAGCTATCCTCCAGTGAGGATGCACCAGGGTCCTACTGGTTTAATGCCCACCAAGATTACAACATCTAAATGTCTGTCACTGGCCACTCAGTGGCCAATGTGTATTGGAACAGGAAATAAAAAAAGCTTTGGCTTGCTCATAACTTACTCAAGAAGCAGCTACCTCAATGCAAAAGTTTTAACAATGCTAAGAGTCTTGATATGTGCTGTGGAACAAGTGTCATAGGTAGGACATTATTTCCCCATTTATTAAAAAAGGAATTAAAGCCAACGAGGCAAATTTGTTGCCCACAACTACACAGATGCAGAGAAGTTAGCCATGTTAGTCTGTGGTAGCAAAATCAAAAAGAGTCCAGTAGCACCTTTAAGACTAACCAATTTTATTTTAGCATAAGCTTTCGAGAATCAAGTTCTCTTCGTCAGATGCCTGATACAGAGACTGGTCTCTGTATCAGGCATCTGACGAAGAGAACTTGATTCTCGAAAGCTTATGCTAAAATAAAATTGGTTAGTCTTAAAGGTGCTACTGGACTCTTTTTGATTTCACAACTACACAGGAAGCCTTGTCTGGGAAAGCCTAAAGTGCAGTCAAAGTATTGTACTGATCAGGAATAAACCCCAATCCTGTGAATCCTTCCCATTCAACACAAGAGGAGTATTTGTCCCAATCCTCCTAATCACTCATTAGTGTTCTAGGTCATCCAGTTCTGCCAAAGCCACGGGGCATGGCTTCAAGTTGCTTCTACAGATCTTAAGCTTCGACTTACTCAGCAAAAGAAAAGAAAAACCACTCAGACTTGCAGGAGACAGCACAGTCAGGTCTAGATACAAGCTTCTAAAGCTGATAAAGAAAATGTAAATTAGAGCTCCCCCCCCCCCAAAAAAACCTGACAAGAAGAACCAAGGTCTCCATTGCACAAGACTTAACTCCATAAACTCTGATAATCCATTCCTGCTGCTTAGAAGCGTGAACTTGTCGTTAGGGTTGAAATCATAGTTACCAGCAACAAAATTTTGGAGGCCTGCTTAAGAGAGAGAAAACTGGCCCCCCAGAATCCAGGCCAAATGAGGTGTCTTTACTAGGCATTAGACCAGATGCAATACAGAGATCCAAGATCAGGTCCTCTTGATCAGCAGCCCATCATCTGCTTTGAAGACTGGGGAAGAGGCACTTAAACCTCCCCCCCGCCACCAATCCTATCTTCCTCAAAAGCTGCTATTAGCTATGGATTGGAAAGATCTAGACTAGGAACAGTATGGAGGAAAGAGTCCGCACTCCCTCCAGGACCTTTTCCCTAATCTGAGAAGCAGCCATTTGGTGCAGTTATTCAGTTAAAATGTGGGTTAAATCCTTATGGATTTTCCATGTTGCATTTAATTTGGCCCTCAGTTACAGCAACTGAGCAAGGTGCTACTGCACTATGAAATGTGAACAAGCAGAAACATCATTAAGGTGGGGGAAAGCCCCACCCGTCCACCAGGTGCTAAATAATGGTGTTACTCTGCCACATGCAGAAATGCAAGGAAGTGAAAGAAGAGAATCTTCTGCCCAGGTGAGGAGAATGAGTGCAGAAGAGTCAATAGTAATAAGATCATAAATGTGTTACATGCAAAAGAAATTCATGCCTGTAAATGCAACAAAACACAACCAAGTGATACAATCAGAATTGGAACACGCACACATGCACATATACTTCATAAAGAGCAGGCAGGAAAATAAGTAGTACATAAACAGTGCTGACCAAAAAACCCAAAAAAGAAACAAAAAACTTTGATGCAAGATCTGGAAAAAAACAAATTGGTACATTCTGCAATTTAAAATTCCATGCATGTAGCCTTCAGCCCGTCCTGATGGCCAGAAACTCCATTCTTCTTGCTGGGTATTTATAAAACCCAGAAAATCAATAAAATCACCCCTATGCTGCTGGCATCTCTAAGCTACCTTGAAATTCCACATCTGGCAAGTGTGGGATAAAATAATGCTCTGTACTAGCCAAGAAGTCCCAGAGCAAGGGACATTACGTTCATGCCCAGATTTGGGGTTTTTTCCAAAGTTGTTGATAATGCAAGGTCTTCAGATTGCAAAGACAAATCAAGTAATACTGACCACAAGCTATGTTGTAAAGCCACCTCCTTCCCTGGTCTCTGGTCTGTTAAGAATGAATTTCTGAGAATTGCTAAGCCATCAAGAAGAGTCTGGCAATTGCCTAGATCTGTGGGCCACAGAAAACAACATCCCTCTAATCTTGCTCAGTCACAGCAAACATTTAGATTCTTATTTTTATTCTTTATATCACAGAACAAAAGCAGAGGGCCCATGGCACCATCATGCAACCCTCCATTTCAAGTCATTGTTTCAGAGCTAGCTTACCACCAGTACTTTCTATTAATTTTTCCAATAAAGGTTCCTTTTTCCATATTGCAGGTACACTGGGACATCTGTGTGCTCGACTTCCCCCATTTAAGATATGGAAGCACTGTCTACAACTCTCCACAGTGCTGACTAGCCAAGCTCTCTTCAGCATAGTTATTATAAGCTAATTACCCGCCCAAAGGGAGATTTTGCATCCCAGCACAAGGTTCTGCATGTTACCGGTGCTTATACACACTTGAACATCATTACTCATCAGCAAGGAGTCACAGAGAAGCTAGGCTGACAGTTGTAACAGGCCTTTCTAAAAACCCAGAGCAGTCACATGGTGTCCAGGCCTAGTGCCATGTTAGTGCAGCAACACATATTGGAAGAGGTAACAGAGACAAACGAGACAGATGCTGTGCTCAAGACAGATTCAGGGAGGTTAAGCTTCAGGGATCAGAAGAAAACTCAAAACAGCAACTTGGCGATCAGAGTTCAGAAGTAACCGAAATGCAATAATTACTACAGAGCTGGTTGCAAGGGCAGACTTTTTTCACCATCTTCCCTGAAGCACAAAGAGAAAGCAATTTGTTAAAGAGAAACAGTGAGAACAAACATTTAGTGTCAAGCAAACGGCACAAAAGCCTGGTGAGAAAGA
Source organism: Eublepharis macularius (assembly GCF_028583425.1). Taxonomy (NCBI): domain Eukaryota; kingdom Metazoa; phylum Chordata; class Lepidosauria; order Squamata; family Eublepharidae; genus Eublepharis; species Eublepharis macularius. The sequence goes on from NC_072798.1 coordinate 21,962,076, forward strand.
GGGGAGGCTGCAACAGAGCATTATCCCTTGGTGACACTGCGACTCTTTCAGGAGCTCTATAATTAACACAACGGTGGCATCCAACTGAAGGTCGTAAATTAATATTCATATGTTGTTACATATCCCTCTATTTGTTAGGACTAGGACTTGATCATTTAACCCACTGTTAGAGCTTTAAGTCAGGTAGGCAAACCCACTTGAGTTCAGGTTCTATTGCTGCTTGGGGAAAACCAAGATTCAGTACAGTTAAGACTTGGAAGCCAAGCCAATCCCAAATTGAACACTAGATGCACATTACACTGGCTGAAGGATGAGCCTTTACAACCCAGTTTGCTACATCCTGGAATGCTAGTGCCACCAGAGGTACAAACATACCTGCTGAACCTCTTCTACTTTTTCTCCAGCGATACAGAGAAATCCAACAGTTGTTGAGCCCAGCTTCCTAATATATAATAAGGATCTGCCCCCACAGAAGAAGAAACCTGTAAGCAAACTCAGCATCAAGCCAAGCCGTGCTTTCACAAGCATTGCCCACATTTACAGGATAGCTGCAATAAACTGAAGGAGCAGTTGAGGATGTGTCTACAGACCCCAATCATCATTCCCTATGTCTCCTCATCAGGATTATTTAACAAAAAGAGCTTCTTGCAATCTCAAAAGTGCTGCATAAAAACCAACCCCAATCACTTCAACTTTAGAACACTGTGTTGTGCACCACGTGAATTAGCAACATCTTTGCTATGAACTTCCTTCCAAGACAACACATGGTTATAAAAGATCTGTTCTCCCAGATTTATTATTTATTAATGTTTAACATTTTCCAGTATAAACTAGCTGTTGGCACCAGCGAAGAACCTGACAAACAAGTCCAACAAATTCCAATAAGTGCTGCTAAATTAACTCTTAAACATGGTATTTCTACTTCCCCTAAACCAAACTGGATCATCTCATTATCATCATTGCAGCTGTCCCTGTAGAAGGCTATCTTGGAATCAGCTGCTTTGCTCACGGGTGACAGACAGAAAAATCCCTGGCCTGGCTGAGCTGCTGCTTGGTGTACCATGGGCAGATGCTCTTAATTAGCAGATTTTCATTACTTGGAAGTATGAGAAGAACAGCAGCATTTACTAATACACCCAGGAAAACTGGTGTACCAGCTGCATAACCACACAACTAATTCAAAAGTAGAAAGTTAGAAACAAACTCAGAGCCAGTTTGGTGTAGTGGTTAAGAGTGTGGGACTCATCTGGAGAAGCTGGGTGACCTTGGGTTAGTCACAGCTTCTACGAGTGCTCTCAGCCCCACCCACCTCACAGGGTGTTTGTTGTGGGGATAATAATAACATACTTTGTAAACCGCTCTGAGTGGGTGTTAAATTGTCTTGAAGGGCGGTATATAAATGGAATGTTATAAAATCCACTCAACTTATTTCATAGCCCTATCTAGCTTGTTCAAGATTATTGTAGCATCTAGAAGAACAGCAGTTCCAAAAGCCACTCTCAAAGCTCAACTATGTTGTTAATCTGTTTAATTAATGTTAAGATATATTACAGTTCTTTAAACATAACTAATTCAGAAGCAAAAGTAAGACTAGGCTAAAGAGCCAACATAGCTTATTGGAACAGTCTGCAGAACAAGATACCTAAAAGACAGGCTGCTGTCAAGGTTGTTTGAGATTGGGGAGACCTAGGCTGGAGTCCCCACTCAGCCATGAAACTAAGCAGTACCCAAGGGCTAGTAATTCTATTGTCCTAGCCAACTTCACAGGGTTGTCGTGAGGATAAAATAAGAGGAAAGAAAACCATTTAGGCTGTCCTGAGCTCCTTGGAGGAAAGGTGGAGTTTAAAAATTAAATTAATGAAGGTGAGATGATTCTAGTGGAATTTGCACAGGATACATGAAGTCTACAAGCATCTTAATTCCAGTTGAGGGACTATAAACATATTTTTCCTGTTCCCATGACCTGGAAAGACACACTCTACATGGTTGTCAACTTCCCATGCATGAGTGGGCACAAATCTGTCCTGGCTTTAGTCACATCTACCCCCAAGTCAGATATCTGTAAGAGCAGCTGTTTTAATGTGGCTTCCATTTTAATCATAGTCACCATGGACATTCTCCAGCAAACTCATCCTGATCCACCACCTCTAATCCACCTATGATCAGATCTCAAGCCTTTCCCCCAGGTACTCTTCATCAGACTCCTGGACTCAGCATCAGCAACCTTGGAACTACAGATCTGATCCATGTGATGGGTTTCAACCCATTGGTGGTTGCTATCCCACTTACTACTGGGAGCAAGCAGTGTTCATACAGAGAATGGGGTCAATACTTGATGATCTCTTACAGGAATCACTCAATGTTCAGCTCCCTCAGGCTTTTGACAGTAACACTTGACTTGGACATGGCTGACATATAGCTGACACCAACTGGCAATCTGGTCAGCCACAGTCTCTCACCCACTTCCATCTACACTGACTTCTCCCTCAGGACCAATTATATATTCCTAGGTCCAGATGGCAGTGTGTGTTACTTTCCGCACAGCCATACCTGCTACAACAGCTGTACTGATGCCCACTGAACTGGTTCTACAAACTCACAAATCCAAGGAACCACTATCAACTGCCTATACTGCACCCAACAAAACACTTCTGCTTCATCTCCTCTTTTTCAAATCAGAAGATGATAATGCTGCAGACTCTGATTATCAGACAAGGACTTCAGAGACAAGCAGCTATCAACAAGGATGTACACAGCTACTGATTCAGATGGCCATCTCTCAGGACTGAAGAAAAAGGAACCTCCAAAACTACAAGATGCAGTCAGTGCATCAGCTCATAGATGGTGATGTGCAAAAACCTGTTACATTATCCATTCTCCTTGTCTCTAGGTGGCAAAGCACTCCATGGGGAAAAACCTGTTTCTACATCTCCCACACTTGCTCAGCAGCAAGTTTTAAAACACTGAAGAGAGTCAAAAAGTTCAAGTCAGTTGTTTGCTCCATGGGCCTCACAGACCCAGAAGCAATTATTTTGCTCCTTCTTAGATCACTCTTCATCATTTTAAGTCCTCCTCTGCTACATTACACAATTCATCTTCCTTCCCCAAGCTTCAGATTGCCTCTCAGTGCACCAAGTCATCTGGAGCCTCTAATTTTTACAGGTCTGGTCTTGCCTACTCCACTCTAGCTGTCCTGCACCTTAACAATCACTTGCCAGTTTGGATAGCTAACACCACCTCCATTCCTCATCATTATCAAGCTGGGGTGCACTACTGAGCTTGCTGTCCTTCCTTCATCTTAAGTGTTCAAATGTACTCTGCTATGTAACCTTCCCCTCTTTCTCAAAACCAACTCTCTCCAGTTGAAAGAAGCAACTAAAACAGTGCCACTCTCTCAAAGACGTTGAGGTTTCTCCTTGCAGTATGTCACAGTCATAATGGAAGCTAGAAATACTCATCCTATCTTCCATGTAAAACGAGTCAATAAAAACAGAACCAAGAAATAGTTCTGGATGGTAACACTAGCTTTCACACTTCTCCTTGTAATACCAAGGGCTTAGAACTGCTCCTTTCAGGAAACACCCACACCACTTCTTATGCTACTTGGGCTCAAAGGAAAGACAAAAAGTCTAGACAAGACTAACAGTGCCACTTGAGGGTTGAGAAACCAGCCCGAAGGAACTTGGAAATGCTGCTGAATCTTGGCCTATGGTTGAGGCTCGAGTCTCCTCTATAGCACATTGCACCTTCTAACAAACTCAGCTGATGCACCTTGAGAAGAGGGACTAAACGATGGTGATCTATGCTGAGATCATATCTGGGTTAGATTACTGTAATAGTTTATGTGAGGCTGCCTTTGAAAACTGGGGAAATTTCAATTAGTCCAAAACACATCAGCAAGGTTATTGTGGGGGGCGGATTCAGCAATCGAACCGTCCTTGTGCTGAAGGATCTGCACTGGCTGCCCATCTGTTTCTGAGCAAAATGCTGGTTCTTACCTTTAAGGTTCTAAATGGCTCAGGGTCAGGGTACAGGAAGGACAGTCCTCCCATACTGTCCAACCTATCAGTCTAAATACTCTCCCCAAGCACTGTTTTCCATGCCCTTATTTGCAGAACAGCGACCTCAGACTTTTTCAGTTATAGTACCTTACTTTTGGAACGCTCTTCCCCTTGAGGCTGTTTTCGTGCCTATTTTACTATCCAGTAGGCACCAGGTCAGTAATTTTTTTTTAATCCAGGCTTTTAATAAAAACATTCCATCATTTGAGCTCTTTGTATGATCTACTTTTAACCTGAGGGCTGTTATATAGGTATCATTTTAGACTGTATACAGCTTGTTTTTATATTGTTAATTTTATGGTGTTTTTTATTATTTTATTATGTTTGGTTTTACTTTTTGAGCTGCTCAAGCAGGTCTCTGGAGAGGCTGCGTATAAATTGTCTAAAATAGGTGTCAAGGCAAGAGCAGAGATGTCCTTTGGTAAGGCAGTGCTCACTGTTCTCTTCTTCTAATGGCACCTGTACCTTTACCTTCGGGTAGGTCAGTTTGGTAGCCTTTTCCCATCAATGTGATGCGCAGACCACAAATAATAAGAAGAGGTTGCTTACCTATAACTAATGTTCAAGTAGTCATCTGTGCATTCACACAGCCTACCCTTCCTTCCCTACAACAAGCACTTTTCACTTGCGGTAGTATTACTCAATTGAGAGGAACTGAGCCAAAAGATGCAACTCCTACACCTAAGAGGACAAGATTTTCATGCCTAAAAGCAACCTCTAGGTTTTGAACTGAAGTGATGCACAAGCAAAAAAGGGAGAAGTCCATCAGTGTGAATGCTCAGATGACTGCTTAAAGAACAATTACAAGTAAGCCCCCTGACCTACAACTTATCCTTAGAAAGTAAGCAGTTGACCACATATCTATCTGAATTCTCTCATCTTGGGCTGAAGTATACCAGAAAAGCAGTTGCCTGAGTGCTCCAACAAAAGCACAAACACTGTGACACACTCAGACTTCAGCTTGAGTGCTCTGTGGTAACTCGCTGAAATACAAATGCCCTCATACATATGCTTGAACTTGCACAGCCAAAAAAAGTGTCAGCCCATATAGGCTACAAAGTGCTTCACTTTGTTAACTGTTTGTACAGCTGCAGTACAACCTTCAGGTGAATTATTATGAAGTGACCAAGTCTTTGCAAGCCTGATATTCATGATCTCTGGCTGCTCATTTCCCTGAGGTTAGTCCCTACTCCCCCTAGGGAAATCTATCCAAAATTTATCTAATTAATTCATCTTGCTACTTGAACACTAAAATATGATGCTCACTGGCAGCATGACAGACTGGAAACTGTAAACGTTTTACAGAGGAATGCTTTTTAATAGGTATACTAAGAGCAACTCAGCCAAGCCCTGGGATTGGAGAAATACAGCAAGGCAAATGTGAATGGATAGCATGTGGCAACAGATCCAAGAAGCAGAAAACAAAAAGACGAGGAAGGAGTAAAGGTGTTACACACAAAGAGCCAAGCAGGGCGTACTCAGAAATCGGGTCCTCCTGCCACCAGGCTTGAATGTCACCCGCTCAGATGCACAGTTAAACTTCACACAGCCTGTGGTAAAAAACAAAAGAGGGAAGAACAAGGAGGAGAAGAGACAGAACACAACTACAAGATGTTAGAAACTCTAAGCCAGAGTGGTGAAATGCACTAGTAAGAAACGAGAAAAAAGCCTCAGATCAGTAGAGGAGAGGCAAGATAAGGAACCAAAATGTTTCCCTTCCTCATTCCACCCTCTTTCTAAATATGATGTTTGTTCTCTACACTGGAACAGAGTTAGCCTTCAACTGTTAATTCAACACAGTGCATGCCACAAGCAATCCAAATTATAGCAAAGGTTCACATTTACATTATATACTGCACAATTTCAAGGATACATGAGGCACAGGTTAGTAAGGCTCATATACTTAGAGAAATGAACACAAACTCCCTTCTCTAGCAAAGAAGATATGGAACAGGGGAGCAGCATGAGTTTTTAACACTGTTCTTTTCTCTGCATATCCCTTCTCTACCCTTACCTTGACATATATTTCCACACAGTAACTTCAGTCATTCCAAAATTTAACCATCTAAGATATTTTCAGTGGGGAGGAAAAGAACAAGTACACTGAAAATAAATCCTCAGAATATTAAGCTTTCAAATGTGCAATTTCAAAAAGGTCTTAAGACTCAAACCAGAATATTCCAGAGACCACACTAAGTTCTTAATATCTATAAAGCAAGATGGAGTCCCCAATTTATCCCAGACAAGAGTATTCTTAACCCTGACTCCTCAAACTTTGATACCAATACAATTGCCATTATGCAAAGTAAGCTTTCATGACCCCTCCATTATCCCCTTAAGCAGGAAGTCAGGGTCTTTGTGGCGATATCTTTACTTCTGCTTGCTAATATAATGTGCCATGCCTGGGCAGCTCATTCCAAGAAAATGATAATCCAAAACACAAGAAGGTATTCACCACCACCCCAGTCTGTCTCCATGCCACCAATCCAGGATGCTTACCTTGGCCCGGTGCAGAAAGGCTTGGTATGGAAATGGCACCATCACTGGTAAAGGCAGAGTAGAGGTTCTCACTAGAAGGAGATGGTTTAAGGGGCTGTAACAGATGATTCTGTCCTGTCTCTGAAGCACTGCCAGGAGGGTGTAAGGTCTGCTGTGGGGGCAAGACTGAAGGTGCACTCTGAGCAGACAGATTGCCTGGGGAAGAAAAAAAGCAAACAGGGATAGGACATGGGCAACATGGAGGATACCTGATTCTTCTATCCCCAAGGAGATTTATGGAGTTCTATATTTCCATCATGTTAATGCTAGCATATGTATGGAAAATTTGGCTGAAAACCAGCAAGGAGTAAAAGATGAGTGGGGAAACATCAAGGGTACGAGAAGCATAGGTCAAAAAAGAAAAGTTTTCATAGAATTCCAGTACTTCACTGAGACTATTCTGTCAAACATACTACATATCTTCATTGTATACACACCTGACACAAACAGGGAAAGCCATGTTTCATTCCACATAAATTCACTCCTTGAACTGCCAGTTACCTTACCAGATTTTTTAATCTGCTACTGTTTTATTGTTAGTTCTTATGCTGTTTATGTCCTATGGCATGTTTTATATTGCTACATTGCTTTAATTGTAAGCCTCCTCGAGCAAGACTTGAGGCAGCACAAAAATGTCCTAAAATAAATCTAAAATACAAAGCATGCAATCAGATTTGTAAGAGACACAGTTGAAGAGTTCTGTGAAATGTCAAAATGACAGTGTGCTGTAGAGGACAGTGTTGGACTACCTTGAATTCCTTGTAAGAGCTGGATAAAACTGATGAAAGTAAATAAAACTAGTATTCTTCGGTGGCAGCCTGATAGGGCCAGGCAGCCTCAAACACGGAATCAGAAGACTGAAGGAATTCAACTGTAGCAAGTCAAAGCAGCTTACAAAGCCACCTTCCCAACAAGTTTCAACAGGCACTACTTGCAAACTGGCCTGTGCATCCACTACAGTATTTATGGTGCTTTACCTGAAATCTGAGGGCTCTTGTTACCCTGGGAACTGCTGCGACTGGATTTGCTGCTTTTTCCTTTAGTAGGTCTTCGACGCCTTCCTGACAGAGGAGCAGCCGGAGGGATGATGACAGCTGGAGGCACCTTCCCCAGTTTTGTATAAAGCAGTTCGATCTCCAACTTCTGGCGACTCTGAAGCTCTTGGATCTCTTTAAGGTGCCTAAAGAATAGAAACACAGCACATGGTTACACCACTTGTATAACACTCCCTTCCCACATCATGAGATCACTTGAAATTTGGGTAGCAGTGAAGTGAATTCAAATTAGAAACAGCCTGCCATTAAGTAATTATGATATTAAAGCTAGGCATAGAACACCTCCATCATTTTAGTCACATCCACAAACAGTGATTAGCTACAGCGCTCACTCGTCTTTTTAATGAAACAAGCAAGAGTTACATATGAGTGTGGGAAGTCGCCAAATCGTGGCATGCCTCGGTCATGAATTCACTAGAATAGCCTCAAGCAAGCTTTTTAAATGTTTTAGTAGTTTGTTTTTGCTACATTGTTTTAATTGACAGCCACCTCAAGCAGGATGCTGAAGAGGCAGCACAGAAATGTCCTAAACAAATTAATTAATAAACTAAACAAGTCAGTGTTCTCAGGCATCTTCTCTCAAAAGCAAGCCATGTGCTAATTCCACTAGGAAAACATGGATAGATTTTGTAGATCTCACTGCAAATGCCTTACAAGTCTTCTACACATCCTACCAATGACGACTAGGAATGAATGCCATGATACCTAAAAGCAGGCCCGGATAGCCCAGGTGAGCCTGATCTTTTTAGATCTCAGAAGCTAAGCAGGGTCAACCTTGGTTTGTAATTGGATGGGAGACCTCCAAGGAAGACCAGGATTGCAGAGGCAGGCAATGGCAAACAACCTCTGTTAGTCTCTTGCCCAGAAAACCCCACCGGGGGTGCCATAAGTCAGCTATGACTTGAGGGCACACTCCACCATTCCACCTAAAGGCAGATTGACACACGGGAAAAGCAAACCATGCTAAGATACTTCTAGCATCTTCCCAAAAAAAGATCTGAAGGAACAAAAAGCTCACTTACTTCTCACGCAATCGGCGCAGCTCACACTTCAAGTCTTCATCTTCTATGTCTGACTCATTATCACTGCTCATGTAGGAAGAGTTAAAGGAGTTGCTAAGGCTCTGTACTGGAAGACTGATCTTGGACCCAGGAGGATGCAGTGAGTCTGGACTTCCTGAGCCTTCATCCATTTCTTTAGCCACCCCACTTAGGAAGGCAGCCTCTAGCTCAGATGATGGTCCATTCAGATGAAGGGAAAGTCTTCTCCCAGCAAGCTCCGATTTAGGCGTTGTGAATGGAGAAGAAATTTGCTCTGAGTCTGCAGACAAAGGGACTATCCCAGGGATCTCTCTCTCCACACAAGTCACATCATCTTGAGTTCTTGATACAGAAAAACGACCCACTTGGTCAGTTGTTGTTGTCACCTGGAAACGCCCAACCTTGGTTGGCTGCATCTGCATGGCAGAAGCTTGTGAAAAGACTCCATCCACCACATCTGAGGTAGCCACCATGGCTTCAGCGGTTCCACTGGGGTCTGACTTCACCAGAGTACTTTCTGGGCTACTGCTGGACAAAGATGAGGAATCTGTGGTGGTTGTGTCAAAGTGCTTGGCCTTATTTCTACTGTCTTTCTGATCATCCACAGCCACTGACACCTAAATACAGTGGAGACAGTAAGTAAACATTCTACACATCTCAGAGCATTATTTCAATGCTCTCCCACAAATATCCCTGAGAAGCAGCCAACTGACTGTAAGACTAGATCATCTGAGGATAAAAAACTTGAGATACCACTAAACCCCATGAAAATGAAAATAGTAAATGCTGGGCATTTTATAATGTCATTATTGTTCCAAAGCTAAAGTTGCTTAAGTGTTCAATCAGGGAAACCTGGGCGACAATGAGGGCAAAGCAAACACTTTGTTAATACCTGAAAGCGACCCATCTTTAGAACGGCAACCCCTGAGGCAGTAGTAGTGGCACAACTCTCTGCATCTTGAGAATCTGAAACTGAGAAGGTTAATTTTCCTGTTATCTCACTATATTGTAAAAAACAGTCCAACAGTGAAATCAAAATCCCCCCAGTATTGTAAATATATATATAAGTACATCCTAACTGCTTTAGCAGTTTTAATTACCAATACTCTACACAAAAGAATGCAGTATTTAGTTTACTACTTCAGCCTCTATTTGATCTGTTCATTTGTCCATTAAACTTTTCAGTATGACAGGATTCTATTAATGTTGTGCTGACATTAAAAGTACATGAGAAGCCTGAAAATAAATTCATTAACTCAATGCTGTACTATATGAACAGCAGTAAATCAGAAAACACTCTTATGGCACTGGGAAACTTGACAAATCTTTGTCTCTAACTACAGGACAAATTGAGATATTAAGCAGTTGTACTTTTTCCTGCTGAATACAAATATACTGAAAATAGAGGCAGCAGTCCAACAGACTGTCTACTGTTTGACCATTCTTAAGAAGCTAGGGTTAAATGTTTTATTTGTAGGCTCTGGTATATCTTAGGAATGATCTTGAGTCTCATTAAGGAGTGAAAGAAGAGAGTTTATTCAGGAACTACAACTTTGATAGAAAGCAGAGAAGCAGAACAGATACTAATTATCTCACTAAAATGGGAGAGAGGAACTCCCAGGAAGAAGCAGGAAGTAGCCTAAGAATACCAATCCGGAGACATGCAAGGAGGACAGAAGAGAGGAAGAAAGAAGGATCCCATCCTGCTATTTAACTGTCAGATCTACTGCCCCATGCAGGTATTCTGTGTCTTCTGCTTTCTCTGTACCCAAGTCATTGTATTTCCAACACACCTTTTCAAGGTCAAGTGTACAGAGTCCACAAGGTTTAACTTCTTGCGTAGACTTTCAAACTTGTCTTTAGGGAGTGGCTTAGTGAGTGTATCAGTGATCATCTCTTTTGTGCAGCAATACTCCAACTCAAAAAGCCCATCCTCTTGCATATTTCTCACTAGATGTTTCACATCAATATGTTTGGTTCTAGAGTTCATTTTTTCTGTATGTGCAAGTTTTATGCACCTTTGATTGACCTTGAAAAGTTTTATCGGTTTGGGTTCTTCTGTCCCAAAGTCATTCATCAGTTGCAGCATCCACTTCAGTTGTCCCATTCAGGTATTTGACCAGTCTCTTGACTGCATTCCAATCTCTTTTGCTTGGTGACTCAACTTTCCTGCACAACACGCCAACTGCTGCTGCTATATCTGGATGTGTCAGGGTAGTTATGTACAGCAATTTTTCAATTGCTTCCCTATAACGTTTATTGTCAGGGAGGAGTTCATCGTTCCTTTGTCGCATTAGGTAATTTACTTCCATAGGAGTATCCACTGGCTTACATGTTTTCATTTGCATATACTCCAGAAACTCTACAACTTTGTTTTTGGCTGAGAAGATAGCTCCCATCTTCTTATCTTTCTATTTGGACTCCCAGGCAGTAGGCGATAACTCCTAACTCTTTCTCTTCAACCTCTTGACTCAGATGTTGAACTATTTCATCACAGTCCTTCTCTTCTTCATAACACAAAATCAGATTGTCGCCATAAACCAGTGTGTAAGGCCATCTATTGTCTTGGTACCTTAAGTAAAGGCATTGTTCAGCTTTGCCTTGCTTAAAACCTTCTTTAGTCAACATTTGGTGTAGTTTTTCATTCCAACACCTTGCGGCTTGTTTGAGCCCATATAAGCCCCGTTGCAGTTTACACATGAGACGTCTGTCCTGCGATTGTTTGAATCCTGGTGGCTTTTCCATGTAAATCTCCTCTTTTATTTCACCAAGCAGAAAAGCTGTTTTTATGTTTAGATGCTTCACATGCATTTTTTGTGCTGCAGCAAGCACCCTTATTGAAGTGTGTCTCACCACTGGTGTGAAGGCTTCATTGTAGTCTTCACCGTATTTCTGCGTGTAGCCTTTGGCAACCAATTTCACCTTGTATTTTTGCACTTTGCACTTTTGCATCATGTTTGGTCTTGAAAATCCACTTGCACTCAACTGTTTTCTTACCTGGAGGGAGTTCTTCAAGGTCCATGTCTGAGTTTTTGATGAGAGATTCAATCTCTTCCTCTGCAGTCCTTCTCCACTTCTCTGGCAGGCATTTTTGTTATGTCTTCCATGTGGAGAGTTCAGGCATAACTTCTGTCCTTACCAGATAGGAAAGTCTTTTCAGTGGTATGTTCTTGTTTACTCTCTCTGACCGCTTGATTCTTGGCTCTTCAACCCCTTCTGGCTCTGCAGCCCCTTCCTGGCTCTGCGGGCAGTCCACTATAGGTAGTTGTACTGTTCTTCGTTGCTCTTCTTCATTTTATCCTGTTGGTGCACTTCCTTTCAGTAACAGAGACAATGTGGCAGATTTTTATTGTGTCAGTCTGTAGGTTAAGGATTTGGTATCTACATCCGTGTGCACACTCCACAACAATTCCTTCTTCTGCTCGGAGATTCATCTTAGACCTTTTGTTGTTGTTGTTTAGGAACATAACTGTAGGCTTTTGATCCAAAAACCTTCACGGGATTCACACTGGGTTTATACCCATACCATAGTTCATATGGGGTACTGCTTCCACCTTTGGTGAGCAGTCCATTTTGCAGATAGGTAGCAGTGTTAATTGCTTCTCCCCAGAATTTCCCAGGTAGCCTTGCTTCGAGAAGCATGCATCTACTCGTTTCAGTGAGAGAGGGATTCTTTCTCTCTGGTATTCCATTCTGCTCTGGTGTGTATGGCACTGTGACTTGATGCCGAATCTCCTGCTCAGTCATGTCATTTTTCATTTCATATCCTACATATTCGGCACCATTGTAGTGCAGAGTGCCAATGGCCCTCTCTGGAAACTGTTACTGACCATTGCTACATAAGCTTTACATTTTTCCAGCACTTGATTTTTCTCCCTGATCATGTATGTTACAGTATACTTGGAGAATGCATCAATGAAGGTGAGAATATATTTGTTGCCACTTGGTGTTCTCACTGGACCACATAGGTCACTGAGTATTAAATCTAATGGCTGCCTTGCCTCATTTTCCTCAGCTCCTTTCCCTCTAAAGTTGGGTCTGACTGCTTTGCTTTTAATGTAGCATGCACATTTTTCTACAAAAACACACTTTGTAAATTGCATGCCTTTCGTCAGATTATTGCTTTGAAGTCAGCTGATTGCGTTTACATCTTGATGTCCAAAATGCCTATGCCAGATTAATGAGCAATTCTTATGTTTACAGGTCTCCTTCACATTTGCTAAGTCAGCTACTTGCTGGCACGTTTCCAGGGCATACAGACGATTCTTCTTCTTAGTTACAGCTGTTATTATTAATGAGACATTGTTTCCCAAAAGATACTTTAATGTTTTTCTCTGCAAGCACACTTACAGAAAGCAGGCTAGTTTCCAAAGTTAGAATATAGAAGCATTTTGTTAGCAAGATTTCCTGGGTCTGTTCATTTGGAAGTTTGTATTTTAATGTTCCAGACCCTTTGCCTACTGTTTCTACAGATTTGCTATCTGCTACATGCAACGCTTCCCTTTTTTCTTCCTTTAGCGTTTCAAAGAAAACTTTATTTCCTGTTATGTGAGCTGTATATGCAGAGTCAATATACCCAAACTGCTCTCTATGTTCTCTTTCTGCTAGCCTAAAGCATTTCCTTGCAGGTTTTGGTTTGTCACGTTGGAAATTCCTTCCTCCTCCTCCCTTTCCTCTCCAGGAGGAATCTCTTTGTTCAGAGAGATGGCAGTTCCTTTTGGCAGTGCCCACTTTCTCCATATTCATGGCAAAATGCATCAGCTTTCCTGCTTAAGTTTACAGTACCAATAGCACTTTCACAGTCCCTCAGTCTAGACCCTCTGTCCGAGTTCTGGAATTCCTTGTGTCTATTATACTCCTCCAGAATGCTTATGGCTTGACTCAAGAGTCAAAACCTGTGAACAGGATCCCTTTGGCTTTGTCACTGTGTTTGTCTCATTTGCCAGTCTTGGATCCTTAAATGCATCCCAAACTCCTTGTTCCATGAGATTGGTCTGCATGCGGGCTTTCCAGATTACATAGTTTCTTTTGTTCAGCCTTTTATCACTGCAACTTGCTGAATGCTATAGGTGGCCATTTTGTCCCTTTGTTCTCTCACACAGCTCCTGAGGGAGCCTCTGTTGAGTCTTATTCCTTTAATCAGAGATCAATCCAGAAACCGTCCTCTGCTACCATGTAGGTTCTGGAATATCTTAGGAATGTTCGTGAGTCTAATTAAGGAGTGAATGAAGACAGTTTATTCAGGAACTACAACTCTGATAAAAACAGAGATACAGAATAGATACTAACTACCTTTCTAAATTGGGAGAGAGGGACTTCCAGGAAGAAGCAGGAAGTAGTCTAAGAATTTGGAGACATGCAAGGACAGAAGAGAGGAAGAAAGAAGGATCCCATCCTCTTATCTATCTGTCAGACCTGCTGCCCCCTGCGACTATTCTGTGTCTTCTGCCTTCTCTGTACACAAGACATTGTATTTCCAACATTATTCAGTATCACAAAAGTGTTCTGCTTTTATGGATATTGAGAGAGCTGTCACTCACTTGTTCTGGGGAGCAAATTCCAAAACTAAAAGCAGGCACTTGTGAGATCACGTAAGATTCTTGTTAAAAACACAAGTTTTGGTAATAGCAAACTGCAAGTTTTCTCGTTCAGCAACTATTTACTCAAAAGAGATCTTACCAGTATTTGTAGGCTGTTCTAGTGCACTCATCACTCCAGTAACAGTTGTAGAAGCCACAGATGGCAGAGCCTGCAAATAAAAATGTGTTTTTAGTTCCTTTATAACTGACAGAGCCTTTCCCCCCAAAATTCAGGAAATAATTTGCCTCATCCAATTTTTTTCCTATCACATTTTTACATATAGGGAACTTTGGGTGGCAAACATGGTTCTTTGCCCCTCCATTTTATCATCATAGACATTCCTGTAAGGTAAGTTAGAAGCAAAGTGCACAACTAGAGCAGTGCCAACCAGAGAACTTCAGAAATGAGTCAGGATATGAGCCCCAATCTCCCCACTTAATGCAATACGATCTACTACACCAACACTGACTCTCTTCACAGCTAACTCCAGCACTGCTATGTGTAAATGGCACCCCATTTCAAATAGTTCTTCTCAACCATTTGTTTTTTAGGTTGCCAACAGCAGCTTTGATGTCATTGATACAGGGTGTCATTCTCATACAATAAAATAACATATGACTAATATGCATCCTACTGTCCATTGTATGGATGACCCCAGAGATCTGGCTCTCATAAAATTTATCAAATTTTAATTAAGGCATTTTTGCTCACAGTTTCAATTTAAACCAAATAAATTTGGTTTGTGTGCATGAGTCAGAGAGTTCTCTCTAATATGGTATATCTGTGTCTGGGCTGTACCACTGCAAGAAGGGATGAGGATATTATATGACTGACATTCCCTGAATGTAAAAAACTAGATACAAAGGAGAACATACGTAGCTTTGCTTTGTTCCCAATACGCTATTTTTATGGCCTACAGGAACATTCCATAACATGAACACTCATCTGCAGTGGTACAATTCAGGCCCAGGTTTATTTCCTTGCAACAGATGCCAAAGATACTCCACACTAACTTTGGATTGGCTCCTAACAATCATGATCATTATGGAGCTTTCCCACCTCCCTCTTCCCCCAGAAGATACCAAGACTTCCAAAGCGCTGGTGATTAGGAGTCCCATGAACAAAATGATACTAGAAGCTGCTGTGAAGAAAAAACTGAGTGACACTGTCCCTCCTTGCTTTTTGGAATTTCCAGTGAAGTAAGAAGTCCCATCACCATAAGAAGGAAGTGGGACCAACACTGCCTAACTCCCTATCTTCACAGTAGCCCCTTCCAACTCTGTGGAATTTTTCTCATGAGGCTCTTGTGACTCCAAGTATCAGTATATCAGAAGTCTCAGAAAGGAATTGAGGGGGGCAGTGGAGGGGAATTTACAACTGCAAGTGTCTTCCATACAGCCCAGCCCATTCTCTTTCTTTGGCTCATATGCGATGTCTTGGTTGAAAGCTTCTCTGAGATTTTATTAAAGAGACTAGCCATAAAGGTGGTTGGGATGTTCCAGCAACATACACTTTTAGACTTTGATCACAGTCTGAAAGCTAGTTACTCTCAAGAATTAAATAAGGTAGTTATATCCCTGACAGAGCATTACTATTAAGTGGATCTGGGGAGGTGTACCAAGCACTTTAGTCCATGCCTGTTTTGCCTTCCTCTTCTTTTGTCTTTCCTATTTTTCTGCTCCCATTTAGTCCAAGTAGTAAATAAATCTGCTTTATCCTCATGCTGTGACATGGACAGTTCAAGTGCAGCAAAACCTTGAATTCTAGTCAAGATGGAATACAGAATATAACACTTCTGATAGCTACAGGAAGTTAAGAGTTTCTGTATTCCCAGTCTTCTCTAACATTTCCTTCCAAAATGTCCTACTAAGCCTATTAAGAGTAGAAGGACTTTTGGTATGTGATTTGTAGCTAAAGATTCATGAATACCCTTCAATCATCACATGTAATTTCTCAAAACATTTATTTCTTTTGAGAGGTATTTATGCACCAAAGCTAGGGAATTTACCATTCATTTAATAAAGACATGATCTGGACAAAAAGCTTGTTTATACAGTAAAGAATGCACACACCTCTACATGTGCAAATGGAATACTACAGCAGATCAGCTGGATCATGCCTGGTGAGTTGAAGTGCACCAACTGAAGGCAGCACTTGAGGGTGAACATGGAAGCTTTCAATAATTGCCCTAGAAAACTTACACAGGTAGTTGTCGACGTTGTTGGGACAGTCTCTGGACTCAGAGCTCTTCTCAACTGAGCATCCAAGTCTTCCAGAGGTTGCTGGGACTATAACAAAAACAAACAGTTAGTTGCTTCCCCTTAGCCTTCTATACTAGAACAACACACACACACCCTCCCCTCCGGCACTTGTCTGGCAACTGCTGCTGCCAAGAAAAGAGTATCTGGGTTCCATAGCACAGCGACAGCAGGGGGATGGAAGCCACCTCCCCCTAGAGATCAATGATATCTGCCTGCTAGGCAACTGTATGTGTAGTTATAGTTGCCCCATCATTGCCACAGCCATAATGGCAGGAAGAGGATGTGGTAACATTGGCTGACTAGCAGTGAGAAAGTGGGGATCGAAATACTAATTTGCCATAATCTTTATGGATTTTCATAAACCACATTGATGACCATATGTACACAAAAACCTTAAATATATTCCTGACATATTTAAAAAAAAATTTAAAATAGAAAAAATTCTGACAAGTTCAATGATATGATGCAGAAGAACAAAGTATGAAATGTTTTTTAAACCAGTAGTCAGTAAAAGAAGCCTTCATCCAATATATTGCTTTTCTTCTGTTTTGGATATCTGATCTAACCATATCCCAGGATCCAAATGACACTACCCTTAGCATGTAATTTACATATCATGTTTTAGTGACTTCTCTGAAAAGTCTACTAATTTTTCATTAAAAAAAATTAAAGGATTCCAGGGTCTGCAATGGCCTGTTCATAAAAGCACAGCAGACCAGGTAACCTGGCATTCACAAAGTCTCCCTCAGAATACATGACACATTATGATGAGATGAAATTTTGCAACCAATATGCTAATTTATAATGCTACTATATAATTTATATGCTAATATATAAAATGGATTGAGGAAACATAACTGTATACTCCAAGACACACATGGGTTAACATTTCAGGATAAGACTGTTTTCTATATTCTAACTGTGAAATAAACTATTGTTTCCAAATTCAACAACATGAAGAAATGAGTACATAGTGAAATAAATGGACAAGATAAGTCTTCAGATAGGAGGGATTTTTGTATGAACAACTAGACTCCCCACCACCACCCTGCGCAGTCCCAAATACTCCCTTAAAATACTGTTCCTTGGGGAAAAGAGAACCCCAAGAAACTGCATGGGGGAAATCAGTGAAAATCATCACCTCTTTCCCTAGAAATCTTCCACTGAATCCAAGATATTATCTTGTGAATATTACAGCAAGTCAAGATTGGGACCTAAACAGTCTATAGTTCAACCTGGTATCCAAAACAGCTACTTTTAAACTACTAATCTGCACTGAAGTTCAGTTGAGAGTCTCTGAGTGAAAATAAAAGGAGTAAAAAAATATAGTGATACTATGGTGGGGGTCTGCTATAGACCACCAAGCCAGGCATAGGACTTGGATGAGAAACTCCTAGAACAAATTACACAATTCACAAAGAGACGAGACACAGTAGTCATGGGAGATTTCAATTACCCGGATATCGGTTGGAAGTCTAACTCTGCTAAAAATGAAAGGTCAAATAAATTCCTGACTTGTCTTGCTGACAACTTCATTTTTCAGAAAGTGAAGAGGGAAACAAGGCGTTCTACTATCCGAGACCTGATTCTCGCCAACAGGGAAGAACTGGTTGACGAGGTGAAAGCAGTGGGCACCCTGGGTAGCAGTGACCATGTAATTTTGGAATTTTACAGGCTTGAGGAAGGAAAAAGCTGTACCTAGTTAGACATATAGGCTGGATTTCAGGAAAGCAAATTTTAACAAACTGAAAACTATGCTGGGTAGAATCACATGGTCAGAGATACTTAAGAAGGGAGTTCAAGAGGGGTGGGAGTTTCTTGAAAGCAAAATATTGAAAGCACAATCACAAATGATTCCTATGAGAAGGAAAAACGGGAGGAGCTTAAAGAAGCCAAAGTGGCTCCATAAACAGCTTTCTAATGAAATGAGAAATAAGATTCATTTAGGAAATGGAAGGAGGGCCTTATAATCAAGGATGAATATAGACAAATAGCCAATGCTTGTAGGGAGAGCGTTAGAAAAGCTAAAGCTCAGTTTGAGTTTAGGCTAGCAAGAGATGCTAAAAACAACAAAAAAGGGTTCTTTGCTTATATTCAAAGTAAGAAAAAGAGCAAGGACATGGTAGGCCCATTGCAGGTACGGGAAAGTGAAATTTTAACAGGCTATGAAGAGAGGGCAGAACTGCTCAATTCCTACTTTTCCTCAGTCTTCTCCTGCGAGGGAGATGGTGCTCAGCATGGCAATAACAGAACACATGATGAGGGAAGAGAGTTACATCCTAGGAGCAACATAGGGGTCGTACATAAACACCTAGTTTCTTTAAATGAAAAAGTCCTCAGGGCCAGATGAGTTGCATCCAAGGGTATTAAAAGAACTTGCAAATGTAATTTCTGAGCCCCTGTCCATTATTTTTTAGAATATTTGGAGAACAGGTGAGGTGTCAGAAGATTGGAGGCGGGCAAATGTCCCCATCTTCAAGAAGGGGAAAAAGGAGGATCTGGGTAGGAGGACATCTATACCAGCTTGATGTCTATACCTGGAAAAGTTTTAGAACAAATCATCAGTCAGTCAGTCCTTGAGCATTTAGAAAGGATGGCTGTAATTACTAAGAGCCAGCATGGGTTTCTAAAGAACAAGTTATGTCGGACTAACTTTATCTCTTTTTTTGAGAAAGTTACTACCTTCCTAGATCAGGGGAATGCTGTCAACAAAGTTTATCTTGATTTCAGTAAGGCTTTTGATAAAGTTCCACATAATATCCTTGTTGACAAGTCGGTAAAATGTGGTTTGGATCATATTACTGTTAGGTGGATCTGTAATTGGTTGACAGATCGCACCCAAAGAGTGCTTGTAAATGGTTCCTTATCCTCTTGGAGAAGAGTGACAAGTGAAGTGCCTCTGGGATCAGTCCTGGGACCTGTTCTGTTCAACATTTTTATAAAAGATTTGAATAAAGGAATAGAGGGAATGCTGATTAAATCTGCAAATGATACTAAATTGGGAGGTGTAGAAAATACAGCAGAAGACAGTCAGGTATAGGATGATCTTGACAGGTTGCAAAACTGGACTAAAACAAATGAAATGAATTTCAACAGAGATAAATGTAAAGTTCTGCATTTAGGTAGGAAAAATCAAATGCATAATTATAGGATGGAGATACTTGTCTTGGCAGTAGGTGCAAAAAGGGTCTAGGGGTCATAGTAGACAATACACTGAACATCAATCATCAGTATGATGTGGTAGCTAAAAAGGCAAATGCGATTTTGGGCTGTATCAACAGAAGCATAGTGTCCAGATCACACAAAGTGATGCTATCACTCTACTCTGCTCTGGTTAAATCTCACCTAGAGTACTGTGTTCAGTTTGGGGCACTACAATTTCAGAAGGATATAGACAAGCTGGAATGTATCCAGAGGAGGGCAAAGAAGATGGTGAAGGGTCTGGAGATCAAGTCCTATGAGGAATAGTTGAAGGAGTTCGGTATGTTTAGCTTGAAAAGGAGATGACTGAGAGGTGATATGATAACCATCAAGTACTTGAAGGGCTGTCATATAGAGGATGGTGCGGAGTTGTTTTCTGCTGCCTCAGAAGGTCAGACCAGAACCAATGGGTTGAAATTAAATCAAAAGAGTTTTCAGCTAAACATCAGGAAGAACTTCCTGACAGTCAGAGTGATCCCTCAGTGGAACAGGCTTCCTTGGGAGGTGGTGGGCTCTCATTCTTTGGAGGATTTTAAGCAAAGGCTAGATGGCCATTTGACAGCAGTGCCGATTCTGTGAACCTAGGAAGATCATGAGAAGGAAAGCAAGAAGGGTTACATCAGTGCTTAGTTCTCGCAGCCCCTTCTTACATGCCCAGGGTAATGCCAATCGCCACTTTGGGGTAAGGAAGCAATTTTCCTCAGGCCAGTTAGGTTAGGGATCCTGATGGTGTTTTGCCATCTTCTGGGGATGCAGTAAGGGTCACTAGATGTGTGGTGGGGGGAGGTAACCATGCATTTTCTGCATCATGCAGCAGATTGGACTAGATGATCCTAGAGATCCCTTCCAACCCTATGATTCTATGATCTATGAAGTTACATTGTTAGATAAACAGCATGAGAGTTAAATAGCAAAAACGTAAACTACTCATACAGCAGTTAAGATGACAGCTCTCTTCAGTGCTGTCCACACAACTCATCCTCACCACACCACCATTTACAAATGCAAAAGTGGTTACTGTGTGGTGAATACACAAGACACTAGGTAATCAGTACAAAACCCCATTACACCTAGACCACTCCAACACCATTTGAGACATTATTCAAGTCGTATGACTTGGCCCTCACCCTCCATCAAGGGCAATATTTATACCAGGGGTATGCAAACTTTTTGGCCCAAGTGCCAAATGAAATGCAGTGCCTAGTAGCTATGAAGATGTTGGTGTGCTGGCAAACAAAAGAGGGAAGAAGAATGTTATCCTGGCAACAGATAGAGTCCCACTGGGGGGGGGGGCGGGCAGATGCACCTGCAAGTGCTTCACAGTCCAAGCACAATGCACAGTACACCCATAACTTCGGGGGCAGGGCTGCTGGTACTTTGTTTATTTAAAATTTTTTATATACCTGGCTTTTTTGTGAGCATCTCAGGACCCACTTCCTACAAGCAGGGCCAGAAAGAGCTCCAGTTGATGACATCACCACTCCCAGTCCCAAAAGGGCCCCAGAGCCTATTCCAAATTTATATAACCAGAGCAGCCAAATCCAATAATTTAGAAAGGGAAGGTATTAACCCCAGCAAAGTCTTTCAATCCCATCAATCTACTTCAGACACTAGAAAATACCTCCATGGATTGTTTTATTCCCAAGGGTTAAATCTCTCACAATTTTCCTAAGCTAAAGAACTAAAAGTAAGAATCTGATTCTAACAACACAACTCTACTGCAATCAGCACACACCACCCAAATGTGCCTCCTCCAGAATTCCATATGCCCTTAGAGGGCACAAGCAAGCCAATTTGCCCTCTTCCTCTCCATCTAGCCACCCCTGAACCATCTCAACATGGATAGTCCTCATGGAGGATTATCCTCAGATCACATGCAAGAGTGTCTCCTATGACAGACACTCAACTATGAATTTTAGTTATTTGAAAGAATTATGTACATCTTCAATACCCATCAATTTGTAGCAGAAGTAGTAATGCGATGTGCCACCTGGCAAGAAATGTAGCAGCTAGAAAATCAGGATCTCTTCCCCAACTGTGCCACATCTACTTATCTGTACAGCACATGAAGCACTGTTAGCACTGTCATAAAGTAATAATAGTAACTAGGGGTGTGCAATTCATTATTCCCAAGCCAAATATATACCTGAAAAATACTTGTTCAGTATTATTCAGGTACATTATTTGGGTATATTTGGATAAACTAGTATTTACATTCCTGAATAATCCAGATATATTCAGGAATATCTAGGTATTTCATTTTGAAGGTTATATATTCTGGATATTCAAATCCGAAAAATATCTAATTTTTTTTAGCACGCTAATAGTAACAAAAATGGAAAATTCATGCAGAAATGAAGATACACAATTAGATCTCACACAATCTCATTATTATCCCATGTTTCCTCCAAGGATATCAGGACAGTTTACATAGTTTTTCCTTCTCTTCCAGTTTATCCTCAGGACTATCTCTACTTCAGGGAAAGGTTGTGGTTCAGTGGTGGAGCATCTGCTTTGTATACAGAAGGTCTGTGAGACAATCCCCAGCATCTCCAATTAAAAGGACCAGGTAAGAAGTGATCGGGAAGACCTTTGCCTGAATTCCTGGAGAGCCGCTGCTAGTCTGAATAGACAATACTGAATTTGATGGACTAATGGTCTGATTCAGGACAAGCCAGTTTCATGTTTGATGTGTTCATGTGACATTCAGGTAAATTAGATCGAATGTGTGTAAACTGATTCAAGATCATCCAGTGAGTTTCATGTTTGAAGGGGAAGTTGAACCTCATTTTCCCTTTAATTTGTATAATTTATTTTGGGTTTTTTCGAGACACACCAAGTCATGATTAGACATGGGCACGAACAGCAATACGAATGAAAAAAAACCCACGAACAGCCTGTTCATCTGTTCGCAAATGGGCTGTTCGTGAGTCCCCATTCCAAACGAATAGGTGGTCATCGCAAGCCTCATTCGTTGTGTTCGGCCGCTGTTCGGGAAGCCAGACACTCAGGTGCCTTCAATCAATTCCCCTGGCAACGGCAAAGACTGAACTCTGTCTGAATTCCTTCTGACTTTCCTTCTGGCTTTAACCCTTCAGCTTCCAGCAGACAGTCCAGTTTTTGACACTCAGAAGAGAAGACAGCAACGGGGGGGACCCATGGATCATACCTTTCCCAGGCTGCAATATCTCTGAAACTTGGGGGGTTCTTCAGAGGACAATGTCCCCTGCAAATTTGGTGGGTATTGGACATTGGGAAGGTCAGTTTTGTAACCCCTCAAAGTAGCCTCCAACAGGCAGTACAGTTTTTGCCACTGTGAAGAGAAAATGACAGCAAAGGGGGCGGTGCCAGCTCTCCCAGTGCGAGAGGGATGGAGAGAATCTCTCCGTCTTGCTGGCACCGGGAAGGAGCAGCCCCGTGGTGACGGCCCTGCCCACTGTCAAAGGGACAAGGAGATTCTCGTCTCTCTGACAGCGGGCAGAAGCTGCCCTGCAGCAGCACCGAGTCTGCCCACTGCCAGAGGGACCAGGGGAGTCTCTCCTCGTCCCTCTGACAGTGGGCAGAAGTGGCCCCATGGCGGCGGCAGCTCTGCCCGCTGTCAGAAGGATGAGGAGATTCTCCTTGTCTCTTTGACAGCGGGCAGAAGCAGCCCCACGGCGGCACCAACTCTGCCCACTGTCAGAGGGACCAGGGGAGTCTCTCCTCGTCTCTCTGATAGCGGGCAGAAACGGCCCTGCGGCGGCACTGGCTCTGCCCACTGTCAGAGGGATGAGATTATCCTCGTCCCTCTGACAGCAGGAAGAAGCGTCCCCATGGCGGCACTGTCTCTGCCTGCTGTCAGAGGAACAAGTAGATTCTCCTTGTCTCTTTGACAGCGGGCAGAAGCAGCCCCACGGCGGCACCAGCTCTGCCCACTGTCAGAGGGACCAGGGGAGACTCTCCTCGTCCCTCTGACAGCGGGAAGAAGTGGCCCCGTGGCAGCACCATCTCTGCCCGCTGTCAGAGGGACCAGGGGAGTCTCTCCTCGTCCCTCTGACAGCGGGCAGAAGTGGCCCCATGGCGGCACCGTCTCTGCCCGCTGTCAGAGGGACGGGGCGAGCCTCCTCATCCCTCTGACAGCGGGCAGAAGCAGCCTGTGGCGCCAGCTCTGCCCACTGTCCATCTCTCCGTCCCTCTCACACCCGACAGCAGCAGCCCGGCAGCGCTGGGGTGGGGCAGGGGGTGGGGGCTGGGGGGTGTTTAAAGGGCCCTGCCCCTTGCACGTGGCAGGAAAGGGCCCTTTAAACTATCAGCTTGCAGGCAGCAAAGGGGAATCCCCCCTGCCACCTACCAGCTGATAGTTTAAAGGGATCTTTAAAGGGCCACGAACACAAACACCGAACATGTTTGTTAAGGGGACATGTTCTGTTCTGTTCGTTGTTCGTGGATGGCAACAAACAAAGAACAGGGTGTTCAGAATTTTTTTCCCGTTCATGCCCTTGTCTAGTCATGATTATAGCATGACAACACTGATGCTATGAGATGTTATGATTCTCTGTGAACCAGCGTGGGCTGGATGACACACTAAATTTGGCTTCTTAGGTATCACCACAACCAAGATAGAATAGGAAACAAATCACAATGCAACGCACCAAGTATCACAAAAGGTAGGTGAAAATGTGTTATACAACAGCTGTGTATACACATGTCATATTTACTGTGCCTTTTAAAATTATTTTTCAGGAGCTTATACCAGAGAAATGGCTGTGATCACTTACAATCCAGAGGAAGGATTAATATCCTGCTCTAATGCACTTGGGCCAGTATAATTATTTGTTATACCAATGTAAAAAGTTTAGCTTTTGAACAAGAAGTGTTACACTTCAGGTTAAGCCCTTCCTAGATAGCTGGCAATTGCAGCAGAGAGAGGATCCCATGCACTGAACACAAACTGAAAACACCCATTTTTTAAAGTGAGTAATATGCTATTCTCAAGTATTGGAACAATTTAAGAGAACCAAGTGCTACCCACAGCAGCCATAAACTTGACCTTTAAGAGTTACACAGCTGCCTTGTATTACTATGGTGGATCTGAAACACAGGGCATAGCATTCCAAAAGTAGCATCTAAATTAGAAACCTATTTGTTACAGAGATTATATAGGAAAAGGTTGCTCAGTAAAAAGGTCTAGAAGGAAACATCATGCAGTAGAGTTTAATTTGAACATGCTCTTTGAAAAGGAAAAAAAGAGAAGCAGATAGCCATGTAGCACCTGAGTTAGTGAAGGTCCTGGAAAAGGTGGCAGCTGCTCACTGGGTGGAGTGCCAGCTGGAAGTTCAGAACCTACTGGTGCCTATGAATAATGGACATGAAACTCAAGTTCAGTCACAGAACAGAAGAATCATACATCATCACATTGATTAGAAGTATTTTGCCTAAGGCAGGTTCAATAACGAAGAACACTGTTTAATCTTTAAAGAAGTAGAAGTGTGCAAAAGGTCCTCATTTTTTTCAACTTTTATTGATTCCTTGCTAAGAGGTTCGTATAGATCCCCTCAACCTACTGATAGTGGAATCTTGGCAACTTCGCAAACCCAGAGTGCAGCTGCAGTTGCTACTGGAGATAGATCAGACTCACTCCAGATTTAAAGGCAATCTAAAAACCAGGAAACCAGACTAAGGGCTTTCCCAGGATTAAAGCAATACTTGCTCTGACATACCAGCACTACTAAGAGTCACTTCACATATTACTTTTTCCTACTCAAGAACATCTCTATGTATGTTGTCTTGAGGAGAGCACTATCAGTGTGGTACTGCACTCTGTCTCACAGACAAACAGGACAGAAAAGCAATGTATGAAGCAGCCCCAATAATTTTTCTTAAGCTTTTTATAGCTGTCTTCTCCACAACAATTAAGCATTTTAAACTAATGCTGATACCTCAACTACTAACATAGTACTGAATTCTCCTTTGTATACCATGATTATAGTAGAAATTTTACAGAAATAGTATGATTTTTTCACATTATATTTGTTAAGGTATTCATACTTGCCCTGACCTGGATAGTCCTTGGATGGGAGACCACCAAGGACGTCTAGGGTAGCCATGCAGAGGCAGACAATGGCAAACCACCTCTGAATGTCTCTTGCCTTGAAAACCCTACGGGGTAACCATAAGTTGGCTGCGACTTGATGTAAAAAAATAATAATAAATCATGCTTAAAAGTTAGAACCCCATTATTTTCTACAAGAGCATTTGTCACCTTTATTGCTTAAACTCTACACACCTTTCAACTCAATCTTGAAGGTGGATAAGGTCTGGAGCAAGTAACTATCCTTCCAAACAAGTAGCTTGTAATATGCCACTGGTTCAAGTCAATCTGTGATGCCCACGTAGTCTCAGTGGACTACTTGTATTTGTGGCCTATACCTGTTGCCTTGTATTACTTGTAATACACAGCTGCCTTGTATTACTATGGTGGATCTGAAACTCAGGGCATAGCATTCCAAAAGTAGCTATGATTGTTTAACTGTATTTGTAAGACTCCGCACTAGGACCTGCACCAAGGCAAGGAGGAACTGAGCTGGATTACCAGGAAATGGTTAGACTTAAAAGCAGCACAATAGGGCACAATTCATTTAACTGAGCCTGAAGTGTTGCCTTCGTATGATATTTATCAGTAAATATGAAAGAACTGAAGATCACCACTACCTCTACTTTTACATACCTGTCAACATTTGCTTATATTTTAAAGACTGCTCATTTTTTTTGGCTGCAACTTGTACAATTATAGTTCTTTCCCTAACACCAATATTAGTGGCATAATTCATGTTTTTCATGTAAATAGTGCAAATACACTGCAAATGCAAGCCTTCTTGTGTTGAAAAACTGGCCCTTTAGATCCATGAGGAGTCAAGTTTATTCAGTCTCATGCTCCTTCGATCTATAATTGCTACAGGTAAGCTCAGTTCTTAAGCCACACGCCGCTGGGGCTTTGCTCAAGTCAAACAACATGACTTCCTCTGCATCTCATGCTCTCAGGACTACTAATATTAGGATCTTTGCAAAAGGAGCAACAGGGAAGTTGTGTAACAGTTCACCTGAGGCATAACAAAGTTGCAGTCAGCTGGCTTGGTCTGGTCTCAGACTCCATTAGCTAAACCAAAGCAACAGTCTAGGCTACACTATGCTTTTACCAATATGAACCATGGGGCTCTTGTCATATCTATTTGTTGAGACAAGACTGCCCCTATTTCCTTATCTCTAATCACCTGAGAAGCCCTGACCTGAATAGCCCAGGTGAGCCTGATTCCGTCAGAACTCAGAAGCTAAGCAGGGTCACCCTTGGTTAGTAATTGGAAGGGGGACCTCCAATGAAGACCAGGGTTGCAGAGGCAGGCAATGGCAAACCACCTCTGTTAGTCTCATGCCATGAAAACCCTGCCAGGGGTTGCCATAAGTCAGCCATGACTTGAGGGCACTCTCCACCACCAATCACCTGGGGAACAACTTTTTGAGCAAGTGTTCATGCTACCTGTTACAGCTTACAAAAATTGCGCAAATATGACTGACTTGGTGTCCTATAAGCGAAGAAGATGCAACAACTGTTATTTCCGTTTCCCTTAGGCTTCTGTCTTAATAGCCACAATATACATGAGGAAAGTTTTAGTTTCCCCTATTCTTTTCCAAGAGAAAAATATGAGCAGCACAGTCAAGATAAAAATGCTATTTTATATATTGGAGATGTTATATATTATTTTGCTTCTTTTACATATAGTGAGAAAATATGACATGGAAAACAGTATTGCCAAAGAAGTACACACCAACGCCCACAGAGAAAGAAGAGCTGTAACAGCTGTAACAATCCTCGATCAAGGAAGTCACGTATAAACACTAGGTTATCCTTTTCAGACAATATATTTTAACATAAACTGATAAGAACATTTTTCTTACCGGTACCCTGCTAAGAGGTGGCTTTGAAGGAGGGGTCCCTGGTTTAGTTGTTCCTGGTGCAATGGCACATGCTGCTGGGACACAGCTGACCGGGGTACCGGCTTGAACAGGTGTAGCAAGAGGTGTCATAACAGGTAAACCTGTTGGACCGAGCAACAAGGTGGCTGGTGGTACACTAGCGCTTGCAACAGGTGCTACAGGTTTTGTAGGTGCAACAGCAGTTGTTGGCAAGCCAGGCATGACGGTTGTCTCCACTGTTAATGACGTCTCCAGAGACACAGATGGATGTGCTGCTCCAGCAGCACCATGTTCACTGAAGAGTGATCGTAGTTTTTCTTCCAGGGTTTTTATGTCATCTATGCCAGGTGCTTTGGGTTGAGAGTCAGCATCTGCTTCCAGACAGTGGGTATGAGGTTGATTGGGTAATGGAGCTGGTTGAGGCTGACTATGTATTAAAGTTTGCTGCACTACAGGCACATTAGCTACTGGGTGTGCCTGTGGCAAAATGCCAGGTAAAGGAACCTGGGGTAATACTGGAGTAGAGACTGCACCTGCTACTGGGGCTAGGACAGAGGAGGTAACTGCCAGTGGGATAGGAAGAGACTGTACCACAGCAGACTGAGACACAGAATTAGACATACTTGATGCTATTGCAGACGGCAAAGTTACCGAAACAGGCAAGGCCATCTCACCTGGCTTGTCTGATAACAGCTTACTCTCTGATTTTGGGTGCAATATGTTTACAGCCACCATTTCTGCTAGGCTAGGAACAGAGCTACTAGTGTTCAGTTGTGAAGACTGTGAAACCATGCTCTGTGCCAAAGACACTGGTGCAGATGTCTGAGATGCTGCCGGAAGAGCAGTACCAACCTGCTGACCTGTAACAGACTGTGTCATGGTTCCTGATATAGTAACACTAGACCCTGTTGTTCCAGCTTGTGGCAATGTTAGAGAAGCAGGGGTACTAACACTAGGGACAACTTCTCCAATTGAAGAAGCTACCTGGGATGCTGTTGATGAAAAAGAAGGTGCGCTGATACTGGAAACCACTCCACTAACTAACTGTAGCCCAGAATGCAACACTGGGGGTGGGGAATTTGAGCCAGATAGTTCTTCACCTGAAGGAAGCCCAGCAGTCATTTTTTCTACTGGCTGTGTGCTAACAGACTGAGTTGCTGGTAAAGAAACGCTAATGTTGGAAGGAAGTGACACTGAAGAAACAGTGACTGGTGCTGATGGTAGTGGCCCAATCTCACTTGTACTGAGAGATGGAAAAGACGGTATGGCCTGGTTAAAAACCGGGGGGGCCGTGCTTGGTCCTTCTGTCACTGGCCCATGCTTGAGCTCTGAGAATGCTTGCTGCAGACTGAGTGATGATGCAGAGTGAGAGAGGTTCATCCCAGGGCCATGAGATGGAGAAGCAACAACTGAGAAGGAAGAAATAAAGAATCACCTTTCTCTGAAGGAATTTATTGAAGTTCACGCAAGACCAAGTTCAATATTTGCTAGCACAGCAGAAGATTTGCACCCCCATTTTCATTCTTTCAGAATGTCCCCTACTTCCCTAAAATCTGAGAAACGTTAATTGAAGCAGCAAAGTCCCATCGTGTTACAAGGCTCCACTGTTTTCAGTGATTCCAGCAACACATTCAGTTCCCAGACTACAGAGGATTACATTAAGTATTTATTTTTTTAATAAGCCTTTCTACTTAAAAAAAGAAGTTTCAGGACAGCTAACATATAAATATTAAATATATTTGGCCAGCTTCTAAAAATTACTGGAAGCAAGAAATCAATGTGCATAGCAGCAGATGATTGCAGGAAAAGGTCAGGACTCGAGTAGGAAAACGGGCTTTCCTGAAGTTTATACCCCAGGACCTACACAAAAGGCACCAAATGGTCACACTACTAACACATTACTCGCCAAATCAATTGTCAGTTTCACCCTGAGATTGAAAACAGCTTATGCTACAGCAATGCAGAATGAAAGATCCTTGCTACTGTATATTAAACAAACACAGTTTAATTAGGTTTATGCCACAAAGCTGTATTCACCAGCATTCTGTTAGATTTAGTAGCAGCTTCTGCTGGGAACAGTGGTTAACTCACCAATATCAGAAAGTTCATTTTCTGATGGGGCGGAAGTAAAAAATTTCTGTTCTCGTAACCTACTCTCTGGAACAGGACTGACAATAAACCGTCTTCCAGCAGAATGGACAACCTGAGTTAATGAGCTAGGAGGAACACCTAAAAGAAAAAAATAACAGAAAACACAAGTTGTGGTTGTGTAAAATCTTATTGAACCCAAGACAACATGCTGTAAGGACCAAGCACTCTGGAATTCACCCAGGTGGTACTGGTGTTACTATGGGGTTAAAACCAACCACATACAAAACTACAAGATAATTTGTGAAAGGCTTACCTATTCTCTGTGGCATGGAAGACACAGGATCTGGCTGCTTGAAGTCTCCATCCAATTTCTGCAACCAACAAAGATAATTTTGCAGCATAATCCCAGTATCAGGGAACAGAGACATCAATGAATATGCAGACATGCCACAACTGAAACAAAAAATGCTTTCTACAACCTTACTCTAGCCTGGAAGATGGCTTCCTACCTCAACATGGCTGACCTGGCCACCTGGATCCATGTTATGGTAACATCAAGAATTGACTATTGTAATGCACTTTACATAGGAGACTCCAATTGGTACAAAACACTGCAGCTCAGCTGTTATCAGGAGCAAGCAGGAGCATGAATATCACTCGCACCCTACAATCACTCCATTGGCTACCTATCAGTTACCGTGCTCAGTTCAAGGTATTGGTTATCACATACGAAGCTCTTCACAGCCTTGGTCCAGCATACCTACGGGACTGTCTCTATCTCTGTTTCTCCACAACAGCTTCGCTCATCTGAACAGGGTCTCTTACAGGTGCCACCCTACACATGGGTGACATCAACAGCTGCCTGTACACATGCATTCTCTGTGGTGGCCCCTACCCTCTGGAACAATCTGCCTGAGAGGTCAGGAGAGCCCCCGCTCTTCTGTCTTTCTGCAAATGATGCAAAACTGAATTATTCAAAAGGGCTTTTTACTCAGATAGGAAGGCTGTATTGTAGGGAGGGAGTCTCAGATGCTTTACTAACAAGTTAGGAACCATAGACTTCATCACTATGTTGCCTTACATACTATCTGTTGCTTTAATTATGTACTCCCATGTGCTACCTGTGCATCAAGTATGATCCTACTGTGTCGTTATAAGTTGTCTAATGTCAGTCCTAGAATTGTTTATGCTCTGTTTCAGCATTTCTTCAACACTGTATTGGATTCTTGCTAATGTTATGTCTTTGTAAACTTGTATTTATTTATCATATGGCATTGTTTATGGAAATGTCCCTTATATTGATTGTACTAATCTCACACTATGTAATCTGCCTTGAGTCTCAGTGAGAAAGTTGGACTATATATGACATTAATAAATAAACAAAAATTTGCATCCTACTATTCCACTAAGCCAAATTTAGTCTCCCCCTCCCCAGCTTTCCTTTGGAAAAGGCTCTACCCCCATAAGAAGTCTCCTTGTGCTGCAGGAAGGTTCCACACCTAGCTGAGCGGAATGACATGATCCACTGTTTATCAGAAAAAACTGCAAACTTGTCTAGCTACTTGTCATATAACATATGCACACACACACACACACACACACTGTTCCAAATACCATGTCCTTACAGCTGTCATGCATGGACTATACATGGTAGGAGATGGTGGAAGAGAACAATTTAATTCCCCCCTCAAAAAAAATTCGTATTTTTCTGCATACTTAGAGAATTCTCCAAGTAAGCTGAAACTCATATCTGGCTTGGAAGTGGCTTGGTTTTGCTGCTTTCATGACTGACATGGGGGCCACTTTACTATTAGATATTTTGTAAAGTATTCTATTATAAATTGCCTTGAGAATATTTGACAGAGAAAGCATACAAGCAAAAAACATAGTATTTACTTGAGCACTTAAATATCTAGCACTGTACAAAAAAGGAAGAAATGAAGAAAGAAAGAAAGAAAGAAAGAAAGAAAGAAAGAAAGAAAGAAAGAAAGAAAGAAAGAAAGAAAGAAAGAAAGAAAGAAAGAGGAAAAGAAATCAAGATAACATTAGAAGATGTTTGAAGATGATGTTACATTTTCAGGAAATCAGTTCAGGACAGATGAAAGAGAATACTTCTTTAAAACAATGAGTAATTAACCTGTGGAATGCACTGGCAGTGGCGGTTGTGATGTCCATGAGCATAGATGGCTTTAAAAGAGGATTAAACAGAGTCATGGAGGAAAGGTCCATTAATGGGAGGCTGCAGCAGGGGAGGGGACCTTGGTCTATGCCCTGATTGCCCTCCAAGGCAGCTGGCTGGCTGCTCTATGAAACAGGATGCTGGACTAGATGGACATTTGGTCTGATACAACAGGTTTTTTATGGTAAGAAGGAGATGATGAAGAAATACAGTGGTTAAAACAGGCAGAAAAATGTAATACGATCTGCAGAGGTTATAGACAAGTAACAATTAAAGGGGAGGCAGAGCCCCCCAGCAAAGCACGGCAGAAGTCCAAACCCCAAAATAATGAAATTGTCCCATGGATTTTACAATGCTGGGTGATTTTGGAAATACTCAAGACTAAAAGACCAAAAACCCAGGACACTGGGGTTGGAGTCATCCATTTTTTCCAGTAAATTTTGCCCAATTCTCCTCTTTACTACAGCTCTGCGTTCCCCCTCGCCCTCATGGCTTTTGTCATTGCAGATTCCATGTTCCCCACCATAGCCGTTTTGGGTGGTGAAATGGGACACCCCCTCCTTCTTTACCAAAA
The DNA here is from genome assembly GCF_028583425.1 of Eublepharis macularius. NCBI lineage: Eukaryota > Metazoa > Chordata > Lepidosauria > Squamata > Eublepharidae > Eublepharis > Eublepharis macularius. The sequence continues at coordinate 21,994,606 of NC_072798.1, forward strand.
ACTGGTTCAATCCGACCCATTTTGACAGAACAGGGTGACAATAAGGAACAATGAAATATTGTCTAGATGGAAAAATGGTATCAAGAAATAAAAGAGGAAGAGGTTAGATGTTCAGTTTGAGATGGTACACCTTTCCTGATGGAACTGCTTGGCGCGAAAAAAAAGTTGAACTCAGTGACAGAACAGAGAAAAAGTTCTGTGCTGGACGTTTTGAAACATGACTGCATGCACAGAAACAAAATCCTTACCTGGGTTTGCATACTGTCCATGCTTTGATCACCTTCTGGCTCACCACTGGCATCCTCACTGAGCATTTCATCTGCTTTTTCTATGATCTCACGCACCTGCTCAACAAACGATTCTCTCTCTGTTGCCAAAATAAATTCATTTTGTACCTGCATACAAAAACGTAAGTGAATAACTATAACAGCCTTCATATTTGTCCCTTAATAATGATGTCATTAATAATAATGATGTCATTTCCAAATGGAGTCCCATTAAGCCAGATTTCGAACTCAGCTTATACATTCACTCAACATTATAAACCTTGCCTAAGCTCAGTTATAATAAACATACACACATGTCCATGTGTCACCAAATTTAGAGATTCTAAGTGTAATATGTTACCTAATATTCCCACCTCGTGTAAAATTCATTCTTTTCTTTGGCTAGCCAATAGACATGGGCACGAAACAAAATACGAATCAAATTTTGTGATGAATTGGGCCGATTTGTTTCATGAAATGCATTTTCTGGGGCCGTGGTTTTCACGAAATTCATGACTTTTTTGGCCGATTCGTGAATGATTCGTGATGCCAGACAGGCTGGCGCCGATCCACTGATTCCCTAGGCAACATAGGCCTGGAATGTCTGCAGGCCTTTTGTTGCCATTGGAAACCCGAATCTTAGCCCACATAACTTTGATAGGCAGCTCTCCCTGCCAACTAGAGACCTTCCATTCTGCTATGTACAGCAAGGAGCAGGGGGGTTAATCCCCTAGGCAACTGAGCAATGGGCCTTCTGTAGCCATGGGAACACCAATCTCATCCCTCCAAAGCCTGTTAGGCGAGTCTGTATGCAAATCAGAGACATCTTGTTCTGCTTTATGTGAGCATTTCTTATATAAGGCACAGCTCTCTGCCTTGTGCTTTTCAGTTCCAGTAGACAGAGGGAGAGGGAGGACCTGTTGCTGGGATTTGGAGTGAAAGAGTGGAATTGGGAGCTTCTGGCTGGATTTGCTGCTGCTTTAAAAGAGACTGAAAAGCCTCTTTCTTTTTTTCAGTTCTTGGCCTTGCTGGGAAGGTTGTTGGGTGAGGGTGCCTTCTTTCCTCCACGCCACCCAACCCCAGTCTCAGGGCATTGCCTGGCTCTGGGGCCTAGCTTGTCTGAGGCCTACCTTTTTTTTCTTTAATTTTCTTTGCTTATTTTCTTATTTAGAGCATTTGTTCTTGCTGACATGTTGGGAGAGGGTGGGTGGAGGAGAGCCTGCTGAAGTCTCCCTGCGAGTTTGGCATCTCTGGGTATGAAGGGGGCCATTGAAGTGCCCTGGGTTCAGACAAATCACAAAACTAATGAATCGTTTCGCGAAATGGGACGATTTCGTGAAAGTTCATGATTCGTGGAATGTGACAAAACGCTTGTTTCATTTTTTTCACCGTTTTGTGCCCATCTCTACTAGCTAATTTTCTTATCTGGATCCCTGTCCTTGAGTCCAATGTATTTCAAAACAAGTTTAAATGAAAAGAATCTGGTTGAAGGGAAGAAGCTGATCCACATGTTTTATCAGCTTGACTCTGGCAAATACCGGCCTAAATACAGCAACTTTTGACATATCTAGACTACAAGCTATCAGTGTAACTGGCCAAACCAAATTATGTACCACAAGAAAACCACTGGAGGAAGATACTCAATGCAGCAGGCCAGTAAATCTGTTACGGTTAGAGGTGTGCACCTGAAAAATATTCCAGTTTCCTGGAAAAAGTTTCGGGGGGGAAACCCGAAATCCGAAGCGGCATGCCTCTTCAGATTCGGGTTTCTAAGTCACTTCGGTATACTCCATAAAGATTCGGAGCATACGGAAGTGACAGGGAGGGGGAGGCCCCCCACCCCTAAACTCCCACCCCACCCTTTAACCCCATCCCTCCACCCCCACCCCACTTACCTGGTCAGGCTCCAGCTGCCAATGCCGCGCTGGCCAGCTGGCCGGCGGAGGCCTCCTGTGCCGCAGCCACGCAGCCGGCAGAGAGAGCTTTCCCTGCCACCATCACTGAGCAGCCGTGGCCAGCCGGCAGAGAGGGCTGCGGGCCTCCTCCTCCAGCCGGTGCCAGGTAAGTGGGCGTGGGAAGGTAAGGGTGGGGGGTGGAAAAGTGTAAAGGGCCCTGCCACTTGCGAAAAGGCCCTTCAAACTTAACCCCTGGAGCCCCCGAAGCATTACAAAAACTTCGGGAAGCTTTGATTCGGTATTTCAGAAATGGGGCCAGCAAGCTAGCCCCGATTTGGAAATACGAAGCTTTCCAAATCAGGGCCCGATTCGGGTATTTTACCCAAATCAGATACCCAAAGCGCATTCCCCTAGTTACAATTACTAATCCGTGTTAAAATCTGAATTGCTCACCATGATAATGGCTATTTCCTCTGGGTTGTCTCCATCCAAGTCAAATTTGAAAGTAACCATTTTTCTATTGTGTGTCTCCAGCTGGCACTCCACAACCCGATCTCCTTTGTTCGAAACCTAGAAAACACAATGCTGATCTTCAAGATGAAAAGAAAACAGAGAAAATAATGTCTGTGGAAGGGCTGGAAGCAGTACAGAGATAGGAAACTACCCAATAGAAAACAGATTTAAGAGAATTATTCTAGTTTCAAGGCCTTTCAAAATCTGCCCAATGAGATTTCAGTCCTTTTCCCCATAATGAAAGGTGTTGAAAATACAGTAAAGGGTGAAGAAATTCAGAATTCTGTCTTCAAAGTACAAATGTGATGTGATATGAGGGCATCTTTAACACACACACATTTTCTTGTTTTCAAAGAGGGAATTTGATGCTGACAGCGCAACAGAAGTTGTATGGCTCTACTAAACCAAAAATAGAATTAAGGTAGAAAACTGCAGACTAGGAATATTAATTTATATTAAGTAATCAAGAGAATAGATTTGTGTATTGAAAACACTGGAACCAACAAATCAGGTAACTCACATTGAGAATTCTTAGTTTTGGACGTGTAGTCTTCTCATGGCGAGAACGGCTCCGTACTGACTTCCGATAGTGTCGTTTTGTGGTCCTCCCTTCATGTCTCCCACCAGATGCTGGAACACTCTCATTGCCATCACTTAAGCCTGAAGCAACATCTGAATGGGCACTGAAAAAAGCCAACACAGGCAATTCCCCCCAAAAAACGTTTAAAGATTATCTCGCATTTTGGACCACTCTCAAAAAGTCAAGCATCTGGAGTAAACAGCATGTGAAAGAAACATTCTACCACAACATGCAATTAAAATCATGATTACATGTATACCTTCTGAAATGGACTACAGTTTTGTAAACATTACTAAACATCTGTCATGTATATTAAACAGTTTATGAGACACACTTCTTGAATGACCAAGAACAGCACAGCTCTTCCTTGATAAAGTGCTCCAACAGATCATGACCTGATTACGTGTTAAATTAGGAGAAATTAACATAATCAATTTCTCCACTACCACAAACATTCAAATTCCAATGTAGTAGTTCACTACTGACCTGTCTATTGAGGAAACCAATGAGGTTGACTGTGAAGGCTGTTGCTGTACTGGTGGCTGGGGCTCGAAGGTTGTAGCCTGACAGACTCCAGATGTATTCTGCAAATATAAAGCTTTTCCTTCAAGCCTCTTAATAAGGTGCTCCTTCAATTTCCCCACACTCCCCCCTCCATCTACTAACTAAAAGCTGCAAAGCACTCTATTTAGATCAATTGCTTAAAAGCAATTAAATCAGTTCAAATTTTTTAACCCAAGAACTCTCATGCAAATCTGAAACAGGTTGCTTGGTGGAAGTCAACTACTTTATCTCCTAGACGGTGACACTACAACTTGCCATGCAACCAGAAATCTTACTAGCAGAATGTGCAGAGAAGCCAATGCAGAGTGCAAAGACCATTCATCTCTTTCCCAGCAACAGCAGGGCTGTAGGGAACAGATCTGAGAAGAGGTTTTCAGTTACTATCAACAGTAGCATCAATATAAAGGTTGATATTACTAGCCAGAAGAGAAGTGCTAGCAAGTGCTCTGAATCTGGGAGGCCCACTCACTTCCCAACAGCATAACCAGTGGCAACAAGGTTTCCACATTGGCATCACATTCTGCTGTAAGAGAAATTCATTTTGAAGATTAGCATACAATTTTCAACAGGGTTCCAAATATGGAAGTGGATACATGCCCTAAAGTTTGGTTTTCCAAACACATACTTCAACATACAGATGATCTATTTACCTCTAATGCTGATTTCTGTGAGGATGCAGAGAAAACCTGCTGAGCTAAACAGGTAACAGGCTGTGGAACTTGAACCTGTCCTCCTAGACCACCCAAAGGAACTAAATTCTGTTCCATATAAGGCTGTACTACTGCAGCAAGACAGCCTGGTTGAGGCAAAGCATCTGTGGGTAAGGGAGGGGATAGTACTGCAGAAGGGAGGCAAGCAGAGGCCACAGAAGAAGGAGCAATATTTGAGTCTCCTGTATACTGCACTGGTAGCCGAGGTGAGAAGCCCTATGACAAATGAGGAAGCCAAGTTAGTGCGTTTTAGGGTAACTTGGGGAGAACAGTATGAAACAGAAGGGGATAGGGAAAATCCACGACAAGTTGAAAAGGAATTTTTCCCGTGACATTCTTAGATGTCTTTTCAGAGCTTCCAGAGCACCTTATTTTAAGAGGAATGGAACAGAGTGCCATAGAGCCATCTCCACCTCCTAAACCATCATGCAGTCCAGAACAGTGTAGCATGCAAATAAATGGTGGCTGAATTAATGGGACCTGTGTGGGGAGAAAGTTCTCAACCTACTACTAAGGAGACACTGAGGTAGAAAATAAGAACTGACAAGCTGAATAGATCCCACTCAGATATGTAGCAACAGGGCATTCCCTCATCCAATATTCTTATCCTTTATCTTTTCAGAGTATATAAAGTACAGAGAGACTATGACAAACAGAATTTTCTTCGCTACGGTTCACAGAGCACAAGTTGTAATAACACATGCACCTTGTGCACTGTGGTGAAAAATAGTATGAATGGAAGGGTAAGCCCCTACTCATCTTGTTAAATGATCTGTATTATGAGACAACTGAAAGTTTGCCTTTGGGACAGTTAGAAATTAATAGCTGGCCAACATTCCAAAACCTCATCCCTGATATTTGGAGATCTCACAGCTTGCCCCATCAATTTGTTTGAAGTCCACCTTACATTCAAGCATGATCTGCCATCTACTGATTTGATAAGGCAGGTGAAACCAGAAAGAGGCTGCCTCGGTACTGAGAGCACAAACTCAAAAGTGGAAAAACCACACCAGCGGCTTTGAACTAAAGAATATCCCAGTAATATTAATATTTTTCTTATTTTCTGTTAGACTTCAGATGTATGTGAATAAAGTGCAAAGTGATGAATAATAAATCACAGTATTAAATATTTCACATCCATAGAAGTCATACAAAATGTAGTTCATTCCATAAGTACTATTCCAACAAAGCTAAATTTCTTTATCAAAAGCATTGCCCATCCATACTAGAGGTGTGCGATTCGGGAATCAGATTTGGGGGGGAAACCCGAATCTGGCCCGATTTGTAAAGATTTGGTATTTCCGAATTGGGGCCAGCATTCAGAAATACCGAAGCAAAACTTTCCAAAGTGATTTGGGTAGCTTCAGAAAGCTTCGGGAGCAGCCAGCAGCACTTTGCTGGCTGCTTGCATTGCAAATTCAATGTTTCATGCTCGTTGAAGGGGGGAGGGGGGAGAAGGAGTGAGTGATTCACTACAACCTCCTCCTTCCACCTCCCATCTTGTAAAAATAGGCAGGAAGCTTGAAAGCAGAAGTTTGCAAAGTTGCTCGCAAACAGCAAGACAAGCGTTTTCAGAGATTCCCGCCTATTTTCCTGAATAGGAGAGGTAAGGAGGGGTGACTAGAAGGACAAGGGGGAGGAGGGAGGGAGATCAGAGAAGGGAGGGGGGAGTTAGGCACGTCCAATCCTGCAGCAGCATTCTCCTTCCAGCCAATGGGATTCTCTGGAAGGAGAGTGCCTTTTTTGAAATGCTGCAGTGTTTTAAATTGGAGCCTTGCCTTTTAGCAAGCTTCCATTTTTCCCTGGCCTAGAAAGAGACATTAGAGACTATCTGGATTCTGTTTCTGTGGTGGCCTGGGACTTGGCTGGCCTTCTGATGGACTCATTTGGATTCTGGACTGCAAGAACTGGATTCCCTGGTGACTGACTGACTCACTGCTGGACTTCAGGAAACCGGTAAGAGTCAGTCACTGACTAACTGAGTTTTCTCTTTGTGGGGCACTGTAAATGCGTGTTTGTGTCTTTAAATGCTTGGTGTAGTATAGATGAAGAGTAGGGTTGAAAGAGAGGGATGAGTGAGTGATACGACTGGTTGATGATAGAGTGTGGGCGGAGTGAATGCAGTTTTAGACTGAGGGTAGAGAAAAAAGTCAGGGCAAGAGAGGCAAGCTGTGTGTAGCCTGAGCTTGTTTATGTTGTCTGAGAGAAATATGACCTATGTGGAAACCTGAACTGTGTTGTTTGTGAAAGAACATTCAGTCAGGGAAAAGCAGGCAAACAGTGTGTGCGCCTGAGAAAAGGTCTTACTTGTAATTGAGAAATTAATATCAAAAACAGGCAAAATGTGTGTGAAGCCTGAGAGAAGATCTGTGAGACTGATTTTAAGTAACTTTAAGAATTTAGAACTACTCTTTTGAAACCATCAAGCTTAAGAAATAATAGGAAACCGATACGCTTCTTATAAAAATAAAAGTTCACTTTGTTTTTTTTATATCCCAAAGTATCTATCATTCCTATCCTCAGGGCCACACAGTACCACGAAAAAGCCTGACCCTTGGGCATGTTACTAAAAGGAGAAATTTAAGTTATTCTGGAATTTAATTCCTAGTGGCAGCAATCTACCAAGAGGGGGCAAGAATAAAAGGCTTAAAGACCAAATTTACCCAAGAGAAAGAAAGGGTCGTAACAGGTACCTTCTTTGGGGGGCTATAACATGGCTCCCCAAAGTCCAATCGTTCTGAAACTTGGGGGGGTCATTAGAGGAGAGTTAGGAGAGGGTCCCCATCAAGTTTGGTATTATTCAGAAAGAAAATGCCCCCCCAGGCCCCCGGAAAGCCGGGAGCATGGTCCCTACTGAAAATAACTGTCATGTCTGTATCGCTGAGTAATTCAATCTCTGAGTAATTCTACGGACATATATATGTAAATGATTGGATTTCTGAATAAAACCATTTAACCAAGAGCTTGGACTTCTTGTTGCAATGGTACAGGGACCTGTCTACCATATCCTGTCATCCATAGCCTGACGTTGTATGATTTCTTTTCTTAAACTGACTGGGATGTAGAGTTTATTCCTCCTGTACCAGTGGCCACCTTCCTCCTGTTTCAGCTTGGCTTTGGGCACATTTCCCCCCTCCTTTTCAGTTTCCGCTTTTACTCTCTCCCCCCATTCTGAGAGATCAGGTTTTGTGCTGCTTTGTGTTTTTGCAGTTTGGCTGCGTGTCATCACCGCTCCTCCTAATTGGGATGGTGAGAAGACTGTATCAATTACCTCCTCCTTCTGGCGGTTGTGTTGGGGCATGCGCGAAAGTGTGTCCGCCAGGAAATTTGATCGGCCGGGGAGGTACTTCAATGTGAAGTTGAATTTAGAGAAGAATTCCACCCACCTTAACTGTTTAGCGTTCAGTCTATGGGGGGTGCGTAGTGCCTCTAAGTTTTTGTGATCAGTCCATACTACAACCCCTGGCTCCCAAAAACCTGGAGATTTGGGAGAATGGTGGATCAACTTAACTTCCCAATGGGAAGTGATACAAGAGACTTTAAAGAAAGCTAAAGAGGACTATAAAAAGTTTGCTGACAGGAAACGTTCTGAACAATGGCAGCTGCAACCAGGAGATTTTGTGTACATCTCCACAAAAAATATTAAGGGAGAACAACCCAGTAAAAAACTAGGGTTAAAATACCTAGGACCTTTTCCTGTAAAAAGAGTAATAACTGATGTCACTGTGGAAATAGAGCTTCCCAAAAATTTAAAACAAATCTACACAACATTTCATTTCAGCCTTTTGGAAAAAGTTCCCCCACCAGATGAATGGCATCCAGAAAAGGGAGCTCCTCATCCAACATTAGTGGATGGCCAGATCCACTATGAAGTAGAAGAAATTCTAGACTCTAAAATCAAACATAATAAACTTTATTACTTAATCAGGTGGAAGGTCTTTGATGAATCTTCCAGAGAATGGGTAAAGCAATCTCATGAAAATGCTCAAAGACTAATTTCAAAATTTCACAAACGTTATCCTGACAAATCTGGCCCCTGAGGGGGAGGTCAATGTTTGGGGAGGCAGAAATGTCATGTTTGTACCCCTACATCCATGCCATTGTTCTATGTGTTGAGCCATTGCTAATGATGTACCTTGATTTCATTTTGCAAATAATCTAATCATCATTTTCGTTTCTCTAGCAGCCTGTGAACACAGCTGTCTTATCTCTTTTCTTTGAAGCTCACAGAAGTGACCTTGTACTGTCTGAAATGTTACAGTTTACTCTCATGCATTCCCAGACCCTTTCCCATGCAAACCTGTGGTCTAGGTGGGAGGGGGGAAATGAGTGGGTATTTAGAGTTGTACTTTCTTCAAGTTTCTATTCCTATCAAGGAAGCATGTACTGCTTAGATACTTTCTTGCCTTTGAGTAATTCTATGGACATATGTATGGAAATGATTGGATTTCTGAATAAAACCATTTAACCAAGAGCTTGGACTTCTTGTTGCAATGGTACAGGGACCTGTCTACCATATCCTGTCATCCATTGCCTGACAATAACAGTTGAATCTTTCCTAATCATACCTGAAGCGGCCTGAATAGAGATTTTCTTTATTGCTTTATTCCAAATTTATTCTGATTCGGAAATACCGAAGGGGGAAACCCGAATATTACTGGTAGTGCACCCCCCTAGTCCATACATAGATAAATGTTCATTGGAGCATAGTTGTTGTTTTCCTTATTCTTTGCTTTTTTCAGTGTGTCATGGAGGACCCCAGCAGTATCCGTCCCACAAATCTAGGTAAATGAAAAGCTTATATCCAAGGAGTAAATCTGTATTCACCAATATTTATCTTCTCTCTACAGGCAGGACCCCTCTGGAGGGCACAGACAACTGTCTGTACACCCCCTGCCCAACAGGGGGCTGGCTATTCAACCCACACATTTCATGCAAAACTTTCTCAAGGGCATCAATATTTTGGCCCAATCCTTCCTTATATCTGTAATAATAATATCTGTAATAATAAAAATATTTACTCAAACTCCATCCTTTGATCTCACTTTATCATTATAAACTACACCATTGCACTAGCTTACCAAGTAGTAGACTTCAACTCCATTTTAGTAACTCACTCAAACCAAATGGCCAAACGTTCCACCTCACTTCAGTCATCAATATATAAACCCCAATGACATGTAAGAGACGCGCAATTAAAGATACAGTACATATGAACTTTCTCATAGAGAACAGTAAATACATTTACACAGTCAATGTTATACAGTCATTTTAACAGAATACAGGACAGATTCAAATCATTATTTAATCCATATGGGTTTGTTTGTTTTTTTAACAAAAAACAGGACAGATTCAGATCATTATTTAATACAGTTGGTATAAGGCTATCAAGGGTGTGAATCCAATATGCTTCTTTATCTATGTATGGACAGCCAAAGCTTTTGATATAGAAATTTAGCTTTGTTGGAATAGTACTTATGGAATGAACTGACTTTTGTATGAATTTTATGGACGTGATATATTTAACTGTGCTTTATCATCACCTTGCACTTTATTCACATATATCTAAAGTCTAACAGAAAATAAGAAAAATATATTGATATACATTACTGAGAAATTCTTTAGTTCAAAGCCTCTGGTGTGGTTTTTCCACTTTTGAATTTGAATTTGAATTTGTGATTTGATAATGCATTCTGTAATACTTTACCAGCTGGTAACTGCCAACATGTTAGGCATTGCTCTTCCAATATAAATCTTCAATGTCAAAAAATCGAGCTACCAATAAAACTGTTTTAAATTAAACCTTATACTTGTGCACTTAAAAAAACCATTTGGTCTATCTGCTCCCCTTCTAAACTAGGAAGGCAAACAACACTGCCCAAGTCTCTTAGCCAAGTCCGAAGCCAGTAAAACTGCAATGAGGATTTTTTACTTGACTGCCACAATACCTGGTACACAGCATCTGTAGATGGAAGTGGCACTTCAGTTTGTCCAAGAGTGGCTGGCAATCCCACGGACTGAACAGCTGGCTGTAGAAGCTGTGGGAGAACCTGGCTGGACAGTTGAGCCACCGGCTGAAGTAGAGTTGGAATCTGGCTAGGGACAACAGTTGAGCCCACAGGAATAGCAGCTGCTGCTGCAGATGTAGCCAGGGTGAGCAAAGGCTGGTTAATACCAGCTGCCATAGAGATGGGTAGAGACTGGAAGCCAGGTTGAGCCACTGATGCGTGAGGTGTGGCTATGGGCAGCTGAGAGACTGAGAATTGTGAAAGAAGGGGAGCTTGTAGTGGCTGCCCCATAGGGAGAAAGTGAGAGCCAATTGGCATAACTGGGGCAACTGAAGGCTGAGGAAGAGGAGGAGTGGCAATAGGTAACTGTGGTTCACCTTGGATGATCGGCACTTGCTGGGAAACAGGAAGCTGAGAAGGTAAAGAAAAACAGACTTAGGAAGTAAGGTTGCAAGAAGCAGATTTTTAATGTATTAGCCAAAGAAACAAATGTTATCACAGCCAACAGGCGTCGTATGTAAGAAAATACATCTGGCAGAGTGGCTGGAAAGACTATTTTTAATTAGCATTTTTGTAGTACCTTTTTAGACCAAAGGCAGATGTCAAAACAGATCAACATGGTAAGAATACTAATGTGACATCAGTGTACAGAGAGAGAGTTTAATTGTCCAGCTTTGATTTGTACAGTCATTCCAAATGGGAATAAGCTGGATGCCTCTAATCATATTTCAGTCTGGTCATTTGTGGATAGCAATCCATAAGGAAAAATGAAAAGCCGCTGTGCCAGTATATAGGGAATAGGCTCTAGTTAGTGCCACAAAACAGAGTAAATGGTACAACTGAAGAGGGGGAATTTAGATGACCAAGATAAACTCTGCAGTTTGAGTATTCCAAAATTCACAAGTTCAGGACACCACATACACAGGACCAATTAGGAGTCAGCAAAAGGCCTTGCAGTCAAGAATGGAGGAGGAAACTATGGAGAGAACAGCAGAGACATCCTGAGGAGTACTTACTTTCAATTAGGTCACTGAGTTACTGACTACAGATTTACTCCCTTGTTGAAAAAAAAATACCATTTTTGGAAACAGGCTTAAAGCACCTGTTTAGCAACACAGGCAAGGCTTCCCACATCATGTGCTTATTTCCCTCGGACAAGTTTGTATTCTTTTGAATACAGAACTGTATCTGCCAAATAAATGGAGGCTTAACTGTCAAAAGTTCAAGAAGCCTAGACATGAGTTCTCTAGAGATCAGCAGGTTATCATTTACCTGTGTCCCAGCTGCTACCTGAGGCATGGGCATGATTTGCGCTGTTTGTGTAACTGGCTGGGATGGTGCTGCTCCACTAGAAACTGATGGCTGCTGAACTTGGTATTGCCCAGTCTGCTGGGAAGAGGCTGGCTGCTGAGAACTCTGCATAGGAGAAATAAAGCAGATTATTCTCTTGGGGTAAGATGGGATGGGGGGTGGGGAGAGAAACTCTTGTCTGTACCCTTCTATAACCAATCCTCTAGCACAACAAAACAGAAAGAAAAGTTTCAGAGTAAATTCCTGCTTGGGGGAGGTGTGTTCTAGCACCGATGTTTTGACAGTACTATAGTAGCATTAATACCAACTGTGATATTTCCTGAAGTACAACTGTAAGCAAGCATAGCTTACTGTACATACTGAGAGTCTAAATTCTAAAAACATTGTTGGGATTTATAGTGTAAGTAATGTGGGGGACTAATCCCTCATCACTGCTCAAAGACCTAGGGACTATATGTTGCTAAGATATATTCATTATTAATAAGTCTGGATAATAACCCCTTAAATTTATATTAAAAATGAGAGAGTAATTTACAGATTAATGTTAGTATGAAAGAATAGGGCTGGAGCTGGAAAAGCGTTAGCTCTTGATTGATTTAATTCAGAAAAGTGTTAGCTCTGTTGATTTAATTCATAAAATTAAATATTTTTTTTCCAGTGGTATCCAGCTCCCTACAGACTAGCACTCATATAATTTGATGCAGGATAAATGTTGGAGGTGGGAGTTCATCATTTGCTGATATTTCATTTTCTGGACATGCTCTAAAATACAGATTACAGAACTGCAATCCAATTAGCAAAATGCTAGGTATCAACATACCCTTCAACCTAAGATGCTACTGCTACTGCTAGGGAACCTGGTTATGTGGATCCCTCAGATATTCCTAATTAACTACAGCCAGGGTGGTTAAAGCAGCAAAGCAGTAACGAGCAAAACCCCCTTCTATAAATTAATGGTTTAATAAAATCTGGTGTACTGCTTTACTGACAAGGTTAACATATTACCAGAGAACCGGAAGGAAGGATTTAAAGCTTGACTCGGAAATTACAGCTGGTAAATAACAACGACATTCGATTTATATACCGCCCTTCAGGACAACTTAATGCCCACTCAGAGCGGTTTATAAAGCATGTCATTATTATCCGCACAACAAAACACCCTGTGAGGAGCAGCAGCACGTCCTTACAGGGACTCTGATTAGAGCACATATTCATCCAGTGCTGTGCCAGATGCACTGGCTCCTGGTTGAGTTCTGGATCAAGGTGTTGATTTTGGTATTTAAAGCCCTTAATGGATTGGGGCCAGCATACCTGGAAGACCACCTCTCCCATTATTTCCCCTGCAGGGCCTTGTGCTCTGCGGATAAGCAGTTACTGGTGGTCCCCAGGATGAGGGACGTTTGCCTGGCCTTGACCAGGACCAGGGCATTTTTGGCCCCGACTCCAGCTTGCTGGAACATACTCCCATTGGAGATCTGGGCCCTGCAAGATTTGTTACAGTTTTACAGGGCCTGTAAGATGGAGATGTTCCACCGGGCCTTTGGTTGAGGAACCAGCAATCTGTCCCTCCTGAATGCTGTGCTATATACTCTACCACCCTAGATGCAGCATCATGGCTGCCACTGTAGTTTCATTGCAGTTTTAGCACCTGATGATGGATGCTTTTGTATTGTAGATTTTTGTACTTTTTAATCTTTAATTTTACTGTGTCTTAACTTTGTATTTTTTATTGATGTGAGCCACCCTGAGTCTGTTCACAGGGAGGGCAAGATATAAATTTGACAAGAAAGAAAGAAAGAAAGAGAGAAAGAAAGAAAGAAAATATATATTATTACATTCTGGAATGAGAAAGTGACAAGATTTACCCATTTGCCTTTTAAAAACTCTCAAAAGAAAAAAAAACCATCACCTACGTTTTGGAAACACATGATGAACCACACACAGGGGTAAAGTGTGTGCACGTGCACACAAGTGTATTTGTGTATTTATATATATATATAAAGTAGATAGGTGGCTGGATACAGCCTAGCCAGCAGAATACACTGTTGGGTTTCCTGCTTCCCTTGCAAACAGAACCTTGCTCTTGGCCAGAAAAGAGGATTCCTATAGTTGCAAGGGAATGTGTAGGAAAAAAAGCCACATAGGTCGGGGTGATAAATCACATGAAATCACCTCACCCACTCCTTGACAAGCAGAAGACGAAGGCAGGGTAATTTTGCACAATTCCACTCAGTGCAACCCTTGCTCAATATAGCTTTCTTTCCAAGAATGGCTCTGCATCATCTTTCTGGAGGGCTCAAAGGAACTGCTGGGGGAAGAGGAACATGGAGAAAATCCATGCAGAGTAACCCATTCATCTAGTAATAACCAAGGGTGTGATGTTATCAACTGTATGCAGCTATTTAGACTCCTTTTAATTTGCATGAATTGTTCCCCCTTACATTCAAAGTGTAAGGGCAAACTCTAAAAGTGCTATAAAAAGCACTAAAGTGAAGAGTCTATGGAGATCGGCTGGCCACCAGCCGGCTGCCCAACATATGGGGCTATGTAGCACGGGGCTATGTAGTGCCCATTCATTTGCTGACCCACGTATGGGTTGCAGTACATTATCTGTCCACTTCCCTCCCCTTGTATGTTGATGGGCAGGAATCTGGAATTGACCCCATCTTGGGACAGTTATTATTGTTGTTGATTTTATGAACTGTTGTTTTATGAATCGTTTTAATATTTGTATTATATTTTTATAACTGCTGTACCTTGCTCTGAGCCCACTTGTGGGAAGGGCGAGATAGAAATGTAATAAATAATAATGGTAATAATAATAATAATAATCTACGAAGTTACAGTGGCTCACTCTTACCTGCTGGCCTTGATGCATAAGCTGGGAAGATGTGCCTACTGACGAGCCACTTGAGCCTGGCTGCCCTGGCAGCTGTGTCTAAAGAAGCAGATATACATAAAATTAGATCATTTACTAACTTCTGTATGGAACTTAAGGACCTGAAAGAAGATTCCTTACTGTAAATTCTCAATGGATACAGAACAGTATTTGATATAGAAATTACAGCACTGCAAGAATACAATGTACCACTTTAGACAGCTTTTCCAAACCACTATTAATATAGAAGCTTGTGTGCAGTTTTGCAAAAAGCATTTTTGTCATACAAGTTTCAGGTATCTACAGTTTATCAAAACTGCAAAAAACTATGCTAAAATACATGGAGAGATAAATGCTGATATGCAGTTACATTTACCGTAAACACTCTTGGCATAGATTAAGAACAGAAAAGCCAACTCCATTATGTATTTTCTACCAAAAATCTAGGTTAATACTAATTTCAACTCAGGAAACACTACACCAGTCTTCAAACCTTCAACAGAAATGACTCAAGGCGTCAGAAAGACCAGTCTGATATTGAAAGCCAACATACAAAGCCAAAATAGTCTGCAAACAACTTCCAATACTGAATGAGTAAGCAAGGCAGAAAGCTATTATGAATGAATATAAAAGAATTTAGATTGGAATGGCAATGACCTTCTTTCCAGTATCATTCCCATTACAACGAAATGCAAACCGTATCCTGAGATACAGTAAATTCATCTCTGTATAAAGGGGGAAATTATTACAAAGAGATAATTTCAGAACTCAATCTTGTAAAAAAGTTGGACAGCTATACAAATAATAGGAAAGAAAAAAATTAGCAGTGGATTCCCTTTTAGCCAACTTGAAAATATAGAAATGTAAAAAATTAACATATTTATGGGAGTGAGAAGAGTGTAAGTGGTATATGAGATATACCCTAGTGAGAGATTTAGATCTGGTTTTTAATAGACTCTTGTTTGCTTTGCTCATGTTCAAGGCTCACTCCACAGTAAACAGGCAGTAACTGGATTACAGGCATCAAGCAGGAGGCATATGACTGTCAAGGAGCTCCTCCCCCATGACCTAGCTACTTTTTTTTGTTTGGTTTTGTAACTGCTCTGATCCGATTCATTTGTTTAACCTGCTTCCAAAGGTTTTTTTTTTTTTTGCAATATCTATTTTATTGGGGCTATTGCATTTTCATTTGCTACACTGTATTTTTTTAAAGTTTTCCTCATTGCTTTGTACTGTTAGTTAATTGAATGTGTGTTCATACATGTATAACAGTTTGAGGACCTCAACATAAAAATCCAAATAAAAAATGGATTTCCCACCTAACAGATCAGAAAGACTAGGAGCCAATTAATCAGCAACAAGAAAAAAAGGCATCAGTGCTCCACTAGTAAATATTGTTTTCAGTTTTCAGCAGATACCATAAGCTTCGTCCCATGACTGAACTTCCAACAAAGACAGTGGAATTATACTTACAGAAAAAGTTAACCTTATGCATAGAAATTAGTATTTCCATTGCCATTTTACAGTGTCTAAAGCATTTTGCATACATTCTGTCTGTTATCTGCATGCAGTAAGATAAACCCAGGATTCTCTCCATATTGCAGACTGAGTGCTGAAGGTCAGAGAGCTGCTTGCCTAAGCTAAACTAACATATTCCTGGCTGAAACAAGATTTGACTCAAGATTTTCCTGACATTCTAGCCACTCTACTCTAACAGGTTCTCGTGTTTAATGTTGCTGCCTCTAGCAATGCAGCAACTTTGATATAAAAGATTCCCCAAAACATAATCATTCTATGAAGGCTTTGCATCTCACTATCCAATAGCTCAAAACAGCAACCAACAATGAGCTCCACCGGTCCATCCCCACTAATTCAACTGCATTCAGTATGACTATCACTGTAGGATGCTACAAACTATGGTTGGCTTGGCACTATTTTCCAGTGAAAATAGTTAGGAGACAGATGCCTATGATCAGCACAGAGGAAGTTAAAAGATTAGTGCGGGGGTCTAAAATAAATGCTTACACTGTTAAATCTCTCAAAGCAAATTTGTACTGTTCTTCAACTCTGGCAATCCAATATCAACAAAAATCTCAGCTCATTAGATTTTGTTGTTGCCTTACAATACTCTAGTAGTACCCTCTGTTATACATCCTCTTTTCTGAACATTCTAATATTGAGAGATTTTGTATTAAGCTGTTATCTTTGCTTCTAAAAACAAGTACTTGTAGCACCCTAATTCTAATAATGTAATTGAAAGCAACTTTAAACCCTCTTTGTGCCAGTAAAACTCGTTTGCCTTTAAGGCTGTGTACAAAGGGTAGCATTTCAGAGACTTGGAGGTGGCATGAGAACACCTGCTGTGAAGTCCCAGTGCTGATCCACTTTCTTTCTTCTATGTTAGCTATCAGGACCAGACACTATATCACTCAAAGAGCATTTTGGCCTGAGTGCTATCGGTTGCTGACCCTTACTAGAGAAAAGTAGAAAAGACAGCTGTATTATGGGATATAAAGGCTCTTTTATCTCTATTGTACAACTTTAAATCCTCCGATTATCTGTACATACCCTAAAATATCTATCTCACAATACCCTACATAAATCTTAGAAGATGTGTCAACAAAGGATATATTAAACAGTACTTAAAAGAATTATTACTCAAGTACTGCATTTGTTCCTGTTAAATAATTTTATCAGTACAGCCAGTTCACATCTTCAGGTTTTATAGCAACCCCTTAATTGACTCACCTGAGCATCCAAAGTGAGCATCAGATAAGTAAAAAGAAAGTTTTTAAACAGGGTTAAAGGAGTGCCATTTATTTTCATATTAACTAACCTTCTATGCAAAAGTTTGCAAAACATCAATTCAGCTTCATGTGCTAATAATGTTTAGGGGAACTCCTAATAAACTATGACAGGGTGGTTTCAACTACTAATACATTTCTGGCAACACACAGTCTAATCTCCACAACTAAAGTAACATGGGGATGAGAGGGGAAGATTAAGGAAAGGACAGAAGATAGGAAATATAAGGAAACTTGTGCTACAATGTCAAGAAAAACTAAAAAACTAAGACATTTTTGGAAGCATTTGTTCCTGTAACCTGAGAATAGAGTGTAGATGGTCCTGAAGAAACCAGTGTCGAGAAAGTCTGTTGAGATGAAGTTCCCTGTGGGAAATGGATGAAGACCTGCGAATCTTGAAATACCTTCTGAGCCAGCTGGGAAGCAGGCAGAGACAAATCTGAAACGTATGATGTAGATGCCCCAGTGGGAGGAGGAGACAGGAAGTCACCAGTGTCTGAGGAAGTCAACTGTGAGGAGTCACTTGAGTATCCTGGGCTACCTTCCGGCCAGATCTGCAGAACAGAACTGCCTCTAGGCACCATGAACTCAGAGCCCAGGAAGTTACACTGCTCTTCTGTAACGGGCTGAAGGCGGCCAGGCTGTACAGTCGTTTGAGGAGACTCCTCCTGATTACAATCTGTGGAGCCTCGACGATTTCTATATACACGTTGGGGTATGACTGCACCTTCTCCTGGAGATGCAGTAGATGCTTGAACATGAAACTCAAATACACAGCTTGTTCTGCCATCACCACTCTGAGTGAGTACAGCAGGTGCAGAATGTGGGACGAATACCTGGTGAAAACTCATCTGTGTGGGATCCGCACTCAGCGGGGTTGACATGCTAGACAATGGTGATAGTGGATTCATTCCAGAATCCAGCCTCAAGTTCTGAATCTGTCTTGCCAAAAAAGTCTGCCCAGTTTGATACTCAAATGTAGAACCCTGAAGAGGGCCACCATACAAATTTCTTTGTTCAGGTGCCTGCTGCAAATGTTGCTCAGTCCCATGGGAATTATGAGATACAGTATCATAGTTTTCAGGCAACTGGGGCTGATAATGCATGCTCATTAAATACACTGCTTCTTGAGTCAATACATTTTTAGCCCCCTCAGAAGCTGCTTGTCCAGGCCTGTAATCACCGAATACTTGAGCCGACTCAAAAACAGGATTAGCCTGCATATGCTCTCCTGTAGATTTGTGAGCTGTGGTGCTCATTGTCACTAGTGCTTCTGGCGTCCAAGCAGTCGGACTACCACCTGGGAGAAGCAAACTTTGACCAGTCTTGAGCAGTGGCTGGAAGTGGCACGTTTGGGCTTCAAGGATGGAAGTGCTCTTGCGCCGCTGAGAAAAGGCCACCCTCGAAGGGCAGATGGGTGGTGGTGAGAAGGACACTGGCCGTTCATGAACGGTTGGAAAAAATACCTGGGAATCTGGGAATGTTGGGGTTCCCCCACACGGATGCACCATGGAGTGAGGCTGTATTGACATGAACAAGACAAGTAATTCACATATTATAGAAGCATATTAGTATGTTCAGCTCAACAAGAAGCTCTCTTTAGTAACCTTATAGAATGGCTACGCCTAGTTCATGGTCAACACACAAAATGTTTTGAAGTGTTATGAATATCCATTAAATACATCCATGGCAGATAAAGGTACATATGAAATTATTTGCTTTCGTTAGAAGCTGCTTTTCCATCTATCCCTTTCCACTGATATGAACATTTGTGTTGGGTGCGGAACACTGACTTTCTTCAATAAAATCAATTCACTATATACACTACACTATTAAACTCATGAAAGTTAGTGGTCTAATAGAGGAACAGATTTGGTTTGACACCTGGATAGGAACAAAAGCCTCATCAGTTTATTCAGAATCTATCAGCCTCTCAACCATTCCATACTACGTCTCAAAATCCCATTTACTGAAAATGGACACCATCTATTAAGGGTTGCTCACTACAGTATACCATATCAAAATGTGTTTCCAGTCCTCTACTCTATACAAGCTCCACTTACAAGCATCAGATGGATAAGCAACAGCACAGCAGCATAAAATATTAAAATACTCTCAGTTGCTCTTATCTAGAGGTGGGCACAGACTGGAAAATGGATTAAAATTTGACACGGACCAGCCCGGTTAGGCATTCACAAACCAGCAGGTTGTGGGACACATGTTTTCCATAGACCCAATGATTTTTGGGACAGTCCGTCAGTCCATGAATCCAGACAATCCAGACATTCCAGTGCCTTCCTTGAGACTTCCCGAGAACCGGGCGCTCCCCTGTGGGGCTAGCTTCCGCTGACAGGAAGGACTTCCCCACCTGCCAGCTGAAGCAAGGTGTGGGGTTTAAAGCACCCGTTTCTGTGCCCCTCGCTTGCAAGCAGCAAGAAAATGGGTGGTCTCGCATGGGGCTGATTTCAGCTGACAGGCCCTGGAAGTGACAGACCATGGACTGACCAACCGGTCCACAAACTGGGGCAGGTCCATGAAAAGTTCATGGTCCGTGGTTTTTCCCCGGTCCATGCCCACCTCTCCTCTTATCCATATGTGATATGATTTCTTGGGTTCCCTACATCAAAGAGTTAATTTATACTGTGGAAAAGCAGCAGCAAACGTTCATATGACTCCAAACAAAGAATGAAGACCAGTCTTGCATACTCTTTGTGAAAGAAAACAAGGTGTTTCTCTGTACTGCAGAACAGCGATTCAAACTTCCTCTGATAGAATCAAACAAAATGTTACAAATAAACATTCCATTATCCTCCTTCTGTGGGCATAAGTGTAAAATTTAAAAGGAACTTCTCATGTGAATTCTAGGATTACGTAGAAAAAACTGCAACTAATCACATGGAATCTATGTTTTAACCAGCCAATGTATATTGTGTGCAACCCTCCCTCCCCGAGTAAATCCCAAACTTGGGGGGGGGGGAGGTCCAATCTAGGCAGAATTATGAAATTGTGAGTATCTGGCTAGCTCCAAATTTAGAATATTTTAACATACTAGAGAAGTTAAAAAAAAGACTGGTAGGTGAGATCTACAGTATGGAAGAGGACAATATAGGTAGCATGACATAGCATTAACTGCCATAAAGAATGGCAGGGGAACTGGCTTCCAGTGACTGCTGCTGGCTACAAAATTTTAAAATATCTCTTCCCACAATGCTTAGGTCTAGAATCTTTTTCTCTCCTTAAATGACAGCTATCTGTCAAATACAGACAGAGCACTATGATTATAAAATGGTTACAATCTCAGGATACAATCAGTTACACACACTTATACGATTTAATTAATTTCTACTTGTTGACCAGAGACTGAAGTTCAGAACTGATTATCAAAGTTCATTAAACTATAGCTAAATTGTTACAAGGTACATTTGAACCTCTCTCTAAAGCTCTGGACACTTGCAGCCAGCTTTTGGAAGAAGAATCGGCTTTCTGATAGCACAGAGTAAACACAATCCTTTTTCACTCTTATCTAATTACAAGAATGAAGCCAGGATGTATTTAGTGGTGACTTATCTTCAATGAGCCAGGAGGCATACAGTGACATACAGGGCTGACAAAGAGGGAAGGCAGGCTGGAACGCCGGTGCTTGCGTGGAGAGGCAGTGTGCATGGGCAGGACACTCTCCAGGGCTTTGGAAAGCTTTTCACCAAAGGTTTCCTCAGGAGCAGTCCGAAGGTGGGAGGGAGAGAGAGGTGCAGACAACGCTGATGGCGGAGTGGAAGGAGCACTGAAAGGGATGTTGCGGAGAGGGGAGAAAGAAAGAGGGGAAGCACCAACTGACATGCTACAGCCACGACGAGGCTAAGGAAGGAAACAAAAAAAAGTGAACACAAATCACATGGACTAATGAGCTGGAACTGAGGGAGACACATTCATGACAAAGGCCCAATGTTGACCATAAAGTATAGGAGGTATGAACAAACGATGAGTGACATCACGTACAGGAAAGAGGACATATACACCTGGGAGGACTGCAGGTTTTTCTTTGACTGGCAGGTTCCACTAGTGCCGTCTCCTACTACAAATAGTCTGCATATGCATAGGAAGAGGATATCTGCTCTCAGCACCTGGCTCGATCAGAACATGCCAAAGTTGTTTCCAGTACCAAGAAATTTGACATGTAAAGGGCCCTAAGAGTCAAAGAGCAACCAGATGTTCACACTAGCTTGGAACAGGCACTGTAGTGTATGCACAAAAGTGCTCCTTGCAAATTTTAGTGTTACTCTGTTGAAGTTCATATATTTCCTTCTGGAGTGTATGGCTATCAAAAAATTTATTGGATATCTATAGTTCTTTATTCAGCCAAGTATTACAAGACATCAAGAATAATCCACATCAAACAGTGGAATGACAAGACTAATTACAGAAACTGTTTAAGATTAGACTGTCTTCTAAGAGAGGAGTGTGCTAGAGAAAATACTTGCAGCAATCTTCTTACATCCCATAGGTTAGCAGCTTATTTTTCTGATTGAACAAATTAGGGTCCAAATTACTTTAAGAAGCACACACGCGCACACCATTATTTAATAGTCCCTCCAGCAGCCAGGTGTTCCCCCTGCCAACTTATTTTTTTCTAGAACCTTGAAAAAAGTAGTCTGTCCTCCTCTCCTATGTCTTTTCTCTCAATAAGACTGCAATCAGAATCGAAACTTCCAGAAGGATGCAGACAGAATGTTTTTGCTGTGTTCGACTAATTACTGGCCTGTTAGTTTATTCCCCTAGTGTTAGCCATGATTATTCAACCTTGAGGCAAGGCACGTGAAGATTGCTTAATGGTTTATTGATCTAAGCCATGTCCTTGAGCAAAAACATAGGAACTAAAATAAAGTGAGCCAGTTTTTTAAAAAAAGACGGTCTGTATGAACTCATCTGGTATGGATTTAAAAGGGCACAAAACTTCATAAGTGCATTTGAGCAAAATGGAAAAATATTATTTGCACTGAAAACAATGTACAGCCACAAAAAGTAACCTGCGGATTATCAAATAAAAGAGTCCACCATCTAGATATAGGACAATTATTTAAGAATTAGATATAATTTCATTTGTCCACAAGGAACAAGTTTAGTAAAATAGAGTAGGGGAACAGCATGTATGTGTGGGTTTTTTAAGGAAGATCCCCAAATTCAGCTCTGAAAACATACCAGAAAAAGATACTGAATAAAGGGTAACACAAATGAACACATGAAGTGGGAAAGGTATTTGTGCCCATGAGCAATTAAATGCAAGCTATAAATTAGAACACAAAAGTGGGATCATTTAAAACTGCAGTGTTCGCATGCAGCATTCTGACAGTTAGGAATTCTTACCTTAACTAGCTGAAATTAAATTCTTATAGAACATACATTATCTAACAGTCATTCCCTAAAGCCCCATCATGAATTTTCAGTTAGAAACTTCCTCCCACAGAGTTCACTGCACCTGCAGCTCAACAATGTTTGAAGCTAGACAAAATATTATGTACCTCTTAGGCAGGCAGTGCAATCAACTGGGGGGAGTAGCACTGACACACATTACACACCCACAAGATCCA
Organism: Eublepharis macularius; assembly: GCF_028583425.1. Classification (NCBI taxonomy): domain Eukaryota; kingdom Metazoa; phylum Chordata; class Lepidosauria; order Squamata; family Eublepharidae; genus Eublepharis; species Eublepharis macularius. Next base: position 22,017,720 of record NC_072798.1, read on the forward strand.
TTTGTACTCATGAATCCATACAACGGATGTCCTCCCTCCCAGCAGAAGCATTCTATCAGAGTGAAACATTTACTATCCTCACATATGAAGTTTCCCCAGACACACTCACAGAACAGCTGTTCTTCTTAACCACATGCTAAGAGCTAAAAGTCTGCACAAATCCATGAATATCGATTAGGGTTACTATACAGTATATTTATTTAGGAAACTCTTTGCTGCCTCTCCAGAGAACCTACTTGAGTATTTGCTCTGCTACTCCATCTTTACACTTACCACTGCAGATGCCTGATAAACTCCAGGCTGTTGTGGTTGAGGCTGGCCAACAGGAACTGTATATCCTGGGGCTGGAACTGTTGGGACAGCCTGTTCATGCTGGGAGCCATAGGAAGCAGTCTGCTGGCTACTCATACATGATTCAGTAAACAGAGATGATCCCTGACCACTGTCAACAGTCCCATCAGCTGTAAAAGACCATACATGAGTCAGTTTTAGACCACATCAGTTTTGTGACGGAGTTTCAAGACAGCTGGGAAATTAGTCCATGCCATTAAAAACAGGCCAAAAAAAAGCCAGGCTCAATTAAAGTGGAGAAGAGATATAATTTTAAAAACAAATGAAATAATATGAACACTAGCATCAAGTCATAATATTCTCTCAAAATCCCTCCATTACAAATTATGTTTTTAGAAAAATCTTCAGAAGAAACGTGCACCTGGAAGATAATAGGTTACAGGAGCCAAAGAAGCCCTGTCTCAATGATTTCTGACCTATTTATTTCCAAGAACCTGAACATGCACCCACACATTTTCAGAGGTTTTTCTCCTCAAATTAAGAGGGGATGCAAGCCTATTTCTAAGTGGAGATTCTAAGGATGTCAAACACCTCCACACTATACACCATACTGAATATAAGCAATCTGGCTCTCAGCATTAAAGGCAAAAGTAGTTCCATTTGGGACACAAAGAATCAGTCAAGACTTCAAAAAAGTTCTCTTTTCTGGAGCCATACAGAATTTAAATCATCCCTGACAACAAAAGTACCTACCTTTAAGATCATATTTCAATACCACATGCTCATGAAAAAAGCTGGTATTTCAATTCTTCAGCAAAACCAGATGCATTTCATTTCAATCAAAGGGTGGGAGTTAAGAACTTTCTTACTATTCATCTCATTTATAAATTTTGATCAGTTACTGGTTATGTTCATGCCTTGGTTGAGTTATGACTTACTGCAGCTCGACATCTTAAGACAGATCATCAGTATCTTCTAGAATTCCAGGAGCCACTGTGTTAGTAATGCTATCTCACAAAGATAGCATGTTCTTTTCTCCAAAAAACAATACAGCCTTCATATCTGGGCAAAGTGCCCTCCTGATTAAGAAATTTCTGAAGTCACTGTTATCCCTCCTAGTTTCAGCTTCTCACTTAATATTTTTTCCATGGTTAGGTCAGCAATTTCATTTATACACAGCTCATCTATGATACAGGCAGGTTTCTCCCTGGGGGCTCTGAACTGGAAAGGCCCCGATCCTAACTAAGCTTCATTGGTATTATGTTTAACCTAATAATTCCTTGCAGTAATAGCTGAGTCTTCAGCTACTTTTGACAGAAATACATTTGAATCTGGCTACTGGACAAGAAACCACCAATATCCCTCCCTACACTGAGGCGACTGGCGTTCATCCTTAATGCACAGGTGCCAATGAGCGCTTTTGCTGATGGATTTAAAAAGTGGCAAATCTTCTCATTCTCCCTGGCTCTATGTAGAGAAAGAAATTTAACTGTGGACAGAAACATCATTTTGATCAAAATATACCAACAAGTGCCACAATTTACAAAGAATGATCAAATACATAAGGGGAAATCCCATTACCTACTTTATCATTATGAGTTTCTATAGCAAAACTCATAATTTGATCAGATACAAGTGGTTGCTCTTTCGATTGAAAATCAGTTCACAATCTGGTTTTGATCTAAGATCTCCTTAAATTATGAAGAATATTTCTGATCTGGAAATATCGAAGTGGTAGACATTGACCTTCTGTTTTCTAGACCGTTTCTGCAAGACAGACTAATAATTCTTTAATAAAGCCTCAACTGTAACTAAGAACATAAGAGAAGCCATGTTGGATCAGGCCAATGGCCCATCCAGTCCAACACTCTGTGTCACACAGTGGCCAAAAACCAGGTGTCCTCAAGAGGTCTGCCAGTGGGGAAGGGATACCAGAAGCACTCCCACTGATTGCCCTCCCCGAAACACCAAAATTACAGAGTGTCACTGCCCTAGACAGAGAGTTCCATCTGTACCTTGTGGCTAATGGCCACTGATGGACCTCTGCTCCATATGTTTATCCAATCCCCTCTTGAAGCTGTCTATGCTTGAAGCTGCCACCACTTCCTGAGGCAGTGAATTCCATGTGTTAATTACCCTTTGGGTGAAGAAAAACTTCCTTTTATCCGTTCTAACCTGACTGCTCAGCAATTTCATTAAGTGCCCACGAGTTCCAGTACTGTGAGAAAGGAAGAAAAATACTTCTCTCTCTACTTTCTCTGTCACATGCATAATCTTGTAAACCTCTATCATGTCACCGCTCAGTCATTGTTTAATAATAACTGAATTATTCTTCCCGCAATGTATATAATGTTAACCATTTTGTTAATTATAGAAGATTGGTATTAATGGTAAAAGCCTAGAGCTTGGAACACTCTGTTTCATATCAGATGGCTGAACTGGAATTACTTATTATCAGTATTAATTGTTTTCATACGAAACCAAACAGTCTTTAAGCAACCCCTCCAAAAAAGCAACCCCCCCCCAACACCACAACAACCACCCCCACAATCTAAGGAAGATTCCAAAGCTACCTGCATCATCCCCATACAGTACCAACCTTCCATATCAGCTATTCTGAAACCTTTATAATATACCCTGACATTTATAATATAAGGGTCAAAGAACCCTTTGGCCTCCCTCTACTAGAGGCTTGGAAAAAATATCATTCCTTGATACTGTAGGATGCTTTATTTAATTTAACTTTTTCATATAAGTATTTTTGTCTCTACAGAAGAAAGACCTCTGTGAAAACTGAATTTTACACCACTGAAAATGAACTGGCCAGTTCTAACATGTCATTTAAAGTGCAGCTTTTAATCCAGCCTTAGGGTTGTGGTAAGTCCCAGCTCAAGGGAAGAGCTGTGTGTGTGTCAGATAAGACATATAAAGGTGATACTTACAGAGCACTGAAATGCTGGGCTGCTGGTATTGCAGCTGTTGATGCTGATCAGCCTCTGGTTCTTCAGGTTCTACTTGTGTAGATACTGAAGCTGAAGTTGTGGGGATGGCAGTGGTACCAGTGGCAGGAGCAGCATGCTTTGCCCCTTGCTGGGTAGCACCCGCTTGTAACTGCTGTTCTATCTGCTGCTTCTGATTGATTTCTTCTTGCTTTCTTTTCTCCTGCTCTTCTCTCACTAACTGACGTTGCTCCCTCTTTCGCTTGATTAAGGAAACTCTGTCCTTTATGGCCTTGGCCATTGTCTTGTGATCCCCTTCACAGACATATCCAGACTCAACCTGAAAAGAGTACACACACTATTGGTATGATCATAGCAGAAGGTGAAGGTAAGCTTATGTAAGCTGAATAAAGTTTATATAATTATGTAATTAATAAAACTCAAGTTAATGTGCCAGCATTTCAGAATGTCCTGTTAAGATATAGTATAATGAATCTATAGCAAAATAATGTAAGATCATTCAAGCTTCATGGAAAGAAGTTGGAGGGAAGGGGGTTTCAAAGAAATGTAATACAAAAGAATTCTAGATCCCATCATAAAGAATATGATCTCCTCCATCAGAACATCTCCATGGGCAGCACAGTTACTATTATGTACAAGCATGTGCATTTACTGATCATCTATCACCTCTGATAGCTATCAACCATTCTGGATGACAACTGAAAGTGCCTCTACCCAACTAACTGGTAGTGTTAAAGATGACGACACTAACCATTTGATTAGGCAATACATGTGGCCTCAAACACGGCATAGATCACCACGACCAGCATATTATGTGGGATTCTTTACCCTGTGTGCCACTGCCCTGCATGCAATGAATCAGCTGTGGAAAGAGATCTGCAAGCAGGAAACATGTATGCACTGATCTATGAAAAGGAGATCTGACAATGTCTTTGGGGGGGGGGAAAGATTACAATTTCACTGGGAATCGGGTGAGGAATTCTATTTAAATTTAAATTATGTTCATAACACAATTCCAGTTAGATGGTATCTGACACCATGGAATCTAAGAACAGGAATTGTCCTGGAAAATATGTGGGCAGCAAGGAAGGCTTCTCTGTATGTAACGGGTATCTTGAAACGCAGAAATTGTAACACACGGAATCAACAGCTGGCTACAAGCTCTTGATCTCTTTGTAAATTCTTCTAGGAGCTCATAAAAGCATGTTAATAGATGTGCTTATAGAAAAAATATAAGAACACTGACCTTTATATTTTGATTAAGAAAAGTATGGTATCTAGATAATATCGGGGGGGGGGGATTGAGCCTTCTAAACTGAGAGGGCAACTAATGAATTTTAAGAAACATGATGGTCCTATGGATTTCATCCTCCCAGATAGTAATTCCCTCACATCATCTTGACAGCTGCAAGTTTCAAAAGGACTGTGTCACAGAGCCTGAAGAGGACCTATTTTGGGGGGAACAAAAATTGCCAAAAGCTCCCAGTTATCCCTATAGTCTTTGTATTACCTTATTTTTTGTTTTAAAAAGTTCATTTTTATAACAGCAGCCAAACTTCAGGTAGGCCAGATCACATCTAGACCTCAGAATCATTCAAGCTCTACCCCTAGACTCACAAGAGTACTACCTACCATTTCTTGTGCTACGTCTTCTGGGACATCTCTCTCCAAATCAAAAGAAAATTCTATCGCTTCATTGTCCTTATATTTTCCCTTAAGTTTTTTAATATCCTCAATTCGTAACCAGAGTTTGATGGCAATCTTCTCTCCATCATCTTCTTCTGCCAACTCTACCCGTACACCAGTTTCTTCCTGGAAGAATGCATGATTCAAAAGGTCCTTGATAGCGTATCTAAAAAAAAAAGAGTGGTGAAAAAGATGGTTAAAAGGTATTTGGCTACACCTGACAGCACAGGGCTCAAATCTATTTCCCCTGTTTTTAAACCAAAGAGCCCATATAGCACCTGAAATTCAAATACATGTTTATATTTATGACGACTTTTTTGTGAATAGACTTGGGGCCAGCATTCAACATTACAGATTCTGCAGACTTCATCACTTCTAGAAACATTGTACATTTTATATGCATGTACAGAGTTATATATTGTTCTTGTTGCAAAATTTCTCTTGCAGAATTTGTTGTCAGGGACTAGGTGGGAAAGTAAAGAGATGGGTGAGATAAAGACCATGTAACCTAGCTAGCGGGATACAGAAATTGTCTACTAGTTTCCAAACATGTATCCAAACACTTGCAGTATACTTAAAGCTCCACAGCCTGTTTGAATAAAAGAGATGGAAATATGTTATTTTCCCTTTGAATGACAGGTTTAATTGAGCAGATAATGGCCTTTCTATCAAGTGATAGATTAGAGCCTATCCTAAACTACATATAATCTAGCAGGAGTTCAGTGGCACCTTAGAGACCAACAAGATTTTCAGAGTGTAAGCTTTCAAGTGTCACGAGCTTCCTTCTTTACACCCAAATCCTGCTGTTCTACTGCAGACTAGCAGGACTACCATCTAAACTATGTGTAATTTAATGTTATTTTGAGGGTAAAACCTGAACTCTTCAAATGAGGAAAACCAGACTTTAGTGTCTTCTTTTTAACACAAAGCATGCTAACTGAGGATTGAGATCGCACTTTTTAAAAAAGTCTCACCATCATGTATCTATTTAGAAGTTACGTGCTAAATGAACACAAGAGCACCTGGAAGATCATCTTTTAAAATTAGAATTGCTCCTATTGCTTAGTACAAGCAGAATGAGTACTTACCTTTCATCTTTGTTTTGACGAATGCATCCCTCAATGATTTCTTTTACTTCAGGAATTGCTACTTTATCAAAACTAGCTGGCTTGACTCCCTGAAACACAAAAGCAGCAATAAGAGAATGTGGTAACCAAAGAAAATAAAAACACAATATATCTGAAGAAGTTTATAACGAATGGTGATAAGTCATTTCTATAGCAACCACAATCCCAAGTCCTGTGAACAATTAGTTTCATTCTCCATGTGCCAGAGATGCTGGATGGAGATTTTTGAACCATGACTTTGCACTCCAATTCACCAAAAACACTGTTCATTTCAGTAGCCAAGTTAAAGGAAACTTGCACAGCCACAAAGACTTTACGCATATTCTATTATCACTTTGGACAAAATTCAGATAATGCCTACCCGGGTAGTTAACAAATGTACAGTCCTAACAGAGAAACCCGTACGAGCTTTTTACTGCACTGATATCTTGCCTGTATTTTTGCCCCTGTATTGTAAAAACATCGGTGCATCAAGAACTAAAAGCTCTTTTGATTTAAAAAAAGCAAAGTGGACTAAGAGTCCAATTAATAGCTATATAAGAATGACTTAGGATCATATAATTCCTTCCTAAGAAGTCTTAACAATTAAGGAACATGACAACCTTCTCTGGACAGTGGTCTGTAACTTTTCCCAGACTGGGAACCTATCTTAAATCCAGTCAGCAACAAAGGACCTGCTCTTATCATTTCTTGTTTCTCTTTCTCATCCAGAAATAGTTGTTCTGCAGCAATCTTCCTTGAGTCAGGACTACGGTTGCCAACTCTGGGTCAAAAAATTCCTGGAGGTTTGAGGTGGGGCCTGGGGAGGGTGAAGTCTAAGAAGGGGAGGAACCTTATAATGCCAAAGGGTCCTCCATCCAAAACATCCATTTTCTCTAAAGGAACTAATCTCTTTCTGGAGACTAGCTGTAATTCCAGAAGATCCCTATGCCCTACCTGGAGGTTGGCAACCCCTGTCAGAACACATCTAATTAACTGAAGAGCAATACTCTAGAGAGTCTTCGTTGAACAAAGGGCCCTCACCATCTCAGTACTACCTCAAGAGTCTAATGTCCCAATCCCAAATTCTTGCGTTTGGGGAATATTTAGCACAGGTAAATGTTATTTAAAACAATTCATCCTTTTATCATGTATGCAAACTACACAAGGAGTCAACACAGACCCAGAATATTTACTTATACTGTATTGTATTCTTGCATTTAGGCAGATGAAAAGACTATAAAGTATTTTAGCTAGAAAGCTCATCTTGATACTCTGAACTCAAGATGGCAACATATCAGAAGTTTGCCATCCAGTTTAGATTATGCTTCATATAATTGTAAATTAGGTCCTAGAGCAAAAGTTCCAAAATAGCAGACCTCTACTGTCTGCTATAGCCTTTTCATTAAGGATACCTCTAATGCAATCAGTGCTTGTTATTTTCTCCCCTCGATACCTCTAACTTGTATCACTTTCCTATACCAGAAACATAACCTTCCCTCTTTGTTCGTCATGTCATTGCTCCTCCCATCAAGCCTCCTTGTTTGAGCGTTTGCTAATTACTAACCCTCCCAGACTACATTGTCCTCTGTGTCCTGGGCCCTGCGTCTCAAGCCCTACATCCTCTCTCTTTCATGTCAGTACAGTAAATTATTCTTAGACAGGGCTCATTTCGAGGGGAAACGCGCAGGAATGCAGTTCCGGCAGTTCCATAAAGAGGTCACATGTCAAATGGCCCCGCCCTCCTGCCTCTCGGCCATTTTGGGCCCGTTTCATCCTGGATTGGGGCCGAAACAGCCCAGATCGGGCCTCTGACAGATGGTAGATCACTCTCCTGTTCAGCAGCGGCCTGATCCTGACCATTTTGGGCCCCTTTTCGGCCATTTTCAGCCCCTTTTTTCCATTTTGGGCCCAATTTCAGTCCTGAATGGCCAGGATTGGGTCCAAAACAGCAAGGATAGGTGATGCCAGGGGGTGTGGCATATGCTAATGAGTTCCTCCAGCTCTTTTTCTATGAAATGACCCGTTCTTAGACATCAGCTTTCTAGAAGGAGTTGTGTCCCGTTCTGAGCATTACCAAGGATGATTCCACACAGAGGTTTTTCTCTGTTTCATTGTCTCTGGCTGTGTGTCTTTTTCGTTTCCATACAAAATGATCATCCATTCCTGCACAAATCATGAATATCCCATTCTCCCGCTAATAACTCATTTTTTAAAACGTTCCTAACATGGTGCCTGTTGGAACAATCCTTTTCATATATCAGGTAAGGAAGGTATGCCTTGTGTTGAAAGAAAGGACTTCTCCTTGACCCCCTTCATCTGCATTTTCACAGAGAGCTACCTTGTTATCACTGCTGACACCAACCAAATTAAGATTTTTAATGGGGGTGGGTAGGTCAGGGCAACTTACTACAGAAGACTCTCAATTAGCATTTGAAAAGTTCCTCAAATGCTCTCTCCCCTCCTCCCTCAAGCAGGAGGTCAGTAAGTATTTTTAATGTATATGAGGACAATGGGACAACCAGTACCTTCCAGCAATTAGTGTTACCAAAGGATTCAAGTACTTATGCTGGAGCAGCACTATGCAAATACATTTTAGTGTAGTTTTGTCCTTTTCTTGAGTAGCACTATGCTTGAAGTATTTTAAGTGGGTGGAGAATCATGACAGCTGCATGGCAATGGGGAGATTAATCCACATCTGGTATGAAAAGAAAATTCACAGCTAACGAGGGGAGAAAAACCAGATTACCCTGTGCATATGGAATCTCTAAATTCAAGCGCAAAATGAGCAACAATTGCATTGGCATCATTGCCATGGGAAAATTTTTTGTGTGGGATCAACCCTAGTAAAAATCTTCTGAAGTTAAAGTAGATTGCTCTCTTCCCTGGTCTAAAACTACTCTATCCTACTAGGTACAGTGAGAAACACATTTGGGGAAGAAGGAGAAGAATTAAAGGGGAAATGTTTCAGACCAGAATTTGTGTAGTCCTTCAGCCAGTGTGATGTAGTGATTAGAGTGTAAGACCAGTATTAGGAAGGCCCAGTTTCAAATTACCAGAGTCATGAAGCTTGCTAGGGATAGATCTTGGGGTAGTCTGTCTCTCAGCCAAAGCTATTTGACACAGCTGCTGTGAGGATAAGATGACCAAAGGAAGAAGTATGTACACCATCCTGAGTTACCAGAAGGAAGAGCTGGATACAAGCATACTATAACAAAAGTGGGCATGCATGTTTTTAACTGTCTTACAATGTATTTGATCAATTTAAAAACCTGAATTTGAATTCACATAAAATCTGGGGTAGATTGCTTGCTTTGTTTGGTTTAAACTTTGCCTTGCTATTTTCTGTTGAGAAATCACAAGGCACAACAGTCAATTACTGCACATCTGTGCAATAGCTGTGTTAATCTCATAAAACAGGAGAAGGAACAAAACACTCTTACCTAGCTGAAATAAAGTTTCACACACTAGGCACAAGCTTGAGAGTTGTAAGATTATTCAGCTGCACTTTGATGGTATGAATAAACCTGGTGTGTGTGTATAATAATGACCCAGAGTTCCTCCAGTTTACACACATTTTCACTTTGTAGTGCATGGCTAGAAAACTGAAGACTTTCTCGTTCCACCTAACTGTATCTTGTCATGATATCCTAATCAAATGAAATGACAAAATGTAGTTTGCTCCCCTGCCTACAAACCAGAATTCTAAACCATGTGAGAGCCCGAGAGCTGCTGCTAGCACATTCTCATCATGAACAAGCAAAAGTTTCTTTTAATGCAGACTTCTTCACACACCCTTTTTCACATAGTGCATTTACCCAGCTGTCCAATATCTGCAGCTTTTCAGTCCCACACCAATATACTGCTATGCATGCGATTTTGGGGAAAAAACGAGTAGGCAGTTTGAAAGATGACTATGTATTCAGAAGATTTAAACCCTCCAAGTTAACACTTTGAGGTACGAAATTATTTGGCCAGCATCAAGTTGGAATTGGGGAGCAATGCAAAAGGTTAAAGATCTGCTATGATCCAGAGCTGCACTATAATACATGCCACTAGCATTCCAGCAAAATTTTAGTCACCATTTTGCTCTTGAATTTACTCTAGACAGATAATATTTTAGTGCATTATGAACAGAGGCCATTGGTATCAGGGTGGATTTGACTGAAATAGAATCGATTTAAATCATGATTTAAATCACAATTTAAATTACTAGTCAGTAAGACTAGATTTAAATCATGGTTTTCTTCATAAAGACATTCTTTTCTACATAAAGACTCCTCACACTTAGCTTCTTGTGCAGATCTATTCCTCTCCCAACAATCTTCTATTCATTGAATTTTTTTAAACTTAGCACTAGGGGTGTGTAACCCCCCAAAATTCGGGTTTCCCACTTCAGGTTTATCCGAAGTGGGGGGGAAATCCAAAATTACCAGAATTCTGGAATTACCAGATTCTGGTATTTAGCTCACTTTGGTATGCTCCATAAAGATTCGGAGCATACTGAAGTGAGGGGGAGCAAACCTCCAACTCCCACCCCCAACCCCACTTACCTGGCCAGCAGGGAGTGGGGAGGCCAATCAGCTGGGTGGCAGGCAAGCCCGGAGCCAGCTTCTGAGGGGCCCACTTCACTTCCTCTGCTGCTGCAGCGGCCAGCTGGGTGGTGGGGAAGCCTGGAGCCGGCTCCTGTGGGGCCCACTTCACTTCCTCTGCTGCTGCAGCGGCCAGCTGGGTGGTGGGGAAGCCTGGAGCCGGCTCCTGTGGGGCCCATGCTGCCTCCTCCTCCACATTAGCAGCAAGCTGGATGGCGGGGAAGGCGGGAGCCAGCTCCTGCGAGGCCCGCGACACCTCCTCCACCACCACAACGGGCAGCTGGGCGGCAGGGAAGGCCAGAGCCAGTTCCTCCACCACCCACACCACCTCCTCCACGGCCGCAGCAGCCAGCAGGGCGACAGGGAAGACCAGATCAGCTGCTTGGCAGGGATCTCCCTGCCAAACAGCTGGTCCGAGGCATTAAATGCCCCTTTCCATGCTGCTTCGCAGCGGCACAGAAAGGAACATTTAAACCCCCACCAGCTGGATCTGCTGCTTGGCAGGGATCTACCTGCCAGAACAGCTGATCCGTGGGTTTAAATGCCCCTTTCCATGCTGCTTTGCAGTGGCCTGGAAAGGGGTATTTAAACCCAATTACCCAAAGCTTCCTGAAGCGATATGAATTGCTTTGGGAAGCTTTGAATTGGGGTTTCAGAATTGGGCCCAGCATGCTAGGCCCAATATGGAAATCCCGAATCATTGTGAATCGGGTCCGATTCGGGTACTTTACCCTAATCCGAAACCCGAATCGCACACCTCTACTTAACACTGAAGAGGTAAGGGGTTGGCTCTGTGCACAAAGATTTGCAAAGGAACAAAGGGATTAAGGTCTTTTTCTCAACTGTGTATGTTTATTTTATAACCTTTTTGCTGTGAAGAAGAGACATGATCTCTGCAGACACAAATTCACAGTTTTGAGAACTGTAAAACCAAGCATCTGTGATAATATCTTCTAGAGAGAAAAACTGCCCAATAATCTTACGTAAACCTCTCGGAGAGCATGACACTGTGAATGGATTAAAGGAATTCATTTACCAAAAAAATTAAAACATTGCATGAATATACCACTTCATGCTACATAATTAAAAACTAATCCTTATTTCATGTTGATAACCCTGTGGACTACAATGTATCTTAAACTAGAAAACTATCTTTAGATATTTCCTCCAAAAACAAAATTTAAAAAAATCTGATTTAAATTTTTTTTAAATCTGATTTTTTTTTAAAAAAAATAATCACTGATTTTTATCCACCCTGATTGTCATCCAGTTAAAGGGCTTCTGTTCAATAAACCTTTTTCAGGTATGAATTTCAGTATAGAAGCCTTTCTTTAAAGTTTAGTTTTCTACTATTACTCATCTCCCCACTAACCTGAAGAATTAAACTGTCACATGGAATGAGGGAGCAGCATAAATAAAACTCATCTCCACTTGATTGAAGCATTAAAAGAGTATTAAAGATTACAGACATCATCCCTGAATTGTGACAAGATGTGATCTCTAGACAGATTTAGAATGCAAGTTCATTTTGTGCTTATTACTATGTAAAGCACTATGTATCCTGACACACCTTTTTTTAAAAAAAAAATATTTTCCTGGAGGTTTTGTAGCTGATTTCAGTTTCCATTGGGGAGAAAAGTACAATGTAAATATCTAAAAAGTTCTTAAATTCTGCACATGCATTCTATAATAGTTTATTTATTAAATGACTAACATTTTATATTCAAACACAATGTTAGTAATCCACCAAGATCCTATTACTAGGCACAACACTAGTAGCTGCTCACCATTTGAAAACAATAGTTGATTATTTTGAAAAACTGCAAAAATATTCAAGAGGAAAAGTCTTGGTTTCAAATTACCTTCTTGTGATCTGATCACATGCATGAAATAGTCACATCATGCCATACCATTTTTAAACATTCCAGAAAAAAACACACACACAAAGTGCTGGGGAAGGGGGAGATTACATAACATGGTGTACCCATTCTGTGTTTCCAGAACACAAAGCAGCTTGAGGGCTAAGCTGACATTTAGAAGCAGAGCACTCTTGCCCTTTACCAAATATAAAAATGGGCACTGTTTGTGTTACGTACTAGTTTGCATGTCTTAGGGTTTAGGTCAACAACTCCCCACCAGAGCCAGAATGCCTCGTACACAAAACAAAGTATACATTTTTCCATCTGCCAGCAACACATGCATCACAAGGTTAAATATGCAATACTGAAAGAGAGAGACAGTTGTATATTAACACAGATTTCTAAACAACTTCCCCCCCTGGTAATATGTGAACAGTAAAACCTGCTTCTATGCAATCAGCCAAAGGAAGTTTTACAAAAGCCAGGGCAGGGGGCAGGTTTGTCTTTTAGGCCCCAAAATATCAATATATCAACTTATGGACAGGTGGGCTTTACTTGCAAATATCTATACACAAATTATATATGTACATATAACCTAATAAGTCAGTTTAACTGTGACTAACTTGAAGCAGTTTTTTTCCTGTGGAAAGACAATTAAGAAAACATGTTTTAAGTCTAGCAGTTTAAATGCTATATTTTCCTTTCACTTCTGCAGCATTGTTCTCCATTGCCTAAGTGGTCCTCCATAGTGGAGCATTTTCCTACAATGCTAGAAACTTTCTGTTCACACAACACCAGAGCCATGCATGAGCAGAAAGTACTTAGTGCCTAGGGGTGTGCATCAGGGAAATATTCCGTTTTCCTGCTTTGGGTTTACTCAAAGCAGGAAAAAGGTTCAGAATAACCCAAAACCCAAAGCAGCAAGCCACTTCGGGTTTGGGATATCGGAATTGCTTCGGTATGCTTCGTAATGATTCAGAGCATACTGAAGTGAGATCTCCATCTCCCCCTTGAGCCCCCCTCACCCCAACCCCAACCCCACTTACCTTTCCCTAAGGCCGGAGCTGGCACTTCCGCCGCAGCAGTGGTCAGCAGGGAAGGTCACAGCCAGTGCCTTGGCTGCCCATGCCGCCACTTTGGCCGACGCAGCCAGCAGGGCAGCAGGGAAGGCCACAGCCGGCACCTCCAGTGTCTGTGCCACCACTTCGGCCACAGCGATGGCCAGCAGGGCGACGGGGAAGGCCTCTTCCGCCACCACCAGAATGCCCGAGGTAAGTGGGGTGTTGGTGGGAGGGAGCCCTTTTAAAAGGCCCCGAATCGCTTAAGGAAGCTTTGATTCAGTATTTCCAAATCGGGGCCATCATACTGGCCCTGATTCGGAAACACCGAATCTTTACGAATTGGGCCCAGTTTGGGTTTTTTTTCCTGAACCGGGAACCTGAAGCGCACACTCCTATTAGTGCCAAAGGAATGCAACCTGCAATGGAGGACAGTATATCACAAGTGGAAAGTATGGGATTCAAGCAGTTACAGTTGTGATTTCCCTTTCAGGAGAACCAAATTGTGTTAGAAATACCATTGGGACATACTTTACTATAACAAATTAAACTTGCACTTGTTGATTTTACCTCATTTTCTTGGGCAGGCATTATGCCTTTCTAACTGTACCAAATATGGATAATCATTACCGCAGGTAATAGGATATGATTTAATGCTCAACTTAATAGGCTGAGCAGGAGCAAGAGGATCTCAACCTCAGATTTTTTTTTAAAAAAGCCAGTTTCTATTGCTCATGGTCATAATGGAAAATCTGAGCAGCACTGGCACAACTGCTTCTCATAAATCTCATTCCACAGATAGTTAAAAAAACTTCAAGTGCACCATGCTCATCTTCCTCCTCCTAACATATTCCATGCCATTTCTAAGTTACCTTCTCCTTATTCTTCTATCAATTACAAGATCTCTTTCAGTTCCTCTTAAAAACTGAATACAGAATTCCAAATTCTGTAGCTTCCCTGACAGTTCTGTTCAACAATGATAAATATGAAATATGCAAAAATTTATGTACATTTATATATCTATACTAATTGCAAAAGTTGGGAATTTTAAGCTTAGTATTCTAGAGCTATTCACTATTTTAAAAATATACTGACTTTATATCAGCATGAGAATGTCTTAAGATACTGACTTTCGTCTCCAACTAGGCAATGGTGGACTCACGAAAACTCTCTTCAAATTTACATTAATGGCCTTTATAAATGATACATGCTGAGGAGCAGTTAGATCTGGATATGAAAGTGGCTCAAGAAGAAGATGGGCACATGCAAACAATGAAATAAATGAGAAAAAATTCAAAACCAATAAAAATTCAAACCAATATTTTAAACGGAGACATCCTTGTTAAGAGTTATACCAAGCAAAGAGTGAGAAAAGCAATTTAATGAAAATTCAGCTCCACATGTAAAAATCTGCTAGACAGAACAAAAAAGGATTTTTTCCTTACAGCCCAACTATCCTGAAAACATCTGGAATGAGGATTAATATGGTGTGAACACTTCCAAAAAAGAGATTTTCTAATTATACCTTTAATATGATTAATTCAATCCTTTTGCTTAGAAAGGTAAGCCTCAGAGCCCCTTAACTATCATACTGATTGGCTTGGATCCACTGGAGCATTTCTGCCCAGGGAGCATGACTTATTTGCCTCTCCCCTTCCACTGCAGTTCAAAAATGCTCCCCCAAAGCTGATCTTAGGAAGTAGGCACCTCCAGAAACAATATTTTGGACTGCAGAATGAGAGAGGTGAGAAAGTCACACTCCAAGGGTTAAAATTCTTCAGCTACAGAACCACTCTGATGGATCCAATCTATTCTGGCAAACCAAAAGGTTGAGGAGTAGAGCCCAATTCAGAACTGTATTCTGGTTAGCATACATACATGTACTGATATAGAGATGTTGAGGATACATGCCATGCATCTAATAAAGTGTGCTCCAAGTCACTTGGAGCGATTAATTTTTAGGGTGCCATAAAGCTCCAGAGAGGGGTGCTGACAAACTAATGTAAACTATCCCTCTGAAATTTAGAAAAGGCTTCTGCTTTTTTGCACTCCACAATAAGTAGTGTGATTAAAATGTATATCAAATAGATGTACTACTAAACTTCTCAAAACAACTGATGACTAGAGGATTGCCAATTTACCTTTCACAAATGCACTGACAGTTAAAATAAAATCCACTGCAGTCAGCATTCATGGAAAAGCTTGGCAAGAAGAACTGGTTTCCAAATAAGTGGAATATTTAGCAAGAGCCCAGGAAACATTACACTGACTGGAGTATCAACTGTAGTACCTAACACGGGATAATCCCAGTCCCCTAGATTGAAGGCTTGTGGCCCCTGCTCATTTTTTTGTGGAATATCCTGTTGCTGATATTATGTGTCACTTTAAAAATACATAGCTGTCACTCTAAGTCCATGTTTTAACACACTTCACAATCAAATTGTTCTCTTCATCTTTTATACTGCTAGAATTGCTCATCAGTGTAGCACATAGACCGTCCAAAGTCTAAGCGTTCTTTCACAACAATGGCAAGTCAACAGCAAAGTGAAAGGCAACGCAACATTATCTGCACAACCAAGGACTGTTCACTGATCAACCAAGCTCTGGAATAAAAATATCAGAGTTAATTTTTAATACTTATATTTCTTTGTCAAGCATGGATGTTCTGGTGTCCCCCTCCCTCTTAAGAGCTGGCCAGCAGTAACAGCATACTGCTCGTGCAGAGAACACAAGCACCACCACCCAGCTGAAGCTTACAATTACATTCAGACTGGTAATGTCAATTCATCAAGCTCAATTAGTTAAAGTGGAAACCGACACCTCCTTGATTTCATCCGTTCTCCTACTTCATCATGTTGCCTCTGAGATTGCTTCTGTTCTAAAACTGTCAACTGTGTTGGAGCATCCAGATGTATATACGTAAAAATTTAGGATCCATACAAATTATCAAGTTCAGTTGTGATCCTGAATAGTCATATCCACAGTATGAAACCAGGAATGCAGCTGTTTAATACCCAAAGTGCAAAAGGGAAAAAAAAATCAGACAGAGAATTCTTTACTAAAGCAACACAACTCCTATTCATCTAACTGTATCGAAATGAAGTCAGACGGTATAGATGAAATTCTTACCTCCTTAGCACAGTCCTTGTGAGAACAGCAGCAACAGTGGGAATTTATGATGACAAATACTGGGCAAAAATCTCTCTTTGAAAAATCCATCTCAGCTGCACAAGAACGTGCGTGCCGTGCGCTGCAAGGTTCTAGTTAGGAGAAAGGACTGTTAAAGTCCTCAATTAACGCACAGCAGAAGGCAAGCAGACATCGAGATTTGAAGGAAGCATATTCTCCTCTTTTATAATTTTGCTTTCCTTCATCCTGTGTGTAATGTATGTTCACAGAGATCAGAGTTCTGCTGAGAAGTCTGCTTGCACTGCTGAAGTCTCTCATAAAGCCACAATCAATGCCATACAACAGGTAAACATGAAAGGGCTCCTCCCATCTTGCCCTCCCTTCACAGTTCAGGCTGATTGGAACCAGTTGTTTTTTTTTCTTTTCCCTCTTGGCAACTCCCAGATAGTTCTGTCCAAATTTCACTACAGCATTATGCAGCAGGCTAAACAGAATATAGCTAGAATTGTATGTCTGGATTTCTTAGAAATTCTAGCAATTTTACACTCATGTTATTTAATATAAAGAGACATTAAACTGGTTTGGGAAATTATTCTTAATTAATTAATCCAAGTAAAGAATTTAGGAATTTGACTTGTTCCATGGTACCATGTCACACACCTCGTTTTCTGGTTACTGATTCTACTCTTAAGGAACAACAAATAATGGAAATTTACCCGTTACTTACAGTCTTTAACAAAGCCTCTATTGGTGTGCATTCGAAAAGAGATTTACAGCAAATCCACAAGTAGTACTAGAATATCACAGAAACTGTCAAATCCTAGGTATAAACTCCAAGCTCAAATGAGAAGCCTTTCCTACATCTTGGCCCCTTGCACTTCCTAAGCCCTTGGTCAAGGAGAACTACATTCTATTGTTATGCCACACTGATCCATTACTTACTCACCAAAAGTAGTATCCAGAAAAGAACAGCTGCATCAGAGCAACCAACATCTCTGACTGCTGAAAAATTAAGATGCTGCTGCTAGATAAAAGGAAGGCTCCCACACTTCTATTATTCCACAGATTGTATAAAGCACAACTGTTCAAGATGGCATTTTTATAAAGAGAAGAGGGGTTCAGTATAATGGAATGGTGTGGAAGGGTGCTCCCTTATAACACCAACAGGACTGTAATAAATTGTAATCAATACTGTATGTTTTTCCTGCTGATTGTCTTCTACCTTTTAAAATTATATTATCTGATATCCACTTATTTTGCACTGTTTTTCTAACTTAGTAATTTTAGTCTTACTGCATTGTTTACTGGATGCTGTTTGATAATATTTTATATCATGTGACCTACTGTGAGTCTAACCAATAAAGGCAGGCTATAAAATACACAATTAAATATTTGGATAGTCCGTAAGCCCTCCCCCAAACAAGAAGCTGATTAAAATACAAACCCTGATAAGAATTTTACCCTAATTGCTTTAATACCTTTTTAGACTTTGTAATGAATTGCTCTGGTCCCTGGACTTGAAAGTCAAGTTGCACAAACAAGGTTCTCTTGAAAATTCTCTCTCTCTCTGCACTACATGATTTTGGTACTGGTTTGAGCTCGATACAGGCTGCTACAAACCATTAAAAGAATTTGTAAAAGCACACATATCTGAAATGGAAAAGTTGACCCCTCCTTCCAAATGCCCCAAAGGAATACTACAAAAGGTAATTAATTTACTTCCTGCATCTCATGAATTGCATGCACCTGTTATTAGCTACCTAATCTATGATGCTTGCATGCTTAACCGGCTTTAGTCATCTCAAAATTTAAATGCCAAGTCATAAAAAGTAACTCATTCAAGTATGGGTATATTCTTGTCTTAGCTCAAAGGTCCTCAAACTTGTTAAGCCTGTAAGTGGTTCTTGGAACTCTGAGAAAAGGGCAGTGGGTGCTACCACAAAATGGCATTCAGGAGAAGGGGAACAAATGACAAAATGGCCGCTATGGGGCAAACTGGTAGGAGGTTCCATGCCAAGCATTCTCCTGGGGTGGGGGCTGCTAACAGGTACTGCCTGCAGAGGTAATGCTTTCTGGGATCTTCTGAAACATCTCCTGCTACAATGAGATACAAAAAATAGCCAGGATTGGACTTGTGCATTAGGCAAGAGAGAATCTCAGGAAGAGTCAGTCAACAACAAGAAACGTATCAGTGGGCACCGTGGTATTCAAAGACACCCTGTTCAGGATTACTGTACTAGCTCAATTATCTAGACTAAAATGTTACTGAACGTAATGAAAAACTCTGGATCCAAATCCTTATTCTGCCATGGAAGCTGAGGGACCTTGAGACTGTCACACTGCAAGCCTAACCTGTCTCACAGGTTGTTGTGGGGATAAAACAGAGGAAAGGAGAATGATCAATGTAAGCTGCTTTGAGTCCTCACTGGTGGAAAAGGCAAGGTCTGAATGAAGTAACAGAACAGATAAACAGAGTTTCCTAGTGGTTAGACACTGTTATGCCATGGAAGCGTGCTGGGTGACTTTGGACCAGTTACACCTTCTCAGCCTAACCTACCCCCCACAGGGTTGCTGTGAGGAAAAAATAGAGAACAGTGTAAGCAGCTTGGGTTCACACTGGGGAGAAACACCAGGTGTAAAGAAAATAAATATATCGATTATATTTTTTAAAGAATCAAAATCTTTCCCCAAAAGTGTTTGTGTCATTAACATAGTACATCCAAACAGCAGCAATGTAAATATGAGTGAATCACAGGACACTCATGGCCCCCCTTACAAACTGCTAGCAATGAAACATTTTGGTGGATACTTCCTTTCACATCTGTCAATGAACTGAACTGGAAGTTCCTATTTTGAGGGTTTCAAGAGGTTCCGGAACTTCGTTCCACTGCGTTCCAGCTGAAAAAAAGCCCTGGTTGATTGATTGCAGTAACTGCTATTAAAACCTCATTGTGCCTTTTATTGTTACACAGACTTACATCGGTAGTGTGGTGATATCAATCAATCCATGCAGACCGCTGCCTATTTATTCACCAGAGAAGGTAGAAGAATACCGAAACGGAAACTTCTATGAACTCAGACCTCACATGTGAGTATGATGCTATAGAGATCGAAGACTTCCTATTCTTCAAAGCAACGCAGCAATGGGCAAAAACTGCTGCATTTCTGTGATCTTGTGCCTTTACTGTACAGTTCTGGAGGCCTCACTTCAAAAAGGATGTGGCCAAAATCGAGAGGGTGCAGAGGAGAGCGACAAGGATGATCAGGGGTCTGGAGACTAAGCCCTACGATGAAAGGCTAAGGGCCTTGGGAATGTTTAGTTTGGAGAAGAGGAGGTTGAGGGGGGACATGATTGCTCTCTTTAAATATTTGAAAGGCTGTCATTTGGAGGAGGGCAAGGAGCTGTTCCAGTTGGCAGCAGAGGGCAGGACGCGAAGCAATGGGCTTAAATTACATGCACAAAGGTACCGGCTGGATATTAGGAAAAACTTTTTCACGGTCAGAGTAGTTCAAAAGTGGAATCAGCTGCCTAGGGAGGTGGTGAGCTCCCCCTCACTGAGAGTTTTCAAGAAGAGGCTGGATGAATACTTGTCAGAGATGCTTTAGGCTGATCCTGCATTAGGCAGGGGGTTGAACTAGATGGTCTGTATGGCCCCTTCCAACTCTATGATTCTATGATCTAAACAAACTGAAATCTATAGACCCTACATTTCACTGCAGACAGCTTTAGCTATGCTAACCTATATGACTTAGAGCAGAACCACAAGTGACAAAAGGCACAGATTGGACACTTGTCTGCTTCCCTCAAGTTTTGATGGGAAATGTAGGCATCCTGGTCTCGCAGCTTCGCTCTCTGACTGCTGCCCAATGGCCTTTTCAACTGTCACTTGTCCAACATTCCGCCAAGCTGCCTACATTTCCCATCAAAACTTGAGGGAAGCTGACAAGTGTCCAATCTGTGCCTTTTGTCACTTGTGGTTCTGCTCTTAGATACTTGAGATACAAAACTTCACAAGAATTTTATTTACCACTTTCCTGCTATATTACCAGGATTACAGTTTATTTTGATTGAGTGTTGAAACTGAAATTGGCAATTACAACTTTCTCTTAAAAATAATATATTAGCTTAGCTTTTATTCCTTTCCAATTAGTAACATTCATGTGGAAAACATCTGTTTACAATAATGGCCAAACTAAGGAAATCATCCAACTTCACCAATATGAAGAACTTTAATGACCAAGTTAAACAGCACTGGATAAGAGACAATCTTTGACTACAAAACAGAAATTCGATTCAGTTCCAACACCAATGAAACAAATTAGATAAATGTTTAAAGTGAAACAAAACCATAATAATTTGATCTATTTAAAAGGTATTTAAGTAACTGCACAGTAGTCTTTGACTATAAAAACATCTAGGTAACATACATGGGCTGATCTTTCTATCATAGTGTTTTTCCTTTTTTAAAATGAATTTTACTGAAAGATTTTTAAAAACAAGTAAAAATTAAAAACAGAAACAAAAACAGAAACAGAAAAGAAATAATAAAGGAAAGAATGTGAGTGTGTGGGTTTGTGAAAAGCTTTTGATTTTCTCTACAATAAATATCAATGTGATTACAAAATTCACAATTGTTCTACTGTTATCAGAATAAAACTTCTTATTTTTCTATAATCCTTTTCCCCCTCTTACGCTTCAAAACCACAAATCATCAGTTCATTTTTTTCAGTTTTACGCAGAAAGTCAATAAGGGGTTTCCAGTTTGCTATAAATGTGGATAACTTCTTTTCTCTAATCAATGCAGTAAGTTTCGCCATCTCTGCTAACTCCGTCATCTGCACAATCCACTCCTCTATTGTAGACAAAGTCAAACTCTTCAATTTTTGAGCATATAATAGTCTTGCCACCATCATCATATACCACAACAAAATACCACATCTATTTTCTACCTGTCTGTCCACTAATCCTAATAAAAAGCCTCTAGTTTAAATTTTACATTAATCTCCAAGATTTTTTGTATTAACAAATGAATTTGTGACCAAATTTTTTGGCTGTTACATATCATAGCATTTTTCATATATGTGTTTTGATGTTTTTAAGAACCCGCTCAGAACTTCTACATGTGTACCAAAGGCACAAGTCATGCTCATCTGAGGTAGCCATTTTCATGCCAGAATCGCTTTTTTCTTAAAGCGCCATTGTACAGAAATGATTTTTTAAAAACGTATTCAAAAAGTTTTCTTCACAGACTGAACCTCTGTGGTTGGCCTGCACCTGCGCAATCCCATGTGTGCCTGCCGGAGGATACAAAGATGAACGCAGGATTATATTTGAAAACCATACAAAATTACTTCTAACTATTTCCCATGCTAATTTAAATGGCTGCCTTGGTCACTAAAATCAAACAAAAATTTAAAAAGGCTCAAGGGTAACAACTTACTATCACTGTTTAGGTTCACTCATTTGGTTACTGAAACAGGAGATTGCCACAAGTGTTAAATAAGCATTCCTTTCTTCTTTGCAGAACTTAACCCATGAGGAGTAATCCGGAAAATTTTGCATCCCAACACATCTAAAGAGCTACACCTTTACATGCTGCTGCCGCCTCTTCTAAAGTTCCCTCCAGCACGCTACAGCATTTACAGTGAAATCTTTAGCAGACTTACTCCAGTCTAAGCTTATTGATGGCCTCAGACTGGAGTAACTCTGCTTAAGATTTCACTATATTAGATGGGGGCTAGCGAACGATTAGATGGTTAATGAATGAATACTGGAACCACAAAGACATAGTGATTTAAGACAGATTTATGTTATTAAACATATGTATATCAGGTTATCAAAAATCAGATCTATTTGCCTATGTGAACAACTGCAGGTAACATGAGTACCTAAACTCTGAAAACTAGAAACTCCAGGTATCCAAATCCACTGAATTTCCCACACATGGTCTGTGTGTAAACTCCTTTCTTATGTGGGCATTCAAGGTGTCTCAGGCCATTTAGACAAATAAGGATGAATTGTACTGAGAACACCTGAAACAATAAAAGGACACTTGATAGCAAATGCAGTAAGACCTGGATCACAATAAAGATCATGGAACAAAAGGGTTAGCTTTAAACAACAGAGTCTGGTTTTGAAAGTGGACAGTTAAGATCAGGAAACCCAAGGACAAAGTGTCCTTTAACAAGTAAACTCTTAAATAATACAACTACATTCATGGTTGAGTATTAATGCACCTTAGTGAGATTAGCAATTAAATGTTGATATTTTGCACACACATTTGTATGGAAATGCAAGAGGTTGGCATACCTGAGAGTTTAGCCCTAGGTGTTTTGCATAGTTACGGAGTAGCCTGGAAGTAGCATTGCTCAGTATGTTCACCCAGGATAAAAATACTTTTGGTAGAGCAACTATGATGTTTGCTTTCTTCAAGGGAAAGCAACCGTGTTTGATTTCTTTGCAGTTTGTCTTGCCTTTACATATGACGGTAAAAGCAAGAGTTTTAGAATGGCACCAACTACCCTGAATAACACACAACTGAATTCCTAGGAACTATGGTAAACAGAGGTTTTCCGCCAGGCATATGGTTGAGGCCAGTACAGCAGTCATCAGGGGAGCCTCCCAGCTGGCCTCTTGTCAGGGGGACCATCTGATCATCTGCCCCCCCCCCCATGAGCTGTAAATGTAACCTGAATATCCTGTTCCCCAGCCCCAAGTGTATCGCTGGCAGGGGTGGGTTGTAGGGTCACTGTCTGGAGGTGGTGTTTTATGAGATATTGTGATTTTATTGTAAATTATATGTTTTTATTGCTGTAACTCGCCCTGAGCCCGCTCACAGGGAGGGTGGGATAGAAGCCCAATAAACAAACAAACAAAAATAACCTGCTTTTCCTCCCTAATTAAGGAGGACCATAAGAGAAAGAAATTATCTGCACGAGTCCTACTTGGCAGTGATTGCAGGAGGTGACAATTTCCAAAGTGAAAAGCTCCATATTACAGTTCACCACTTGAAACAGACTCTAGCAGAAGCTATGTAGTGTATATTTGATCCCTAGCTTTAATATTGTATGGTTATTGTCTACATAGTGCCACTGATGTGTATGATGCCTTACGGAGTTGCAGCAAGACAACTGCTCCCTACCACAAGGAGCTTGTAATTTAAAATTCAGCACAGGAGAGGTAAGAGTGGGATGCAAGGAGAGAGGCAGAAAAGATAGACTGGAAAAGTATTCAGTTCAAGTGTACGCTTGTCTTTCAGTAGGGACATTCCAAAGACTCCAGGGAAAAATGTACATTTTGACATTTACAATCAAAATAGAGAAAACAAGGGAGAAAGGGTACCATTATTTAAGGGAGCAGTGAACCTGAGTGGTGGAGGAAAGACAAGTCCATAAAGGGGAAATGTTGAGAGAGGGCAGCAAGTCCATTAAGAACTTTCAAGATAACAAGAAGAAACAGATCAGTGTGGATGTAACAAAGGATTTCACATGGTTTGAGCAGGGGGATGTTTGGCGGCAGATGCCTGAGGTGCGATAACACAAGGGAGAAGGCTCCAGTAGTCAAGGCAGGAGATACATTTACCAAGCCTTCCCTCATGGGAACAAAGAGAAAAGTTCATGTTTTAACCATTTTGTATAAGAAGGAGCAACGTGCCCAGTCAACAGGCTGTCTATGGGAGAAAATGGTGGAATCAAAACAAGCCAAGGCTGCATAAATGGTATGGATGGAGACAATGGTGATGAGAGTGTACAATGAGACAGATGAGAATTTCTGTCTTGAGCATACTGAGCTTGAGACTCATAAAATAGTCAAGCATAGATATACGACAATTAGAAATGCACAAGGAAGTTGCAGTGGGCAGAGCTGAATGTTATCAGCATATAAGTAGCACTTAAGGCCATGACATTGGATAAGGCCATACAGGAACAGAGAAAAATAAATGGCAGAGAACAAACCTAAGAAGAGAGAAAACTTCCTCCTGTGGAAACACGAAATGAATTAAGAAACTAGATGAGGGCAGAGTCATGCAAACTTGGGAATATAGATATTCAAGTAGAAGAGGGTGATTGACTGTAATTAGTGCAAAGTAAGATGGGATGACAATAGTAAAGATTTTGAATCCATTAGCAAAGAGAGAGTGATATTGGCAAGAGCAGTTTCAGTGGACTGCAGAAGGTGGAAGCTAGATCAAAGAGTCCAAAGGAGCTAGAGTAGAAAAAGTTAAGATAAAGGAGTAAGTAGCATTCAGGAGTTCAGGGACAAAGTGAAATCAGGCAGCAGTTAAGAGGGAATAAGTGATTCAAGGAGAAATGGAGGAAATGGTGGTGTGTTTGAATGCAGTATGGAAGGAGCAGCAGGGGAGCAATAGGTTGATTGGGTGGTTGAGAGGAAAGATAATCAGGAGAAGGTAACTAGGAGCCAGGAAGGAAGAGAAGCAGAAGTTGGAAGAGGAAGGAATAAGCAGAAGACTGTGGAAGAAATGTAAGAAGTATGTAGTATTCCTAGATTTGGTGCAGATCTAAAAATTTGGATTCTACCTTCAGGACTGGTCAGGCTAAATATGAATACCAGATGACAACTTCTTGTTTACATTACAGCCTACATTCAGGAATTTATTGTCTTAAGAACGATCAAAACAAATATACAACACAATGGGGCTGCCTGACGATGCTTGGCCACTGGAAATTATTCTCTTCTGATCACACATTAATAAGAACAGATGAGATGTTTCTTTTTACAAAAAAGCTAGATCCAAGGAGCAGGTGAACAGAGGCTGAATCTCAGTGTTTATATAAAGATAAGTACTTTCCAAGCTGAGAAACTTTTTTCCTGAATACTGGAGGTTCACTTCAAGTTTACTTCCAGATTTAATTTCAGTGCGTAGGAGTCACTGTTCTAAACAGCCCCTTGACTGGAAGGAAGCCAGCCCAGAGCACAGACTCAGGCAGTGATGCAACAGAAGCCTCTTCTGGAATAGCCAATTTTGTTGCATTTTAATTGGGAAAGAGAGTAGTCCAGTCACACCCAATGAACAAAAGGGGAAGAACTGCTTTCACCAGCTGAGGTCAACTGGGCACTCTTTTATGTTTAGTTGCTACACCACAACAGTTCCTTTACTGCACATTAATACATTCATGGGACATAGTTTGCAGATTATTGTTCTACCTAATGATCAAACTGGAAGCTGGACAATCAGTGATAACAATTGTGTAAGTCTGCTAGTCATGCCTTATGACCTCCTTACCAGCTAGTTATGGTATGTAACATTTTTCCACTGGATACCATCTCCTACTGAAACTTAAGACTGTTCACTTATAATGACAGGTATAAACAAACATTTGAAAGTCTGTGAGAGCAATATATAGCTAGAATTCCTTCATTCTGTAACGTACTTCTTTAGATCAAAAGCTAGCGTATTAAATTAATGTTTTGTAGTCCAGGCACACATTGAAAAGGTTTTAGATGATTTCAATATCTTGTTATTTAACGTTGCCTGAATGTAAACAGGGTGTCAAGACATAATGGGATTAATGATCTGATTTCTAAAAAAGTTAAACTTCTGGCAATGTTTTCTTCCCTTGAGCAGTATTCAAGATTTAGTCCCGCTTAGGTGGAGCTAGGAAAAAACAGTTTCTACACTTCCCCCTGTGTACTTTCCTTTTATTTCCCTCTTGCACTGTGTGAAGCTATCCAGCTTGCCATCCTTCGTTAGCTGCGGCAGGTGCTCTACAAATCAGCAGAGAGGAATAGAAGACTTACACTGGTTACTCGACGGTAGATCTGCGCAGCATTTTGGCACTCAGAATAAGGATATTCAGACGTAGCCATCTCAAGCATACACATTCCAAAAGCATATACATCAACGGATTCATCGTATTTCTCCTCATACATCTCGGGTGCCATGAACTCTGGGGTACCTTAAATTAAAAGAACGATTCAGACTCTAAATGTCTCAAAGCGAGCAGAGGCTGCTGGCGTTACTCACCGCAGAAGGAAGCGGACGGGAAGACCTGTGAGAAAAGAAGAAGTGGAGGCAAAAAGAAGAGGGAGGATGCCCTCAGTCACTCTGTTTTATCAATTTACCCCATAGGTCTTCCATTGCAAGGCCTTTGTAAGAAGTGAAGAACTGACAGTTAAGGGTTTAATGTGGCCACTTATATATAATACATAAAAAATGGAATAGAATTGAAGCCAAAATAAAAAGCTTACATTGTACAAAGGTAAGTTGAATATCAGATTGGAGATAAATGGAGAAAAATAAAGTGAAAGACTAGCTAGGCTACAAACCAAATACTTGTTAGCCTCACTTACCTTTCCTCCCTATGAGAAAGGAGGTATGTTGTTATGGTGCCAGTCTGCCCTCTGCTGCAAAGAATTAGTACTGGTAAGAGTCCTCAGCTAGTCTCTGACCTGTAACACTCCATTTATTCTGAACAGTGTCACTTTAAACAAGGCTTTGCAATGAAAAACCTCTGTGTCTATGAATAAAGTCTTCTTAAAATTTTTTTAAATGTACTGCAAAGGCCACTCACCAGAGCCCTTTTCTCATACTTACCATTTCACCTGCAGTACATTTTATAGGCCTACTGCAGATACAGGCAATAGTGAGGGACATCCTACAGGCAAAAATACTCAGAAATATAGAGAGATTGAGTTACAGCAGAGCGCGAGATTAAACAAATCCTGAATTAAATACAAATTTGCCAGGGATGTGATATCCCTGAAATATTAAATCAGTGCACCTTTCCAGAAGAGGGGAAGACACACTATATGATCAGGAATACTTAGAGCCAGAAGCTGCACATTTATTTTCTGCAGGCAAACCAGGTTTTAGGCAAATTTACAGATCAGTTTTTAAATTCCTATTCACTGTTCCACAGTTCAAAGTTCAATGGTGTTATAACATTAATTTAAAAATGATTTCAGTAATACAACTGTTCAAAATTTTACAGTGTCCATTTTCTGACTGAAAGTTCATTGTAACACATGGAAGGGAGACTACTGTGTTCAGGAAGTCTGTCATTTCCTACTAAATACTCTTCTTTTCCCACCAACTTTTAACGTTCCTAGCCTGGCTGGAAAGCAGGAAATGTTTCATTGCGACAAAACCAAAACTATTTGCAAATGTGATTCTGTATCCTTGGAAAGCTTGGTATTAGAACTTCTGATACTTCCAATACTTCAGAAGTATTGATTGCATTTAAAAATGGCAGGTGCAGACTAAAAAGGGCTACATTATCTCTTGTTAGCCTGCAACCTTTACAAACAGGATAGCAGAACATAGATGTTAAAACCAATTCTCAACAGTTTCTAACTAGATTACAAGCTGCTACAATAATATAATTTGAACTGTTATATTCAACACGCTAGGAATTTTAGGTAAGAAATCATGTTTTATATTATTTTTCAAAAACAGAGTCAAATTTATGTACTTCCCCATAATCCCAGCTGCCAAATATTTTTCCAAAAAATACAATTACTTTTGGTTTTATCAAAGTTGTTCTGCTAACTGCAAAAGTCTATATTCCTATGATTCTTTCAGATAATACCCAATACCAGGAGCTGCCCCCACCTTTAAACAAGGCCCATGTCATCAGGTTTTCAGGGCTGATTTTCTACTTTATGTGAGTATAAAAGTTCTACCAACACCCAAATTGTCAAGTAACAGCTGTCATAACAAAACATAAACTTACCTATGACACTCTTTGCAAAAGAAGCTCGCTTCAAGGTTGCCAAACCCAAGTCTCCTATCTTGACTGATCCTGTAGGGCCAGTGATAAAGATGTTGTCACACTTCAAGTCACGATGAATAATGGGAGGTGTGCGCGTGTGCAGGAACTGTAAACCCTTCAGTATTTGCCGGCACCAGCTTCGAAGTACTTTAATTTTCATCACTTTAAACCTTTTCAGGTATCTATAAAAGAAGAATCAGAATAAAAATGCACCTGAAGCCTGTTCTCTAATTTCATGTTATTAAAGTACAGAAGTGTATTATAAAACACCAATGAAAACATAGTAACAAGCAATCACATTCAACAGGCTAAAATCTACAACTCACTAAAGCAAAGCAGTAGTCTTGGAAGCCTCTTCTTTGTTGTGGTGGATGAAGCCAATTAGTAATTTAAGGTTTAAATTTAGTGGGGGAAGGGGACAATAGAGATCTGGAACATAACCAGCAGTAATTATGTCAGTAATTGAGCTAACAGGCTACAATGTTCAGTAGAAGTAAAAAATTTCAAACAAACCTATATATGGTTTAAAAACTTAACAGTTAGTTTAAATGTATATGGTTTTCATTTCTGTAGGCAACCAATACAAACTTTTTGCAAAGCAGTCGCTGGGTTTTCTGTACATTCTAATGGTACATTGTGTCATCATAAGACAAAATAGCAGACCATTTTAAACCGTTAATTGTTGCAGCAACCTTTTAAAGCATTCAGCTTTACAACATTAACCAATTTGCTTAAACTTATGAATTATGGTCCTTATGCATGCTCTGTTTACAGAAGACTTTGGAAGTGATGCTAGCTTAAGAATAATGTTTTGGAACACAGAGCAGTCCTGCCAGGACCTGCTTGAGCCCAAAGCCTTTAAAAGAGAAAATAACTGGCAGCAGACAAGCACCTTTTAAGAGCCAAGAATTCAAGTGAAGATGCCAGCTGAGCATGTGTCTCACAGACTGGGCATGAAAACATATTGAATGATGTGTCAGTAGCAAACGAGCCAGGAAAGCAAAAAGTGGCATAACTGCCAGGAATTGTTTCCTCCCCTACCCTCCTCTATAACTGTTATGATTATTTTCTGTGTTCTCCTCCACCTCCTAATTCTTATTCCAAACTGAGCTCCAATGTCCCTTTAATACCATCTCTTTAATGGTTTATAGGGCAGTTTTCACAGCAGGATTAGCACTACTAAAGTCCCTCCTTTGAACAGTAGAAATAGTAGTAATCAGAATTAGCATAGTTTTAAAAGCAACTGTCCAAATGATTTCATCAAGACATGCTCCTATAATGAAGTAGATAGGCATTAGCTAGAACACGCATGGAATTGCTGAGAAATAATCATGACAACCCTCATAGGATCATGTGACAGTGACATCCAATCTAGATCCAGACCCCTAAACACCTGTCATGGATGGTGACTTGGGGAGCACCCTTTGAATCTTCCACAGAAAACCAGGGAAAGCAAACAGGCCAGGATTTTTTGAAAGCTACAGATTGCATCCTCAGGCTGAAGCAGCTTTACTGATGACATCACACATTTCAAAATCATTTTCTCTGGAATATAATTTGTATATTATCAGGTCATTCATAGGATAATTGTTTCTACAGACTTTTTCAACATAAACAAGGTGCCTGACCGCCACTGGAAGCAGCCACACACACTTCAGTTGACTCAAAGAAAATGTTGTGTAGGGGGACACAAGACAATACCATGTAAAATAAGGTAATTGTGCCATTTTCATAATCTGTACAGATACTGCCAGACAAGGTCAAGCACTCCATGAGAAAATTATGGTCCCCAAGAACTTTTAATTTGTGTGATCATCAGTCAGGTAAAGGCAAGTTTAAACCTTACCCAAGGATCCTAGCTGAGCTCCTCTGATTAATGTTTCAGTAGCTAAGTGGTTGCTACAATGACTTCATAGCTGTCACTCACTACCCAACAAAAACTTCTTTTCATTCAGAGTTCTTCTGTAGTTCCTTCCCTCCCCCATTTCACCCACACAAAGCAACAGTGAAGTACAACAGTATTCTCAACATTAAGAATATGAAAGAAGTGCATACAAGCAAGAGCTGGTTTTACTGAGAAAGAATTACAAGCAAGTACGCTTAGTATCATATACTGGATTTACTTCTACAGACAAGTGAAATTTCAGAGAACAGAAATTCTTCATCAAGAAAAATGATCAGTAACTGTAACGCTACTAGAGAGAGAAAGAAACAGTCATTATTTAAAATACATTTAGGGGAATGTCAGTGAATCACATTTTATATTTAGTTTTTACTCACTGGGACTTTTAGCAATCTTTACTCTGTACATACTTGACTGAACAGCAGCCAACTTTCCACGCTCCCTGCAGTTTGGTTTTGTATTATACCAGTACAGAACTGAAGCCCAACTTAAGCATCTAACACACTCATTTAACCTCTTTATAGTTGTTCAGACAGCAAAAAAGGTAGCTTAGAATTCTGATGCAGTAAAACCAACCATGAGTTTATATATCCAAGATGTACCTTGACTTGATGACGCTGGATTACTTGGAAAGGAAATGCTCTTCCACTCTTATCCAGAAAATACATGCATGGACATATCATCAACATTCAAGGCAACTGTTAGAGAATATCTATGCTTTAATTAAAAGCACCTTCTAACAGAGGCATTAATTTGTATGCAAAATAATCTATCCAGAGGATAGCTTTCTATAGCCTTCCATACAAATTACCTTAGTACAAACCTGCACAACTTGTGATCCTCCAAGGCTCAATAAACACACGGTTTTGCTCAGTGATGCCAAAAGCAAAAACTGGTAAGTTCTCAAGCAACTGGCAAACCATATTATGTAGCTCTTGGACTGGCTCCTGCCTGACAAATTACATGCCATGTAGTCCTCAAAGGTCAAAACAAGATTCGCAGTTATCTAAAGGAAGTTGCATTTGAGGGTGCAAAATAATCCAATATTCCCACAGGAAAGAAAGCCATTTTCTAAGTATGCTTTTTTTTGGACATCAGATCACACAAAACGGAAAATTTTTGACTATATCCCATTTCCATAATGTATAGCTTCCATCATTAATAGAATTCAGAGGCTCTTCCTCATAATATACTTCCTGACAAAAAAAATCTGCCTACAAGGAGTTCTAGTTCCAAACACAGCTTAACTGTTTGGACCTGGGCACCTTCACTATGATGTACGCATATATTCAATATAAGTATCAAACTCAAAATACAGGAGAAGTGGTCAATGCTTTTACTGACCACTAGAGGACACTCTTGTTATTTATCTTCCCCAGTTCAGTGAACAACTATGGCAAGTTGCGGCTGCAGAGCTCAATTGCAGCCTGGAATGTCAAGCATCTGCTGTACTGGAGGCATGATATAGCTTGCCAAACTCGGATCTCAAAGGCACTTATACTTCTTTTTCACAGTACAGTGTTGGCAATAGTTTCAGGAGTTTTATAAATTTAAAATGCCAGAAGGGAACATAAGGGCTGCTGAACTTCCTTCTCACTGTGGGCCCTCTAAGCAGTTATTCCGTAGCAATGAAAGACCCTTGCCTGTGTTAATAAAATATTCATTTTTTAATATTTTCACATGTGTTCCTATTCAGCATAGAGCTTCAGCAAGACTATACTCACGTTTTCAGAGTGCCAGAAGTCATAAGTTCTGTAACCAGAACTATACACTTCTTTCCCTTCACCGTTGATTCCCAGGAATCATAGAACCGAACAATGTTAGGATGCTGCAGCCCTTTCAGCATTTCAGCCTCCTCCTTAAACCGCTGCCGTTCCGATTTGGACAGCTTCCGATCCTAAAAGAGCAAGGGAGGAGGAGAATGAATTTAATGAAGAAAATAAATCAAACCTTATTTTATAAGCAAGGCTGCAAGTAGAAAACCTGAAGCCATGGGCTCTTCGAACTAGACATTATGCAAGCTACTGCTACCTTGTCTTTCTACTCACTTTCTAGTAATACCTAAGAACAATGAGCACTGCCCTTAAGAACCAAGACTGCCTGGCATTAAGACATGCACATATTTTTCAAAAATGCTTGAAGTACTTTCTAGGTTTAGCCTCCTCACACTAACTCATCCACTGTCAATGTTTAAATCTACAATTCATTCCTAAAGACTAATGTCTTAAAGATTCTTAGAGACTTAAATACATTCCATGACTGCTCAGTCTTAAAGGATAATTTCCATATGCCCAAAACAATGGCATTGAAACCAACAATGGCCTTTAAATGCCTCTTAACTTTGAGTTACTAGATCTCTTTCACACACTTAAGTGACACCCTTACAGATGCTGAACTAGAAGCTCTCCTTCAGTCTGGAGAATGATACAAATCCAAGCTCATGACATGTATACCCCACATTTCCATCAAGAAGCTCAGAGCAGCATGTATAGATGGGGTTATCCATCCTTCCCCAAACACAACCACTCTGTGCGGTAGGTTAAGTTGAGAGAGTGAATAGGCCAAAGTTATCCAGAAGCTTCATCATCCAAATGAGGATCCAAGCCCAAGCCATCCCACTCCAGGTCCAGAAT
Source organism: Eublepharis macularius (assembly GCF_028583425.1). Classification (NCBI taxonomy): domain Eukaryota; kingdom Metazoa; phylum Chordata; class Lepidosauria; order Squamata; family Eublepharidae; genus Eublepharis; species Eublepharis macularius. Next base: position 22,050,670 of record NC_072798.1, read on the forward strand.
TGCATCATACTGGCTCCCATCACACACTTTCCTGCAGGAAGGTTTTCCTATATGCAAGAAATAAATACATCGTGTACATACAGCTGGAAGCTATGACAGTGCACATGGTTTTTGAACATGGAAGTAATACTCTAGCAAAAAAAAGTCATGAGTAAAACAGCCTTGAAATCCTGAAAATAAACGACCCTATTAATGCCAAATGTACAAAACTGTTTGGAGTTCAATTAAAGTGGTGGCTGTATGTTCCAAAATTCAAGCAATTCATTTCCTACCAATAAATTAAGAGTCATTATTCACAGGAAGGCAGTATGATCAGAGTAGGTTAAAAGGTAGAGGTGCAAGCATCGAGTCATTAATGACCCGTGGGGGGATGTCGCATCATGATGTTTTCTTGGCAGACTTTTTGTTACGGGGTAGTTTGCCATTGCCTTCCCCAGTCATCTACACTTTACCCCCAGGAAACTGGGTACTCTTTTACGGACCTCAGAATGATGGAAGGCTGAGTTAACCCTGAGCCAGCTATCTGAACCCAGCTTCCTCCAGGATTGTACTCTGGTCGTGAGCAGAGCTTGGGCTACAGTACTGCAGCTTACCACTCTGCGCTACGGGGCTCTTATGATCAGAGTAGCTTCCTACATATAACACAGGAGGCCACAGTTAAATTTTACAGTGGCTTGAATTCTAAGATGTTGACATCAATTTTAACGTGAGCCTAGTTTCAAGTGGTCTCTTGCATGCTTATCAGGCTAGTCCTTGTGAAGCTTGCCAAAGTTAATCAACATTGTGTCATTGATTCAGCTGAGAAGATCAAAACAGCACATCCGGAGAGAAGCTCTTAATGTTGTAGTGGCATCTACAATACAGAATGTGATCCACATAAATGATGCTAGTAGCAGTGAAAAGAGGAATAGTTACAGCCAAGCTGTGGTGACGCCATAGAGTTTTCAAGGCAAGAGACTTTCAGAGGTGGTTTGCCATTGCCCGCTTCTGCATAGCAACCCTGGTCCTTTTTGGAGGTCTCCCTTTCAATTTCTAACCAAGGCTGACCGTGCTTAGCTTCCAAGATCTGACATGCTCAGAAGTAATCCGGTAATTTTAAAAAGTTATAATTATATATTTAATAATTGTTTTATATTGGTTATGTCTGTGTGTTTACATTACAACAAAAAGACCAAGATTGCAAGTAATACCACAAATAGGAACAGATATCAATAAAGCAACATGAGCCAGTGTAATCTGTCAAGAGCCAAACACTATGGCTCATGTAATTTAAAAAAACGTTGATTTGAATTTTTTTTAGACTTGAGGAAAACTTTTTATGAATGGCTGAACCTAACCTTTGCCAGTTACCCCCTTTTTATTAGAAATTCTTATCAATACTATGCATATGATCAATTCAAAATCTTAAAATAAACAAAGCGTTATGATTTGTACAGCCCACAAATACAACTTATTGCAGTAAATTAATTTTGCTAAAGAAACAAAATTCAGCCTAAGAGAAGTGCTTATCATGTCCCCCCTTTTTTTATTAAAAAAAACCCTGTTGATTCAAGTGGGATGGGGCTCATGGCAGAACATCGATCCCTAGCATCTCCAGTTAAGATTATGAGGCTGCAGCTTGATTGGTATCAGGAGCGAGCAGAAGCATGAACATCACTCCCATCCTACAGTCACTCCACTGGCTACCCATCATTTACCGTGCTCAGTTCAAGGTATTAGTTATTACATACAAAGTTCTTCACAGCTTTGGTCCAGCATACCTACGGGACCACCTCCCTCCCTATGTTCCTCCACAGCAGCTTCACTCATCTGAACAGGGTCTCCTGCAGGTGCCAGGCTGCACACAGGTGAAGTCAGCAGCAGCCCACCATACAAGGGCTTTCTCTGTGGTCGCCCCTATCCTGTGGAATGACCTGCCTGAGGAAGTTAGAAGAGCCCCACTCTCCTGGCTTTCCGTAAACGATGCAAACCCGAACTATTCAAAAAGGCTTTTTACTCAAATGGGAGGGCTGTATTGTAGGGATGGGGTCTCAAATGCTTCACTAATGAGTTGGGGATCATAGACTTCATCACTATTTTTGCCTTATATATTATCTGCTGCTTTAAATATGTACTCTTACATACAACTAGTGCTCCATGTTGTCTAATGTTAGTCCTAGAATTGATTATGTTTTGCCCCAGTATTTCTTCTACTCTGTCTTGGATCCTTGCTAATGCTATATCTTTTAAACTTGTATCTGTTTACCTTATGGTATTGTATTGAAATGTACTTGGATACTGATTGTATTAACCTCATACTGTGTAATCTGCCTTGAGTCTCAGTGAGAAAGGTGGACTATAAATGACATAAATAAATTAAATAAATAGAGGTTTGAAAAACTTCCACCCAAGACCCTGGAGACCTACCACCAGCCAGCATGTTGGCAACACTGATTTTGACAAACCACTGGTCCCACTCAATATAAGGCAGCTTCATGTTTTCAACATACAGAAAAATTAAACCCACAAAACACTATCCTCAGCAATATTTCACTGTATCTACAGTACCAAATTAAGTGTAAGGTAAAATGGATAGAGCTGTCTATATATTGTGCTGCTGTAGGATACAGAAATACAGAATATGGTATTATGTATGGAATCTGGCTTCCTGAGAATCTCGGCATTAATTAAAAGGGGGAAGGGGGAGTAGGCATCAAGCCCTTACAATTGATATACTTGACAGAACGTAGAACATGCCTGCCAAGATCTGAGGCCCAAGACATAGCTGAATAAGATTTTAACACAGAACTGAGTATGGGGAGTTTGTATTTCCAACCAAGAATTTAAGAAAAAGTGCCAGCACTCAAAGAAGAAAAAAAGCAAACCCAGTAAATTAGAAATATAATGCTATGTCCTTTAACTTATTCTAGTTTAACACATCTTTACCCACTACCCCTCTACATATCCCACCTAATCCAATCATACCTGCTATTGTTATTCACTGGCTATTGTCCTTTACTTGCTATTGTTATTCAGCATCTGAAATCACTCCACTCTCCAAGATATAAGGACAGATGGACTCACATTTTAGCTGTATCTGAAGTGAGCTGCAACTCACAAAAGCTCATACCATGCCACAAATTTTGTTAGTCTTACAGATGCTACTGGACTCTTGCACTTTTCTACTGCTACAAACAAACTAACATGGCTACCCATCTTGACCTAACACAGGTATGCGCTATTGTGTAATGGAACATGGGCTTGGGTAGGTGCTCAGCAAGGGCTCTTCAGAATAGGTTATGATTTTGCAAAACCTTTTCAGTCTAAATGAGGAGTCCCATTCTCAAAAACTGGGATAATGTGAATACTTATAATGTGAGGAAAGATTATGATGCTTCAGCCACTGGTATTCAGTTTTCCCTAATTCAGGTTGTGTCTGTGTTATTGCTCTATTAAGGAACAGGACTAAAAATGTTTTCTTTGTTATTGCCAGGCCACTGACATTGTCCTTCAGAACGAATCCCTCCTTTTGTTAACAGTTAATGTGTTTTCCTATTACTGCTCAGCCATGCTAATCTTTAAAACCATTGTATTCATCAACGAATCTTTCAACTTTTCCAGAAAGCTAGCTCCAGTCTCAAACTGATGCATACAAACTAATTCCATGTGGAATACTGAACAAGCAAAAGGCTGTATTCACCAGGAGACAACAGCCCCTAAGCAATTCCAAAGCATTAAAACACCACCACTGTTAACAACTGGATTTATGCCTTCCAGAAGACTGAATTTCACTGCTAGAACTCTATTGTGGCAGTATCCTCATTCTTCGCTAAATGTTACTAATATATGTATACTGGAAGGATTCAAGTTGCTTTTTTGCTGCTTTATAAGCAGAAGCAAGCAATTTCACAAGCACTGATGAAGTGGGTTATATTTTCGAAATCAGAACAGCTTCTCACTTTCACTGGTTACAGTTGTATACAGATGATCCAAGTAACAATTCTCTCAAACTTGCTAAGGTTTCTAAACAGTACATTTATAAGACCTCTATCTCTTGCAACTCTCAGCTCTTCTTCACTAAACAAATACAACGTTTATCTGCTATGACAAATTCATTACTACGGACAAGTCAGCAAAACTAGGCCAAGTACTTTTCTTTTGGTTTCTTTAGTGAAAGTCCACCTAATGTCTGGATCTAAGCATGGAATTTTTGACTTGAGATACTTCCCATCTTCTCTGTAGGGGAGTTTCAGATGACTTTGTTTCACAACCTTTGGGAGGGAAGTAAAATAATACCCTTGAATTGACACCAAAATATTGAAAACACACACAGTTTCACACATACAATACAGCCTGGCTATTTAAAGGAGATGCATGACTACATGAAAGAAACCATCAACCATGCCCCACTACATCTCAAAGCCAATTTATTTGCCCTGCAAGATTAATCATGGATTAAGCCTACAACAAAACAACACAAACAGCAAAGGACAGAAATTTATATATAGCCTTTAATAGCGGCGGATAATTAAAATGAATTTCAGTAATGAACTCCCAAAGGATCACGTAGAAAATGGATAACACAAGGCTTCTGTGATGGCCAGACCTCAAGGGCTCTATCAGAAGAAAGTGCAGCAGATGCATGAAGCCTACTATGCTCGTTTTGTTCATTCCTTTTCACCCATATTAGATTGCTTTGACAAGCCAATTCAATGGAAAGGAACATTATACAGCACGTAACTTGCACTTCTATAATAAAGGCACTAAATGAAGATGGGATTTAACTAGGGCTTGAAACTAGGGCTGTTTCCTCACTGCTTTATTTTAGTTGTACCGCATCACTATTATGCTACTTTATCCACATTAGTACACACATCATCATAATCTAGCTGTGTAAATCCCGTCATCCTCCCGTTATTGTCGCGCTTTCTCCAAGAATGCAGACTTCCCATTTTTTTTGCTTTGAAATCTGTATTTCGCGCTATTTTTGGCATGTATGAGAACACTTAGAAATGCTTCTCCAGAGAATACCCACTCAGCTGCTCCTCCTTTCTCGGTTGGTGCTTCCTCACATCAGTTGCTCCCACCCACAGACTAGAATCCTGCAAGCCTCTGTGGACTCCTGTCAAAAGTTTCCCCTCAACCTTTTTTTTTTAAAAAAAAAACATGTTAATTGTGCTATTGTGATCTCTCACTTAAAAGGAATCCATTGCATTTCCCACTTAAAGCCATTTAGATCCTGGAACAGAGGGGCAATGAAACAGAAAGGAGAGAGCTGGCAGCTAGAGGCAAAATGCACACCCGCTCCTCCCTCCTTTTAACAACGTCTCTGGTGATTTTAACAGAGACCAAGGGAGGGACAAGCATAGAGCTTGCAATTTGTAGTACAAAAAAATGGATGCTGAATTCACGGCTTGGTTTTAATTAGCTTGATTCATCAGATTTCTCCTGAACAAAAGAAAAGGGGGGCAGCCCTCCAGCCTGTCACTGTTTCAAAATAGGGTTTACTAGAAAGAAAAGTGGGTGATCCTTCCTCCTACCTCCTTCCTCCATCGAATTGCAAGCAAACCAGGCGGGGAGGGAGCAGTTGGGGCATGCAGCCTTTGTACAGCTCCACCGCTCAACGGCAGGGAGTTACGGGGCAAGCCTGCGTTCCCTGGACGCTGAGTATAGAGGGAGAGAGACAAGAAACAGAGCTGCCAGGCTAACCAGAGGCAGGAGAGCAGAGGGAAAGAGAGCCCACGACAAGCCATTTAAATGAAATTGGTGGGCAAAATAACAGCCTATCACAGATATCCTTTGGGCAGTGCTGGTTCCAAGCTTACATATCAAAACAGTGATAAAATGCAACTCTGAATATGAGTTTTAAAAAAACCCCAAATGGGCATGAATGTGCTTTCGTCAGCTGTGATGCAAGCTCATCCACCGCCCATTATAGCACTTTTTCTGCATCATGTGAACTTCTGAAAGTGCAACGCATCCGCAAAAGTCAAGACATTTGACCCAGCATGTGAACTCTGCTTCATGAAAGCGGGATCAGAAATAGCGTGATCAAGTGCAAAAACCTGGTCTATCTTCTTGAACATTTGTGTTTGCCATGGATTCAACAAAGAACACAGGACATCTTTAATACTGCATGGGGTTTTTAATAGTAAAGACATTAAGACTTAGTTCAATCATCCTGATAAATATATTGATTTTAAGAGGCATACTTTCAAGGAAACATGCTTAGTGTTATCACCTTTGCAAAAGATAATTACCTCCTTTCCAGTTTTACATCATTGTTCTCACATTTCTGTATCAAGCCGACACACTGAAATCTTAGTGACATGCTACTTAAAATCATACTGAAACTTTCACAAAAGATAGCTTTACAGTATGAGGACAGCCTACAAACCACTGATAACTCATGCCAGTTTTGGATGCGTTTCTGAACATCCAGTATTTTCCTATATTACTTGACTGTGTCCCTGTATGAAACAATCCACTCTGACTCCTTCCCTGGGCCCCTCATGACATCCAACCAGGGTTACCAGGGGCCATCATCTTGAAACCGGGGCTGTGGAGGCTCCTAGCATGGGGATGGCCACTTTTCTTTCACATGTTCATGCTCCACGGGCCCTTGATGACATCACTTCCAGTTTAAACCAGAAGTGACAGAGTCCAATAGAGCCGAATCTTTAGGAACTGGCCCCGCTGAGACCCTATCACTTCCAGTTTAAACTGGAAGTGATGTCATCAGAGTCCCATGGAGTGTGTGTGCTATTCCACCGCATGCTCCAGCTACCCTTCCCGCACCTCTGCACCACCTGCCAGCCAGGTGAGAAGTGGCAGTGGGCAGCAGCTGGGGGTGGTGGCTCTGAGAGACTCAAATCCACATTTTTCCATGAAAGTTTGCTGGCTGACTTAGGGCTCATCACGTATCCTCAGCCTAATCTATGCACAAGATTATAAAATGGAGGAGAGGAGAATGATGTAAGCCACTTTGAGTTCTCAAGAAAAAAGGCAGGATATAAATGAAGTAAATAAGAAAGCCACTTTTCTTCCATCAGTTCTCTAAAGGGCTTACAATAAACCATTTATTTAAAGTGCACCATAAAGAACAGTTAGTTTAAAAACTATACTTACTCCAAAAATCAAACAACTTATTCCAGAAAAAAAGCTGCTGGAACTTTTAAAAAAAGTGGTGGAACATGTGTGATTTTTGCTAACCACCTAAACATTCCAGTAGAGCAGGCCTGGTCAATCTACTTCGGAAATTTTACAAATATGCATATTATGTACCATCAAGTCACTTCTCATTCATTGCAACTCTATGAATTAATGATCTCCAAAACATTCTATCATTAACAGACGTGCTCAGATCTTTCAAACTGGAGTCCATAGCTTCCTTTATTGAATCAATATTGAGTCTTTTCCTACTGCCTTCAACTCTTTCTGACATTATCTTTTCCAGTGAGTCTTGTCTTCTCATGATGTGACCGAAGTGTGATAGCCTCAGCTTCATTATTTTAGCTTCTAGGGAGAATTCAGGCTTGATTTGATCTAGAACTCACTTATTTGTCTTTTTGGCCTCCACTGTATTCGTGAAACTCTCCTCCAGCACCACATTTCAAATGAATCAATTTTCTTCCTGTCAGCTTTCTACATTGCCAATCACATCCATATATGGTAATATGGAATATCATAGTATGAATTAAGGATGTGCATAATAAAAAAGAGCCAAAAACAAACATAGAAATTGCTGGTTCAGCTTGTTAAAGTGATGGTTGTTGGGGGTTTTCCGGGCTGTATTGCCGTGGTCTTGGCATTGTAGTTCCTGACGTTTCGCCAGCAGCTGTGGCTGGCATCTTCAGAGGTGTAGCACCAAAAGACAGAGATCTCTCAGTGTCACAGTGTGGAAAAGATGTAGGTCATTTGTATCTACTCAGGAGGGGTGGGGTTGAGCTGAGTCATTCTGTAAGAGTTTCCCAGGGTGTGGAATGCTAATGGCGGGAGGCTTCACTGTATCCTGAGGAGGTTCTTTTGCATATGGATTGGTGCTTGATGTGCTAATCTTCTCTGCAGGGCTATTGTCGGGTGTGGAGTGTTTTGTTGGCCTGGTGTTTTTCAGAACCGGAGCCCATGCTCTGTTCATTCTTAAGGTTTCTTCTTTCCTGTTGAAGTTTTGCTTATGCTTGTGAATTTCAATGGCTTCCCTGTGCAGTCTGACAAAGTAGTTGGAAGTGTTGTCCAGTATTTTGGTGTCCTGGAATAAGATACTGTGCCCTGTTTGAGTTAGGCTATGTTCAGCCACTGCTGATTTTTCAGGCTGTCCAAGTCTGCAGTGTCTTTCATGTTCTTTTATTCTTGTCTGGATGCTACGCTTTGTGGTCCCGATGTAAACTTGTCCACAGCTGCAGGGTATACGGTATACTCCTGCAGAGGTGAGGGGGTCTCTGCTGTCTTTTGCTGATCGTAGCATCTGTTGTATTTTTCGGGTGGGTCTGAATACTGCTTGAAGGTTATGCTTTTCCATAAGCTTTCCCATCTGATCAGTAATTCCTTTGATATATGGCAAAAACACTTTTCCTGTAGGTGACTGTTTTTCCTTGGTTGTTTGATTCATCCTGGGTTTGATTGCTCTTCGGATTTCATTTCTGGAGTAGCCATTTGCCTGAAGTGCGTGGTTTAGATGATTAATTTCCTCATTGAGAAAGCGCGGCTCACATATCCGTCTTGCACGATCCACTAATGTTTTCATTATGCCTCTTTTCTGTCGGGGGTGGTGATTGGAGTTTTTGTGTAAGTACCGATCAGTGTGAGTTGGTTTCCTGTAGACCTTGTGACCTAACTGAAAGTTTGCTTTGCGGATGACCAAGGTATCCAGGAATGAGAGTTTTCCCTCACTTTCTTTCTCCATTGTGAATTGTATGTTCAGGTGGATGTTGTTGAGATGATTCAAAAACTCCCTCAATTCTTCCTCCCCATGGCTCCAAATGATGAATGTATCATCCACAAACCGGAACCATACACTGGGTTTGTGGGGTGCTGATTCTAGAGCTGTTTTTTCAAAATGTTCCATGTAGAAGTTTGCTATAACTGGGCTGAGTGGGCTCCCCATGGCCACCCCATCCATCTGTTCATAGAATTCGTTGTCCCATTGGAAGTAACTGGTTGTCAGACAATGATGGAATAAGGCTGTTACATCCTCTGGGAAAATCTGATTAATCAGTGCAATAGTGTCTTTTACTGGAACCTTGGTAAACAGGGATACAACATCAAAACTGACAAGTATGTCTTGTGGATTGAGTTTCAGAGAACGGCCCCTTGGATACTCACCGTGAAGGGTCCTTCTCCTCTGAGGACAGGAGGACATCTTGGGTGTTTCCCACCAACCAATCGGGGAGGCAGGAAGTAGAATCTTTCTTCCTCTTCCTTGGTATGTGGGACCACCCTCTCTTTCCTCAGTTCGGGTGACTCCCCTCAGCAGTATCTCGTGCTTACTAAACCTATACACTATTATAACTGTAATCTGAGAATAGAAGAAGAAAGAACAACATGCAAACATGCAAACGCTCTCTACAATGAAAACACAGAACAAACTCCGGCATCAATAACTAGATTTACAGCCGGAACATGTATAATGACATAAGTAACAATGTGAAGTACAGAAATGACAATGACAGGTGGACGAAGCTCCAGGGAGGGCAAGATGTCCTCCTGTCCTCAGAGGAGAAGGACCCTTCACGGTGAGTATCCAAGGGGCCGTTCTCCCTCTGAGGCGGAGGACATCTTGGGTGCTCCCAAAGCAGTTTACTAAGTCCTGGGTGGGACGGAGTCTTCGTCCTCTACTACATGCTGAAGAACTCTACGTCCAAATGCTGCATCTGCCGAAGCATAAGTGTGGATATGGTAGTGCCTGATGAAAGTGGATGACGACGACCAGGTAGCTGCTTTGCATATGTCTTCTATGGAGGCATTCCGTCTGAGAGCTGCGTTTGTAGCCGCGCTCCTTGCCGAGTGTGCTGTGATTCCTGATGGAACTTCCAGCTTCATAGTTTTGTAGGCCTCTTGTATACATGATTTGATGGCGTATGCAATGGCAGTGGATGACATGCGTTGCCCCAATCTGGGATGTGAAACGTTGACGAAGAGAGAATCCGATTGACGGATCGATTCGGTCCTTATCATGTATGCCTTAAGGGCTCTCCTAACGTCAAGATTGTGCCATTCCTTTTCTTTCGGATGAGATGGCTTCGGACAAAAGGAGGGCAAATTGATTTCCTGTGACCTATGGAATGTGGAATACGCCTTGGGCATAAAGGAAGGGTCTGTCTTAAGGACAACCTTGTCCCTATGAAAAATGCATAGGTCTGGACGGACAGATAGAGCGCTCAACTCGGAGATACGTCGAGCCGAGGTAATGGCCACAAGAAAAATTGTCTTCAGCTTCAGCCATTTTAGTTGTACATCCTTAATGGGCTCGAATGGAGGTTTTGTCAATGCTGAGAGAACGATACTTAAGCGCCAAGTAGGAAACCTGTGTACCGTTGGAGGTTTCAACAATGTAGCACCCCTCAGGAACCTTCGCACATGGTGATGTGAGGCCAGAGGTACTCCATCTAATGCTGGTAGAACAGTGCTAATGGCTGCCACCTGTTTCCTCAGCGTGGCCGGGCGTAAACCTCTGTCTAGCCCCTCTTGCAAGAAACTCAGTATCGAAGCCTTGGTGGGTTGAGTTGGATCGACTTGCTTGCGTCTACACCAACGATGAAAAGCTTTCCAGGACGCGTTGTATATCCTGACTGTTGACGCCTTCCTGGAAGCCAGCAGGGTGGTTATAGTGTCTGGAGGGAAACCCTCTAGTCGGAGATGGTCCCGCTCAATTTCCAGCCTGTCAGAGCCCACCACTCTGGACGGGGGTGCCAAATGGGCCCCTGCTGTAGTAGATCTGGATGGCTTGGAAGTCTGAGAGGAGAGGCTATTGACATCCGGCGCAGAGCTGCAAACCACGGCCTCCTCGGCCACCAAGGGGCGACCATGATCACTGTCGCTTGCTGTTCTTTTATTTTTCTCAGAAGCCTCCTGTTATTTTCTGGAAGTAACTGAATTAGTCTCCTGGTCCAGACTACTGCAGCTCTGGACACCATGGAGGCTATGGAGGATGCCTTGATAGACATAGCCAGAGCCTCATGAGCTCTTTTTAGCACCGCTTCTCCTTTTTTGTCTAGGCCATCCTTTATCATCCCTTGGCCATCTTCCGAAAGAAGTCCCTGGGACTGAAGAGCAGCAACAGGCGCGTCAATCACAGGTACCTGCAGGAACTGATTGGCAAAGTTAGGTAACACGTATAACTTTTTCATCACATTGGGAACCTGTTTGTTGGCTGCTGGCGTCAGCCATTCTGCCTTGAGCTGCCTCTCAAAATACTCAGGAAAAGGGAAGACTCTAGGGTTGTTCTCTGATCTGGGGAAGAACTCCCTATTCCCTTTTGGTCTGCCTTGTGATCCCTGTGAGGGGGTTTGTTCTTCCTCCCCCTTTCCTGACTCGTTCAGATCCAGGGCTGAAAGAGTTTTGGACAATAGGTAAGTATAATCGTCCATTTGAAACAGCCTATTAGACTGTTCTGGAACGGTGGTACTTGCTTCTTGTTCCTCCTCTGAGAGAAACTCCCCCTCCTCAGAAGCCTCGCTAAGTGAGTGGTCCTCCTCCACCCATCTAGGGGTTTTGTTTTGCTGCTTTCTGGCTGCTTTTGTTGGCCAGGATGCAGGCATGTTGCTCTGAGCCTGAGACAATCCTGTGGGCTCATCTAGGGAGGAAGGGCTAGGCCCTGGGCTTTCTGCTTGACAAAGGGACCTTAGTTCTTCTCTAAGGGACCTTCGAATAGCCGCTAACATCTCGGGGGATACGGAGGAAGCACTTACATTGTCTTCTGGAGTGCTGTGTCTGGAGCCCTGCGCCGGTATAGGTGAAAATTGCATCGACTCCCCCGCCGGGAGGTTGGCAACCTCGGCGATGCTTTTTGGCGGGAAACGGGCCGCAGCGGCTGTTCCCGCCGAAACAGGGCTTTTTGCAGCCGCGCTCTCTCCTGGCGTCTGCTGACGACGCGCGGCTCTCCCCGGCTCCGTCTGCAACAGACGGGGCCGTTTCTTGGTGGGCTGTGCTCCGTCGTCGCGCACTCTTCTGCCGGGGGGCCGATCAGGCCTCAAAGGCGAGTCGGACCCGGCCGGGCCTGTTTCCACCGTCGGGAGGACGGTTCCTGGAGAACAGCCCTCAGCCCTTTCCAAAAAGGATTCCTCCGAGTCCGATGACTCCTGTTCCCTCATCTGTCTCTCCATTCCTAATTAGAGGGATGTTTCCCTCTGTCTTCCCCTCTATCTTTTTTTTTTTTTTGAGAGAGAGAAAAAAGGAAGAAGAGGAGAAGAAGGACAAAGGTGGAGGGATGAACAGACGAGGTGGGAACAGAGGTAAAGGTATGACAGATAATAAAGGAAAAAAACACTAAGACAAAGATATGATCAAAAGGTAGCAGAGCTAGCCTATTGAGAACTGCTCTCCCCTGAGGCAGGAAAAGAACTGAGGAAAGAGAGGGTGGTCCCACATACCAAGGAAGAGGAAGAAAGATTCTACTTCCTGCCTCCCCGATTGGTTGGTGGGAAACACCCAAGATGTCCTCCGCCTCAGAGGGAGAACTGATTTTGTTGATGAAATCTGCTGAATCTTTGATGTAAGACGAGGTTTTCCCGATGTGGTCCTGCAGGAGATCTGCCAGATGTCTAGCTAATTCATATGTCGGTGAACCAATGGCACTCACAATGGGTCGGAGTGGGACTGAATCTTTATGTATTTTGGGGAGTCCATATAGTCTAGGTGGCTGTGCTTCAGTCTTGCATAGTTTTCTGTGCATGTCGGGATGTAGTGAGGAATTCTTGATCAGCGCATTTGTTAGCCTGGTGATTTTGCAAGTGGGATCTCGTTTTAGTTTTTTGTAGGTGGAGGGGTCCAGGAGTTCCTTAATCTTCTTTTTGTATTCCTCCGTTTTCATGATCACTGTAGCATTGCCTTTATCAGCTGGTAGAATGATGATGTCTGGATCTGCATTGAGGGTCTTGATGGCATTTCTCTCCTTGCGTGTTATATTGCTGGTGGGAAGCTTTGCCTTTCGTAGAATCCTGGCTGTCTCTCCTCTTATTTCCTCAGCTTCCTCTTCAGGTAGATGACGGATGGCAGCTTCTACATTTGCAATGATGTCTTCCACAGGAATTCTGGTGGGGGTGACTGCAAAGTTTCCTCCCTTTGCCAAGATGGAGGTTTCTTCTGGTGAGAGTTGACGGTCTGTCAGATTGATGACAATGCGTGCATTGTCGAGCATTGGGCTTGTCTGTCTTTTTTCCTGTAGTTTGTTAAGGAAATAAGAGGAGAGACAGCCAGGATTCTACGAAAGGCAAAGCTTCCCACCAGCAATATAACACGCAAGGAGAGAAATGCCATCAAGACCCTCAATGCAGATCCAGACATCATCATTCTACCAGCTGATAAAGGCAATGCTACAGTGATCATGAAAACGGAGGAATACAAAAAGAAGATTAAGGAACTCCTGGACCCCTCCACCTACAAAAAACTAAAACGAGATCCCACTTGCAAAATCACCAGGCTAACAAATGCGCTGATCAAGAATTCCTCACTACATCCCGACACGCACAGAAAACTATGCAAGACTGAAGCACAGCCACCTAGACTATATGGACTCCCCAAAATACATAAAGATTCAGTCCCACTCCGACCCATTGTGAGTGCCATTGGTTCACCGACATATGAATTAGCTAGACATCTGGCAGATCTCCTGCAGGACCACATCGGGAAAACCTCGTCTTACATCAAAGATTCAGCAGATTTCATCAACAAAATCAGTTCTCTGAAACTCAATCCACAAGACATACTTGTCAGTTTTGATGTTGTATCCCTGTTTACCAAGGTTCCAGTAAAAGACACTATTGCACTGATTAATCAGATTTTCCCAGAGGATGTAACAGCCTTATTCCATCATTGTCTGACAACCATTTACTTCCAATGGGACAACGAATTCTATGAACAGATGGATGGGGTGGCCATGGGGAGCCCACTCAGCCCAGTTATAGCAAACTTCTACATGGAACATTTTGAAAAAACAGCTCTAGAATCAGCACCCCACAAACCCAGTGTATGGTTCCGGTTTGTGGATGATACATTCATCATTTGGAGCCATGGGGAGGAAGAATTGAGGGAGTTTTTGAATCATCTCAACAACATCCACCTGAACATACAATTCACAATGGAGAAAGAAAGTGAGGGAAAACTCTCATTCCTGGATACCTTGGTCATCCGCAAAGCAAACTTTCAGTTAGGTCACAAGGTCTACAGGAAACCAACTCACACTGATCGGTACTTACACAAAAACTCCAATCACCACCCCCGACAGAAAAGAGGCATAATGAAAACATTAGTGGATCGTGCAAGACGGATATGTGAGCCGCGCTTTCTCAATGAGGAAATTAATCATCTAAACCACGCACTTCAGGCAAATGGCTACTCCAGAAATGAAATCCGAAGAGCAATCAAACCCAGGATGAATCAAACAACCAAGGAAAAACAGTCACCTACAGGAAAAGTGTTTTTGCCATATATCAAAGGAATTACTGATCAGATGGGAAAGCTTATGGAAAAGCATAACCTTCAAGCAGTATTCAGACCCACCCGAAAAATACAACAGATGCTACGATCAGCAAAAGACAGCAGAGACCCCCTCACCTCTGCAGGAGTATACCGTATACCCTGCAGCTGTGGACAAGTTTACATCGGGACCACAAAGCGTAGCATCCAGACAAGAATAAAAGAACATGAAAGACACTGCAGACTTGGACAGCCTGAAAAATCAGCAGTGGCTGAACATAGCCTAACTCAAACAGGGCACAGTATCTTATTCCAGGACACCAAAATACTGGACAACACTTCCAACTACTTTGTCAGACTGCACAGGGAAGCCATTGAAATTCACAAGCATAAGCAAAACTTCAACAGGAAAGAAGAAACCTTAAGAATGAACAGAGCATGGGCTCCGGTTCTGAAAAACACCAGGCCAACAAAACACTCCACACCCGACAATAGCCCTGCAGAGAAGATTAGCACATCAAGCACCAATCCATATGCAAAAGAACCTCCTCAGGATACAGTGAAGCCTCCCGCCATTAGCATTCCACACCCTGGGAAACTCTTACAGAATGACTCAGCTCAACCCCACCCCTCCTGAGTAGATACAAATGACCTACATCTTTTCCACACTGTGACACTGAGAGATCTCTGTCTTTTGGTGCTACACCTCTGAAGATGCCAGCCACAGCTGCTGGCGAAACGTCAGGAACTACAATGCCAAGACCACGGCAATACAGCCCGGAAAACCCCCAACAACCATCGTTCTCCGGCCGTGAAAGCCTTCGACAATACATTGTTAAAGTGACTTCAAAATGGTAGGACAAGTTCTGGAACCGAGGCTGTAACAAACCCCGCCCCTGCCAAAAAGTCTGTGTGTTTCATTTCTTACTGCACAGAGGCCACACAGACAGGCCAAGCAGTAGAGTGGGCCATCTGGCGGCATCTTGTTTTCCTTAACAGCAAGTGTGTCTGAATCTGCACCCATCATACAGCCAACTGGATCCACAGGAAAGAGGCTGAGCGTTCACTCCATTGGTAGGAAGGGGATGTGCATACTGCTCATGAATGCATTTTTTTCTTCAGCCCTTCCGGTGCAATGGCATTGGCATTGAGTGGCTTGTAGGAATTCAATCACAAAAAGTTTGCTTTGAGCTAGGAAGCAGCAGATGGCACGGTGCTGTCAGCATCACCATCGCCCTTTCTGTGCATTTCTATGCACAATGCAAGGAAACGGACCTTTGGACACTTACTGTGAAGGGTCCCTCTCCTCTGAGGAACAGAGGACATCTTGGGTGATTCCCACCATCCAATCAGGGAGTCAGGAACTTTAAATGTTTCTTCCTCTTCCTGTTGGTGCATGGGTCGCCCTTCCTTTCAGTTCGGACAACTCCACGAAGCAGTGTAACAACGTCTACAACTCTAAACTATCAACTAAGAGGAAGAACAAAATGAAAGAAAAGTGCAGAACTAGTAACAAGCATGAAGACAGAAGACGAAGCTCCTGGGAGTTACAATACAAACCCCTGGGTCAAAATCAACAAATCAAAGTTATATTCAATAGTACATTCATTCATGAAAATTGTTTACAAGCATATATATTTTCATACATATCATAAATTTGAATACATCTGTACCACCATTCAACTAAATTTCAGACCGTGTGAATTCTTAGTCCATGTGTCAATTTTCCATGTAGATAAGTTTGATCTCGCAGTGCATCAAAATAAAGTTATTCACCCTTAAATGTGTAGTTCATCTTTCTTCCAAAAAAATTTTTCTCCAGTGCACTGCAGAAATTTTGGGGGGGGGGGGGACAGGAGAGGAAATATTGTTGAACTAAAACTAAGAAGAAACTTGTCTGTTGTCCAGCAGGTTACTTTGTAGTAAAGGAATACGCTTTACACTAAGAATTCATTTGTGGCTTTTGATGAAGCTGTGAGCCTTGTGAAACGGGACAATTTAGCCAGGCAAACCCGTTGCCAACCTCCTGCCGGGAGCAGCCGGAGAGAGTGGGCGCTCCCCCATCCTTTTGATTTTGACCCTCGGCATTTATGAATAAAGCTTTGGATTGCAGCAGCGGTCTTTTGGCGTGTCCTTAGTGTGCCTTTGCTTTGGAGTTTGGGACCGTTCCCCCTGTCCTTTGCCTATTCCTTGGACTTTGCTTGTTCTAACCCCCTCTTTTTGGCGAAGCTCCTGGGAGGGCAAGATGTCCTCCGTTCCTCAGAGGAGAAGGACCCTTCACAGTAAGTGTCCAAAGGTCTGTTCTCTCTCAGAGGCGAAGAACATCTTGGGTGCTCCCAGAGCAGTTACTTTCTATCGGGTGGGGAAAGGTCTTCATCTTGGATTGTACGTTGCAACACTCTTCTCCTAAAGGCTGTGCCCGCCAAGTCATATAAATCTAACTTGTAGTGTCTTATGAATGTCGATACAGAAGACCACATAGCCACCTTGCACACTTCTTCCACAAGTTCCTGATTTCTGAAAGGGCCCTCAAAGCATATCTCACCAGAACAGAGAGCATTAGGAGATTTCATATTCATAAATGTGGGACCTCCCAACTCAGGAAGCAAAATGTCATCCATAGCCGTAGGCCGATGTATTAGATCCTGCATTGCAGAGGCATACAAGGAATCATGCAAAGAAGTTCCTGAAGGTATTACAGTCTGTGCTCATGATTACTTTGTCCTTATGGGACATGCACAATTCAGGGTAGAACGACAGCGCACCTAGTTCTGATACCATCCTTGCTGATGTGACTGTAATAATGAACAGTGTTTTCATCCTCAAGAGGAATTTCTTTAATAGGTTCAAAGGAATCTCTGGAAAGGGCCAATGATAGCATGGTGTGTAATTTCCATGCTGGAAATCTGTGTGTTTCCGGTAGATCTTTTAGAGTAGCACCCTTGAGAAACCGACTTATGTGTGGGTGTCTGGATAGGCTCAGTCCCTGGAATTGCGGTAATGCCATCGTCAGAGCTGCAACCTGTTGTCTTAGTGTAGAAGACTAAAGTCCACTAGCATGGCCATCTTACAGAAAAGACAGAATAGATTTGATCTTAGGTTTCAATGGGTCAACACCTTTTCTTCTGATTTACCTGACAAAGACCTTCCATGTTGTGTTGTATATTCTGTCAGTCACTTCCCCAGAATAGCCAAGTTATAAGAAGTTGTTCTGCTCAATCTCCAGGTGGTTAAATGTAGTCACTCTGGATGAGGATGCCCAACTGGGTCTTGTTGAAGCATGTCTGGAGATACTGGAAGGGTTAGGGGTAGATGAATGGCAACTGCTGAAGAGCAGGAAACCATGGAAGCCAAGGCCAAATGCCAATATGGTGCTGCTACTATGATTTCTACCTGGGTAGGCCGGAACTACTGACTTGGTGTGGTGGCAGCATTACCTACCCAGAAGATGAAATAACAAGAGAGTTTAAGGCACAAAATTGAATTACACAATAGAAAGGGAGATGTGACAACCACGCATAGCTTTTAATGATCCACACAGTCAAAAAAGCACTGACTGATTTTCTTCCAAAATTCTTTGGTGTGCTCCATTAACCATCACAAATTCGCAAGATGATACCTAGTGCTTCCTTTTCTGAATCCAGCTTGAAAATCTGGCATTTCTAGTTTGATATATGGTAAGAGTCTGTGAAATTCTGAGCATTTCCTTGCTTGTATGGGAAATTAATACAATAGCATCTCCTTTCTTCAGAATTGGAATGTAAATTGAGCATTTCCAGTCTGTGGGCCATTGTTTTATTTTCTATATTTGTTGACATATTCCTGTTAAGAGTTTGATGGATTCAGTTTTTGTAGCAAGAAACAGCTCTATTTCTATCCCATCTACTCCAGGTGATTTGTCTGTTCCAATTGCTTTTAAGTATAGCTTTTCACTTCACTTGATAAATATGCAGGATCTTACTGAAAAAATTCTTCTTTGAAGGAATATGCAATCCTTTCATTATTACTGTGTAGTTCTTCAGTGCATTGTTTCCATCTTTTTTTTTATTCTGTCCTCACTGGATACTGTATTTTTGTGTTGATCTTGCAGCATATCCCTAGCCATGGTTTGAATTTTCCATTGATTTCCTGAATCTTGTGGAACAGATATCTTGTTCTTTTTTTTCTCCTCCAAATGCAGGTGCCTCTACAGAAAAAGCTCTATTATGAAATAATACTGCTGCTGGTAGTGGTGGCACCCAGAACAATGTCGTTCCATCTGGTCTTAATACATGGGTATGAACTAGCTCTCCTATTAGAGGAGAGCTAATAAATTTTAATGTACAGGACAATTTTAAATGCATGTACATTCATAATGCAGTACAGCCTCATATTACATTTTTGTAAGAGGAGTACACTGATATTTTATGAAGTCGGGAATGTGAAAGAATCTCAGAAATTCAGAAATCTACAGCAACTGAACCTTGCAGAATTTAATTTGTTCAGAACACCAACCAAGTAATAAAGAGAATGTCAGATATTTAAACAAGTACTTATATTTAAAGAGCCTGGCATGGTTAGTATATGTTTTACCTTATTCATTTGAAACAACAGATTCACGTATTATAGAAACTAATAAATTCAGATTAACAGTTTGCTGTCTATGCATTTTTAGCATCTAAATAATCAAATGTTTAACAGTTGTGCAGAATGCTATAAACGCAGGGGAGCAGTAGGAACAGAGCAGTTCCCTCAGAGAAAATTCTAGCTTCCATGAAACTGATAGCAGCACACTGAAATGGGTCCTTCAAAGCTTATAAAAGGAGTGTAAAAGAATCGATGTATTACTCTTTTGTATTTTAAAGGTTTGATGCTCCTCATTTTATAAATATTCTCAGTGTAAACAGTGCTTATAGTTTTTATTTTTTGAAATCTATTCCAAACCCCTGTATAAAGCAAAAATGCAAGTTATACATTTCATTCATGTAGTCTCAAGCTTAGTACAGCTCTTATATGAATATTTGATGAAGTCACTGCACAGTATTTGGTGTGTGTTCCATTTCCTACTTACAAGGCTAACTGTAGGAAGCTGCTCTAGGAAAATACTATCCTCAGATACAGCCTTAAGTAATATTTATAACCACCACTACTCTGCCTGATCAGTTTTCCTACCCTATGACTAAAAGGAATATACAGAAGGTAATACTTTACTAACAATGCACCACAAAGCTCTTGGTCAAAGTGTTTCTTCTAGTCCCAGATTTAAGTTTACAGTTACAGTTAGTTAATTCTACTTTTTCCCAAATAATCTCACAGGAATAGTTCTCCTCGAAAATAACTTGAAATACATGTAAGAAAAAAATCTATTCAACAAAGACCTAAGCTACTTGTTGGTTACATTCAGTCTACTATTAGCTTCCCGAATAGAAATTTTTAGTGAAATTAAGAAACAATATTAAGTAAAAAACCACTCATGTTTAAATAGAGTTCCTGCTGTAGAGCAAGATAGAATACATGAAAGAACTAAATAATAATATTCACATTCCTGCCCTAATATTAGCTAACTGCCTTGACTACCTTTAAGCACAATCAGGCTTGTTTTTGCTTAAGACTTCCACATTACATTTTCAAAAAACTAATTTGCCCTACAAGGGTGTCACTATATATATGAAACACTTTAATTTTTATCTTGCAAATCAAATAGTATTTGACGATTATTCAAAGAGAGAGGCATTAAGTACCAATACCGAAGTGTGGTGAAGTACTAGAATATCAGCCTAGGATCTGGGAGACCCAAGTTCAAATCTGCACTTCTCAATGGAAGCTTGCTGGAAGAACTTGGTCCAGTCACACACTCTCAGGCTAACCTACCTCACAGGGCTGTTGTGAAGATAAATGGAGGAGCAGAGAACGGACCTTTGGACACTTACTGAGAAGGGTCCTTCTCCTCTGAGGAACGAAGGACATCTTGGGTGATTCCCTTTGCCCAATCAGGGAGGCAGGAAGTTAAGTTTCTTCCTCTTTCCTGTTGGTGCTTAGAAACCCCCTTTCTCAGTTCAGGTGACTCCTAACAGCAGTGGAATTTTCTGGTACTGGTACTGCTCGTGTGTGACTCTCACCTGGTACTTAGACCTGCAGAATGGAATAGAAAAAGGATTCAAAGTGGAAGAAGAGTGAATGTTAGAG
This sequence comes from Eublepharis macularius, assembly GCF_028583425.1. Lineage (NCBI taxonomy): Eukaryota > Metazoa > Chordata > Lepidosauria > Squamata > Eublepharidae > Eublepharis > Eublepharis macularius. The sequence continues at coordinate 22,071,445 of NC_072798.1, forward strand.
GACACAACACTGAGTGATAGACAGAGAAGGACAGTGACAAGGAACCTGGGAGGGGCAAGATGTCCTCCGTTCCTCAGAGGAGAAGGACCCTTCTTGGTAAGTGTTCAAAGGTCCGTTCTCCCTCTGAGGCGGAGGACATCTTGAGTGCTCCCAAAGCAGTTACTCTTTACAGGGTGGGTTGAGTTTCTCATCCTGTATCATGTGTTGAAGCACTCTCCTTCCAAAGGTGTCATCTGCCAAGTCATACAGGTTTAGCTTGTAATGTCTCACGAAGGTAGATACTGAGGATCAAGTGGCAGCCTTGCAGACTTCCTCTACCAACACGTTGTTGTACAGAGCTGCGTTAGTGGTCACACTCCTGGTTGAATGAACAGTAATTCCCCTGGGGATCCCTCTGTTGCTTGATCTATAGACTTCTATGATGCAGGTTCTGATATTCCTCCCCAGTCATCACCGCTGACATTTTCTTCCCAGCATCAGGAGGGAAAGTGGTAATGAAGAGGGAATCTGATTTTCTGATCGAATCTGTTCTGGTCAAATAAGCTTTGAGAGTTCCCCGCACATCAAGAATGTGTCATTCCATCTCCTTAGGATGTGGTGGACTAGAACAGAAGACGGAGAGATTAATCTCCTGCACTGTATGAAACCTAGAGCTTGCCTTCGGTAGGAAGGTTAGATCCATACGAAGGACTATCTTATCTTTATGGAAGATGCATAGGTTAGGTTTGATAGACAAGGCTCCGAGCTCTGAGATCCTCCTGGCCAAAGTGATGGCCACAAAGAAAAAATGGTCTTCAGCTTCAGCCATCTTAAAGATTTGTCCCTTATTGGTTCGAGGCCTAGTCAGGGCTGACAAGACGACATGTAGACTCCAGGTAGGAAAAAACTGTTGGACAATTGGTAGGCTTAACAAGGTGACACCTCTCAAGAAACGTACATGCGGGTGCTTGGACAGAGAGAAAAAACCTCTAAAGAAGTAAGGACGGATGCCAGGGTTGCTACTTGTTTTCACAGTATGGCCAGCTTGAGGCCAGAGTCTAGCCCATCCTGAAGGAAACCAAGGACTGCGGCCAAGGAAGGGTGTAGGTGGATCACCTTCTTTCTCTTTGACCATCTGACAAAGGCTTTCTACAAGTAAATTTCGATGGTCTGTTTCTTCCTAGAGACCATGAGAGTGTGGACCACTTGAGGGAGGTAGCCATTTGATCTGGGCGTTCCTTTCAACTTCCATGCGATCAGACACATCCATTCCGGGTGCAGATACCAATCAGTCCCTGATGGAGTAGATCCGGGATGGACGGAAGGTGAAGAGGAGGGGATGAGGACATCAATTGGAGTGTAGAGAACCATGGTCTCCTCGGCCACCATTGTGCACTTAGGATCACCTCTGCGTTCTGATCTGCTATTTTCCTCAGCAGCTTGGGTAAGATAGGGATCAGAGGAAAGGCATAGAGTAGGCTCTTGGGTCAGAGGGAGATGAGAGTGTCGGTGCCCTCCACCTGAGAGTGGAGGTATCTGGAGAAAAATCTGGGGACCTGATGGTTTACATGGGATGCAAACAGGTCCACGATCAGAATTCCAAAAAGGTTCATCCCTGTCTGGAAAACCTTCTGCTTGAGGGACCATTCTCCTGGTTGTATGGTCTGTCTGCTCAACTAGTCGGCCTGCGAGTTGTTGGCACCCTTGATGTGTTCCGCCTGGATGGATGTGAGGTGAACTTCTGTCCGCGATATGATCTTGGCCGCCTCCTTGTGAGGTCTGGAGGACCGAGTGCCCCCGTTTGTTCACGTGGGCCTTAGCTGACGTGTTGTCTGCGCAGATCAGAATGCCTTTCCCTGTTACACTCCTGGAAAAGTGAGAGAGAACTAATCAAATCGCCCGCATCTCCAGCAAGTTGATGGGGAGCAGAGATTCCCCCTCAGACCAGAGGCCTCAGACTGGCTGCTCCTCCAATGTTGCACCCCCATCCTGGCATCTGTGAACACTTGAAGTCTGTGAGGGCTCAGGAAGGTTTTCCTATGCTGAAGGTTGGCATCCTGTAACCACCACTTGAGGCTCTCCTTGACTTTCCACGGGACCTGTACGAGTCTGTTGGACTTTGATATGATCTGAAATCAAAATGGTTGGAGGAAGGTAGATCCCAGGAGTGAAAACATCCCCAATAGATGGCCTTGCAGTTTGCTACTAAGGACCCCCTCAGCGTGGAGAGTTGTGAGCGAGATGCCAGGATGGGGGCGCAACATTGGAGGAGCATCCAGTTCAAGGCCTCTGGTCCGAGGAGGAATCTCTGCTCCCCATCAACTTGCTGGAGATGCGGGCGAGGAGGAGAATCACACTCTCAGATTCCCCTCAAAAAAAGCCCGGCCTAATTACCAAATTATAGTATGTATATTTATAGCTTGTTACATAATCAAACACTCGTAAATGTTTACACGTTTAAAATCTTTTTCTGTAATGTATAGTAACACTTTGAAATAAAAAATATATTTAAAAAAGATGATGTAAACACATTCAAAAATCAGAGACGGCAATATACCTATGAATATGTTGCTTTCACTATGGTTTAGCAATTAAGTCTGTTTCCCATGACTTTGTATGTTAAGCCACTCACTGTCCTCGGTTTTGTGCCATTTTATTTTTCAATAACTTGAATGGGAACAATTTGGAGACTATTTCACAGGATTCAAAACTAACTTTGTAGGTTGTCATGGTCTAAAAGGCTTATATAATTGAATCATCACACCTTATAACCATCAAACCTAAACAGTTGTCTATACATTCTGCCAGTCTCAGAGCTTCTGAGTAATATTGTCAGATTAATCCAAATCAGTTGTCAGTCTGCAGTCTACACAATATAAAGAGAAACCATAGGAACTCCATTTCAAGCACACATGTTTTAGACATTGATAAGAAAGGAAATTGAAATAAAGGAATATGAAGCTCCCATACTTTCTGAACAATGTGACTAACAATCTGAATTTTTTACTGGCATCTTCTGGAGTATTAGCTTTTAATATACATTCAGGCACACACAGAAAATACTTATGCTACTCCCCTTCGCTGAAGCTTAGATGACACAGTAACACTATATATTGTATGCCAAGGAGTGCAAGCACCAGTTGCTTGTGAAAATACTGGTTTTCCTAAGAACAGGCTGCAGTTAAAAAAACTGGGTAAAAGAAACACTTTAGCTTGATACCTAAAACAAGCAAAACAAAGCAGCAAGCAAGCCTCTGTCGGAAGGGAGTTTTGTAAGGGATGCATCATCACAAAGAAGACTATCTCTGGTGCTACCACCCATTTTACTGCCATAAGCAAGGGCATACACAGAAGGGCCTGTCCCATAGATCTTAATGGGCTGGTAGAAACATACTACTCTAGTACCAGAGAATATCTTCCAGCTATACTTACTTCAGTTTGTAAAGCTATATGCTCTCTTGGGAACTTTATCTCAAGTGTTATTAGTGATTTCCTATTTTTTTAGAATTCTTTTAAAAAGATTAGTGTTTGTAAAGGAGCAAATGTGGGGCTATGAAAATACAGTAAAATGTAAAAATGGGGGGGGGGGCGCTGGTTATGAAGCTACTAACACCACAGAATGACATAAACAGGGATGCACTTACCTGTAACTACTGTTCATCAAATGTCTTCTGCGCAGAAACAAATTGGGACTGCGCAAATGCAGGACAGCCTCGGAGAGAGATTTTCTAACTCAGAAAGCCTGAAAGGGGGCACTCTGCCTTGACCTCATATGCACAGAACTTATTCTTGCCAAAAGCAGGTAGGTAGGCAGAGCACCCCCATTTCCCTCCATTCTCCTGAGTCACTGGGGTAAAGAAAAGAATAGGCAAAAAAAAACTGTACTCACAGTGGGGCAAGAGAGAGGGAACGTGTGCCTGCACAGAAGACACTCGACAAACAACAGTCACAGGTAAGTGCAATCCTGTTTTCGTCGTCGTTCTTCTCTGCAGTCCCATATTGGGAATATAGCGAGCTACTCACCAATGAAGGACTGTGTGAGTGGATAAGCCAAATAAAGAGTGCAAGGGGTCTTTGGATCTGGTGGATTCAATAACCAAGCCACCAACTTCAGAGTAGCTGAAGAGTGGCTACATCATGAGGCCACATCTCACCCCTTTGTAAGAGGTCTGGTACTGCTGGTACTTGGAGGTACCAGCCCTGTGACATATCCTTCAGAGTGGGAAACCATTCCTGACATGGCCAGAAGAGAGTGACCAGAATACAATGAGTGTAGAAATGTCAAATTCTGCCAAGGACTCTGGTTATCAGTCGTGATGGAGGAAAGGCCCAGAAGAAGCCTTGGTTCCACAGGAGTTAGCCGTGTTAGTCTGTAGTAGCAAAATCAAAAAGACTCCAGTATCACCTTTAAGACTAACCAACTTTAGTGTAGCATAAGCTTTCGAGAATCACAGTTCTCTTCGTCATATGCATCTCAAAAGCTTATGCTACAGTAAAGTTGGTTAGTCTTAAAGGTGCTACTGGACTCTTTTCGATCTTGGTTCCACAGGATTTGAAAAGTATCCCCTAGAGAAAGAGGGTAAGTACCCACCAGGGAACAGAAACACTTAGCCTTTGTATTGGATTGCAAACAGGTCCACGGTAGGGAAACCCCACTGCTGAAAAATGGGCAGGATATACTTGGTGTTGATTGTCAGTGCAACACAACATAAAATACTAAAGTATAAAATGTTGAAGCTCGTACAATATAACACAATATACTAAAATGGCACCATAAACAGTAAACAGTACAGGATGGGCCCACCATAACAGGGATCTGAGTACAGATTTGGTAATGGATAATTTAACATTGTTGGCGGGTCGTCATAAGGTTGTAGCAACATAAGAACCCATTTTTAAATGGCCTCATTTTCAGTTGGTCAAAGAATACAACAGCAGTAGTAGAGGCCATGAGACCCATTAGGGTCTAAATTAACCAAATGGACCAGTAACATTTGGCGATAAAGAGGTGGGCCAAGGACTGCAAGCTTCTTATTCTCTCAGCAGGTAGGAAAGCCCTCCCTACAGAGGAATGAAATCTAGCCCCAATGAAGTGTATAGTTTTTTATGGGTAAGGATAGATATTTACCAACATATCTATCCGAGTGTTTAGGGTAAGGTGTTTAGCGTAAGGTGGAGTGAACAATGTTTAGGGTTCACAGAGAAGTGCTGCAGATTCCGCTACTAATAGCTAATCATCCAAGCAGGGATAAACAAAACAACCCTTGGAACGTCGGAAAGTGAATACCACTGCCATGCACTTAGTGAACATGCGTGGTGCACAGGCCAAACCAAAAGGCAGCACTGTGTGTTGGAAATATTCACCTCCACATTTAAACCTAAGGTATTTCCCATGATCAGGATGCACAGCGATGTGGAAATATGCATCCCTTAAATTGATAACTGAAAATCATGCACCTATCTCCAAAAGTTGAATGACAGTGGATCAAGTAAGCATGCAAAACTTCTGCAATTTAATGAACTTATTCAGGACATGGAGGTCAAGGATGAGCCTGACTCTGCCATCCTTCTTTTCTACCAGGAAATACCTGAAGTAAAACCCACAAAGGGAAGAAGCAAAAGGAACTTTTTGAATGGCTCCTATAGCCAATAAACCTTTAACACTCTCCTTGAGCACAGGGGAACAAAGTCCTGCACTGGAAGGAGATATAGACAACGGTGAGGACTCAGAAAAATACCAACAGGTAACCTTATCTAACTATAGATAGAACCCAAGAGTCCTTGGTGATAGAATACCATACTGGAACAAAGGGATACAATCTGTCCAAGAAGAACATAGAGGGGTCCGACCCTACGTCAGTTAGTCAGAACATAGATCAAGGAGCAGGCTGGGTTGGTTTTGTCCTTGGCCTTTGTATCCTCTTGGTAGTATGGTGCTGAGTTGACAAGTAAGGCCTCTGAGTGCAAGCCTGATGATAGAGATACCTTCCCAGGCGGTGCTAGTAACTTTGAGGCCCTTGGTATCTAGATCTGGTCAGCTGAGATTGGGGAGGGAGGGAATAATGCCCAAAGACTTGCAGTCTGGTGATTTTTCTTCATTTGAGTCAATGGGTCGTCTGCTTTTTCATAGGGGTCAAGGATATGGAACAGCCACACTTACCTTATGTGCCAGATGCAGACTGCTCTTTGATGCTTAGGCTACTTTTTGCCTTCTTTGCAAGTACTTTAGAGGTGGCACATTCCAGACATGATGGCTCCTGGAAATAGTGTTTCCTGTGTTTGGGCAAGTGGCCGGGTAGGGGATCATTCATCATTGAGCCAGAACCCAAGAGAAGAGCTATTGGAATCAATGAAGCGTTTGTTCAGATCTGATTATCTGGACCTTGGAACCAAGGAAGACAGTTGAAGATGGGCCGGTGGCTCTCTCATGGCAGATGACTTTGCTACCGGGTTGTCCGAGCCAAAGAGTACTTTCCGTGAAAACCTCTGACACTGCCTACACCCCAAGATACTGTAAGCCTCACTGAGGCAAAGCAGACAAAGGTTGTGTTCATCCACATGAGCATTTTCATTTCACATTGAGAACACTTTTTGAATAAGGATTTTTGAGACAAGATGAGAGCAAAAAGATCCAGAAGTGAAGAAGAGATATAAGATAAGTAGAGAGGAAAAATCTCTCTCGTCAGTGGTGAAAGAAGAGCTGAGGGAAATGAGGGCGCTCACCTACCTACCCATTTTTGGAGGGATGGGATCCTGCACATGTGTGATCAATGGAAAGCATTCCCTTTCAGGTTTTTAGAGCTAGAAAATCTCTACCCGAGGCAGGCTTGCATCGGAGCAGTCCTAATGTTTGCCTGCACAGTAGAACAATGGCAAACTATAAGTTATCCAGAGGAAGCAATTTGCTTATGATTATACTATAAGCTCTTAATTTAACTTATGTGAGTCCGAGGAGCCACACTGTGCCTCCCCACCGGCTCCCCGGACCCGCAGTCATCATGGAGGCAGCAGGAAGGCCTCCCCACCAGCTCGACAAGCAAGCCTCTGAGGGGCCACGGAGACAGAAAGGAAGTCACATGGGGGCCTCCCCCATGCTTCACCTCCTCCTGGCTCCACAAGCAGGCCTCTGAGGGGCTGCAGAGCTGGCGGGGAGGCACAGCACACCTCTTCAGGAAGGCAGGGCAGGGGGAGTTCCCCTGCGCTTCATCTCCCCACCGGCTCCGCAGACAGGCCTCTGAGGGGCTGCACAGCTGGCGGGGAGGTGCAGTGTAGCTGTACAGCTGCTGCCAACCCAGCAGGAAGGCCACATGGGGAGAGCTTCCCCATGCTTCACCTCCCCACCAGCTCCGTGGCCCCTCAGAAACCTGCCCCCACCAATTCACTTTTTATCCTGGCACAGGCGCACCACAGGGCCCTCAGGGCCCCTGTACCAGGATAAAAAGTGAGTTGGTTTGACTTTTATGTCTTAAGATTTTGTAAGGCATAATATTGTGGGGTAGGATACAAAGCTGTGGGTATGGGATAGGTTGCTATTACTGGGGTGTTTTAATTACTACATTAAGAAATTCTAGAGTCATACCTGCTGGCAAAACATTCCTTCCTACCGAGAAGCATATTCTGTATCAGGCAGATTGATAATATAATTACTGCATATCCAGGGGAAAGCGTTCTGCATATTCCACAGTATGCCCTTCATCTACTTGCAGTCTTGGAATTTGGAGGAGTAACTTATAACCTTCGGTTCAAATGTATTTAGGTTCTCCCCAAGCATCTTATTTTTCCATGAAAATGGGTGACAGGGTTACAAATGTTTCCTGCAGCTGTTAAATTCTTTTTTTCCCAGTCATAAGAGAAACTGAAGTTTAGGCCTCCCCAAGCATTATGTCTCTTCTGTACTTTAGCCATAATCTCAGATTTTCAGGAGGCAAAGATGGATTTGACAGTGGTTATTTGCTGGTGTATGAAAAGACATTCTGCATGTGTTCACATCCACACATTCATTTGCAGAATCAAGTTGCACTAAGGAAGGTTGCAATTAATTATCTTTTAAAAATATCAAACCAAGACTGGGCATCCTCCATGGCCCAAAACTCTCTGGAAGCATATTGCTCCCACATGCCATTCTATAGTATGAACCTGGGGGTTCCAGTTGTCATTACCCTAATGTATTGCCCCAAAAGGGTAGGGGAATTTTAAGATGTTAGGTTTTTAAAATTATGAAATAGACTAATAATCACAAGTGTTTTAAAGGAGGAAAAATCGTGCATGACAGTCTAGCTGGAATTCTAACAAACTTACATCAGTGTCTGCATGGCCAACACAAGCATTACATAACAACAGAATGTAAGAAAATATAGATCCAGAGGAGTTAGCCGTGTTAGTCTGTAGTAGCAAAACAGGAAAGAGTCCAGTAGCAACTTTACGACTAACCAACTTTACTGTAGCATAAGCTTTCGAGAACGGCCCCTTGGATACTCACCGTGAAGGGTCCTTCTCCTCTGAGGACAGGAGGACATCTTGGGTGTTTCCCACCATCCAATCGGGGAGGCAGGAAGTAGAATCTTTCTTCCTCTTCCTTTGGTGTGTGGGACCACCCTCTCTCTCCTCAGTTCGGGTGACTCTCTATTTTTATAGATCTTAAACTGTAATCTAAAGATAGAAAAAAGAACAAAGTGCAACACTGTCCAGAACAGACACATAAATTCCGGCAGTAAAGGCAGTCGCACAGCCGAAACAGATAAAGAAATCCAGGACGTAGACAAAAGGAAAAAACAGACGAAGCTCACGGGAGGGCAAGATGTCCTTCTGTCCTCAGAGGAGAAGGACCCTTCACGGTGAGTATCCAAGGGGCCGTTCTCCCTCTGAGGCGGAGGACATCTTGGGTGCTCCCAAAGCAGTGTACTAGGTCCTGGGTGGGATGGAGCCTTCATCCTCTACAACATGTTGAAGAACTCTGCGTCCGAAGGCAGCATCTGCAGAAGCATAAGTGTGTATATGATAGTGCCTAATAAATGTAGATGATGAAGACCAGGTAGCCGCTTTACATATGTCTTCTATGGAGGCATTCCTTCTGAGAGCAGCATTTGTAGCCGCGCTCCTCACCGAATGTGCTGTGATTCCTGATGGAACCTCCATTTTCATGGCTTTATAGGCTTCTTGTATACATGACTTAATGCCGTACGCTATGGCAGTGGATGTCATGCGTTGTCCCAGTTTGGGACATGAAACATTGACAAAAAGTGAATCCGAAAGGCGTATCGATTCGGTTCTTATCAAACACGTTTTAAGAGCTCTCCTCACGTCGAGATTGTGCCATTCCCTTTCCTTTGGATGATTCGGCCTCGGGCAGAATGAAGGCAGATTGGTTTCCTGTGATCTATGGAACATGGAGTAAGCTTTAGGCATGAAGGAGGGATCGGTCCTAAGAACTACCTTGTCTCTATGAAATATGCACAAGTCTGGCCGAACGGATAAGGCACTCAACTCGGAAATGCGACGAGCCGAAGTAATAGCCACGAGGAATATGGTCTTCAGCTTCAGCCATTTCAGTTGTATCTCCTTAATTGGTTCAAAAAGAGGTCTTGTAAGTGCCGAGAGAACCACGCTTAAATGCCAAGTTGGGAACCTGTGCACCGTCGGAGGCTTTAGTAAGGTAGCACCCCTCAGGAACCTTTTTATGTGGTAATGCGAGGCTAGAGGAACTCCCTCTATCGTTGGTAGCACCATGCCAATAGCTGCAACCTGTTTCCTCAACGTTGCTGGACGTAAGCCTCTGTCTAATCCCTCCTGTAGGAAGGACAGTATAGAAGTCTTAGTGGGTTTTGTAGGATCAATTTGTTTGCATCTACACCAGTGGTGGAAAGCCTTCCAGGCTGCGTTATAAATTCTGACTGTGGACGCTTTTCTTGACGCTAGTAGGGTGGCTATAATATCTGGAGGGTAACCCTCTAATCGGAGATGGTCCCGCTCAATTTCCAGCCGGTCAGAGCCCACCACTCTGGACGGGGGTGCCATATGGGTCCCTGCTGTAGTAGGTCTGGGTGGTTTGGAAGTCTGAGAATCCGAAAGATCGTCTCTCCGGTTTCCTCAAAGATCTTGGAAGTGCCTTTTTCTTATCCTTAGTTTCCACTAGAATCTTTTCTAGTTGATCTCCAAAGAGCTTGTCGCCCTGGAATGGGTAAGCCATCAAGATGAGCTTGGCCTGGAGGTCCGCTTGCCAGGCGCGAAGCCATAAGAGGCGTCTGGCTGATGAGGAGGATGCCATCGCTCGAGAGGACATAGCCATTGCGTCTAATGTGGCATCCACGGTGAAAGTGCATGCTTTCAGTATCCTGTTGGCTCCTTCCAGTAGTCTTCTGTTGTTTTCCGGAAGAAGTTGAATTAGCCTCCTGGTCCACACTACTGCGGCTCTTGACACCATGGAGGCTATGGAAGACGCCTTGATAGACGTAGCCAATGCCTCGTGAGCCCTTTTTAGCACCGCTTCGCCTTTTTTGTCTAGGCCATCTTTTATCATCCCTTGGCCATCTTCTGATAGGAGTCCCTGGGACTGGAGAGCGGCCACTGGCACGTCAATCACAGGAACCTGCAGGAACTGATCAGTATAGTTAGGTAACACATACAGCTTTTTCATCACATTGGGAACCTGCTTATTGGCAGCTGGAGTCGACCATTCTGCCTTGAGCTGTCGCTCAAAGTACTCCGGAAAAGGGAATACTCTGGGATTGTTCTCTGATCTAGGGAAGAACTCTCTATTCCCTTTTGGTCTGCCCTTTGATCCCTGGGAGGGAGTCTCCTCCTCCTCCCCCTTTTCTGATTCTTTCAGATCCTGGGCTGAAAGAGTTTTAGACAATAAATATGTATAATCTTCCATTTGAAACACTCTATTGGACTGTTCTGGAGTGGCAGCGATTGCTTCCTGTTCCTCCTCTGAGAGGAACTCCCCCTCATCAGAAACCTCACTAAGTGAGTGGTCCTCCTCCACCCATCCTGGGGTTTTTCCTTGTTGCTTTCTAGCTGCTTTAGTTGGCCAGGAGGCAGGTACGCCACTCTGAGTCTGGGGCGTTCCTGGAAGCTCAGCTGAGAAAGAGGAACTGGTCCCTGGGCCTTCTGTCTGACAAAGGGCTCTTAGCTCTTCCCTAAGAGACCTTCTAATGGCTGCTAACACCTCAGGGGATACGCTGGAAGCACTTACATTATCTTCTGGAGTGCTGTGGTGAGAGCCCTGCGCCGGAACTGAAGAAATTTTCCTTGACTCCCCCGCCGGGAGATTGGCAACCTCAGCGATGCGTCTTGGCGGGAGATCATCCGCAGCGGCTTTTCCCGCCGAAAAAGGGCCTCTCACAGCCGCGCTCTCTTCTGCGGCCCGTTGGCTGCATGCGGCTTTCCCCGGCTCTGTCTGCAACAGACGGGGCCGTTTCTTGGTGGGCTGTTCTGCGCTGGAGTGTACTCTTCTGCCGAGGGGCCGATCAGGCCTCCTAGGCAAGTCGGACCCGGCCGGGCCTGTCCCCACCGCCGGGAGGACGGTTCCCGGGGAACAGCCCTCAGCCCTTTCCAAAAAGGATTCTTCAGAGTCCGATGACTCCTCCTCCCTCATCTGTCGCTCCATTTTCTCTCTTTTCACGAGAGAGAAAATCTCTCCTCTCTCTCTCTCTTCTCTCTCTCTCCCTCTCCCTCCTTTTTTTATGTATGGAAAGTAGGAAGAAAAGAAGAGGAAGACCAGCCAAGTAACAAGGGGGGGTGGAGAAGAGAATTGGACGGACGAGGTAGGTATAGAGGTAAGCAAACAATCTATCAGAAAAAGAGACTGAGACAAAGTTAGAGCCAAAGAGGTAGCCTAGCTAACCTACTGAGAACTGCTCTCCCCTGAGGCAGGAAACGAACGGAGTAGAGAGAGGGTGGTCCCACACACCAAAGGAAGAGGAAGAAAGATTCTACTTCCTGCCTCCCCGATTGGATGGTGGGAAACACCCAAGATGTCCTCCGCCTCAAGGGGAGAATCACAGTTCTCTTCGTCAGATGCATAGCGGGTAAGAAGAAACTGGTTGGATATATAGGTGGAGAGGGGAGGGGGGAGTAGATGCAATCAGTAGCTTCTGATAATGGGATCAGTTTGCTTCTAATAATGAAATCAGTTACTTCTGATAATGAGATAACCATTCATAGTCTCTATTCAATCCAAGCCTGTCTGAGTCAAATTTACATATGAATTCCAATTCAGCAGCTTCCCGTTGGATTCTGTTTTTGAAAGGTTTCTGTTGAACTACGGTAACCTTTAAGCCCTTGATGGAATGTCCTGATAGATTGAAGTGTTCTCCCACTGGTTTCTGGATGTTGCCATTTTTAATGTCAGATTTCTGTCCATTTATTCTTTTGTGCAAAAGTTGGCTGGGTTGTCTAATGTACAGAGCAGATGAACATTGCTGGCACATGAAGGCATATATCATGTTGGAGGATGAGCAGCTATAAGAGCCAGAGATAGTGTAGTTGACACCATTGGGTCCTGTAATTGTATTTCCTGGGTAGATATGAGGGCAGAGCTGGCATCTGGGTCTGTTGCAGGGTCTGGTCCCTGTGCTGGTGACTCTGCTAGCCGATTCATGGTTGTAGGTGAGAAGTCATTTAAGGTTGGGGGGCTATCTGTAGGCAAGGAGAGGTCTTCCACCCAGGGTTTGTGAGAGTGAGGCATCGTTTTCCAGGATGGGTTGTAGGTCGCTGATACGCTGGATGGGTTTGAGCTGAGAACTGTAGGTGACAACCAGTGGTGTTCTGTTATTAGTTCCTTCAGGTTTGTCCTGGAGCAGGTTGTTTCTGGGTACTAGTCTGGCCCTGTCAATTTGTTTCCTCACTTCATTTGGTGGGTACTGTAGCCCCAAAAATGCTTGTTGTAAATCTCTTAAGTGGAAGTCCTGATCAAGAGCACTGGAGCAGATACGATTGTAACGTAAGGCTTGGCTGTAGACAATAGACCGAGTGGTATGTTTTAGGGTAGTAGCTGGAGACATGTAGATATGAGTATCAGTTTCCGGTATAAGGTGGTATTTATCTGTCCATTATGTAGTTGTACAGTGGTGTCCAGGAAGTGTACCTGTTGTGTAGAGTGGTCCAGGCTCAGGTTGATAGTAGGGTGAAAGTTGCTGAAGTCCTGATGAAATCTCTCAAGGGCTTCCTTCCCATGGGTCCAAATGATGATGTCATCCAAGAATCTTAAGTACAGGAGTGGTTTCAGTGGATGGGAGCTGAGGAAGCGTTGCTCCAAGTCTGCCATGAATATGTTAGCATATTGTGGTGCCATGCGTGTGCCCATGGCTGTGCCATTAACCTGTAGATATAAGCTGTCACCAAATTTGAAGTAATTGCGAGTGAATACAAAGTGGCAAAGTTCAGTGGCAAGGTGTGCTGTGGTTTTGTCCGGGATAATATTCCTGATCTGCATGTGGGATATTGGTGTACAGAGCCTCCACATCCATGGTTACTAGGATGGTGTCATCTGGTAGGTTGTCAATGGACTGTATTTTCCTGAGAAAGTCAGTAGTGTCCCGTAAATAGCTGGGTGTGCTGGTAGTATAGGGCCTGAGGATAGAGTCCATATATCCTGAGACTCCTACTGTGATAGTGCCAATTCCTGAAACAATGGGGCATCCTGGGTTACCTGGTTTGTGGATTTTGGGTAATAGGTAGAATGTTCCTGGTCGTGGTTCCTGGGGTGTGTCCGTATGGATATGTTCTTGTATGTCCATGGGGAGTGTCTTTAATATTTTATGGAGTTCTCTTTTGTATTGCTCCATAGGGTCAGAAGGTAGTGTTTTATAGAATGTTGTGTTGGAGAGTTGTCTCTCTGCTTCCTGTATGTTTGTCCATGATGACAACTGCACCGCCTTTGTCAGCTTCCTTGATTACGATGCCAGAATTATTTTGGAGGCTGTTTATGGCATCTCTTTCTGCACAGCTGAGATTCTGCTTTAAGTGGTGTTGTTTGACAATTATCTCAGCCTGGGTACATCAACGGAAGCATTCAATGTAGAAGTCCAATGAGGAGTTGCAGCCCTCAGGGGGTGTCCATGTGGAATTCTTTTTTCTGGAGCTTTGTAACGATGATTGTGCATTGCTGGGTTGGGAGGGTGATTGCTGCTGTGATGGTGTCTGTTCAGTGCTTTGTTCATTGTTTTGTTCAGCAGAGTGGTTGAAAAATTCCTTCAGTCTTAGGCGTCTAAAATAGGCCTCCAGGTCTCCACAGAGTTGTATAAGAAAATATAGATTGCAACATCCTATGTGACCTTTGGCATGTTAATCTAATCTCTATGGTTTAATGTACCACAAATACGATTTTCTCCTGCCATATACAATTCATCTGCAGAACTGAGAACACAGATGGATTCTTACTACATCTTAATCACACACCCAGACACATGCATCTTGGCTTACGGTGTGCAAACGAACTATTTGGCAAATATGTAAGGTGACAGAAAACCATTTAGAAACCTTGCATCAGACGAGGAGGCAGCTGACTCATTACTGGACACCTACCATTACTTAACCATAACTTCCTTCACCAGACCAAAAGAGAAACAGCATTCTGAATGCTTGTTAAGAGTACAACCCCTATTGCAAGGGATTTCAAAAGCATTAACTCAGAATACTCTTTGCCTAATCTCACTGAAGGTTTGATCTGAAGAGATCGATAAGAGCTGTTATAATTGCCAAAAGTGAAAAACCAAAGATAACTACACTGTTCAGACTAATTGGATTGCTATACATGACAGTACATTAAAAATTATAGCCCTGTTGATACACCACCAGTTCAGCTTCTGCCAGTAGTGTGTTGGATTGAGAAACTGCACAGTAGAAGCAAGAAAGAAACATGGTACAAGAGTTAAGAATTTATGACAATATGCTCAGTGTTCCACAAATACACTCACCAGGTTGCCAGTGGCAAGAAAGTTGTTCTTCCTGGCACTTGCCTTTCAAGACAATAATTTACTATGCTGTGCCATTAAGAGCACTGTGGCTCTAGGTCTGCAGCCAACTTTCTCTTTGTTTACCTATTGTGCCTCAAAGTAACACCAGCCATCCTTGGTGTACCTTCCTGCTCTCCTGTCTAACTTGAGGTCTTTTCAGCCAGCAAGAAGTTAGAAACAGAAAGGTGGGAGAGAAAACACAGTACCCTACAGGACATACCTCTCTTGGACCATGCTTTTTTGCTAACAGATAAGAACAGTTTTTAGAAACTGAAGTCAGAATTGCTACTGATTTCTGCTATAAAAGTCCCTCCCCCCAGAAACCAGAAGTTTCTGGTGACATTATAATAATAATAACATTCAATTTATATACTGCCCTTCAGGATTACTTAACACCCACTCAGAGCAGTTTACAAAGTATTTTATCATTATCCCCACAACAACAAAAACCCTGTGAGGTGGGTGGGGCTGAGAGAGCTCCTAGAAGCTGTGACTGACCCAAGGTCACTCAGCTGGCTTCAAGTGGAGGAGTGGGGAATCAAACCCGGTTCTCCAGATTAGAGTCCCGCGCTCTTAACCACTATGCCAAACTGGCATTCAGTTTGATTGTATACATGTTTTACTCAGAAGACCCACCAGGGTTAATGGAGCTTATCACCAATAACTATGCATAAGATAGCAGTCTTGAACATACAAAGCTGCCTTATATTGAGTCAGACTACTATTCCAGCCAGCCCAACATTGGTTAGTCTGAAATTCCAGAGGGCCTACAAAGCAGAATCTGTCACTTGGAGATTGATTCTGATATTGCTATTGGCTTGACTCCATATGACTGATTTATTATAGACAATGAACATGAGCAGAATTTAATGATGCCGCTGCTCTTGGAAATGTATGGTTTTTAAAGTTTGCATTCTATTAAGTAATGTATTTCAACACTATTACTGGTTTGAAGGTTTGTATTTATATTATTTTAATATTCTATTGTATATGTATGCTGTAAACTGCCTTGAGCACTAAACATGATTGAGTCAGTAAATAAAATAAATAAATAAATAGAACAGCAGTGGGCCTGAAGGTGTTCGCCATGGATTATTCTCTGCCCAGCTACTAGCGCTTCTATTCCTGAAGATGCCAGTACCTGAGGTTGAGGACCTTCTGCATGCAAAGCTTGTGCATTATTACTAAGCTATCCCCTGCCCTATTCTGTACCAGCCAATATGGAAAAACTTATCTAAGTAGATTGTGTTATTTATGATGGCCTCCTGCCACTTTAAGGAGATAGGTTCAAATCTCAACTCTGCCATGGAAACTTGCTGGGTGTCCTTAAGCCAGCCACACACACTGCCTAAACTATCTCACAGGGCTATTGTGATGATAAAACGGAGGAGAGGAGAATCTACTTTTGCAGATGCAATCTTGTTTCACAAGGGATTTGACAATCTCTGGAAGTGTACCACAGAGTCTTCTGTGTTGCAAATTCCTGAAACAAAATTGGAGTACACAAAGAATGTTTTTCCAAACATGTTTTTGCAAAATCTATCATTTGCATAAGATCCTACAAGTTTTTTTGAGTTCCTCAGTTTTGAGTGGTTCTGCTTTCAAAGGTCCACATAAATGACTCAGTAACATCATATCAAGGAATTTTATTTAATTTCATTTATACCTCTCCTTTCTCTTTAATGAGGATCCAAAGTGACACCTGTCATTTTCACATCAACTTCAAAATTCGCTAAGTGCTTATGACCTATGAAAAGTCAGGGATGTGCCTTGCACATCCCAAAGATGCCCATCACGTAGCACAGGTGAAGCCATGGAGAGACCCACACAGTTATACACAAATATTAACACATGGTTATATTTCTGTGACCTGTAGGCTGATATGCACAGAGTTAGTCTTTGCATTTTAGAGCCAGTGAGATTTAAAAAGAAAAAAACTCCCTTCTCTGGTGCATAACTAAAGCCTTCCTTGCACTCAACCTCAACTTCCTCATACTGAAAATCTAGGTTATGTGCTCCATCTGAACTTTTTCTGAGAGCTATTTTTAAAAGCTAATTTTCAGCTTAAAGTAACCACTTACATGATCAAGGCTTAAATCACTGATAATTCAGAACAACTGTAACTTCTAGAGCAAAGACTTTAAAAAAAAAAAGAATAGCTACAACAGCCAGATAAGAAAGACCCTGCTCTACTCCAACTTGCAAAAAAACCCTACCGCTAAACAGAACAGATACCAGCTTGTACAGCATCTCCCAGCTGCCAAACAGACTGCAGGATGCAGCAAGAAGAGCCATCACCAGCCTGCTCCCAATTTAAATAACCTCCCCTGCACAGCACAAATATACCACAGAGGAAACAGCACTACTGCTTCAGAATTGAATATCTAGCCCTCTGAGCTGTGGTCTTTGCAACCCTCTATTTCTCTTGGGATAAAAAAAGATCATACCAAGGATAATAAAGTTATATTGTGCCTTTCTGGAAATTGTTACAATGAGTAGGATTAAATGTAGGGGAGCAGCTGTTTGCCTGAAGCCATCTAGTGAATTTGTGACGGGGTGAGATTTGAATCAGTTTGCACCTCACAACCTTAAACAGTACTTTGCCTCCAACACAGTAAATATTGCAGACAGTCAGGGTTCCAAGAATATTATATTTTTTGCTATCTTTTAAACTCATGCCTGCTAAGCTTCTGAGGGAAAGCCTTTTGACCCATCATGCCAATTGTGCCACTTTTAAAAGTCATTCCATCTCAAGTCACAAGAACTGACTTGGTGCAAGGTACATGAAACATGACTAATGAGAATATTCTGTCTTTTTTTGCACCAATGGAAAGCAAAATAGGGAGTTGGGCAATGGTACACAGGCATATATTACCTACTTCCACATTGCCCGGATGTTTTGCAATAAACTTTACTCTTTTAACAAGTTTGAACTACAGCTGAAGTCAATCTACTTCAAGAGATTGTAAAAGCTTTTAAAAAGAATATTATCCGCATTCTATACAGAGGGCTCATTAATGTGCAGCTTACTACTGATCAGCAAGATTAGAGATTAGAAAAATGATCGTTACAGAACAACTGGACAATAAACTACCACAAAGAAATTATTTTCACTGGATTTGATTACATCACTCACAGCAGCGCTCTGCCAAAACACTCCAAATAAACATTTCTTCCTAGCACCATTACCATTTACCTACCTTCTGCTAGGTAAATTCTGCATTGCAAGGAAGACAGTGAAGAACCAATACGCATGTTCCACAGTAGTTCTGTCTCTTGGCTATAACAATGTTGCCTACCCTTGTTTCTAGCAGATACAAAAATATAGTTCCCCTACAGAGAATTATACCAAGGCACAATTCATCAGTTAAACTGGTACTTCCAACAAATGTTAAAACAATGGGGAAAGCTGGGCCTCTGTTTTTATTCAGAATACTTTACTGTTCTTTGAACAGCAGAAACTTTGGGGCAACTGCAGAAAGTAATACCTTAATATTTACATATGTTAGCAGAAACAGTTTAACCCTCCTTAGATAATAGTGAAGGATACATTACCAGATGTCAAGTACTATTTCTGATCACTTCAGTATTCATTAGCAAAATTCCTTACCATATACATGAAACTGCCTCTAAGAACTATTCAGTCAGATTTATGACCATGCTTGTTCTCCCATTAAAGGCTGTTTTCAGTAGAGTTACCTGGCACTTAACTTTTTATGGTACTTTTCATTTCACATTATGTTCAACAGTGCATGCAGTACAAAATGAATTAACATAGCCAACAGCAATTGCTAGGCTTCCGTCTCCTTTTCTCCAACTATATTTGACTGATCATAGGGTTGTTTGATCTTAGAAGTTAGTAGACACATTTCTTCATGCAAAACCAAGTTGACTTTCCCCCCCGCCCCCCCTTGGATCAGTGAACAAATTAAAATTCATTACAACTGATATGGCTCTTTACCCAATGAATTCCTAAAATGGGAGGGGCTGAAATTCAAGACTGCCTGCAAGACGTGCCCTTTTGTCTGGGGCAATTTCTTCTGATACCGGACTTCCGGGAATGGCTGGGGTTTCTGAGTGGTAGTCTAAAGTGATAGGAACATGAGCAAGGTCTCTACTATTCCAATGCCTAGTCTTAGTTCAAGTTTAAATTATGCTCCTCATTTTTCATTTTAGAATACTGCTTCTATCGGACGACCATTTTTAAAACTTTTTAGAACTTTAAAAACAGTGTTTCCTGCCCAGTTCTTCTCATTTAAGATTTATTTTATTTCCTAAGGTTTGGAAAGATTCCTTGATCTGTTAACAATAAGCCTTCTAGCTTGTTTGGAAGTTACATAACCAAAATCCCATGATAATGATTAAAGAGTAGGGTGAAAAACTCAAAAGTAGAGTTTCTCCCCATGAGGATTCTTCCAAGTGAGGGATTTACATCATTCCAACACTAATCCTCAAATATTTTGCTAATAAACAGACAACATCAAGTAGTTGTGACTAACAAATAACTCTAATTCACATCAGAGTAACAGTCACAGCCCTTGAGAAACAACACTACATGCTGCCAATATCATAGCCACTTGATTTCCATGAAAAGAATATTACCTACCACAACTGATGGATGTGTCTATTTAGAATTCCAAAGCACAAGGTGGAGGGAAAGTAGAACTGCCCTTAACACTTCCAAGAAAAAAAGGCTACATGCAAAGGCCACAGCAGGGCAGTTTAGCTGATTTTATGGAATGCAGTAAGAGGGTCTCCTAATTCAAACTATGCTGGCAACAGTTTGCAAGCAATAATTAGACCAAGGGGTTCAAACACTTTTGTTCATGACTGTACATCAAAATGAAATGAAGGAAACTGCTACCTACACAGAGACATTCAAGGCTTCATAAAATATTTGACCGTGGTCAAATAGACGGACTGTTAAATGCCAACCCTACTCCTCCTTGATAGATTTTTGCTTTAACGCTATGTACAAGCAGTTCAATTTTGTGATACAACATTGACAGCACAAGACATGATCATTTAACAGAAGCAAAAGCATGTTTCATTACCTTTGAGAAACATTTTGACCCAACATAAGAACTTTTGTTACTGAAGAAAAAGTTATGCAAGAGACACAAAGATGGTGGGATGGTTCACAAGCCACAGTCTAACTCAGAGCAATAGATCAAAGTTCCAAGGTAAAAAACTTCTCAATATAAAATGAAAATTTATTTTTAAACTGTTGAAATATTTTATCACTACTTTCCGTAGGACATGGGTGATTATTTCTGTCCTTCAAATGATCACTGAACAGATTGAAAGGAGACTTGGAGACACTTTGTAGTATTCCTGTGGTTCTTGAATGCACTATAACAACTTTATCCCGTCGTCGTCGTCAATTTATAATTCATCTCTCGGGTTATGTCTACATGCATTGTAAAACCTGGGCAAAAGTTAAATCTAATTTTTAATCATTTTTGTCTTATTTAAACTTTTAGACAAACTTCTGAAAGTACTGTAGGTACTACTGTACTTTTCCTTTTGAGTTTTCAAAAGCTTCAAGAACAATGACGCTTCATAGTAAGAATTTTATTTTGTAACTCATCTGATATTGAATCTTCTATTATCACATAACACAACAATGATTTGCAAGGATGGTTGGTTGTCTGTTTTACTGCAGTTTTTAGCCACCCAAGTTCTCACATTTATGTCTCAAATAACTAGGGACCAAGCAGGCAGCTTCCACTGGAATTCATTCAATCTTAGATTCCTTTTCTCTCTCTCTAAGAGTCTCGAAACCACTTTGGTGATGGCAGGGATAAAGTAGTCATAGTGCATTCAAGAACCACAGGACTACTACAAAATGTCTCCAAGTCTCATTTCAATGTTCACCTCACAAGTTGGAGAAACAATCTCACAATATTTCTGTTTGAAGACAACATTATTGTTTAGTTCACTTTTAAACATGCTAAAGAACATTTAAACGTTCTGCTGCTGAGAGGGAACATGTCAAGTTCTACAAGGAGTCAAACATTTTGTGTTAACCTAAAGTCACAAAACATAGCGTCAAAGTGCCCTGCTCATGGCAACCTGCATCTATTTAAGTGCACATCATCTGCATGCAAACAGATATATAATGAACTGAAGTATTCCATTTTCAAAAGGCCCCTCTGTACTAAGTGTGAAAAGTCTCTCCCCATACAAGCAAAACCGCAAATGACATTTTCAAAGTGCAGTTGCTAATTGAGGATGCTAGACCTCCAATACCTGTATCAAGCAACCTAGAGCTAAGCTACAAGTGACGCCTGACACAGGTTGGACACTTGTCAGCTTCCCTCAAGTTTTGATGGGAAATGTAGGCATCCTGGTCTTGCAGCTATAATGGAAAGCCAAGCTGTAAAACCAGGATGCCTGCATTTCCCATCAAAACTTGAGGGAAGCTGACAAATGTCCAACCTGTGTCAGGCGTCACTTGTAGCTTGGCTCCTAGAGGCTTGTTCCCAACAACAACAACAAAAGACTGGCAGCAATGATGCACTAACAGAAATTTTTGCAACCACAGAAGTCTTGCGTACTATCCTGCACTGGGCTATATGAGGTGTTCTGGATTAGTAACTGCTAGTATAAGTAGCACTTCCTTCATTACATCTCCTGTTGCTGCTGTTAACTGTAGGAAAAAATAGTCTCCAAAAGAACTATCTATTTTAACTAGATTTAGTTGATTACATGTCCTCTCATCAAGCTCCAATTCCAGAAGTCTCACAATGAATGTATTTTATCCAGTTCAGAACCTAACAATGTATTCCCACTTGTGCAAAAAAAGCACACTCACACACACACTTATGATTCATATTTACTTTGAAGTGGCCTGCAATTACAATTAGTGTAGTAATAAGCTTAGGAAAACACTTCAAAATTTAGTACTTTTTATCACTAAAGATCAGTAGCAAGTCAAACATGCAAATAAGAAGTGCCAAAGACAGAGACTAAGATTAATGCATCCTCAGCAAATTCCAGAGCATAAATGGTTTAATCATACTATGCAAGCTCAAAACCAACATACATAAGCAGGATGAAACTTCTCCTCTAAAGACAGCCCTATATACCATATTGCACTGCTAACCTTGAACCACAAAAAGGATCAAGAATCAAGAATGCCACAGAAAGTTTCAAGGAAAACCTGACTGAATATGTTATGTTAAAATTAGCTTTTTAATATAGTCAGGGTAGCAAAGAACAAGCACCAGGCAGGGGCAAATACGTTTAATACATCAGTTTGCCATGGATCTACTCTGGCATGATCTGGACCCAAATCAAGCATGTCAGCTCAATATAATTTTATTTTAAATCCATGTATCTGCAGGCCTAGAACAGTGATGTGAGTAAGTTACAGCACTTCTCCCATAATGCAACAAATCTGAAGCAAAGACATCTCACATGGTGGACTTAAAGTTAAAATGAAAAAATCTAAAACTTATATTCAAATAAAGAAAAAACAGACAGTAGAAGAAAGATTTTTGAAATGTTACCCTAGAAAATTGTTTGGAAGACTTAACCATTTAACCCAAATCCTAGAAACAACACACACAAATTTATCAGCAGATGCAGATTATATAAGCATGTGTAAATGCTTAAATCCTTACAACAGCCTGGGCTGCAGAATTAATAGCAATATTTATGTATTATAGTCTGTGTGCCATCCGTCTTAGCAAGGAAAGAGTCTGCAATTTTTCATTCTGGTCAAAATACATTAATGAGAGAGTCATGAACTGCTTGCTGGAAAACCTAGGCAAGACGACCACATGGGACATACTCTAAAATAAACATTGCAAAGAGAGTGAAATCTAACATGACAGCTGGCCAAGCAAAGCAGAAAGCAAGACCAATATGCAAAAGTGTAACTACCAGTATCTTTTCTGTATATTTATTTAAAACAACCAAGAATCAAGGCTGTCATGTTAGACCAGCTACATTAACAGTACCTGAAAGATTAACAACGTTTCACATGATATGCAGTTCACCCAAACGAACATGCCTCAGCACGAGTATTTTAAGATAAAGTGAAATCCTGGGTACCTTCTTCCGGAGATGGTATTTGTAGCAAACAACTAGAAACTAATTCATAAGCATGTGAGCAAAGCCATACATTCACCTAGTATGTTAGACTGGCTGTATAAAATGTTGATTACAAATCAACACAAATCCCATGCCCCTTAATAGCATTAAACCCTTTCAACACACATTTGTTGCAGGCTTGCAATCTTGGAACAGGAGGAACAGAGATGAACTGGAAATCTGATCGTCTCTTGAATACCTTTAAATTATTCATAGTAGACAGCATTTTAAAAAATCTTTTTAAAGAAACAATTACTTGTATCTAACCCTGCAATTCCCAAGACTTCCTGTTCCTTGGGAACAAAATTTCTGGGGATTAAGTGGGCTGCACAGAAGGGGAAGCAGTAAATTCCCACCCTTCAATACCCACATGCGCATGTTAATGGGTATAAGCCACAGATCTTTTTGTAAAAATCTCAAGAAGCTCAAAATAAACTCATATTTAAAACTGCCAACACTGTGAAAAAGGAAGACATTCTACCGTGGAAACACAGAATGGCTATAACCTTCATTAAGGGCCTGATCTTATAGATGGAAAGGACAGGCATCATGATTACAAAGCTTAACAATTAGGACACTGAGGAAGATCTTTCCCCTACTATACCACTCCACTAAGCAAAGTTCAAAGCCTTCCTCCATCCTACGGAACTTGCCTTCATATAGGCTGTCTGATGCCCAATAGTTTAACTTCCATAAACTCTGGAGGAACCGTTCAAGTCTTACCAAACTTACCATAGGCGCTCCCCCCCCGCCCCGCCCTGCATCCCCTTCCACATGCCTCGATAAACATCATCACCACAATGACCTTATGAGGTCCATCATGGGAGCAGATTACTTGGGACAACCATTACACCAGATATATGTTGTTTATTTTCCCCTACCTTCCAACAAACAGAGCCTACTTTCACTTTGTTTTCATTAGTCACATTCTATAGGAACTCCTGCAGTATGCCTCATTCAGCCTGGGAAGATTAACTCCAAATCCAAGATACACAATGTGGAACCAAATCTGAAACCAAACCACGTTGTTCTCTGTTATTTAAAATGCTTTTGTCTTGTTTTTCCAGTATGTGTTCAAAGGGGCTTACAATGGTCAAACTGAAATGCCCTGTTCATTAAAAACCAAAACAGGGCCCTGTCTGACAGCAAGCTGGAAATCTACATTCATAGGTTAAACTTCCACCATATCAACCATGGCCTAACCTCTCCAGGGCACAATCATCTGAAGCTAGAAAGTATTCAGTCTCAGCCTATTCAACCTCATTCATTCAACTTCCAAACATTGGTTAAGAACAGAAACAGCTTACTTAAGATACAAACCTAGATGACACTCAACTTCAAGTTCCATGTAATGTTTGACAATGGCATTATAAAGATATTTAAAAGCATCAGTGGAATTACATGTGCTAACTCTTATGAGCTGAATTTACATCTGCAGTGAATCCAAGTAGACATAAACTAATAAAACTATCAGACAGCAAGCCCAAACCTTATGTTTCAAGTGACCCAGGAAAGTGACATGGGCTGTCAAAAACTACTGGAGAACCCAGCAATATCAGAAGGGCAATATTCTTTTAAAACATGCCCTCCTCCAAAGAGGAAATGATAATTCTAGACACTGGCCCAACAAGATCCTTTTGGCTGGATTTCACCAAAAATGATAGAAACGGAACTAAAGCATCAGGGATGCTCTATAAAACCCAGCATCTTAAATACCTTCAACAAAAGCCAAACTGAAATAATCCAAGCAGTTGGAACAAATCCTTGGAACACATTTAATATTTCTAATATAATGAACCAGGAGCAAAACTAAACATACCGTTGCCTTAAACCCAAGCCAGTTCAGTAATGAACTAAACATGCTGAATGTTAACATCTATTTCAGAGGCCCTATTGTGCCTGTCCTTGTTTACTGAGCGGAGGTAAGGGGCAGAGCCTTTTTGCAGGTAGCATCTCATTTCTGGAACTCCTGCCACTCACTATCTGCTTGGCACCTTCTCTGCACATGCATCGTAAGCGCATATGTCAAGGAGAAAGAGATAGGATTAAACTACTGGTATTTTCCATTAGAAATGTAATTGTTCAACTGGGTCTTTTAACATTTTTATTGCTGCTTTTACTATCTAATGTTTTCATGGCTATTACTATTGCCAGTTTGAGTTAACTGTGTACTCCCTCAAGCTAAGATGTGGTATTTAAAAAAACAGTTTCAGGGTGGTAACTACTAACTCAGAAATCAGGAGCTATAGTCACCAATGGATTAAGCTCACCATTTCATACAAACATGCATAGGGCAGGAGTGACAAATCCACTTAACATTTCTGTGTAACCTATCAAAGGTTAGCTGTGTTTAAAGCTCACAGATGAGTAAATAAATCTAGATTAAGGGATAAATTGTATGAGCTAGAATGGTAGTACAGAGAAAGAACTGGGAACCAAGAGAGATAGAGGTTTAAGATGGGACCTCCATCTCTCAAGACCTTTGACACCAACAGCTGTTAGTTTCTAATTCTGCTTTGAGTTCAGAGGAAAAGAACATACAAAGCAGGTTACGTTAAATGGCACAGTTCTCCCAGCCACGAGAGGTTAGCGAGTGGAAACAAGCAGAAAAGGTAAATAGACTATCACTAGTTTGTCCTGTAAAGTATCCCTACCACAACCCCACACTTCCCTTGACCCTGATAGCGCACAGAACCAAAAAAACCCAAGATAGATTATTTTCTCTCACATCAAAGATGACAGATCTGTACCTAGTGTCCATTTTAACAGCTGTCTTGGCTTTCCTAAAAATCTGAGTATCAAGGCTGAGGTAGTAGAACCAAAGTGGCCTAAATGGTTGAGAAGGCTGTTATACACACACTGGCCATATGAGAACTAAAGGATAGAATCCCAGTAACCTTGTTGGTTGCTTATCTACCATCTCAAACAACCTAAATATTAAGTGCTTAAATGCCAAGGATCTATATCAAGATCCAGATCAAACTATTTCACTAGCCTGACAGTAACTAACAGGAATAAATTAAATCAATCCAGGCCTAGACACAATCCATTTTAAGAAAGCTGTTTCTCAAAAGACAACAGCAGCTTGACCTTGTATACCAACTCTTCTATTTTAAGCTCCAAAGCTAGCATGGCTTGTTAAATCCTTTATTCAAACTTCACTTAGCCAAGCACTCACTGGAAAGCCCGAAACAACTATCAGCCTCAGCCCCCCTTATGTAATATGTGAACACTGGCCTACCTCATATGGTAGTTTGTAAAGGTTACAGACACCTCACACTACAGAAAGTATTATATAAATATTAAGTTAACTCTAAAGCTGCAAAATGGAAGCAAAGACTTGTACAACATTTGAACTGCAAGGAGACAAAGAGCCTTAATTTTGCTACATCTGTACACCATTCTGGCAGTCAGAAGAACATGATGCAACGCTTCTACAACTGTGCTTTAATCTACAACTGTAGATGCAATGCTTCTACAATTATGGCTTTCTTCAACGAATCAATCTTGCTGTTGTCCTTGCCAAGTGTCAGAAGTCAAACTGAAATCCATTCATTTCATAAAGGATTTCACTACCCTATAATTGTGTAGTGCAAAAGGCATGTGGCCTGCAGGACCAGCAGTTCTGGATTAAGCTCACAGGTAGAATAAAGACTCTTTGGATGTTCTAATAGCTAAAGCAATTAATAATTGTGTTCTTGTGTGTGAAATGCATAATTTAAGTCAATTTTAAAATTTATCTTTTCTTTGGTGATTTAATTCATGATGTAAATTTGCTGACTTCCATCAGTTTATCCTGCTATGCTAAGATATTTGGGAGTACAGCACCTGAACCTAAACAAGCTTCTGGGGGAAAGCCCATGTACATAAAGGTATGTTCAAGCATGCCAGTAACCACTAGCTTGGCCACCTACAAGAAAGAAGAGGAAGTATCCAGTTTCTCTTCAAGATAAGAGACAGAGCCCAGTCCATAGTCTGTCAGTTTCTCTCCTTCCCCTTCCTGATAAAGAGGAGGAGGAAGAAGTGTCCTGGGAGCAATTTTAAAAAGGCATTCTGGCCATTACATGCAGCTGATCTCTTTTCAAATATGCCGACTGAAAGGCTCTACGGCTAAAGAGAATATTGCCCTGTCTGCAACCTGTGTAACACAGGCCTGCTTAAATACAAAGGCTCTACCACAGACTTTGTGGACAAGGAAAGCGAACACTATACAAGCATAGCAGTTGCCTATGTTGCCTTCCTCTATGTTTCTATAATCAGAAGTATGTGGCATTAGCAAGAGAAAAATCAGCTGCATGAAAGAGGAAGATGCTGGACATACCAGAAGAGCATGGGCAGGGGAGGAACAGAAGCAGATTCTCTAGCAAATGGAGCAGGGGATTAAAATGCCAAAGACTGACAGGGTAAGTCAATGAAAGATACTCAAAGCTACTTTTAAAATTCTGGTCAGGTATTCTTCTACCTTAAGACACAAGGAATTTTTTCTTAACCCAAAATTTCTAAAGGATATTTTATTCTATTTTTATACACATGTGTTAACTGAGACACTGAAAAGCACACCTGGTTGTGTCTTCTTCAGGCAGATTTATTTTTCCATTGCTAACAAAACACTCTTTACACACAACCATAACAAAATTAAAAGCTTATTATTAATGAGAAGGTTAACATTTCTCAGCAGACTTCCCAACTCAAGAGTCATGTATTCTGAATACACCAAGTGAATGTTAGTCTGGCACACTAGTACATCTTAAAATACGTTTAACAATAAACAAAGAGGTTTGCAACAAACAGTATATGTACTTTTAATACAGATGTTTATTTTTTGTTCATTCTCGCCAAACGAGAGCATTAACATACTTTTGTACTACTCATCTCTGGAATTCACATCTGTCTTGCATCATAAGCAAAGTGAGATTCAGTATCCAACAAAGGCAGTGATGTGGGTTTTCCGGAAAAATTAAGAGCTGGAAATTTTTCCAAAAAACTTCCTGGAAAATTATCCAACTCATGATCTGACTTAACATGTTTATTTTTACTTTTAGCAAACAAATCTAAAGAGTACCTCATGCTATTTTTATGTCCCAACAGCAACATGAACCAAAGTATTTTATTAGAACAAGCAAATCAAGTATGATTTAACTGTTATATTACAACAAAATGTTCCACCACACATATCTGGACTAGGGACACTACAGTGACAACTGCTCTACAAACTGTTGTCATGGCACTCAGCTCCTCAACTGCAATATGAGGAGAATCAATCAACTGCCTTAAGTACTAGGATTGTTACTGCAGTATTAGTAACCCTCAAAGCATCTCTCAGCAGTTTTTCCACTGGTGAAAAAGGGTGGATGGGATCCCAGCATAATCACCAAATGGGCTTTGCTGGGCATCATGGGACCTGCATGGACAAACTCATGTGGGATGGGGGCTGTAAGAAGACTCGAACATTTCTAAGTATTACCTACATGTCACTCACTTTCAAATGTCATGTTGCAAATTCATTAAGGTTTCCAGGAAAGCCACATGTAGACAAAAAACACTTTCTATTTATGGTATGAGAAACTCTGGTTTAGAATACAAAAGGTTTGCTCCTATGTAAGTAACAAAAGTTTCTGCAGAGATTTCTATGCCTGAGGATTTCTCAGCACAATAAGCTAATTACTTCACAGGTGTACTTTCAACATATGAAGACACTTCTGTATTCCACCCAGAACTGACTCAATGAAAAGGAGCAACTTCACTAGAGTTCACAGGTCACACCCAATACTTTACTTACATGAATGAATAATCAATTGCAAATTTAACTTCCTCCGAATTACGGAGAAATCTAACACTGAAGGTGAAAAATGGCTCCTTCCTATCAACTACACTGTTAGAATTACGAAGACTGTTAAGAACTCATTCTAAACATCAGTTACCAAAGTAGCAAGAGATTAAACACTATTTCACACTAAGTAATGTGATGCTATTTACAGCTATGCAGACAGAATACTTTCGGTATCACAGAGGGCAATTCTTTCCTTCACATTTCTAAAAAAGAATTTATGGTAGGGACTGCCAAACAGTTTGCAAGTTAGCTCCAATTCCTGAGACCAAAATAACCATAGGACGTTAATTTTTCTCCAATAATGATTTGCTTTTTACCATTTGCATAAACTTAAGAAACGTACTTAAGATTCCCAGCAGCAATATGTGGCATGCACAAGCCGCTGAATTCAAACTTAGGAAGATGATTCACATGCTGGAAATAAAGCATTTTGTACAACATACTGAACCTACTTCCTTTATCCTCCCCCATCCAGATTCTACTGTGATTTCATTTCCATTAGGTTTCTAAATTCCTCTGATTTTCAAAATACTGACATCTATCCACATATACTACTGAAATTGAGAATAATAAAAGATACTCTCTGGCCTACACAGCCTTTTCAAACAGCAGTTGCAAAACATCTATTCACACCATATTCAATACTAGAAACATTCTTAATACAAACATACAGACAGACATTAAGGTACTCAGGTTCAAGAAATACTATCATGTAGCCCCATGGCCTCCTGTGAGCTCTTTACTTGAAGCTGAGAACTTACCACACAAGCTCTATATTTACAGAAATTGCATTTCTTAAAAGTTACTGTAGCAATACTCAGTGTAAGAATTCAGAATCAACTAAAACTTGTCTTTTTATGCCCTATCAGGGCATAATGCATGATCAAGAATACTTGTTTATGCCTCTCTGAATACAAGGTGGTCTTGCCTAAAGAGAACCACAAATGAGAATTAATTCCTTTCAGATTATAAATTTCATAAGCAACAATGTAGCATTCTAACTTCAAATTAATGTATACAAGATCATTAAAACAGTCATGGATGAAAATTCAAAATAAAGGTAAGTCCTAGCAATAAAAAAGCTCTTAGTCGGACTATGGACATTTCAGTGGCAAAAGCATTTTCCCTCCCTCAGAAAGCCTATCAGCCCCAAGAAAGCAATCCCCAGCAAAAAAAAGAAAGAAAAAGCATGCAATGAAGAGGGGAATCGGGCAAGACGGCTCCTCTTCCAAAAGGGTAATATCTGTGAGATCTAACCCTTTGAGTTCAATTAAAATGAAGCCACCTAAAAATGACAAAATCAAGACTGTCTTGAAAATTCACCCCTCATCCATAGCCCAAATATGTCACCTTCAGGTTCTCTTCAAATTCTCAGCTAAAGCAAGCTCACCATTCACTTCTCAAGATAATCAAGGACATGCATATCCTGGCACAAATTCAAAGACTGGTTGCACATCCAACCCCCAACCCTCCCCAATCTGTTCTGTGCCCTAAACCAGCTCACACATAACTACATTGTTATCAACAGGCATAATTACTGTTCCAGTGCAGCTGTCAATATGAACACTTGATTCCAGCTTCAAAGAGCATTTTTTCCTTCATCTAAAAAAGCCTCCAACGCTGATTAAGGCCAAAGCAGAAGTGTAGCAAGCACTAGACAAGTTAGTAGTGCAGACAAACCCTAATATCAGATGGCACACAGTGTGTTTCTAGGTGACACTAAAAACAAGCCATTAAGTGAAACTTAGGCCTTCTCTACAATGTAAGTTTTACCATAGGTCAGTGGTACTGAGGATGACTTAGCCATTCAGCTGACATGGGGCATCTAACATCAAAGTTGTCAGCACAGGCACTGGTCACAAATTTAATGCAAAATGCATGGAAGCAAAAATCACAGGGGAACCCTATACTTAACCATCACCATTATCTTTCTTCCTGCTGTTTGATGCATTTTACCTGCTATACGATAAACTTAGCTTACACACAGTTCAAGTTCTTTACCTGTTCATGTGTACAAAGTAAATCAGGAGTTCATGCTGATCCTGAAAGGAAACTAGCCCCAATATTTAACGTTTTATCTGAAAGGCAGTTTTAACTATTTAAATTTTTTTTAACATATCTAATATATAATTGCTATCAACTTAACAAATAAGCAAAGTGCGTTGGAAAATCTCAGCTTCTTTTTTTTAACTTCCCTTTTCAATTACTTTTCAAACAAAAAAGAGAAAGTATCTTTATATTGTATACTTGCTACTAAATCTGGAAGATCTACTACGTCAGCTTTAATATATCAACTAGCTTCTCAGATCCATTATCCAGGCATTCTTGGTGCCTTCACTGCAGAACTATTTGGGAATACATGTTAACCTTGCAGACAAGCACAAAAGTTTGTCAGTCCACCTATGTACTTCTTGTAGCAGGTGCACTGGATATAGTATGCAAGCTAGCAAGCAAAACTGAACTGTTACTTGCCCAAGAAAGACTACAAGGATAAAATAACTCATTCACTAAAAGGATACTTGTGCAGTTTCTCTGAATTGCACACACACACACATATAAGAGACTTGGCAAGGAACAGCCAATCAGTAGACAGCTGAATACACTGTATGAATCCCTTTTAGTATTAATCTGTTTCACTCACGTATCACAGCGTAGTACAAATACATAACACCTGAAAGGACACCACTCTGTATTTCTATATCTGAATATTAGAGCAATTTCACTAAACACAGCAGGTGAGCTACATCAGCATTTTCCATATATGTAAAGGGAAAACTTTTCTCCCAATATGCCATGGACATACACCGGGGAGCTGCAGTTGGTCATAATTCTCCAATGAACACTTCAGAGAAGCTTCCCATTTAAACATTAGTTTTTACTGTAGCAATCAGCCTTGGTGATATGTTAACTGTGAGGCAGGGGGGCGGGGGAGAGAAAGAAAACCAGTGAATAGTTCTAAAGAAACCATTGTATTAAAGAGATTTTTACACACACAAGTTCATATAATTGAATATGGGGCAGAAGGTAAGACATTTCTGTACCACTAAACAGAGGCCTTCCCAGCTCCAAGGAAAATGTTAGTTTCCCCTACTGGTCCCAATCCCACTACTGCTCTGAACTCAGAAGGTAGCCTTGGATAAGCCACTCCCCTCAGCCCCAGCTGTATTGTGGGGATAACAACAATACTGACTTTGTTCACAGCTCTGAGTGGGGCACTAATCTGTCTTATAAGAGTGGTATATATGTGCAGTTATTATTATTTCATGTTACAGGATATAAAGTGACTGAGAACCTTACAAGTTTAATCTGTGCATTCTGTCTGTCCTATATTTGTGTCTTATTTTCCTAACATTCCATTGCTGCATTATGCAATGTATTCTCTTCAATTCTAATAGGGTACAACAGTATTTTGTATATATTACCAACCATCTATTTCCTCTGCTATCTTCAAAAAATATACTTTATCACTGAGCAGCGCTAATATGAAACCTAAAGCCCTAAAAAGGATGCTACCAACACCTATATTCAAGTGCAGAGTTTGAGACACTATGATCTAAAGAAAACAAAGCTTCCTAAATTGTTTTTAAAAAACACTGCCCTAACACACCACTTAAAAAGATACCCATAGAGCGTCAAAGATCCGCATCTTGCATGAACAGCACATGAAAATATCACTTTCCTCTGGACCCTCAACCAGGCAGCAAGGCTTTCCAAAACTGCCCTGACCCTGAAAGGCAAGCCAACACCTTCCTATTACCTGCAGCTCGCACCAAGCAACTTCCACGGTGGTCTCAGTGTCCAGCCCCTTGTAGACTGTCTTGAAGGAGCCCCTGCCAATCTCGATATCAAACTTAAGAAAGCGACCATCCGGGGAAAAAGCCACCGCTTTGGTCTCCAGCTCCTCAATATCTTCCTGCTGCCGACTCCGTTCTTCTTGTAGCTCCCGGGTAGCAGTCACAGAGCTTCCGGCTGTGCTGGTAGGGGGCAGCGGGGTGGCTTCCAAGCCTTCCTCCTTAGCCAGCAGCGGGGCAGCGTCCTTGGCTGCCAGGGGCTCTTGACCAGGCTGCCCCTCTGCAGGCGGAGGCAGCGACGGTTGCTGCTGCAGGAGCAGCGCGGGGGGTTGGCTGGTGGTGCCGGAGGCGCAGGCAGCCTGGATGACAGACTCCGGAGGCGAGCCCAGCACCGGCGGGATGCTCCCTCGGCCGGCTGCAGCGGGAGGAGGCGCTGCGGGCTGCAGCCTGGGGAGCTCCAGGGCGGTCGCGTTGGAGTCGCAAATGACGCTCCGGCGGAAAAAGCGGTGCTCGGTGGCGGCCACGCCGCGGCTGTCCTTGTCCATGGTGTGGCGGCGGCGGAGATACTCCTCGTTGCGGCCCCCGCCACCTTCCGAGCCGTCAGGGTCCGGGGCGGCGGCGGCGGCGGCCCCCAGCTTCTCGCCGACGGAGCTGTCGGAGCTGGAGCCGTTCTTGGGCGGGGGCGGCGGCGGAGCCAGGAAGCGAGGAGCCGCAGCCGCCGCGCCGTTCTCCGAGGCGCCCCCTGACATGGTGGCCAAGGCGCGGCAGACGCAGCAGCAGCAGCACGGTCCCTGCAGCAGCTGACGCGGGCTGCTCAGCGCGTGGCGGCGGAGGGCTGCTCCGGGCGCGGCAGAGGAGGCTCCCGGAGGAGGCCCCGCACCGCGAGGAAAAGGAGGCGCCGCTGCTGCGATCGAGCGGGCTGGGCCGGCGGCGAGGGAGCTCCTCGGTCAGTGTCCGCATCCATCCTGCGGTGACGGCGAGGGGCCGGGCAGCGGGGCCGACATGGAGCGGAGAGGCGGGGAGGACCGGAGCCGAAGGCAGGCAGGCAGGCGGGATTGGGGCGAGGCGAAGACAGGCCTGGCGGGGCCGCGCGCGAGCGCGCTCCCTCCTCTTCGCTCCGCCCGTCAGGCGGCTCGCTGAGGGCCCAGGCGCGTCCTCGCCGTCGTGGCGGCGACGGCCGAACCTTTTCCGTCGCTCTTCCCCTCACGCCGAGCCTCCCTCTGGCGCGCTCGCTCTGAGGAGGAGGAGGAGGAGGCCGCCTCCCCTCTCACGCGCCAGGGACCAGGAGAGGGAGAAGCCGATCACGGGAGCCGGGGCGTCTCCTGAGGGAAGCAGGAGAAGGGCCGCTGGCTGCCACCTCGCCCCTCCCGGGGGAAGAAACTGTCCGCGCCAAATGGCGACTGAACCCGAAACCGACACGCTCGCCCTCACAGACACAGAGAGAGACAGCCTCGCAGGCCACGCCCCCCTTTTTCCCGTCCGCGCGCCACCGCGCCTGCGTCAACACTCGCCGCCGCCTTCGTAACTCTCTGGGAGAGGTAGTTCTCGCCTCCATCGACGCCTGTCTCTGAGGCGGCCAGGGCGGGCGGAGCCTACCATACCCGTGATACACTGCGGAAGAGACGGAGGGAAAAGAATCGCAAGGGATGGTGGGAGTTGTAGTTTTCATCCTGCGGGCTGCTGTGGAGTTTTTTTCCCCCCCGCGGCGCGCCCTGTGAGAGTGCGTAGTAGGACAGCGGGGAAGGAGCCATTATCTATTTGAAGGGAGGGAGAGAAAAAAAGAGTTTCCCGTCATGCTTCGCTCGTCTACTTTTTATTTCCAATATAATTTACGGATTGTAGAAGATGGAGAACGCACGTCTTCTCTTATTCTCAGTCTATTCTCATTTGTTCAGTGTATTTTGATGCTGTCCTATACAGAGTTACTCGAGTCTAAGCCCAATGACTTCAATGGATTTAGACTGGAGCAACGCTGCATAGGATTTCGCGGGGGGGGGGGTCGAAAAATGCTCTTCTCAATAAAAACCCAATATTGCGGTGACTTTCTTTAAAGCAGCGCGAGATCTAAGGAGTTCGTGTATTGCATGGACGCAAATTGCCTAGAGCAGTTCCAACAGCTGAGACTGAACGTAGCTCTCCATCACTCTGAGAATGCCACCGTCAAGTTTGTTTCTCAGCAGCCATAACTACCCCGTGACATCTTTCTGCAGTTTCATAGATTAATGCCTGAAAACAAGGCGTGCAATTTAAATCCCATTATAATCGAGGGCACGTTTTATTTTTGTAATGGCGAATTGCACTGAATATTTGCCAAAAATGGATCTTGGGCGAAGGAGAAAACTGCTTCGCGTGAAACCAAAAGCTGATGCTGGTGGAAGGATTCGTTGAAAGAACCAGGCGAAGGGAGAAAAATACAAAAACAGCCTCTGGCATCAAATAATGTGTCAAACCCGGAGTATTTTCTACCTATACTTGTTGAAATTCTAGCTTGTATAATTGGCTTGAGGAAAGACATGATTTGCAAGGTGACAGACAAGAGTCAACAAGAGGCTTCGGTCCTTTGCACATTCAGACCTTCAACGCTTTCTTCCTTTTTGCATCAAAGCAGTTGCAAGAACAAACAATGGTACATGCGGTGCTATTCTTGTTAGCTTTCAGTTGTTCCTTGGCTCACTTCAGCTCACATGTTGTGAACGAGACTTTGCAGTTCCAAAGCAACAGCTTATATCTACACTTATTAAGGTCCATGTCATGCTGGACAAAGATCTTAAGTCTGCATGACTCCCACATGTAGTTAATTTCCTTTTGTATATTCAGCTATGGCTGCCAGCAGCTTCTTTCTGCTTGTAGATACAGTGACATGGGTAGCTTTGTCATCATTACCCATGATCAGGGCTTTTTTTCAGGGGGAACGCGGTGGAACGGAGTTCCGGAACCTCTTGAAAATGGTCACATGGCTGGTGGCCCCGCCCCCTGATCTCCAGACAGAGGGGAGTTTAGATTGACCTCTGCGCTGGCAATCTAAACTTCCCTTTGTCTGGAGATCGGGGGCGGGGCCACCAGCCATGTGACCATTTTCTCCGAGGGCAACCCACTGAGTTCCATCACCTCTTTTCCCAGAAAAAAAGCCCTGCCCATGATAAACTACAGATGGAATTCATGCGAGATCCTACACATCCCATGTGAAGCAGCCTTTATAGCGGACAAAGCACACCACCATCAATAGGTCTGGTGTGCTGTATGAAGTTCGGGAGTCAAATATCGCTTGGGTGTCTCTTAGAAGCCCTTCAAATGAGCAATTGAGTTGTAGGGGAAGCAACCCTGATGAAATTTCTCAATGTCTATAACATAATATCTCCCATATACTCTTTTAATTTCAGATCTCACAAAGCGGATTACAGTTGATATGGGAAGTTCCTGTCCATATTATATTTGACCTATTCATGCTTTTGTTAGTAGTTTGATGCTAATTGTTGTTAGGGAAAGCTCCAGTATGTTTTAAGTGGATTGTTAATACAAAATGTTCATGCTGCCTCCTTGAAGGGAGGTAGTGTAATGTTTAGTATGAGATTTGGCATTCCATTACTTTTGGGCCCTACTGTTTACAATGTTTTTCTTTGTTCCTATGTGTACATAGGAACTACTGAGAATAACGCTTCATGTGCCTGATGAAGTGAGCTCCAGTCCTGATGAAGTGAGCTCCCGCCATAATAAACTTTAAAGTGTCAAAGAAATCTTTGGGCAGACTAACACTGATAATCTGAAGTATGAGAACAGAATTTTGAGGCGCTCTCTCATTATTTATTAATACGTAATCTGGAAAACTCAGGAGAAGAGCCCAATTGGTTCAAGTTCTTGCAGAAATATGCAGCGAAATCCTAAGCAGAGTCACTCCAATCTAAGCCCATAATGGGCTCGGACTGGAGTAACTCTGTTTAGGATTTCACTGATAGTTACTGGCAACTGCACAAAAGAGCTGTTTTCTATTAAAACACATCAAAAAAAATTCACTAGCAGTGCAGCTGTGTTTGAAATTCACAGCAGCTAAGTTTCAGAAGACCATAAGAAGCAGTGAAAGCAACGTATATGAATGCATCATTTTAAGAGGTATTTGCTAATTTGTCACTTTATTAGGAGTCTGTATAATTTTATGACAAATTATTGTGAAGAATAGTTAATAAACTTTTAACCTACTTGGCTACTATACTATCTTGGCTACTATACTATCTTTATCATGGGCTGGTTTCAGAGTTTCAAATATTTATTATAGGAATCCCTGAAAGTAGCTTCTGAGATTAACTAAATAGACATTTCAGACTTAACACCCCAGAGTTAAAGAGCAAGCAATATTAACAGTCTCATCATCCACATGCATCAGGAACATTGTAAATAGGGAAGGAAGAGAACAGCTCCAGTACTGTATGCAATGTATATCTATGGGAAGTACCTTTTTCTTTCCCCCCTCTTTTTGCAGTTAAGTTTTCTTTTCCTTATAAGTGCACTCCAGTAAAATAAAGGAAACTGCAGGGTTTTCATTAATAAACTAAGATGTCTATTGCTTTAGATGTTCTATAGCTAGCCTACTGAAGAGTTTTTATTTCAGGTATATTTAAACATTTCTGTGTTGTATTAAGCAACTATGCAGTGTATGTTAAATACTTCATTATAGCAGCATGCTTTAAATCAGGAAATTGGGTGTTGCACCCAGCATAATGAAATCTGAACTCACTTTGTATACTTCAATAGAATACTAATGACTAGGAGGGTGCTGCAAATACTGAATTGTGTATACATGCAAACCAGATTGATTCCTCTGTCTATGTCTGTCAATTGAACTTTCTTTCCACAACTGTTGTATTGACCATAAGAACAGGCAATTGATAAGAAAGGCCATTCTTAGCAGTCACTTAACAGTTCTACATTCTATGGCAGAATAGGCTCCCTAGAAGTCATAAGGGCAACCCCCCCTCATAATTAGGTTTAAATCTCTGTTAGATTATAATCTTTATATAGGTGAAGTTGGATTATTTATCTATGTTTTGGTGACTATATTCAACTTCAGGTTGTTCTTACTGATTTAGAACCAAAACAGATGTATCTGGAGGCTTTGACAATGAAATATAACAGCTGGGTGTCATCTGTTTATTGATGTCACCCAATCCCAGAGCTCCAGATGATCTAATTTATCAGCCATAGTTATTAAACAGCATAGTTATTAAACTGTGGTGACTGCAATTTTCTGAATATGGACCACTATGGTAAATTAGGATTCATCAAACCAGAATCGGAAGCTGGGTTATAAACCCATAGAATTAACTATGATTATTCATGATATACGAATGCAGACATCCTATCTTAATCTTTATTTAATCCAGGATTGTTCCCCAGTGACACCCTCCCAAAAAGAATAGAATGAAACAATGGTTAAGTCAAAACAAGATTTTAATTGTCATCTGTGAGCTGAATCCTAGTTTCACAAGGTAATCTTAGTTCAAATAAGCCGCAGTTGTGTCATGTCTGAACTGAGTCATGGGTTTAGAGGTGCCTAACTTCATAGGATTGCAGCCTAAACAGATTAATTTGATAATGAATAGATACTTAGATTTATTTATGTATTTATTTAAAACAGTTCTTTCCATGCAAATAGAGTCCTCAAGGTGGCAAATACTGTTCAATGTTTGAGATATCAAAATAACATTTACAATAATATATATAAATATTCAAACAATTCAATAAAACACAGACACAAACACAAACACAACCAGGGAGGAGGGCAAACAGTTATAGGGAGTATGCCAAACAAAACAGAAAAGTCTTCACCTACTGGTGGAAGACAATGATAGAGGGAGACAGACAAATCTCCATGGAGAGGGAATTCCAGAGTTTTGGTGCCACAACTAAGAAGGCAGGGCCTTTGAAGATGACTGGAGTAGACAGATAGGTTCCTATGGGAGTTGGTGGTCCTTTTATCCCAATGTGGACCCTGGAGGTGTTTTGCCATCTTCTGAGCATGGAGCAGGGGTCACTGGGGCAGTGCAGGGGGTGTAATTGTGAATTTCCTGCATTGTGCAGGGGGTTGGACTAGATTAGCGGCCCCCAACCTTTTGGGCACCAGGGACCGGTTTCGTGGAAGACAATTTTTCCACGGACCGGGGTGGGGGAGAGACCCAGAGGCATGATAGGAGCCAGCCAGCCAGGCAAGGTGATATTTCGAATGAAAAGTGCAGGGCCGGCCAGGCAAGGCACGGCCGCCCCTCCCAAGATGGCGACCGTCTACCTCGCCTGCTCCCTGAAGCCGGCTCTGCACTCGCCCACCACTCACCTCCTGTACGGCCTGGTGGCTAACAGGCCACAGACCGGTACTGGTCCGCAGCCCGGGGGTTGGGGACCCCTGGGCTAGATGACCCTAAAGGTACCTTCCAACCCTATGATTCTAAAGCAGCTTAGAACATTGTTCTCCACTCTTCCATTTTATCTTCACAGCCACCACCCTATGAGATAAATGGTTGAGAGAGATTAACCCGTGGCCACCCAACTAGCTTCCATGGAAGAGTAAGGATTTGAATCAGGGGTTCCCAGAGCCTAGTCTGTCACTCTAACCACTATACCAGGCTGGCGTTGGCAGGAGAAGTCTTTGATTAATTAACCAGATCATAGAGAAAGAGATGCAGCCAAAGGTGCCCATAAATCCAGACAGAAAGATTTCCCTAATTAAGTCATGGTGCCACACCACAAGTACGGAACTCAGAATCAACAGCCAGTTTGATCCTGAAAAAAAATTCTCTCTTCCCTCCAGTCCTAAAGAGTGGCCACTTAGGCCTTCAGGCTGCCTTCATATACACACTCCACAAGGAGTGAGCCCTATTGAACGTAAAAATACTTCTAAGAGGGTACAGCACACGAATAATGAAAAACCTGTTCCACAAATTATGGCTCAGATTCCACTGAACAAGACTACTGACAGATGGGTTTTCATCAGTGCAGCATGACTTCCTTGCCTGTTTGTATGTTGGGGCAGGGAGAGAGATATTATTTAAAAGCAAGATGATACTTCTCCCCCACCCCCACCCCCGCCCGCCCGCCCGCCCGCCCTTACTTGCTTTAGAAGAATCTGTGACAGGATTTTTCTTCTCTTTTTTTCTTTTTTAAAATCCTGGGTAGATCTTTTATAAAACACTACAGGCCTTTTAAGGCCATTGGAATGATCCTTTGCGGTCCTTAAATTCAGAAATAAATTGTTTTTGGTGATGGTATGTCTCAAGCGTCTTCCTTTTCCAGGTTTCATTTAACTCAAGGTCTTCCAAAGCCACTGCACATGTCTTCATAAGCAGTTTTTTAAAAAAATCCTATTTTTTAAAAAAAATACTTTATTATACACAAAAAAGTAGGAAAACATGGCAAACCCAGGTTTGCTTGTGAGTAACATGTAAAATAGGCTTGAAAATACCTGTGATCCAATGAAGTATTCTGTGTGCCTCCTATTTATTTTCAGACCCCTTTTAACCATGAAATTACATATCACTGTAACTGATTGAGTCATGGCTGTTCGGAAACCAGACTCTAATTTGCCAACATTTGCAGTTCCAAAAGCGAAAACTACTTCCCCTATACTCTCAGATATGTTACTTGCATGAAACTATAGGACTTCAAAGTGCCTATATTCTGAGCAAACATGCACAAATTCAACAGGAATTACTCCGGTGATTATACCTAGGATACTTGTCCTAAGATTGCTCCTGCTGTGGGACTGAAAAAATACAAAACTCTGCCATTTGCACAGATGACCAGGATGTGTTAACAGGATGTTGCTTACAAAGGAATTTATGAATGAAAGGGGAAGTTTCCCCCTTTTCCTCCCCCAGATAGAGCGTGGGCAAAATGAGGAAGCTGGGGACATTTCATAAAGCCTTTGCTACTTCTATTCACTGCAGCTTTCTAGAGACTAATTGGAGGTAAAGAAAATGCGCAACATCATTACTGGCCTCAGCCTGCACTACTGTTTGTGCCTTGCCATACTAGACAAGTCCAAGCCTTACTGCTAGCATTTCTCTGATAAAAACAGGGAGATGCTTGTAAACCCCCTCCATTGTCAGATCAAGGATACACACCCACACACACACACACAAACATACATTGCAGAACTTTTTTTCCTACCTGCTGGATGCTCCCTTGCTTACTCTGCTGCAATAGCCTGTCCATCACTTTGAAAGCTGAGAGGGTGTTTGTGCTTTAGATGAAAGAAAAAAGGGATATTCCTGCAACTGTTATAAGCAGTTCAGAATAGACTGTCACAGGCATAAGAAGTTCCAGAGGAAGCACTTAACAGGGCCGGTTCCCTTTGAAGGAGAAAGCTTTGGAGAGTTGTTACAATATTTTCTTTATATACTAATATACAAGCAGAGCACAGGCAAAGGCACAGAGATATTCCCATGGGTCAGTCAATCCGCTCCTTCACATCAGGTCCTGGGAGAGAGATTCTGAATCCCCAAAGTGCATCTGCCAAATCATTGCCGTATTCACTTCTCTCTCCATCGTCTCTAGAATTTAAATGCCCCTTTCTTTTCACACTGACACATACCTGTTCCCTCTTTTCAGATGGGGGCAGGGCCAGATTAAGACTTGAGAAACCCCTAAACTGTGTCACATTTAAGAGGTCCTTATAGCATTTCTACCCACCTCAAAAATAATTTAGTAAATTTAGGTTTTTTAAAAAAAAATTAGAAGCCCATCTTAATATGAAGCCCTGAATTACAGCTTATTTAGCTTGTGCATAAATCCAGGGTTAACTGGGGCAGTGAGGACCACCCCTTTCAAGCCCTAATTAAGTGCCATTTCCTAACACTTAAAAAGACCATTGAGACAATATCTGCAATTCCTAAGAACATTACTATTCTTTTGTCATAGGCTCTGACTCCCCCAAGGAATGTCACTTTATGCTAAGGCCACAGGACAGAATAATTCACAAACAAGAAGTCTCACCACAGCAACTGTAAGGCACATGCTAGAAAAAAAAGATGTGTCCATTCCCCACTGCTTTACAGTGGAATCCTAAACAGAGCCACATGCTTCTAAATCCTTTGAACTGTTCTGGATTATCTTGTGAACTTCCCTAGCTGAGGAAATAAATTCGGTAGAGTGACATACCAACAACTGACACTCACAAAATATTAATAAGTCCTCTCCAAAAGGCACAAATAGGGACAAAATTGGGGGGAGAGGTGATCTAGCTGAGATGGGGGCCAGAAACTGGGGGACAACTGGAGCATATCTGTATAGCTGGTGACTGGACATAAGACACTGTTTAATGAACTTCATACATAAATGTAGGACATTTGTATGTAGTTGCCAAAAAGCAGAACTTCAACTTGGTACAAAGCTGCCAAATCAAAATGGAAATATTTCAGTTCTGTTATGAACATCCTCATCAAACTACAATTCCCAGAATTCTTTGGAGGTCTTATGACAGTTAAACTGATATAAATTCATAACATGGATATGTCCGCAAAGACATGAGAGAATCTCAGAAGTAGGTTTCACTTCTAGCACTTCACATATTATGGAAGAACAGAGGAAGTTTGAAATAATTGGGAGTTAGTGTAGTGTTTTAAAAAATGAACTATGATCCTTGAGGTACTCAATTCAATTATACCTCTTCCAAGAACTCACTAAGTAGAAAGCTAGTGTGGTTTAGCCGTTAGAGCATTGGACTAGGATCACTCAGACTCAGGTTAAAATCTCCACTTTGCCATGGAAGTTTGCAGAGTGACTTTGGGCCAGTCACACACACAACCTAACCTTCCACACAGGGTTGTTGTGAGAATAAAATGGAGGAGAGAATAATATGTAAGCCCTTTGGATTGCCCCGGGGAGAAAAACAGGGTATAAATTAAAACCCTCCCAAAGAAACGGGTTATTTGATGCCGGCAGCAGGGCCAGATCTAGGGTTGCCAGTGCCCGGTGCAACCCTTATCCGGCCCTCTGTGCGCGCACATGCACTCCCGGTGCTGTGTGATGATGTCACTTCTGTGACATCATCATGCAGGGGTGGGAGGTGTGCCGCCCGCACAGCAAGCCGGCCACCCCAGCGCCCGGTGTGCTGTGGAGCTGGCGGCGGCGGCAGCACGGGTATATGCTGGGGTGGTTGGCTTGCTGCGCAGGTGGCTGAACACAGGGCTGGGAGGTCCTGCGTGTGTGGCAAGCCAGCCGCCCCATCGGCGGGGCAAGCGAGGGCCTCCAAACCCTGCACTTAGCCTCCCATGTGACAAGCCGTGGCATGCTCCTGACAGCTGGCAGCTGCGTCCAGCACCCCCCTCTTTGGCGACGCCAGGGGCAGGCTACCCCCTGCCCCCCCCCCTTGATCTGGCCCTGCCCGGCAGTCATTGAAAAAAATTGGTTTGCCCACTTAAAATTTTCTATAGATGCCCAATTACTGTTATGCTTTCTCCCCAATGAACTGCAATGCCCTGAAGACCCTCTCTTCCCTCCCCTGTTGTGTATATAGTAAGATCAAGTATAAGCCCTGGTTTTGTGCTCTTGCAATGCTTCATTGATGTCCATAGCCACATGGAAAAGCTCAAATTGAACTGTATTGCAGTTTTGGAAAATTGGGTAAGTCTGGCCCCCTGAAAGACAACCCTGGGCATGTTTGCAAGCATCCTCTGAACCTCTTCACATTTAGTGGGCTAGAAGGAACCATTAAGCCTGGAACTATAGGTGACCCCCCCAGCCATCTGTCCACTGAGCTGATTGTTTCCCTTTATTGTACTCTATCAAAGCTTCCCTTCTGCCCCATAGCTACACTGAAAAGCTCAAATTGAACTGTATCACAATTTTGGGAAACGGGGTCATTCTAGTCCCCTGCAAGACAAGGCTGGGAACTAAGCTGATTGTTTCCCTTTATTCAGGAAGAGCTCTTAATTATAAGGCTCCAACAGCAACCTGCCTAAGGGCAGGTTACAAGAAGGCTAGCAGAAAGAAGGCAGATATTTTCTCCTCTTTTTGTTAACCCTTTAATTGGCAGGAATGGAATGCCCCTTTCCATTGCAAGGGTCTATTATGTGCCTATTTTTTCCCTTGTCTGTGGGCTACTCACACCTGGTGGCAGCAGCGGGCAAGTCACACATGGTGGCAACTTCACTACTGGGGGTTGAAATGAAATTGTTGAAATTGTGCATTTTAAACACCAAATCTGCTATATAAATGCCAGGTATTATTATTTATTATCTCTCTGGTATTATTATTATCAGGTATTATTATTATTATCTCTGAAAATAAAAGCAATACAGTCATAGTTATTTGCAGGCACACAGAAACAAAGGGGCTATCTCCAACTGAGAAGATTTCACACATACTTACTACTGACAATGAGCTACAAAAATGCTAAGTATTATTATTATTATTTTATTACCTCTGAAATTTAAAGCAATCTAATCATAGCTATTTGCAGGCCCATGGAAACAAAGGCGCTTCATCCAATTGAGAAGAGTTTTCAAATTTCTTATTACTATTATTGCTTACTGATAAGACTACTGAGCCTGTGACTCATCTCTGAACAACAAATTCTATTGCCTTATCTCAGGGCCATCATGCCTACAAGGAAGCAGCAAATCAAAACAGGGCGCATGCTCTTTCATTTAAGATGCACACAGTCTATAGAATGATCATTTAAATTACAGTTGTGTTTGCTATATGACACCTCCAAGTTATGGAATTAAAATGGCAAAGACACCAGGTTAACTGGCTTTCGGCCTCTCTTCCTGCACGTAGCAGCAAACGATTAAAGCCCAGATGGCATACAGATTTCTCATGCCCATTCATGCTTGTGGTATATTTGTCTGTATCATGGGTGTGGGCATTTTGTTCTAGATTTCCAAATGCCTCGGGTGCCTGAGCAGGATGCTGCCTCTGTCAAATTTATTGCAACTTGTTGAGATTTCTTCCCTCCATCTATGTGCTCTTAAATTGTCATTAACCTCCCATTTTGTTAATATAAGAACTGCTCTGTTTTTCTCTCGGCTTTTTGCCTCTGCTTTCCACCTGGTGCTGGAGAACATTTATTAATATCTGGCTTTTATATTCTCAAACCACAATTGCTATTCCATCTTCATCCCAGAAGGCTTTGCTGCAACTTGAAACCTTTTTACACCCAACACTACCTTATCTAATTAAGTTTGCAACACATTCTGCTCAAGAC
The DNA here is from genome assembly GCF_028583425.1 of Eublepharis macularius. NCBI lineage: Eukaryota > Metazoa > Chordata > Lepidosauria > Squamata > Eublepharidae > Eublepharis > Eublepharis macularius. The sequence continues at coordinate 22,116,295 of NC_072798.1, forward strand.
ATGAGGTTTTTCCATAGTAGCCTGAAACACCTGTTTCTCTCTGTCCCCCCACCCTCCCCCCTTTAAAACATCCAGTCTGTGGAAGAGCTCTGACAAACTCAAAAGCTGGCACTCTGATATGTGATTGGTCCTCCTAATAAAAGATATCACACAACTTCTTGGATTGTGCTTTCCATGGTTCCATCTACTAACTAAAACAAAGCACAGCATCAAGAGTTCTTTATCAGTGGACACAGGGGGAAAGGAGAAAACAGAAAAAAGAATGGACAAGAGTTTAGCTGCTTGACACTATGCTTTTAATCTGTTTACTGTTGAGCACAGCTTTCTCTAGCAGTCTACAATGGTTTCTTATTAGTCAAATTGGCCCTTACAAACACTCATACCCTCACGATGTCAGGCACACCATTCTTAATTCTTTTCAGTCATCTTTTTCTTTAGCGAAGTGTCATAATTGCTCCCTAAGTTTTCTTTCACGTAATTCCTTGGCTGCTTCCATCCAACTCCCTCGCCTAGGCCTACATCCCTTCATTTCCTCCCTTCCATAAGGAGGACCATCTGCAAACCATATCAACATATCAGGTTCCTGTGGTGAACAAAAGGGCATTGCAGCACATGGTGCTGCATGGTGCAGTGGTTAGCATCAGACTAAGATCTGGAAGACCCCCGTTTGACTCCCCACTCTGCTGCTGGAAACTTATCGGGTGACCTTGGCACGGCCAAGGCCTAATTCACAACCTGGCCTAATTCACAGGATTATCGTTATGAGGATAAAATAGAGCAGGCGAGAACAATACGGGAAGCTGCTTTTGGGGTCTCTATTGAGGGCAGATGGGGGACAGGGGAGAAGCAAGGTATAAATATATTTTCTGTATCTTGCATGGCCAGATGCACCCCCCCCAATTCCTCATTTTACCCCATTGCTAAACATACAGGAACCCCATCTTCCTTTGCATCTGTTTGCCCCACCATCCACCATGCTTTTAGGTTCAAATTTCTTGGCTAGTCAGGTCTGGCCACATCTCTGAATTCTGCATCAACAATCCTCTAAACAGGGGACAATCCCTGATATAGCCATTTAATTTCAGCTGACCCGTTAATCAAATAGCTAGTTACTGCCCCCTTCCAAAGTTAATTATGAACATGGAAGAGAAGTTGTCTAGAGTGGCAAACAGACCATCATCTGCTCATTTACTTTTTTTTTATTTACTTCATTTATACCCCACCTTTCTTCCCAATGGGGACCCAAGATGGCTTACATCATTCTCCTCTCCTCAGTTTATCCTCACAACAACCCTGTGAGTTAGGTTAAGCTGAGAGTGTGTGACTGGCCCAAGGTCACCCAGTGGGCTTCCATGGCAGAGTGGCGATCTGAACCTGGTTCTCCCAGTTCCTAGTCCAACACTCTCACCACTACACCAAACTGGCTCTTTGCTTATGTGCCTTTAACAGCAAGGTGAAATGCTGAAATCAGCAAGTCATCTTTTGCGTGGCACGGGAATAAGAACTATCACCTTCTAATAGCTACATATCAAGCTGGTATTGAAGGAACTGGAAATATGTTGGCATCCCTCGGGTTAGGCTCGGCAACAAAATCGAGAAAAAAATTCCTGTCCCTTTGATAGAAGCTTAATGGCAACCAGGTGTTGTTATTTAACTCCCGGCCACGAAAAGTTCCATCTGTCCATTTCCACACTTTAAGCTTCTTTTAAAGGAGCAGGACATTCCCCCCCCCCCCCCGGGTTATTGGCAATCCTGCCCAGGGTTGTCAGGCTATGCTGAGACAGCTTTGAATATCTTGCCCACAAGTCTTCAAACTGAGCATGCCCATGGCACACATGTTAATTATTGAAAAGGGAGCATGGGAGAAATCAGATTATGATAACTTGATTGAAGATACTATCACAATTTGCAGGTACTTTAGGAGGTCATTGTTGCATTTGGGGGAAAGTGCCTTTGTAACTGTACTTTGTTTTTAGCAATGCATGCTTTTTATTGCACATTTTTTATATACTTGATTTCTTTTCTTCCCCTTTCAGAGCAAGTTAATCTGTTTCCCCTCTTCAGATTGTTTTTTCCAACAGAAACAAGTGAAACAACAACATTTAAAAAAGAAATCGGAAAATGTGACTACAAAAGCTGGCATGGAAAATGCTGTAGGTGTACTACCTTAAAACAAATCAGTGTTTTGGAACTGCTCAGTGGCCTTTTCATGTTAAAAGCTTCAGTTCAGATAAAAAATGGGACATTCCTAATATGCTAGTAAATTGCCCATTGTTTTCTCATGCAAGGTGAAGAGAAGGCCTGTGTACTGTTAGGACTAAGGGTGGGGGGTGGAGGAGTACCTAACCACCTCATGGAGTGCTGGATAATGGAAATCACCTCTCACCAGTATTGGGGTTGGTTTTGCCCTCACTTGAAAGAATGTCCCAAGGACAGCAATGCTCAATTTTCAATGGCAATGAGTGGTAGCTATTTCATATCTGTGGAGAAGTAAACAAACTCCTGTGTATCTTTTGGATAGAGGCTAAAATTAATTATCTGGCCCTGATGACCTCAAGTTTCTAGTGGCAGTCAAAATTTTTACTCCTCTCATCACAGCGTTGCCAATTGCAAGTTGTTTACTTTGACCTATGTTGGGGGACCCAATCTTTTTGAGCCTGTGGGCATCTTTGGAATTTCGAGAGGGAGTAGTGAGCACCACCCCAAAATGGCTGCCACTGGAGGTGATGCTAAACCCCAAATGGCTGCACAGAAACATGATATCTACCTCTTTGCTTTGCAAAAGAATTGCAGAAGGGGGATAAACAGAAAGAAGACTGCCCAAGAGGGAGGGAGGGAGGGAAAGAGAAGGAGGGAAAAAAGAAGAAAAGCCTGACAGGAAAATGGAACCACACACTGACTAAAGACTGGCCTGGTACTACCAGTCCTCCTGATCATCCAATAGGGCTGCCAGCTGAAGACTGGCACCTGGCAGGAGATGGAAGGGTAGGGATGTGGGGACAGGGCACTGACATTGCACATGATATGACATCACCTCTGGGGAAAACTGGAAGTGAGTTCATCCAGGAATCACCAGAAACTCTATGGTAAAACCACCACCCAAAGGAACAGCAGTGGAAAGAGCAGGTTGCCAGTGGGAGGTCTCTGGAGACCTACAACCCCATCCTCCTATTACAGCCATTGAAAATTCTTTCATTTGAATGATGGCAGCCAGTAACAAGTACTGCCTCACAGTAGCCCTGCCCACTCTCTGAAGAGCTCAGCAGGCACCGTGGAAGTGCCGGTAAATACTATGTTGCCCATTGCTGCTATTTGCGGGGACACTGTTGCCAACAGCCAAGAGCAAAAACTGAATGCCCTACCCTTTTAATAGAGGCTTGATGTGTGTAAATGGGCAGGTAAGACTTTTCATGGCATGGAGGGTAAATAACAGCACCTGGTAAACACGACGCCATTAAATCGCTATCAAAGGGACAGGGCATTTTTTCTCCAGATTGCTGGCAAGCCTAACGGAGAAATCAGTGAATGCTTTTATCTGCTCAGCTCTATCCTTTCAACCTCAGAGTTCTGCCATAGTTCATTTCTTAGTCATGCTAGAGAATGAGGCTAAATTGTGACTTAGAAAAGTAATTCCCAATATGGCAGCTGCAGACACATTTACTGGAGCATGCGTGAACCAAACCCGAAGAGGCCATATTTCATGAAATGCTTCCCCTGTCTCTCAGAATAACTAGAGAGGAAGCCAGACACCAGGATGGGATTTACTCTTCTCTGCAACTCTTAAAGGTACAGAATCCCTCTGGATCTAAGAATAGAATTTTTAACCAAGGAAATATAATCAGTGCCCTGAGGAGTGCCAGAGCACTTGTATGAGTTTTGCATATCGATCAAATCTTGAGGAGAACTAATCCCCCTTGAAACAGATGCAAAGAGGAGGGAGGCCAGGCAAGCCTTACGCTGTTTTTTGAAACCTCATAGAACCAGCCTCAAGAGCCAGCTATTAATTTGGCAGCTTCATTTGCTGATTTAAAGAAAATTGGCACAACACAGCCAGCCAAGGGTGTGCATTCAGCAGGTGGCTCACCCATTAGGCAATGGAGGCAGCTGTGCACAGCTGCAGTTCAGCAGAGTTAGCAGAACGGCATGGACCCAAATCTTACTGCAGCTCTGTTGGGTTAAGGCAACCAGCTCCCCCTGCCCCATGACTGTGACTTCCACAACTGTAAGGCAGGCAGAAATTCAATAGGGGAAATTTCACTAGCATAGAGATGCAGTGATGTTTGGCATTTGAAAAACAATCAAGTATAAACTGGATCTTAGAGACCCAAATTAAAGCAAAAATCACTGTGTTCGTGTTTTACAGAAGTGATATAGTATAAAACCAGCGAGTGTATCAAGAGGCTCCAGCATTTCCAATGGAAATTTCATGGTTTAAAGAACAGGCTACAAGAGACAGACCCATTTGTTTAAACCTACCCACCTATCCATTTTTATCCTGCCCTTCCTCCAAGGAACTGAGGGTAGTGTACATGTTTCTGTCCCCACATTTTTACACAACAACCCTGTGAGGGCGTGCTGGCCCACTTAAGACACTCAGTGAATGCACAGATCACATGGAAAATGGAGGGCCTTGATTTTTAAAGAAGCACACTGGGAAGTGGGTGCTAACCAGTCCCACCCTGTGGTTTACCTCCTGCAGCTTTTTCCCCGTGCCACTTGCCCCCAGCTGTGAGTGGCAGGTGCAGAAAGGGTTCACTTCCCTTCAGCCTTATTCTCCTTATACCTTATACTCAAACGAGACCTCTAACGCCTTGTTTTATGCGCAGACACAGGTGTAAACAAACAAGCCTGCCATTGTCATTTGAGACTCAGGTTCAAACTCTGTAATCCTGCTCTCTTACCAGCCCTAAAACCACTAAATATTAATGACAATATTAAATATTATTAATATGGATTCATATTGTTAAATATTATCTATTAAAAACATGTGTATGTACAAACAGACACAATCTAAACTAGTAATGTCAAAAGAACAGGCCAAGACTTAGTGGTGGATTATCTATTTTGCATGTATAAGGTCCCAGGTTCAATCCTTGGGTCAGGTAGTAAGGTTGGCAATTGCCCAGAGGAGAAAATGGCCCATCATTTTAATAGACCGTGAATGGCATGTTATTTATGTTATTTACCTCCATGCTATTGAAAAGCTTCAGCTGTTCATTTCCACATATTAATCCTCTATTAAAGGGACAGGATGTTTTTCTCCAGAACTGTTGGCAACTGTAGTAACAGGTGATGTGAAGGACGTCCGCCTGAGTCCATGAAGAACTACTGACAATCATAGTAGACAATGTTAACCTTGAAAAAACAATGGTCTGACTGAGTATAAGGAAGCTTCATATGTGCCACGTTGAGTTTCCCTCCGTTTTGAAGGTGATTTCCACACCATTCAGTTAGCACTTAGCAGGTTGTGTTTAAATGCCACCATGGGATGACTTCAGCACAGACCCAGCTTTTTGCATCCCATTGCTATTTAAGGAAGTTCATAATGGTATATCAAACTCCAAAGGTAGTCTACGGTAATAAAGAAACATGGGCTGAAGCAGCTGAAAGGTGATTCTTGCAGATAACCACATAAATTCAGGCCAAAACACCACTTCTCTGGGTCTGAACTGTGACAGACATGCAATTTCATGAATCATGAATAAAAAAATCTACTTTATTTCTGAAGGAAACAAATAGAGAGAACATACCATTATAACGTCTTTGCATCCTGGGCTGAGAACTCCCAGTGTAGTAAAATGTACCCATTTCCCCTCTTGCTCCCTTGCTTTTGGGCATTGTTGAGAACTGAGGCCTACAATGTTTCTTGACAACTTTTCAGGATGTGGTAAATTTCTAGCAAATATTTCTATGACCAAAGCCTCAGTCCTTCCCAAAGAATAAGTGTTCTCAACAAGTATGCTTGAATCAAACCAGTGTGGCATTTCTAGGTCAAAGTGGTGTTGTTTTACATAGTAAGTGACAAAAACTGTGGAGGCATTTTAAATAATTAACTCATACCTCTTCTAATGCCTTTATCAGAAATAGCTGTCTTGTTAATTCCAGCGCTTTCAAAGAAATACTCATATAACCAAAGCAAACTTACCTGGCACATCATCAGCATCACGCTCTTGATATGGGAACTGCATTATATTTCCCTTCCCAACATGAACCCAATTAATATCTTCAGGTTAGGGTTGCCAGCTCCAAGTTTGGAAATTCCTGGAAATCTGGGGGGTGAAACCTGGAGAAAGCGGGATTTGGGGAGGGAAAGGACCTTGGCATGGCATAATTCCATAGACTCCACCCCCCCAAAGTAGCCATTTTCTCCAGGTGAACTGATCTCTGTGGCTTGGAGACCAGTTGTAATTCCGGGAGATCTCCAGCCACTACCTGGAGGCTGGCAACCCTACTTCAGGTTATTACATCCTAAAACCAGGGCAACTGAAAGGAGAATCATGGTTTTCATTGTGAAAAAAAAACTAATAATTTTACCATATGTATGTACATTCGACCCTGGAGGTCCCTTCCAGCCCTATGATTCTATGATGATTCTCTGCAGTCCTGGCTTCCCTCCACTTCCCTGGAGCAGGAGGTGCCTCAGAAAATCCCAGGAGGGACCTTGGAACCTGCAGGGAGTTTCTATTTGGAAACAGCTGTCTCCAGGAGGATGCTAGGCTTACAGCCTCCAATACTTGGTGAAACTTCCCAGCGTTTCTTGACTGGAGTCAGGCCTTGTGGCAGCCATTTTGTCGTGGTACCCACTACCTATCCTCAAAATTCCAGAAGTGTTTACAGATTCAGAAAGGCTGGGGCCTCTGCTCTAACGGATGGCTCAAATCGAGGGCACATAAAATAGCTATTTCTTATTACAACGTAAATTTTGCCTTATGGTAATTACCATATTCATGGTTTATGGGTTTTGTTCATGATGAGAACAAGCCAGGATGTCTTTGCTTCACAAGTTTGCACCCTCCTCTCCTCACACACATCTGGACTGAGATTCTAAATCAGGATACACCTGTGGTTTAAAATCCTAATTTATATACAAACCACAGCTTGTAAATTTGTCTGATTTGTACTTCACAACCAACTAATTATTTCTGAAACAAGAAATCTTCAGTTTCCAAGTTGCATGTGAGGGAAAAAGGAATAGGGAGCATTATGAATCAAGAGCTCCAGTTCTGTGATATTTGATTGCAGTTATAATGTGGAAGAAGGTTATCTGGAGGAATTATAGTACTATATGTATATCCTGCATACTCCATAAGCCCTGTTAGGAATTAGACCTCTACTTCATAAGAGATGAAAACATACAATGCCATCTCTCCTGAATTTGTGTTGATTCCTTAGCCTCCCTTTCTGAAAGTGACTTGCTGTCAAAAAATTTTCCACAGGCATTATTGCAACAAGAGTTCCATGTTCCTTGGCTTCTTTTCGCTGCAAGTTGCCTCATGTCACAGCTGGCAGCCAGGTAAAAATGTCTGTTACAGGATAATAGGCAACCTTAGCAAAGTTTCCACCTTGGAGCCAGCCAGAAACCCTGAACCTGAGACTTTAAGTGGAATTACAATGGTTGGACAGAACAGAAAAATGGAGAAGTCCCATGCTTACCTCCCATAGAAAGGTGGCGCAGAGCACTGTCAGCATGAACCATACTGCAATATTGCAAGTGGACACATCTCTCTGGAATCCAAGAGCAACAAGAGCAAATTATGTGCCATGACCACACCTTAGAGATAGCATACATACTTGGAAGGAAGGCTAGGGCTGAGATGAAAAGAATAAACTAATTTCATGTTCCTTTTTGTGAGTGTCAAAAAGCGAGCTCATATTTCTGATTAATACAAATTCATATAATTAGGATGTCATTCATCACTCTGTTGTCCCTAGCTGCTGCTGCTTCTCAATGCCATGTTTCTTCTCTCTTTTCCCCCCTCACTATCCTTGACGGCATCTGTCATCACTGCTGTTTCATTTATGTAGGTACAGCGACCCACATGATTTTGGTCTACAGTGTCACAATGGGCCTTCTGAGATAAGGATCTCATGGATGGCTTTACCGATAATCCTGTGGGTCACCATAGCCAATCACAGCATTGAGGCTGATGACCAAGGAGGGAAAAATACAATGCACAGAAAAATTAGCAGCAGCTGGGAGAACAAAATGGTACCAAGCAGCACTGAAACCATGTAAACATTCATCAAGGTGATTTTTTTTAAATTAGTGTTGCTGGGTTAAATGTGTTAATTTCACAGCAAATATAAAAATTAGCAAATAGTCACTGTGTCTCTGATATAAAAAGTACCAGGTTCAGTTCTTGCCATCTTCAGTAGAAAGATTTCAACAGGTTTGGGAAAAGTTGACCCAAACCCTTGTTAAGTTGGTGTCAGTCTGTGAAGACAGTGCTGGGACTAGCTGGAGCAATGGGCACCAGACTCCGTTGTTATTATTATTATAACCCATTTTTGCAGTCATTTTCATGGCTCCATATCAAGGTTCCAAATTGGCCCTGGAAGGAATGCCAGGTAATTAATATATTACATTATAGCCTCACAAATAGTCAGGCTGCCTTCTAAGGCCCCAGGGCAACACCGGCAGAAGAGACAACTCCTACTATCCTTTGCAATACACAGACTTCTGCTTTTGTCCTGATTTGACCCCCACTGGGGGGGCTTTTTTTTTTTTGGTTCTAGAGTGATCCTTCTTATCAAAAATGTTTTTAACAAGATCTGTTCATGTAGAAAACCACATAGTCCTTTCTCTGTAATATAGAGTCTATATGATCAAAGTTCTCCTTTTGATTTTCAAATGAAACAGGTCAGGGAAGGAAACATTAATATCCCTGATTCAATAGGGGTAATATATATATAATTAATTTTTAAAAGAATAATTCTTGTATTTTCATGGAAAAGATTTATAATGTAGATATTTTAAGGCCTTTGGGAAGAGGGCGGGAATGGATATTTAGATCTTGGCAAATCTCTTGCCATTTCAGCTGGATTCAGCATAGGTAGTGTCAGCAATAGCACAACATAGACTATAATCCTGAAGCTCCTTTTCTATATTTTATCTCCTTTTATACATTGCAACTTCCATAGAGGAGAACAGTCCTGTCAAAGACCTTCTCTCGTGTTATAAGTCAAAGATCTAAAGATCTCTAATGTACTTTCTTGTGCACACAAAGATTTCCCCAGTGTTCACTTCTGACTACAGCCCAGCAAGCTGCATTGGGTGCCTCTCTGCAGCATGGGAGAAAGGGCCCAAAGGATTCCTGCCTGAATTTGGGCTCTGAGCGTGCACACAGCCTTGGGATCGAAAAGACTGAAGTTTAAACAGAACTCAAGAACAACTTCTCTGGAACTCAGCAAGTTGGCAGTTCAGTGATCAGAGCTTAGCGAGTGCACTTGTCATGTAACAATATCGAGATTGCTGATTAAAGGACCTGACAGCAAATATGATCATTTTAAAAAGAGCATGTCAGAAATAATAAAGCTATTTCAATTCTTGCCCACGGGGCTAATGCTTTGCCAAATACAGTCAGTACATGAAAAATGGCAGCATGGATTTATCTACTCTGTAGCCAGCTGTCTACAGCATGCTTCACCGCTGCCGGAAGCAGACATGGCATCTCAGATGCCATGTCTCCAAGGAGCCCAGAGTGGCATTTCTGGGGTTTCAGATTGCCTCCCATTAACATACTGGCCATACTCAGACCTGATTAGCTTCAGAAAGAAAACTTAGGCTGTAATACAAACAACCCTTTCCTGAGACCACTCAATTTTCACTTTGCTTGTTGAAAGCTTTGCTGCAGGATAAGCTTAAAAACCAGCTTGTTTAATACCTCCTCTCTTTTATCTTCCTTATCAGTCCCTAAAGTTATCCTCATTTACTTTATATATTCTTCCAACTGAGAACCCTGGGGCTGGATGCCTGAGAACTCATTCTAACGATCCACCTGGCAGTAGACTTACAGATGTAACAAGGAGCAAATGTATCATTTCATTAGAACCCCCAAAACTCATCAACATCACAGCAGATGAAATGCCGTTATAGACCTATGTGCCTAATTTCTGTCTCACGTAAATGGTAGGGTTGCCGGAGGAAAATAAATGCCCTGTCCTTTTAAACGAGGCTTAATACATAGAAATGGGCAAGTGAAACTTTTCAGGGCATGGAGATAAGTAACATCACCTGGAAAACAACATCCCATTAAGAATCTACTGAACAGCCAGGATGTTTTTTCTCCAGGCTGTTGGCAACAACAATAATAATAAACACAGGTATCCATGTTATGTTCATGTGTAAACAAGATCAGGGGTTGGGGAGGTCTTTTTTTTTTAATATGGCATGTGTTGGTCAGGGTTAAGCCCTGCCCCCTTCTACACTGTGGTCTGGTGCTTTCAACATTTTTCTCTCACTTTTGTTATTGGAGACAGGCTGGAAGAGGAAAAAAAGGTTGAAGGCAACCGAGCACAGTGAGCTAAGGGTCCCCTCACCTATGTGGTCCCTTTCTGGTTTAAAATAGACACCCGTACCCCTCTTTCTTTACACGTGAATGGGCGGACTCACGTTAATACCTGCAATATCTAGCTTGGCTCTTATTTTAATTAATTAAAACAAAGGTGCCCGCCTTTTCACTTTATCAGGGCTACTATTAGCTACGGGTGTTGTTTTTAAAACAGACATGTGGCAGAAATGGCACTGGGAGAGGGGGCAATGGGCTACTACAGTAAGGGGCCTTCAGAGCAATGGGTCCATATTACACAAGCAAGCCAAACCTTATATTATCAAAGACAAACTCAATCCTTTCTGACTGCAGATGAGACGATCAGCTCATTTATTGCAAGAGTCATCTCTAGGCAGACTCTGGTAAGTCTCTATTGACAGTTGATTTCACAAGGTTTAGAAAGTACGCACCCAGGTGAGCTCATTTCCACCTGGTTTGTGGTTTCCATTTTTTTAATTCCTTCTCAATTGTACAATTGCGTAACTCTATACGTTTGCTAGATAAGCTCCTGGGGATTGCACAATTTTGAATTCTGGTTTGGAAAGCACAGAACCTGTCTTGTACTCTGATACAATATATGAATTCTTCTGTACAAAGTTGTTGGCTACGTGTTTTCTGATTCGTTATTTTAGTTAAAAGTGTGAAGACTCACTAATAGATTCAGAAAGACCCAGAAAGGTGGGGGGGGGGAGAATGATGACAGAGGGTTCAGGATGCAGATTTATAAAACTGGAACTCCATTTTCTCTCTTGCATGATAGCTGAACTTATCACTCAATTATTTATTTGTTTGTTTATTTATTGGCTGTGTTTCTTGCTGAGATTCAAGGCAGATTACGGAGTGTAAATTGACAACATTCCATACAAAGTGACATCTAATAAGCACACTGTAGGTTGATATAATCAAAAGATGTATAATAGACAATGTAGTAGGCTAGGATTATTGAGAACTGAATTAACGTAGCATATTACACATGATGCAGAGGGCTGATACCCTAAAGAAAAATGGTATTACATCAGTAAAAAAAAGAAGCACATGATAATGGTATAATACATGCAACAAACTGATAAAGCTTCCTAATGAATTCTTTATTACAGCACTTAGCCAGTACATTTACCATAAAAATTTTAGTGCACATTTTACAACCATTAAAACATGGAACATACGACTATATACAGTTTAAAACATAATTTCCTAATATCTATCAAAATTTATAAAAACCAGGAACTCAGCATAGTTCTAAGCAAGCAACCAGAATGAAGGTCTACATTCTAGTGGGCTTTAACAACCAGAGCACAAAATTTCGCTATCTGGTGTAGTGCAGTGAAATCTGAGTTTGACAACAGTTTCTCTAATCTTATCCAAATGTTCTGAGATACCTTCCAGAAAGGGAATAATAAGATAAAGCTTCCTATACGGTGGTATAATCCATAGTCCCTTTCTCATTATAAAATGCCTTCCTGAAATACTCTTGTCATGTTGATTAGTTGCAGGTTCAAGGCAAACTAAAGGATGTACTTTTTCACACAATGTACAATTAATTTATAGAATACACTAGCCCAGGATGAGCTAACAGCCAGTAGCTTAAATTATTTTTTAAAGGAGTAGACTAATTCATGGCGGATAAGTCTGTTAACAACTGACAATGCAATCCTAAATAGATTTACTCCAGTCTAAGCCCATTCATTTCATTTAGCCATGATAATTAAATGGAACATTGTGTACAAATGCTATATGCCTCTAAGAAACAGAATGATAGACCAGATATACCTCAGTATAATGCAGCCAACCAATTTCTGCATTCTTAAAGAAAGAGATATTTGAATACAAGCGCATCCTCATATGCAAATACCACCTGAACGATATTAAGATGGAGAGTTCCATATTTGGGAATTCCAGCTCAGACAATCGCAGATGGAGGCAGAATAGGGGAGCAGCATTTTCCTCTACAACTGGCTATCTCTGCTTGCAGGTAGCCAGCAGGGTGTGACCGTTTCAAACTAACCCTTTCCTGTATTTTTAAATGCACTGTTGGATCAAAAACATAATTCTATTAAAATGGTTTTTTTATTTATCTTAACACTTTTTCCTATGTGAAGATCACATTGGTGAAGGTATCTGCAGAAACAGGAAAAGTATTACATGAAAATGAGATCCTTATCAAATGGGTGGTAATAGAAATTTGGCCCTGTTTCCTAAGCTAAGCCCTGACTGCTTTGACGAGGCCATGAGAATGGGATATCAAGGGCTCCTCTTAAACAAAGAAAGCTCATCATTCCATCAGCATTTGTCAGGTACTTTCCAAACTCCCATAAAGATTTCTCCTGTGTGCTTCATACTCTCAAAGTAGATTCCTTTGTCGTTATCAGACCTGTTGCCTGCTCCTTATATGGCTCAAGCACGTCTTCACCTTCCCTGGCATTCTTGGATGTAGATGCTTTATATTGCATCAGATCTTTTGGTCTATCAAGATCTGTATTTTCTTCTCAGTCTGGTGGCCGCTCTCCAGGGTCTCAGGTAAGGTCTTTCCCACCACCTACTCCCTGATCCCTTCAACTGGAAATGCCAGGGATTGAACCCACCTTCTGCATCCCAAGCAGATGCTCTACCATGGAGAATCTCTCTCCCTGAGATGCCTCAGCGCATGCTAGTCAAGTGTAGGGAGATGCAATGTTAGTCAGGAAGTATAGTTTAAAAAGACAGAGCCAGTGGAGAGTGCTCCTCAGAGGGTTTGTTAATTTCATCTTCGCCTCCCAACGGCTCTGTCAATTTCATCTCTCCAGACTAGGGCTAATCCACACACCCGCGGAGCGTCCCAGCGTTGCACTAAATGTTCGCTAAACACCCGGAAGTGTAGCGTCTTTCTAGCGCGATTTCTGAATCATGCTAGAAAGACGCTACACTTCCGGGTGTTTAGCGAACATTTAGCGCAATGCCGGGACGCTCCGCAGGTGTGTGGATTCAGCCTAGAACTGTGTGGGATTGCAGCTAGAGGGCAGTGAGGAATGGAAATGGCCTGGAGCTGCCTTCCATTGCTGGGCTTGGACCTGGAGAGGTTATAATAGGCTGAAGTTTCCCTTCTGGCATTTCACAGCCCCTTCACACAGCTCCGGTGTATAGCAAAACCTTTGCCCTGCTGCCACCTCTGTCTTTTTCAACTACCCTTCCCACTTACCATTGCATCTCCCAAAACATGTTCTTCGTGTGTCAGATGTCTCATGTAGAGAGACTCTTAGCCGTAGCCCCTCCCCACTATGAAAATCAGAGATAGGCTCTAATTTAAAAGTTATATTTCAAAGATGTTCAAGAGGTGCACCTACTGAAATCTTGTGAACAGGAACACTTGATGCTTTAGTCTACTTCATTCTATGGATTCTGGAGCCAAATGTGGATCAGCACAAAACCAAATTATTATAAGCCATTAAAACCGACCAAAAACACATCATTAAAATAGTTAAAACAAGAAATTTAAAGACATATGAAAACATACAAAGATATAAAAATAACAATTAAAAATTTTAAACAGTTAAGACATCAACGTGAAGGAGGGGTTGCTAAGGGCATGCCCAGGGCTTTTTTTCTGGGAAAAGAGGTGGTGGAACTCAGTGGGTTGCCCTTGGAGAAAATGGTCACATGGTCGGTGGCCTCGCCCCCTGATCTCCAGACAGAGGGGAGTTTAGATTGCCCTCTGCGCTATGGTGCGGAGGGCAATCTAAACTCCCCTCTGTCTGGAGATCAGGGGGCGGGGCCACCGGCCATGTGACCATTTTCAAGAGGTGCCGGAACTCCGTTCCACTGTGTTCCAGCTGAAAAAAAGCCCTGGGTATGCCAAACAAAACAGAAAAGCCTTCGCCTCTGTTGGAAAATGGCAACAGAAGGAGACAGACAAATCTTCCTGGCGGGGGTGGGGGGAGTTTCAGAGTGTGCCACAATAGGGCTATTTAAAAAAAGAAAATAAATTACTTTTGACTTCTTAGAGACGCTTTACAGAAAAGGAAATGATAGAGGTGAAGAGTTGCCAGTAATCCAAGGGTGAACAGTGCACAGATTTATGCCAGTGTACTAAAACAATTGTAGTGGGCGTTCCTGGTCCCTGCTTTCAAGCATTCCAAACAGGTGCTGGAGCTGCTTTTCTTAAATAACCTCTAAAGAAAAAAATGTCCACAGATTCCCTAGGCAGTTCATTCCATTGTTTGACTGCTTTTAGGAGGTTTAGGTCAGGATCCTTTTACACTTGTACACAGTAGCAAGCCAGAGTTGCCCATGGGCCCTGCAAAGAATTGCAGCTGATCCTGGCTCTGGTTCGTATTACGCACATCCATGCAAACTTATGTTTGCTACATTCAAAGTTTAGGTTTTGAAATGTGCATCTTTTTTTTAAAAATCACTGTATATTTCAAAAAGATAATAAGCAGGGCTTTTTTTCAGCGGGAACGCGGTGGAATGGAGTTCTGGCACCTCTTAAAAATGGTCACATGGCCGGTGCCCCCGCCCCCTGATCTCCAGACAGAGGGGAGTTTAGATTGCCCTCCGTGCCACTTGGGGGCGCGGAGGGCAATCTAAACTCCCCTCTGTCTGGAGATCAGAGGGTGGGGCCACCGGCCATGTGACCATTTTTGCAGAGGGCAATTTTAACTTTAAAAAACTCCCCCCTTGTTCCATCTGGCCCAAAGTGGCGTCAATGTGCAGTCTTGAGTTCCACCACTGAGTTCCACCACCTCTTTTCCCAGAAAAAAAGCCCTGATAATAAGTAAAGTGGATCTCAAGAGGGGGTACCGCTTCAGGACTGAAGTATTGAACAGCAATGCTGTTCTCCAATACAATCAAGATTAAATTGCAAAACAGGCATGGATTTTAAGAACAGTATGTTTCAATGGCTTCCCTCTCCTCATGCCCAAGTTTGAATCTCCACTGTCCCATGTAATCTTGGGCCAGTCATACATCCTCAGACTATCCTGTTTCACAGGGTGGTTGTGGGAATAAAATGGAAGAGAGGAGAATGATGCACATCATTTTGGGTCCCCATTGGGGAGAAAGGTGGGGAATAAATGATATAAATAAATAAATAAATAAACTAGAAATATAGATTATCTTGAGGAATAATCACCTCAGGCCTGAAGAACATGTCAGGAGGAATACTTCCTAAATGGAATCTTTGGATATCGGGAGTTAAAACTGATGGAAGAGTACCGCCAAGCTACAAGTGACGCCTGACACAGGTTGGACACTTGTCAGCTTCCCTCAAGTTTTGATGGGAAATGTAGACATCCTGGTCTTACAGCTTGGCTCTCCATTTAATTGAAGTTTCCAGAAACTCCACACACTCAGCAGAGGGGAAGGGGGGCGCCTGGTGAGAGTCCAATGCCTGCACTCCCCTCCTGACCGCATGTTCTCCCTCCCATAGACTGCTGCTCTGTAAACTTCAATTAAATGGAGAGCTGAGCTGCAAGACCAGAATGCCTACATTTCCCATCAAAACTTGAGGGAAGCTGACAAGTGTCCAACCTGTGTCAAGCGTCACTTGTAGCTTGGCTCTCTAGTGGGACGTAGACTGCAATCACGTGTCACCATCCAGAGGTCTCCTTTGAGCACACCCAAGAATCATAAAATCATAGGGTGGGAAGGGATCTCCAGGGTCATCTAGTCAAACCCCCTGAACAATGCAGAAAATTCACAACTCCCCCCACATACCCTCAGTAACCCCTACTGCATGCCCAGAAGATGGCAAACTTGCTTCCTTACCCCAAACTGGCAATTGGCATTACCCTGGGCAAGTATAAAGGAGCCACAAGAACAAAGCACTATTGTAACCCTTCCTGCCCTCCCTCTCATGATCTGCCTAGGTTTACAGAATCAGCATTTCTGTCAGATGGCCATCTAGCCTCTGCTTAAGAATTTCTGCATGTCCAGTAACAGCTGACTTCTTTTTCTTTTGGTCTGCAATCCCTCCAGTCCCCATCTCCCCTGAAGCATAGGACCACACTGCAGTTTTAAATCCTCCCATTAAAAGCAACTTTTTCTGGGTTGGGGGGAGAGGGGAAGGGGATTGCTGCTGGAGAGTTTATGAAATCAAAAGCTCCAGTATGCGCGCCGTGAGCCTCTGCACTTCTCTGGGTTGCAGCCATTGTTAGGAAGTCCCTGTATTTATCTCACTGCAATTGAAAGCTCGTTGATTTGGCTGTTTGAATTGTCGTAATCTTTACTGGTCGATAAAAGCAAACAGCATCTTTATCTTCAGTTCTTCTTTTTTTTTAACGAGTCTCAACAACAGAGCTATGTGAAAAGAACAGATAATTATGCTGTCAGAAGAGCCTTCCCATGCCCCCACCCCATCCCACATCTGAGCATGATGAAATAAATCAAGCTGTATGTTGTTCGTAACTGGGAAAGAGATTATGACTAGCATTATCTAATTTACCATTCAATGTGTTATCCACAGTAACTGTTAGGCTGACTCACAGCCATTTGGCACAGAAGGGTTCAATTTGCAAATTCCTGAGCTTTAAGGTGAATTAACTCCCAGGAATGTTCTTGAGAGATGCAGCTCTAAATGGCGGCCTGAAGTCTTGACTGTATGGCAGAGAGGCGGTTCGTGGATTTATGCAGCATGGCGCAGCCCATAAACAGTCTTGCTCGTTCGGGTTTATTTGTGATGCTGTGCTTTCTGCTTTGATTGGTGAGCTTAATTTTGCTCTCCCAAAGTTTTGACTCATCTTCTGAATCTTGGTTCTGATCTATATTTCACACAAAAGCTTCGTACCCTGGGCATACTTCTGAACCTGGCTTTGATACTCAGGTGGTAATTGTGGCGAGGACTGTATCCATATACTGGTGGCACCCATTCTCTCTCTTGTCATGTCATCCATACTTTGATAACCTCACATATCGCTTATTGCAATGAGTCCATGAAGACAGTTTGGAACCTGCAGCTGGTGCAGAATTCTCCAGGATATTGTTCCTGTTCTTGGTCATTTGCACTGGCTGCTGATTAGCTTCAGAAGCCATCAGGGCACTGATTTTAATCTTTAAACTGCTAAATGGACCAGGCCCTGCATACCAGAGGAAACTCCTCTTTCAAATATTTCTGCATTCTTCCTCTGAAGGTGACTGGGGAAGCTCTGCTTGGGATCCTATTCTTTGAGTTGGTGAGGACGATGAAGGCACCAGGCAGATCTGTCCAGCGACTGGCTTACATTGTGGTGCTCCCTGCCCAGGGAGAACTACTTGGTTCCTCCCCTCTATTCTTTTTGCCAACAAGCAAAGCCTTGGAAGTTTTGTCATACTTTTACCCAGGGCTTTTTTTCAGCAGGAACGCGAGGGAACAGAGTTCCGGAACCTCTTGAAAATGGTCACATGGTCGGTGGCTCTGCCCCCTGATCTCCAGACAGAGGGGAGTTTAGATTGCCCTCTGTACCGCTGGCCAGCAGCAAGGAGGGCAATCTAAACTCCCCTCTGTCTGGAGATCAGGGGCGGGGCCACAAGCCATGTGACCATTTTCTCTGAGGGAAACCCACTGAGTTCCACCACCTCTTTTCTCAGAAAAAAAGCCCTGCTTTTACCTCTTTCTTGGGCAGAGGTGGAAGAATCCAGTAAAAAGAGAATTGTTGGTCCATGCATTGTTTAATATGTATTGTTTTAGACATGTTTTGTTTTTGTACATATGAAGCTGCCTTACACCGAATCAGACCTCTGGTCCATCAAGGTCAATTTTGTTTACTCAGACTGGCAGTGGATCTCCAGGGTCACAAGCAGAGGTCTTTCACATCATCTACCATCTGATCCTTTCAGATGGAGATGCTGTAGACTGAACCTAGGTCACTGAGCATGCCAAGTAGATTCTCTGCCACTGAGAGCTAAGATTCAAGTGACGCCAAATATGTGTTTTTTAATGTGTCAGGAATGCAATTTTACCTGGGAACTGTAGTTGAAAACAGCATTATGTCTCTAGCACAGGGAGGCAGGGGAGGGAAAGAGCTTTTCAAAGTTTTCAAAGATAGAGCTGCGCGAGATCACTGGGGGAGAAGAATTTGCAATTGTTTTCTTGCTATCTCAACCGAGAGATGAACTACCAGCTCTTCCCCTCCCCTGCCTCTCCGTGCTACGGACAGGGTCCTGTATTCCTCTGTCAGTTGAGATTGCAAGAAAACAATGTTAAAGTTCCTCTCCCTCAGCGATCCAGTGCGACTCTGTCTTTGAAAAGCTCTTCCCCTCCCCTGTGTCCCCACGCTAGGGACATAATGCTGTTTTCAACTACAGTTCCCAGCTAACATTGCGTTCCTGACACGTTAGAAAACATGTGTCTGGTGTCACTTGTAGCTTAGCAGTGAAGCATCATGCCATTCTCAGCCGGTCATAGGCTGCTGCTGAAGTGTATTTGGGCCTGTGGATAACATATTGTAGATAGTTACATTGTTCAAGTATCTTTTTACCAACCAAATAAAAACCTTGTTGGCTTTTACGACAGTGGGGGAGAGACTACAGCAAAGTAAACAAATACAGCACTCGGCTGATGGAGTGGAGACGTCAGCAGTGTATAAATAATGGTGGATGTGAATTGGATAGCAAAGCCCTAGAATTTATTTTTACTTATTTGTTAAAACATTAGTATTCTGCAGTTTAGTCACAGCAAATCAACCCCCACCCCCAGTGGCTTACAGAATAATACTAATTTAAATTCTAAAGCAGAAGAACCCCCCCCCCAAACATTTAAAATAAGAAAAACAGCTGCAGAGTGAAAGTTAACAAGATTAGTCAAAAAAAACAACAAAATGGCTTGTTAATAAAATGAAAAGTAATTAAAATAAATTATTTTAAAGAATAAAATCAAAGCCCTCGTAAACAACTCGGTATTCCCTGAGTTTCAAATAAAATCAAGAAGGAAGGAGCCGGACATGCCTCGTAGGAGTTCCATCACGTTGGTGGTGCCACCACAAAGAAGACCCTGTCCTGTGTGATCATATGCTGAACTTCTGAATGGAACATGGTGGGTGGCCTCATCTGCTGGTCACAAGGGTGGGAGATGGGGGTCAGGTCCAAGGAGGGGATTTTCCCCAGAACTGAAATCACACAGTATGCAATGCCAGCAATTTTTAAAGCATTTTCTTCTGCCACCCCCAGGAGTGGTGGTGGAAAGACCAGGATGCTAGCAGGGAGTCTTCTGCCACAAGCTAGAGACCTGGGAACCCTGTCCTTGAGGGCTGACTCCAAACCATTTAGTTATTTTTATTTTTATTTTAACTAAAACATTTGTACCTCACCTTTCCCATAGAAAGACAGCTTACAAAATTCAAGTTAAAAACAATAAAACCGCCCCCAACAATGACTGCATCCTACAATCCATTCAAAGCTCCAGCAAATAGAGCCGACTTGCAGTGCCTCTAGAGACAAAACTCCCCTCACCTCCTCAGGAAGCCCATTCCATACAGAGCTGCCAAATCTGGCTCAGTAAACTGCTGGAGATTTGGGGAGGATACTCAACAGGGCCCACCTTAGGGCCCACCCTCTGAAGCTGCCATTTCCTGTAGGGGGGCTGACCTTTGTAATCTAGAGATCAGTTTTAATTCTGGGAGAACTTCAGGCCCCACCTGGAGGGATGTAAATGGCCCAGGAAAGCCCGATCTTGTCAGCTGTCTCGCAAGCTAGGCAGGCCTGGACCTTGTTAGTACTTGGATGGGAGACTCCCAAGGAAGTCCAAGGCTGCTGCAGAGAGGCAGGCAATGGTAAACCCCCTCAGTTTTCTCCTTGCCTTGAAACCCCCAGCAGGGGTCGCCATAAGTTGGCCGCAACTCGATAGCACTTTACACACACACTTTACACACACACAAGTGTTTGAAGACGAGTCTCTCCAGTCCTAGTCCAGCACACTGATGTCTCACACCCCCCATCTGAGTTTTGAGAGTCAAAGTTCCCTTTGTCAGATACCTTTGTCAGATATCTCTTGAAAGCTCATATCTTGGTCTTTAAGGTGCTATTGGACCCGGATCTTAGACCAACATGGCTACCCACCTGAACCAACCTCCAGGTGGGACCTGGAGATCTTCTGGAATTACAACTGGTCTCCAGGCTGCAAGAACCAGTTCTCCTGGAGGATAGGCTGCACGACATTCTGTCCTGCTGCAGTTCCCACCCTCCCCAGGCTCTACCCTGAAATCTCCAAGAATTTCCCAATCTAGAGTTGGCAAGCCCCCCCCCCTTAGGTTCTCTTCATTGATTTCATTACTTTTCATTTATTAAATTCTGTCACTAGAGAACATTCCCCTTAGACTGTCTTTTTTAAAAGCCATGTTTTCTAATGCTAGTTCAGAGCCTGGCTTCACCAGTATCCTGGGCATGTGTCCGACTCAGCTGTGGAGCAGGAAAGGGGAGCTCTTCCAATTGTCCACTGATGCAAGTTGCCTCTCCTATACACAAACCGAGTTCAAGCTTCTTAGAGTTCAGTTTCTGTTTACCTCCTCATTGAGACCAACAGTAGTAAAGCCCTGGCAAGGCCTCCGGTATCACATTCAGCCTCTTGACACTCGCAGCCATGCTGGGTCCTTGCCCAGCACCCTGTGAGTTTCCAGTATTCAAGATGTAGTAGCCCTTGTACTCCACTTCCACGGAAGCCAAACCAAAGGAAGCAAAACAAACATAACACCAGGGATTCGGTTTGTGTCACTCTAACTGGTCTATAAACAACCTCTCCAGCCTCAGCAGTTCCAAAGGCCCTTTCGACCTCGATCTGACACTTGCTTCAGGAATAGATGAAGCAATGCTTGTTTAAGTCAGACAAGCAAACAGAGACAAAGAGAAGCTGGATTGCTAAGGATTACCATATGAATGGACACCTTTATTTCATTTGAGTTATGCTCCATGGAAGTTTTCTTTCTCATGTATACCACGGCTCTTGAAGAAAAAAAAACACCCCTTGTACAGATATATAGGAAGTGATCTCTCTGCTCTCCTCTATTTTCTACAAAAGACTGCATAAGCATTTGGGGTTAATATGACTGCAGCCTTTTTTTGTGTGTGTGGTGGGGGGAGAAGGGAAACGAGGGGGGTATTTTGAATGAACAAAAAAGAAACTTTGAATCAGATGATAACCCTAATTTAAAATGACCTTGTGGTGTCTGGGAGACACACATTTCAGCAATCATATCCATAGTGGCTCACAACATCTAGAAGGGAATGCTTGCTGTTTGGCAGAGTTTCAAGGCATGACTTCATCCGAATGGTGAGATTTCATGACTTGATAGCGCTGTGCTTCTCCTCCCAGCTGTTCCTCATCTCTCCCGCTCCATCCAGCCCTGTAGAGCGCATTCTAGTCTGTAAATGCTCGCCTTAGTTCCTAAACTCTCACTTCATTGTGTTGTTTTACTAGGAATCTTTGCTCTTAGGCTCAAATATTATCAAATTTTCTAATCCACTTGCTAATTGACTGATCAGCTTTGTTTTCCTAGGAATATGTTGCTATCATTTCATTGTTGTTATATTTTTGTAACTGGCTTATTGATTGACCTAATAGTTCTATCGTACTTGTAATCCACCCTGAATCCTAGTGAGAAAGGCAGACTATAAATGAAAATAAAAGAATAAAAATAAACAAACTCACTCTGATGTCTGCCATTTGAGTAGGGATGTATGGAAGGACTTTTTGCACGGTTTGAGAAAGAAACAAGGTAAGGCAAGTCAATCTAGCCTATGGCAGGAAGTGAAGAGCTAATCTCAGGGGGAAGAACCCAATCTGATTGACTTGATTGGCAATCAATTGGTTGCCAATTTCCAGATAGTGACGGGAGGTCTCCCAGAATTACAACTGATCTCCAGGTGACAGAGATCAGTTCCCCTAGAGAAAATGTCTGCTTTGGAGGGTAGGCTCTATGGCATTATACCACTCTGAGGACCCTCCTCTCCACAAACCTTGCTCTTCCCAGGCTCTCCCCCCAAATCCCCAGGAATTTCCCAAGCCAGGGCTGGCAACCCCAGCTCACAGGGCCCTTCTTGGGTTCCATGTAAGATTGCCAGCAACCATAAGGGGGAAAAATTGTCCTATTGCTTTAATAATGGGTGGAAATGGGAAGGTGAAACCATGGTTTCTCACAGGGCCTTTCTTGGGATCAAAATACATTATACAAAATCCATGCATCTGACCATGGGTTCCCAGGCCTGATTCCAAGTTTTGGGGGGCCATAGGCAGAGAGTGCTTAGGGCCCCCCTATGCCCACTACTAGGCTCCCCTTCTTGTCCCCCCACTCACGTGCCCCCCATCTGCCTGTGCATCCTTCTCTTGGCTACTCGCAATCTCTCCCACTACCGGCAACCACAGCTGCCCACACTGCTTGCATGACCTTTCCCCAGTGGTGCCCGGTGCTGAGAATGCAGCTAGAAGCGCCACTGCCATGCCATCAGAATTGCTGATGGTTTGTGCACCACCCACATGCTTCTCAGGTGCCAGGCTAGCCCCGGTAGAGTAGACAAAGTCCAGGCCAAGGTCAGAGCACGAGTCCAAAGTCCAAAAGCCAATTCAAGGGATCTGTAACTCAGTACCAGTAAAGTCAGGTCCAGATGCAAGCAGAGACAGAGCATGGTCCAAAGGCTACAGGAGCAAGGCACAGTTCAAGGGAGTAGCCACAGCAGTAGCAGGACTTCAACTCATTGCTTCCATGCCTAGTGGGTCCTCTAGGATGGCTTCTATAGCCAGGCGTGGTTTGCAGCCAGCTGCTTGGGCTCTATCCTGATGCTACTCATCATTGCTATCCATAAGCAGCTGGTGTCATCCCAGGAGGCGAGCACTGCACCTTCTCTCCTGCAGCTCCACTCTCTGCCTTGGTCTGTGGCGTTCTTTGGGTGTGGGTGAACCAGGGGTGGTGGTGGTGGTGGTGGTGCTGGACGTCCCTGGCTGGGCTTCCCCTGTGGTGTAGGAGCTGGAGGGTGCTGGTGGCTCTGCCTCAGCTGCTGGCTGTGGACTCTGATTAGCCAGCTGCTGTTCTTCCTGATCACCAGCGTTGGCTGAGTCAGGGTTGGTTACACCAGGCTCCTCTCCTCCTGAGGAGTCCTCTCTTTCACTGAGCCCAGTCTGGCCCATGACCAGCACTGCTAGTCAGCAAGGCATATGCAGCTGGGAGCAGAGGTGACAAAGCACTCATAGGCAGAGAGAGGAAGGGTGTGAGTAGGGAGTAGGTAGCAGTGGGCCCCCGGCAGCTGCCCCACTACATCATATGGGTTCCAAACTGGACTTCCAATTGTATGTATTTTGACCCTGACTCATATGTGACGTTGCAGGCTTGGTTTGTCTTCTTGCAGCCCTCTGCTCTGGCTAGAGCTGATTTGATTTAAGTGGTAGCACGCTTCTAATGAGTTCTCAAGGTCTCAAGCTCAGGATTTATTTTCAGTGTTGAGATTTAGCCATCGATGGACCTCTCAGCTAGGCGGTCTTTTCCCTGAGCAGGTGGCCCTACACTTCCTGTTGAGACTGGACCATCTGGTGCTAATAACTCTATTATCTACTCCCCTTTTGTGTCTCATCGCCACTTTGCATTTTCATGTTCCAAAGTGCTGCCCCCTTTTCCTTTCATTTCTCCCATATAAAACCTGCACTAGCCAATTCATGAATCTACCAAAAATAATACTTAACATTTAGCATTTGGGAACACGGGCACTTGATAGGTTATGGCAACCAGCGGGCAGAAGGAAGACTGCTTGAGCCATCCGTGGATCCCAACTGACAGATGTCTCCATAGCTCTTACTTGCAAATTAAGTTCCATGTAAGATTGCCAGCAACCATAAGGGGGAAAAATGTCCTATTGCTTTAATAATGGGTGGAAATGGGAAGGTGAAAATTTTCATGGCATGGAGGTAAATAATGTCACCTGGTAAATAACATCCCATTAAGCACCTAAGGGGTAGGGCATTTTTTCCTGTCCAGGATCATGGCAACCCTAGTCTCAGGTCTGGAAAATCTGAAGACCGCTGCCTTACAGCGAGCATTTAAAGTACACCAGTTTTATTCCAATATTGCAGAATGGTGCAGGGGAAGTTGAGAAACTGACCCACTTTAAGGCTATGCAAGGAGCAGCTTAAGCAAAATCTGAATCGGAGATTTCCTTAGACAGAAACCCCTGCTAAGACCACCCTTTAAACAGCAAAAACACATAGAGGATCATCACTCTCTGTGGTTCATTTGGTGACTTTCTGCAAGTAATATAAGCGTTTCTTTAAGGAAGTGGTCAGCTCAGCAGTTAAGGACGGGTGTTTAATTCAATCTATATTTTATTTATTTAACTTTACCCTGCTCATCTTTTAAAATAATTCAGAGCAGCTTGCAATAAGTTTAAAACAATAACGGATATCTTAAATACTAGTAAAAATATACCCCCTCCTAAGAGTAGACCGCAAAGATTTTTTAAAAATTATAACAAATATCACCAACATGTACTACAGAAATACTTTACAATGCTTGTGAAATGTCTGTTAAATCTGAGTTTAGCAAGCTTCCTTGAGAACTAACTTTGCAGACTCAAAAGTATTACTGATAATAGCTGCAATGTGTTTTTCGTGCTCTTAATTGGCTCTAAGATATCAGTGGGAACAAGGCATGCCAGCTGATGTTCAAGATCAGGACCATGCCTGGAAGACAGACTTCCTCAGATATGCAGAAATCAGCCTGTATACTTTTTAAAAGGTTGTCCTGCCATTTGGCCTTCAAAGAGATGACTTCATAAGAGGTCATCACTGTCATCATGAATTGTATCTAAAAAGGAACTGCTAGCTCTGGCAGTTACTCCAGCACAAAATCTATGTTCTCCCGCCAGCCCCACACTCCGTCAGAAAGAGAGAGTGGCTATATTCTGTACCAGCTGCTGCTGCTTCTGAACCATGTAGTGCACACAAACAACACTGGAATTGTGTGTCTCTTCATTCTGCACTCAGTTTTACATTTTGTCTATCTAATAACACTCGGGAATGTCTCACACCCATGGCTGAGTGAACTGATTACTTCTTGGATTGAATCCTTTTTTGAACTAGTCTCTGTGACCTTTTACCTTCTGCTGTGTATTTAAATCAGGCCTGCTGAAGTTACATTCCTGTGCATCTGATGAAGTGAATTCTGACTCACAAAAGCTTATGCTGGGCCGAATCCACACTCACCTATTTTCTGTTTTTTTAACGGAAAACTTCCGTGTGTCTCCAACCCGCAAATTTCACCTCTCTGTTCACATTCATGCTTAAACTGCGTATTCCTTGCTCGGTCTACTGTTCACACAGCCGTTGGCAAAGACATCTTAGTGGGCGGGGCTTAATCTTCCCGCCCAAATTTTTTAAAAATTTTTTAAAACAGAATTCCATTATTTCGAAATCGCAATATACTGAAACATCAGCAAAGTGATATATCACGTGCCGCTTTTCGTAGCGATTGGTTCATATTTCTGGCAGGGTACTTAAAAATCCTATAAAAAGGAAGCGCGCAGGAAAGATCTCTTTGTGGGTTATAGTGGCTGGTAGGATTCATTATCATGGATCTCATAATAGCTCTGATGGCGCAAGTAGTTTTGATCATTGCGCAAGAACATTTAGTGGAATTTCGATATTACATTAATCAGATTAAAAATAATTTTAAAAAAGGACAGAAAACGTGGGTGGTCCGCATCGCGCCACTGAGGATAGAATTCTGCATACCGCTTTCCCCAGCAACGAGATTTTATTCTGGCAACATCAAAATAATGTTTTCAATAGAACAAAGTAAGCTATGAAATCCCAGCGTTCATGGAGTACGGAGCATTTGCGGGGACAATAAGACAATCGACGCGTTAGGAACGGGTTTCCTATTCAGGGTAGAGAAACAGAAGAGGGAGTGGTTTCAAGAAAAGGCGCTCGAAATCCGCTTCTAGGCATTCACGTCCACCGTGCAAATCCCGCAAGAGACCAGTAACTGGTGATGAAAACCAAACCGAAAGAGAAGCGAGAGAACTGTGGAATGGAAAACAGGTAGTGTGAACAGCACTCAGATTTGCACAAAAAAAGTTGGAAAACTGCGGGAAAATTTATGTAGTGTGGATTCGGCCCTGGAATACATTTTGTAAGACTTGAAGATGCCTCTGGATTCCTGATTTATGTTAAGGTCTGGAGTCGTTTGTGTTAGCAGGGTGCCTATGCAACAGTCAGGACACTGAACTGATTAAAAGTAGCAAAAGTAGCTTCATTTATGGAACTAACAAACTGGATAGAAAGAGAAGAGTTAAACTCGGCTGCCTTGTTAGCAGAGAGAGTATGTGCAAAGCACTCTAGAAGAAAACGCCAAAGAATAGCATTCTGCAGACAGACAAGGAAAAGCACCTTTGGAAAGAAGGTACTCCTCCTATAGTCTTGTCTAGCCAGAGCGTGCTGCCTCCCCCAGGATCTTTCTTGTCTTCTTTGTACACAAAACGTTGCTATATTTCAACAGTTTGTTCCTTATCATGAACCAAATGTAACAGTGGAAAAGGCAGCCCTTGGGGGACCACTGTTTTTTTTTAAATCCACTTATAAACACAGAGGCCGTTCCCACATGGCTTACCTGAACCCGGAACGCTGCGCAGCATGCCGAAAAAACCGCGGAAGATTGCGTTTTCTCTCGCGAGTTTTGCGTGATGTTGCGCAACATTGCGCAAAACTCGCGAGAGAAAACGCGATCTTCCGTGTTTTTTTCGGCATGCTGTGCAGCGTTCCGGGTTCAGGTAAGCCGTGTGGGGACGGCCAAGATCTAAGATCTTTCCCTGGTTGTAAACCCAAATGAATGCTTTCCAGATAAGGGCCGTTTCCAGATGGCTTACCTGCCTCCGGAACATTGCGCCATCTTGTGGGGAAAAAGCGAAATACCACGTTTTCTTGCGCGAGTTTTGTGCAACGTCGTGCAACATCACGCAAAACTCGTGCGAGAAAACGTGATATTTTGCGCTTTCCCCGCAAGATGGCGCAACGTTCCAGAGGCAGGTAAGCCATCTGGAAACAGCCAAGGTTGCTAATCTCCAGAGACCAGTTTCAGGGGAGTAGCCGTTTCAAGTAGCACCTTAAAGACCAACTAGATTTCCAAGATATGAGCTTTCAAGAGTCAAAGCTCCCTTTGTCTGATGAAAGAAGATTTGACTCTTGGTCTTTAAGATGCTTTAAGACCTGGATCTTGCTCTCCAGAGACCAGGTCACCCAAAGAAAATGGCTGTTTCAGAATGTGGACTCTGGCATTATACCCTGCAGAGATCCCTCCCCTTCCCAAACCCCACCCTCTCCAGGCCCAACTTAGAAAACTCCAGGTATTTCCCAGGCAGGAGCTGCCAACTCTGTTTCCAGATTATTTATGGAAACTTGCAATAACTGAGGTAGGTGAAGTAAGTGAGGCAGAAGCAAGAAGGAGGGGAGGGAATCACAGTGGAGTATAATGCCAAAGAGTCCACCTTCCAAAGCATCCATTTACTCCCGGGGAAAAGCTCCTCATAGTCTGGTGATCAGCTGTAATTCAGAGAGATCTCCAGGCCCCACCAGGGTGTTGGCATCCCTTCTCTTCAGGCTGAGAGGGTTTGGGCAGAAGTGGCAGCCGCACACTCCTCCCAGGAAAAGCAGGACACGAGGAAGAAGTTGCCTGTAGTGAGCTCAATGGGCAGCAGGGCACCTGAATCTTCCCAGACTAAGATGTTATCATTCTCTAAGCACTGGTACTCTGAGGCTTTGTTGGGAACCCATAGTTAACTGTGCTGACATCACCCACCAAGCAGATTCTGGAGATTTGCTTAAGCTAGGGGAAGTAAAAAGGTGAGTCCACAATTTATCTACCAAGTTTACCTTTCTATTCCCTTGAGTACACTCACTTGGTGCTCAAAATCAAACACTACAGGTCACATTTTCCCTGGTACTAACCTCCTAGTACTAACCCCCTGGTACTAACCTTGTTATGCACAAACAGGTGGTGGCTAGAGATCTCCCAGAATTACAACTGAGGCCACAGAGATCAGTTCCCTGGGAGAAAACGGCTGCTTTGGAGGTGGACTCTATGGAATTATACCCTGCTGAAGTCCTACCCTTCACCAAAGCCACCTCCAGGTTGAGCCACCTCTTCAGGCTCCATCCCTTTGATGGAGTGGCAGGCAGTGCAGCCACGGCCCTCTAGAGAAGCTGTCGGGGGTGAAGACACACACAGAGAGGAGGAGGAGGAACTGGTACCCAGGAGACCCGAGTCTCCCGAGCCAGCCTCAAGGGGGAGGAACTGGGCAAGGGAGGCTGTTTGGGAAAGGCGCAGGAGCGTGCACTTACAGGCTCAGTTGGACAGAGCTGATCTCAGAGAGCGAGGTGCCACAATCAGACAAAGAGGAAACACCTGCCCCTTGCTCTCTTACACAGACCTGAGCATAAAAGGAGCAACTTTGTTCACCACTTCCTGCAACCAGCAGCTCTGCGCCTGGAAGCTTGTGATCCTGCCTTGTACCTTGCCCTCCCCCAGACTGAACTCTCGGATTCTGACCTCGGCTTCGTCTTTGACCCTTGCTTGCTGCCTCTCTGTTGGACTGACTTCTTGGCTCGTAGCTTCAGCTTGGTGTTTGGACTCTCGCTTGCCCGCTCCTCTGTTAGACTGATCTCTTGGTTCTTGACCTTGGCTTGGCTTTCAGATTATCGCTTACCTGCCTTCTGTGTAGGGCTACCAATCCTCTGCCCAGGGCAGGGGATCCGCTGTTCCCACCTCCCCCTCAACCCCACTTACCTAGCCAGAAGGGGGGTGAGCCCCCCAGGGTGCCCCCCCCAGCAGCACGGCATGCCCCTGCGCCCCACAACAGGCATGTTTCGGGCCAAATCGGGCCCGCAGGGGGGGGGATTCAGCCCTTTGGCAAGCGCAGGAGCACACACCGGGCTGCTCTTTGACCTGTGTGACTGAGAGTGTGCATGCACGACAAGAGAAGCCAAAGAGCACGGAGGGTGAGTGACAGGTTCCCAGTCCCCCACTGGGAGACTCAGGGGACCTGGCAACCCTACTTCTGTGGGACCACTTGACCAATCAGTGAGCCACCACAGCATTCCAGCACCCAGAATGGGCATTCCTAGTCCTGAGTGTGACACTCTGGGCCCATTTCAGGTCAGGAAAATGGTGCAGAGGAAGGACTAAGCACTCTATTTCTATGTACGGTGGCCACAAAACAAATCATATCCCTTGTATCTGGGAAGCATGGAACTGCAAAACATGCCTCTCCATCCAACTTGTGGATGTCCTTGGGGAAAATGTAACATGGTAGTTATGCACTTAGTGATGCTTTAGGAATTTTGTTGAGTAAGTTTGTGGATTTGCCCTAGATTTAGCTTTCCACATGCCTAAGTGTAGCCCAGGCTAGCCCGATCTTGTCAAATCTTGGAAGCCAAGCAGGGTCAGCCTGGTTAATACTTGGATGGGAGACTGCCAGGGACGTCTAGAGTTGCTACACAGAGGCAGGCACGGCAAACCACCTCTGAACATGTCTTGCCTTGAAAACCACACAAGGGGTCATCATGAGTCAGCTTCAGCTGGATGGCAAAAAATGGCACCTCAGCTACCACAGGGGCCCTAGTTTCTCTCAGCTGACAAAAATTCCATCCCACCCCATCGTTGTTTTGATTCTCTAACCAAAGGTCTTAGAAACATTGGGAATGGTTTATACTTTCTGCTGACATTTGGAGGAGCTTAATATTCCAGTGTTTCCCCCCCATAGGATTCTCCTTTATCAGCTGTCAGCTTTTGTAATAAAAGGCTGGAGGTGAATAGCAAAATTAATTGAAGCAAACTGTGCTTGCCCTTGATTAATGTTGTTGTTGGTGTCACAGGAGAGAAACTGAGGTGTAGGCTTACTATATGCTTGCCCACAGTGGATGAACTCCTTCCCCAACCCTAAGTTGCCTGCACTTGATCAACTGAGCGGCAGAAGAAAAGCGGGACGATGTCACAGTCCTCCAACGCTCATAGGGAAATCCTATAGTGCCAGAGGGAGACTATACTGTTGTTTCCAGAAAGTCACCCACAAGTGACATCACAGTGTCTGTGATGCTCCGCCTCCTCCTCAGGCTCCACTCCCAAACCTCCTGTGATGTATAGGCACCAGGCCGGCAACGCTACCAGTGAACTGGCAAACTTATGTCTAGCCTATGTCAGGTGCTCGGGATCACCTGTCATACGCCCGCAGCTGAAGCTGATGCTGTTGTAGTGATTCCGTCTGTGATTCTGTCACTGGGGTGGGAAACTGAGAATGGGAAGCAGTTGTTGATTCCTGCTGTAATCTCTCCCCAGCCTGGGAACCTGCCTGGCCTTGAGAAGTCCATGAGTACTACAGCCTGTTTCCCTGCTTGCAGAGTTGAGGACTGTTAGAAGGAGGGGAGGATGTAGGAGTGGGGAATCTTTATCTGCTTTAGGCTTGTCTGTAGCCGCCAGTCCTAGCAAGGATGGCGTAAGAGCATGAAACTGGCATCTTATCAATAAAGAAGTTTAACTCCTGAAGTGGTCTTTTGAGAGTTGCCAGGCTGGCATCCTTACAGCCTATACCACTCGAATAGCAAGGGTAATGGGTTCCTTCACGCAAAGAAAAATGTCCTGTGCAGAGAAAGCTGGGTTATCATAACTTCTACATGCTAGTTTTCTGCATGCAGTGACTTATTTACTTTACCAAGGAGCAGTCATTTGAGCCCCTGCCTGCAATCCGAACAACAACCAAGACAAAGATTTAATACCTCAGTAAGAACTAGTCCCTCCATGAGGAAAGGCAGAGGCGTGGCGGTAATTCTACTGCTGCCAGAAAAAGAAGAATACAGGTCTCTTGTTTCAACCCGTTTCAGACTACTGAAATCCTGATGGATAGTTATACGAAAACAAAGTGGAGCAAATTCCGTATGTACACATAGGCCGTCGTCACACGGGCTTAAAATTAGCGCGAAAATTGCGCAATCTACCGCAAAATTCCCACCTTATTCTGGCACTGTTGCGAGTCTGAGATTTCTCCTCTGGTCTCAATTTTCGTGCTATAATCTGCTTCTGTGTGACCATCCGGCATCGATTTCTATCCCATAATGACGGAATTTTCCCTTTCTTATCTTGACCCGTTATCCCAGACGCCCTTTCGCGCTCTCCTGCAGCGAGCTCCTTTTTTTTTTTAAAAAAAACGTCCTTATATCGCTATAACGTCATAATATTATAAAAATACAAAGCAACGAAAGAGTGTTCTTTCTATGCTGCTCGAGCAGCATAGACCGAAAAAGTCTTTCCGCTGCCCTTTGCCTCCGACGGAGGGATCGCAGGTGTGCATGGCACAGAGTGAACGTGCTCTGAACCATCAAAACAACCAGTTGGGCCACCAGAAGTACAAGTTCACTCGGTGGAGCCATGGTTGAGTCTTCGGCGATGGGGATCACGTCAGACAGGGGTTTTTCTCAGAACAAGAGTATATTTATGGATGTTCAAATTAGGAAGAAAAACAATCTTAGCCAATGTTCAAGCTGCTTCCAGGGCGGGAAAACTTGGCCAACCTATCCTGCTCTTTTGGGGTTGGGCTAACGTTTGGTTATAACGATGTAATGTCGTTATAACGCAATAAAGCGGAAAAAAAAATTTTAAAAAAGGGGGGAGGAGTTTTTTCTGTGCCCGTTCAAAATGACGGCACAGAGCGCTACAGTGTGAACAACTCGAAGCGGGAGGAGACGGTATTTGACAAAAGATTGCATCATGGCGCCGATAGGAACAATAGCGCCACATAATGGAAATTTGACGGAATAAACGCCCGTGTGACGACGGCCATAATCTCACACATGAAATATCAGAAATTCTGTGACTGTTGACGTTTACAAGTAATTAATAGTCCAGCTGAAAATTTAAGTTAAATGGAAAACACTTGTAACAAGGACCATAAAGTGCTGCGGGCATACTGTGGAGGCTTTCAAGACAGTCATTGTTGACATTTGTCAACCAGAGCAGCCATGTCCACTGGTAACGTTTCACCTCCATTTACTAGTAAGTGAGCACCATGTTGTCATGGTGCTACTGTATACTTTTCTAGATTATTGGTTGGCCTAGCTCAGGGGAGGGTAAACTTTATGTTTAAGGGAGCGACTCAAATTTTTGAAGAGCCTTGGGAGCAACCCAATCACAAAATGGTAGTTTAGTGGGTAGAGCTGGTGGCTTTGAGGGGAAACCCATCACAAAATGATGTCTTGTAAATATTACCATGTTTTATAGCAGGTCTATAGTGGAGAGGTAGAGAAACATTTTTTCTGCTATTTTTCCAAAGCAAACCACCCCCTACCCCCAAATTGTAACATGCCTTGAAGGAGAATCAGTATTTCCCATCCAGAGCAAGAGTGCATCTGTGCATATGTTAAAGAGGAGGAGGAGAGGTGGATGGGAAAGGCTGTTGCTGTCCTTTTTCCATCCAGACACAAAGGTGTGTGTGCGCTGCTTCCTCCTTCCCATGAAAGAGAAACACAAGAGAAGCTGCTGCTACAGCTTTAAAGGGAAAGATAAGAAAGTGATTATAGTAGCATTGAATAAGGGGCAGAGAATTATTTTTACTTCCTTGGAGAATGACTGGTTATTCTTGAGTAACCTTCTGTCCTCTCCTGAACTAACCCATTATAAATGACATAAATAAATAAATGGCAAACCACCTCTGCTAGTCTCTTGCCATGTAAACCCCACTGGAGGTTGCTGTAAGTCAGCTATGACTTGAGGGCAATGCCCACCACCAAATAATTTTTTTAAAAAATTACTGTCTTCTGCCTCTGACTCTCCAAATTCTTTGGGCGAAACTATATTTGATGTCAGGAGATATTATTATTATTTTAACAGTGTAAATAGCAGCAGCTATTCCAGTGTTTCTCCCAGAGGATTCTTCATTATGGGGGGGGCTATCTGGAGGGAAGACACTGTGTGGAGGAAGATCCAGAGGAGTTAGCCATGTTAGTCTGTAGTAGCAAAATAAAAAAGAGTCCAGTAGCACCTTTAAGACTAACCAATTTTATTGTAGCATAAGCTTTCGAGAATCACGTTCTCTTCGTCAGATGCATGGAGGGCAGAAGGAAACTGGTCAAATAGAGAGGAGGAGAGGGGAGGGGAGGGGGGATGTAAACAACTCCTTTGATATGGAGATGCAGACAGCTCCTTTTGGTGTGGGGATCAGTTTGCTTGTGTAAAGGTTCAAAGGAGTTTGCCGTGTTAGTCTGTAGTAGGGCAAAACTCAGGGAGACAACCCGGTTAGTAGGAGCAAACAGAAACAAAGCCGGGAGCAGAATTACTTTAGATTTGACGGTAGATACTTTTTGCAAACCAAGGGGGTGGCTATAGGGTGTGCTGCGGCCCCCAGCATTGCCAACTTATACATGGCAGCACTTGAAAGAGCAGCTATTTTGAATGAGGTGTGCAATCCATTTTTGGAGCATGTCATTTTCTACTGTCGCTTCATAGACGACGTGGTGGCTATTTTGTCAAAGGAGGATGTAGCTGAGGATCTGTGTATATGGCTCAATACCATCAGCCCGGATATTAAGTTCACTTGGAATGGTCATTCTGAGTGCATCAGCTACCTGGATGTGATCATTTACAAAAGCCAGAACAAGCTGCTGGTCCGCCCCTTTAAGAAACCTACTGATCGCACTTCCTACTTGCATTACACATCCTTCCATCCCCGGCGACTTCGATATAATATTCCGGTAGGTCAATTTCTCAGAATAAAAAGGAATTCATCTGACCTAAGGGATTTCCAGTCCAACAGCCAAAAATTAGTAGGTGCTTTTAAAAGTAGGGGGTACCCAGATGCGGCTATTAACTCAGCTTTACGCCGCGCCATCAATACCCCTCGGGGGGACCTACTGACACCGCGGTCACGTGAACAAGAAAGCAGGATTAGATGGGCCATTGATTATACCCATTTGGCCAGTCCAATTAGTCAAATAGTCCGTAGACACTGGCACCTGTTAGGCGACATCCCCGGGTGTGAAAGACTTCCGTTTATTGGATACCGGAGGACAAATAATTTGAAGGACATATTAACAAGATCAGAGTTCAAGACCCAGGGAATGGCATTTGATCGCCCCACAGGGCATCATCCCTGTGGTGATTGTAATGTGTGTATACACATGGTCAGACTGGAAAATCTGAGTATAGGTAAGCGTAGGAGCAGGTGCTTCTCCACCTGCCGTACATCCAATTTGGTGTATGTCATTTGCTGTGAATGCAATTTATATTATGTTGGCAGCACCACTAGATCATTGAAGGTGAGAGTTCAGGAACATCTTTCCAGAATTAGGAATCGGGTTCTTGAGGCCCCGTTAGTAGCCCATTACCTGACAGAAAATCACGACATTAGGAAACTGCGTGTCTCAGTGCTGGAATTAGCACAGGCATCCTCACCGCAGGAGGATTTGAAGAGGAAGCTGTGCAGGATGGAGAGTAGATGGATTTTTGACTTGCAATGTCTGGCCCCCTTGGGCTTAAACCAAGAGATCGATTATTCCTGCTTCTTAGGGGTAGGATGATTCAGCGTTTTACTGAATGATGGGTTTTGCACTTTCCTTTCGGTACAATAGGTTTTGTACATCAATCTTTGCTCCAGACCACTTTGGACAATTCAGGTTATTGACCCCAAACATGTGTTCCCCAATTTTTCAAATTTTTTGATTTTAGTTTAGTCAGGAATAGAGAGTCATGGGGGTGGCTCCTTTAAGGGGGATTTGGGGAAACAATCAATTATGTCATTCATTACCATCTGAATTTAACTGGTTTCCTCCCCCTTTGTGTTTATGTCCGTCGTAATTTTTGATTGTGTATTGGATCCGGGAGTGTGTTGGACCGGGAGTTACTACTTGTAAGTAAATTGATGTACTTTTATGACTTGTAAGTATACTTATGAAATCTCATGGTATGGCAGCAAGGGAGAGAGAGTATCTGTATCATGTGTATTGTTAATTTATTCATAGTCCAGAAGATATATGCCCATGAAGAAGTGCCTTTTTGCCATGAAACGGGATTGGAAACATCAGTGCACACATTGGACCGTCGGCATTAATGGTTTCATCATGCATGGATTATGACTTTTAATTATTTATGAACTCTCCTGGAAATTTGTTTCCAACTGGAACTCCACCTCCCCTTCCTGGGATCTCCCATTGTGGAATGTATATATGGACATTGACGGATTGTGATTGATATATTTATTGCTTTATGTACACTGTTTATAACACTTTTGCTATTTGCACTTAAATGCACTTTAATAGAATAGAGATACATATTGTTATATTCCCGGCTTTGTTTCTGTTTGTGTTAGTCTGTAGTAGCAAAATCAAAAAGAGTTCAGCAGCACCCCTAGGCTATCCAATTCCACTGCAGCACAAGCCTTCGATAACCACAGTCCTCCCCGCCAGATGCATCTGACAAAGAGAACTGTGGTCCTCGAAAGCCCACGCCAGGTGCCACTGGACTCCCCCTGACCCGGCCTCTGTAAAGGAAATCAGTTACCTGTGATAATGAGATAACCATTCATAGTCCCTATTCAGTCCCAGCTTGACAGAGTCAAATTTGCATACGAATTCCAATTCAGCAGCTTCCCGTTGGATTTTATTTTTGAAAGGTTTCTGTTGAACCACAGTGACCTTTAAGTCTTTGATGGAATGTCCTGGTAGATTGAAGTGTTCTCCCACTGGTTTCTGGACGTTGCCATTTCTAATGTCAGATTTGTGTCCATTTATTCTTTTGCGTAGAGGTTGGCTGGTTTTTCCAATGCACAGAGCAGAAGGACATTGTTGGCACATGAGAGCATATATCAGATTGGAGGATGAGCAGCTGTAAGAGCCACTTTTTCTTTGTAGCCTTGATTGTTTGAATAGTCCACATGTATTCTTTTTATCCATTTATTAACTTTCTTAAATTTTGAATTCTTGAAGCCTGATCACTGCAAACCACACCACACTTATTCGGTCTTGCTATCTGAAGTGCGGTACCAGGGAGAGGCAGAGGACAAGCTTGCCACCCCTTGAGCCAAATAGCCCAACATAGCAAAAGTGCAATTGATCATCACTGCACTAGTTTGTAGGAGCAAAGTGGGTGATACAAAATTAGGTGAAGCCCCTATATGGCAATGCAGGTGCTTCTCAATCCAGCAGGAAACAGTCTTTGATTGATGGTTGTTGTGGGTTTTCCGGGCTGTATTGCCGTGGTCTTGGCATTGTAGTTCCTGACGTTTCGCCAGCAGCTGTGGCTGGCATCTTCAGAGGTGTAGCACCAAAAGACAGAGATCTCTCAGTGTCCACGGCAATACAGCCCGGAAAACCCACAACAACCATCGTTCTCCGGCCGTGAAAGCCTTCGACAATACAGTCTTTGATTGGCTCGTTGCAATTACTTGCCAATTTGTTTTTGGTCATTCCCGCCCCCCCCCCCAGGGAGGGTAGCATCATCAAGTTGAGACTGTGACTGCTGCAGAGTTTTCCAACTTCCCAGGGGCCAGCCTGACAAAACAGGGGGCTTGAGAAACCATTTCTTAATGGCGAGAGGAGGCTGGAAATGGTTTGAGCACTTGTTTCTGGCTTCTCCTCTTGAATTTATTTGAGACCCTGAGAAGCAAGGTATAACCCTGAAATTTTGTGTCAGTTTCTGAGCCTTGGCAACTCGAAGTCCAACACAAGGAGTCCGCTGCCCTAGTAAGTCTTTAAGGGAGGTGTCGTTTTTATGCACAGTACTTTCCAATAATTCTCTCCTGGCTGATTCTAATGGGGTGGACCATACCACTATCCTACCACTCCACTGAACAAAGTATGAAGTCTTCCTCCAGCGTACGGAACTTTTTTCCAACTTAAGTGGATCATCTGTTGATGGAAGAGCCACTTAAATTGATGGAAGGTTCCTTGGAGGACAGTTGGATCCACCACACTCTCCAGTAAAGATGGTTCAAACAGGCTTATTTACTTGTGCACTAGAAGACATTTCTTTAGAACATTGCCTTGGTGAAAACATCACTGCAGGGCCATTGCTCTTGAACAATTCCCAGCGCTAGAAAAACAACCCAAAACACTTCTCCCCGAAGACTAATTAAAAGAAAAAATTACATTTGGGGAACTACTTGTGGTAGTCAGAAAGTTAATTCCTGAGCTGGGATAGAGTGCATATGCATCTCCAAAGATGCTCTCTAGCTGCTAATTTTCCATGAACATGTTGCCCATATACTGGAGTTTGATCTCATGGAAGGAAGAGCATGATTGAGAGTTAGAATGGAGCATTCTCATCTTGGTGTAGAGCATTCCTATAAAAAATTAAACTATTATGTGCCTTTCACCCAATCGCTTTATGATTAACCCGCTGCTGAGAAGAGACGGCGAAGAATCCCTTTGAGAAGTTGGGCAGTGTTGCTTCCTGCTGGCTTTCCTTAAAACTCTTGGCTGTAAGCACTGATCTTGTACATTTTTGTTCCTGATATGAAAAATGAAAATGAGTTCTGTTGGTTCGTACCATCTAGTCTAGTATCCTGTTTCCAGCAGTGACCAGCTAGATGCCTTTGGTAAATCCACCATCAATCTAAGAGGGCAACAGTTCTCCTTCATTGCATATTTTCCCTAAAGACAGAAGCTCCTTAGTCATCATGGCTAATAGCCATTGATATATCCAGGAATGTATCTTTTAAAGGCTGAACTAAACTAGTGCTTATTACTAAAGACCTGGTCACACAAGTTACACTCTGTCATAGTTCTTTAAACATGTAATGAATAATTCTCATATTACATTCAACATGACCAAAAAGACAAGCCTGAATTCTCTCTAGAAGCTAAAATGACAAAAGTGAAGCTATTGTACTTTGGTCACATCATGAGAAGATAAGACTCTCCGGAAAAGTCAATAATGCTAGAAAAGGTGGAAGGCAATAGGAAAAGAGGAAGACCTAAAAGCCACATCCTCCAGTTTGCAATATCTGAGCAAGTCTGTTAACAATAGATCCAGAGGAGTTTGCCGTGTTAGTTTTTGAGAACTACAGCTTTCTTCATCAAGCATCTGATGAAGAGAGCTGTAGTTCTTGAAAGCTTATGGTACAATAAAGTTGGTTAGTCTTAAAGGTGCTACTGGACTCTTTACTATTTATTAATAATAAGACATTCTGGAGGTCTTTTGTTCATAGGGTTGCCATAGGTCAGAGGCAACTTGACGGCCCATAACACACACACTTTAACACTTATACAGTTGATTGTGTGATTGAAACCCCATATTTATTCAGATATTGGTCTCTCGTTTTATCTAGTACCTGGATAAATGAGGGGTTCAAAGCATGCATTCAGCTATAAGTGCACTGAATGTAACAGGAGAATTACTGATTGCATGCATAAAGGAAAATAAAGTGTACAGTATATATATTCACTGTAATGGGTGAATGCGTGAGCTAATTATGTGTATTTAACACAGAGGGATGCTAGACTAGATGGTCTTGCTTCTGTATTATTACTTCTTAAATTCCAGATCTGAATGTTATCCCAGTTCCAGGTCTCAAACCAGCTGTTAAGAACTGGGTAAAATTAAGATAATATATATATATTTAATGGACTGCCTACTTTATTTTATTTAAATTTATACTTACCTTTCCCCCCAATGGGGACCCAGTGCAGCTTATATCCTTTTCCTCTCTATTTTATCACCACAACAACCCGGTGAAGTAGGTTAGGCTGAGAGTATAGCACTGGCCCAAGCCCACCCAGCAAGCTTCCAGGGCAGATCTCCCAGATCTTGCCCTGACCTTGCCCTTAGCAGTGTGGTGTGTGACAGCAAAACACAGGGCCTTCTGTAAGATTTTGCCTTGGCTATGGCATTCTCTCCCTGAGTCGGATTGCTTGGCATCAAGTACAGCCAAGCTCTCTGTTGGGTTAATGACTTACGATTTTTGATTATGATAATATTTAGCAGAGTAGAGCTTTGCACAGCATATAAAGAATCACAGAGACATGTGTTCAGCTTCTAAAATAACGTTTACTACATAAAGGATAAAATAATAAAGGTTACATTGGTGATAAAATAAAGAAGAGCTAACTAGCTTCTACTTCCTTACATGCTGGAGGTAACTGTGCAACTGTCTAGTGGGCAATGGCATCCTGGACAAAGGAAAGAATGTTAATTGCCCCCAATAAACTTGGTCAGACAATAATCGATCCTAGATTAGTTCATTAGGCATGCAATTCCCCTTTGCCCTGGTGGGAACACTTAACTGGCCTCATGCTAATTAATTATGCCTAGCTAAGACACAAACAGATTAACCCCTTCATGACAGAAGTGAATGACGTGCAAATCCCAACACTCTCCAGCAAAGCCACCTAATTGACTTCCTGGGGCTGCACAATGAAGAGGGCACCAACATCTGCCCCCTCCTCCGGGCACAGCACTCTCCCAGTCATTAATGGCATGGGAGGAAAATGACATGTTGGGTTGCCAACCTCCAGATGGGGCCTGGGGAGCTCCTGGAATTACAACTGATCTGAGCTGATTACAGCTGATCTCCACTCTACAGAGGTGAGTTCCTCTGGAGCAAATGGCTGATTTGGAGGCTGGATTTGTAGGTAGGCAGAAGAAAAGTCCTCACTATGGCTCTACATACCGTTTTCAATCCACACAATTTATATCTGATTGAGGCAACAAAATGACATCATGGCAAAAGCCATATGTAATCTGAGAACAAGAGGAGCTCTCACAGAAATATTTAAGTGCCAGTGTTCAAATTTATACATTGCTCAGACTGGTTCAGGGACAAAACTGCATGTTACAGGCAAACTGTATCTAAATGTACCTTTCTGGGATGAATGGCTGTTTAGGAAAGGAATAAGAACTAAGAATCAGTGGCAGGGTGAGTGTGTACTTGATTCTTTCCCTGCTGGTCATTTTGCCACTTAAATCTCCCCAAGCAGCTTCTCCTGTGATTAGATTTCAAATGTACATTTGCCCAAATTGCTCTCTGTTTAGAATTCTTGGCCTTGATTGTGGCAATGGCTGCTTCCACACACATTGGATAATCCACTTTCAATACTCTTTAGTGAACATTTGGAACTGCTTTCTCATGCGTGGAACAAAAAATCTACTTCCAAAGGATTGCTAAAGTGCATTATTCAACGTGTGTGGAAATGGCCAATATGTTCCATTTGCAGAGCTGAGGATGCATAAAAGATGTTGCCTGCTTCTTTTTATTGTCCTTAAGATACCCTCTTAACTCAAGCTACCCTATTAATGTCCACATTAACCAGGATTCATTGTCTGAGCTGTAAACAGAAGGATTATCTGCCTGAGCCCTCTAGGTATTTAACTGTGGATCCAGCTGGGCATCAGAAAATCAACAACAGCTAGATAAACCCTGACCCTACCCCTAGAATCAGAACAAGGGCTCTTTTGGACAGAGCTTTTATTTGAAGTGGTACTTTAAGCAACTACAGGTTTTGTGATTGAGGGTGTCAGGTTTTTCCTCATCATCCTTATCAAGAGAATGAGATACCTGAAAGGGGCAGCTCACTGTTTCCTTTCTACTTTTCTGGCTGCCTTAACTTGGAAAGAAAGCTTAAAAGCCAAAAGGAAAGCCTCAGAAGTACAGCTTTCAGTCTCTTTATAAACAAACCTAGGGTTCAATATAGCCAGAGTGAAGCAATTTGAAATCCTACGGGTTTCAGTGGGAAACATTTAAGGATGTTTCTCTCACTGAAACTGTAGAAAAGACTAACAAAATTTGTGGTAGGGTTTGAGCTTTCTGAAGAAGAAAGTGAGCTATCTGAAGAAGTTGGCTGTGGCTCATGAAAGCTGATACCCTACCACAAATTTTGTTAGTCTTATAGGTGCTACTGAACTCTGGCTCTTTTCTACTGCTACAGACAAACTAACATGGATACCCATCTTGATCACTAAAACTGATGGGACTTAACTCTGTTTGACTTGGGCCGTATGACTGTCCTGTCTTGTGTTGGTTGCCATAGGGTCTTCAGAGGGTGAGGGATATTTTTGCGCACTAAATGTGCAGCTGTTGCTCAGCTGATGCTTGGGATTTAGACTTCCAAGGGGATTCCTTTGTTGCTGGGATGTAGTAACATTTCCCTAGTGCTGAAACCCACAATATTTTACCACTTGCAAATTGCCATGCTGTGTTGTGACTGAAAGAATAACAAGAACCTACTGCACAATGCCTGTAACATCCATGCAGATGAATGACTCCTAACGCTGCCTTCACCATTAAAATGGCATTTTATTTTACTACAGCAGTTTC
Organism: Eublepharis macularius; assembly: GCF_028583425.1. NCBI lineage: Eukaryota > Metazoa > Chordata > Lepidosauria > Squamata > Eublepharidae > Eublepharis > Eublepharis macularius. The sequence goes on from NC_072798.1 coordinate 22,158,057, forward strand.
CAAATGTACTGCACAAGAATAAAAGCAGGTACATACACTTTAAAAATCAAGGCTATTCCACTCTGTAACAATAGCCCCTTTCTTTGAAAATATTTAGTGTTTTCAAGGGCTTTGCAGTTGTCTTTTATAGTGATGGAGCACATTTTCCCTCAAGTGGTGACCAAGATAAGTTTATTATCAGACTCAAGGTTTATTTATGTACTTAATTATTTATACCTTGCTTTTCTCCCCGATGGGGACCCAAGGTGGCTTAGAATATAATTCTCCTCTCTTCTGTTTTATCATCACAACAACAACCCTGTTAGGTAGATTAGGCAGAGAGAGAGAGAGAGAGAGAGAGAGAGAGAGAGAGAGATTGGCTGAAGTACCCCTAGTGAGCTTCAACTGGCATAGTAACTATTCAAACCTGAACCTCACAGATCCTAGTCTGTCACTTTAACCACTATATCAGTCAAGAGCCAATGTGGAGTAGTGGTTACAGTGAAAAACTAGGTTCTGGTCAGCCCAGGTTTGATTCCCCACTGTGCCTTGTTGACCCTTCCTGGTAAACCTGGGCAATTCACACACTCTTGCCTAATCTGCCTCACAAGGTTGTTGTGAGGAAAAATGGAGGAGAGGAGAAGGATGTGAGGAGGGAGAAAGGCAGGGTATAAATGAAGTAAAATACATACCATGCTGGCTGCTTAGGCAGTGAAAGCAGAGTTCTAAACAGGACTGGCTCTACTATGAGTAGAGTTGCCAAGAGTGGGCTGGGAAATTCCTGGATATTTGGGGGGCAGAGCTTGGAGACAGTGGAGTTTAGAAAGGGGAGGGAGCTCCCAGCAGGGATGTGATGCCATAGAGTCTACATGCTCCAGAGCAGTTGTTTACTCCAGCGGAATTCTGTAGTCTTGAGATAGTTGTAATTCCAGGAGATCTCCAGGCCTTACATGGAGGTTGGAAGGAAACCCTATCCATGAGGCCATGAAGGCAGTGCCATCAGGTGGTAAAATTTGGTGGGGCAGCAACCTTACATCCTGCCTGTCCATCACCGTGTGCCTCTGTCCAGGATAATGGAAGGGTTAGTCCTCCTCGCTTTCTCTCCCCCAGGCCACCTTTAAGCTAACAAGTCACAAATGTCCTATAGGGCTTCAGATTTTTTTCTCTTATAAGTGGCTGTCATTTTGGTTGCCTAAGCAACCATAGTAAATTGACAGGATTACAGGGGCAATCAAAATGGGCCAAACTCTCACCAGAGAAAGGAATTTTTTCAGGAGTTTGGAAAACCTTATAGGGCATACATAGTTTGCTATGCTGTTTTAAAACAGGCTGGGGGTGAGTAGGCAAGAAGTTTTAGTTGCTGTGAATCTCAGGTGGAGTAGGGTGGGTGGGTAGCAAGAGCAGCAACAGTGATCAAGCAATTGTAGAGTGGCCTCAGTCTACAAAATGTATTGTATCAACAGTGGTCCTAAAACACAGCTGTGCCTTACTTGTGAGTAGACTCAAGGATGTGAATGGTCCATTTTGGGAGAAAAGCAGGGTATACAAGCTTGAATAAATAAACAAATCTTCTAATGTTGATTCCCCCCCCCTTTTATGGTCACAAAAAGGAATTGTGGGAATAGTTCAGTGGGAGAAAAACAATAATAACCGTGGAAGTGGTCAGTCAGCTTCAGGAGAAAGTTAGATGCTTGATGTAATTAGAAGCGTAGTCACTGCTGAGAACTATAATCTTGTTCAGTTACACATTTATATTTCTCTTTGGTGTTCAGCCTATTCTTTGTCTCTTGTGGTCATTTATCAGGGAGAAAAGGAGATGCCTCAGGCTAGTCCTGTCACAATGATAGATAAGTTGGCAGAGAGCTATGTCTGGTGTTTTGTTACCCTTCTTGTATCCTGAAAGCTGAAGTTTAGGCTGGATTTTATATGTTCCAATAAGAAGCAGGTTTGTTGGAAAGTGCCTTATCAAATATGTTATAACATGGGCATTCTATCATGTAAATGTAAACTGCCTGGCAGCTGTGTGGATGATAAAAGCCACAAAACGGGGCCAACCTCAGACAAAGCAAGGGTCTCTACTGACTTGGAGAACTCCTCAGATAGGCAGAAAAATCTAGCTTTGTAAATTAACCAAAAGAGAAAAGAGAAGGGGAGGAAAAACTGGCCTATTGACTACTAAATATGACCCAGAAAGGATGGAATGTCATGAACAGCTGAACATTAGTTAAAGGGGGAAATGGCAGAAGGAGAAATCAGATGGTTCAATTCCTGAGAGAATCCTGACGGAAGAAATGTTGGCCATTGGAATGAGATTTCCAAACTGTAATTCCTTATGGGCTCTCAACTCATATTAATAGTAAGTAGCCAATTCTCAACATTCTGTCTCATTTTCATTGTTTGAATAGTTATCATCAGAGCATGTCCAAGGGCAAGTTCATACTTGCTAACTGCTTCCCACAAGTGCCTCAAAAACATGCAGAGCCACCACCAGTGAGCTCACAGCCAGACTGCCATCATAAATAAATAGGATGTGTATGATATAAAACCTCCAGTGTGGAGGCTGTGTGCACAGCGGCTGTTTCTATTATTGTGGTGACTCTTTTTCAAGCTGAATAACTCATACAGATAGAAACAAATCTGAAATATGGTGGGGGGAGGGAAATCCTGAATCTTCCACATATATTTATCACCCCATCATTAGACTTAAGGTTTATGTATCTCCAGGTCTCCCACCTTCTTTCTTCTTTAGCTGAGTGGTGCCCCAATGTTGTAGATTCTTTTTCAGCTAGTGACTCCCATGCATATCTACAGCAAAAATCACCTGGAACTTCATTTGGGACTTGCACAAAAGCACACCCATGCTCTTCTTGAACATCACTCATTCAGTTCTGAAACTTCCACTGGAGAAATTACGCGTGGGTTGTGCCCATTTTCCTTTCCTACTGGAAATCAATGTTTCTATAGGAACTTTTAAACTCTATTTATGATATGTGGTGAAGAATTCATGACTTAACAAGACTGTAAAATAAAAGTATGAAAAGGTATGTTTTATAAACTATTTCTGTGTTAATTTTACTCAATGTAATCCATGTTGAGGCCCCCCACTGATGAGAGAGTCTTATAAATTTATGCGTTTAGCATACAAAGCAAGTCATTTGGTGGATCTGGTGTTTAGTAATGTGAAGGCTAGCCTGATCTCATCAGATCTTGAAAGCAAAGCAAAGCAGGGTCGGACCTTGCAGAGGCAGACAATAGGAATGGCAAACCATCTCTGTTTGTCTCTTGCCTTGAAAACCCTATGGGGTTGCTATAAGTCAACTGCAACTCAATGGAATTTTATACACACAATGTGCAGGATGTTGGAAAAGATATCAGTAGTGCCCTTGATACAGATATATATTACTATCTGGTGAGGTTTCGACTGCAGGATGGGGCCAGTTTGGTTGGTCTATCAAAAATGTCTAATGGATCCTATAAATGTATTATTCTCTCTCTATGCTCGTACAACGGGCATCTTCCTCCTCTGCAGAGATATTTGCTAATCTTTATTATCTTTTCCCAGTTTCTCTTGGAGGTAGGTAGCCAGTTGCCTGCTGTTGGTGGGGAAATCCCTGCTCGTGTCCCCCATCCCCTGCCAGCACTCAATGAGTGGTGGGGGAAGATGAGGAGGGCTGGCAACCTGAGAGCTGGCAGCTCTACTTGAAGGTAATAAAGACAGTAGACATGGGCACGAACAGAAAAGAAACCCGAACATGGTGTTCATTGTTCATTGCCATCCATGAACAACGAACAACGAACATTGACGAACATGACCTGTTCATGAACATGTTCGTTGTTCATTGTTTGTGGGGGCCAGCAGGCTCTCCTCCAGCCCTCAAGATCCCTGCTGCACCACTCCCAGAAACCCTACCTGAGCAGGCAGCAGGAAATGTATCAATAATAAATAATAGCTTGGCCCCAGAGCCTCAACAACCAAAGTGGAAAACCACAGCTAAGGGACAAGACAACAACCAATGAAAAATTGCAAAAGTATAATGAGTGATTATTAATAATACAAAGTGACGCAGTGCATGTCTTATCTAATTCTAAACATTTCCAGGCTATATATATCCAATTCTCACATACAATATTACACAATCTCCGGCCAACTGTAATAAATTTGCTTCTTTCAGCAAGGCAGAAGCTCAAAGAGAGATGACAAAGTCAGTGCATAGAAGAGCATGGAACAACACTGTTCCTGTTGTAAACATTAAACAGTCCCTTGCATGTTGCTTTATCTTTCCAAATGAAACAAGGAGATGGTGAACTTCAAAGGACCGAAGACATGACAAGGAACCGGTCATTGATAACATTTGTTTCCAGACTGCATCAGGGGTCAACAGACCTTCTCCCTATGCATCTCCAAAGCCTCACTGCTGCTTGCAATATCTCAGGCAGCAGATTGACGCACCCCTTTCTTTTTGGCCATGCGTCAATCTGCTGCCCGAAAGGGGTGCGTCAATCTGCTGCCTGAGATTCTTCCAGTGTAATTGTCTGCATTTCCTCCCTGCAGGGGCACAGCAGGCCCAGCAAAGCCTATTTCCATCTTCTAGCCTTGCCCAAACCAGAACTATTTGTGGAACTGGGAGAGGCAGGCAGTCACTTGGAGACAATTTTGGGGGGTTCAGCTGTTGGCTGGCTGCCTCTGTGGTGTCTGTGTCACCAGGCCCAGCTCCATAAAGAGCTCTGGCATAGGCAAGCCAAGTGAGAACAGAACTCAGGCCATACCGTTTAGTACAATGACTATGGCCAGCAAGAGACCTTCAGTGCAATCTTATGGTAGCTTACTCCAGACCAAGTCCTTTGGAGTCAGTGGACTAAGACTGGAGTAACTCTCCATAGGATTACACTACTAGTCTGTGAGAGGGGAACATGAGATAAAATGACGTAATTTGGACTTAATTAACTTTATGCAATATCTTAAATTTGTTGCCAAAGTTAATGCCGTGATGGTCAAGTGTTTTCTTATCTCTCTCCTGAAGAGAGATTTTAATTTTTGCTAGGCAGATAAGGCAGATAAGCGTAAGGTCTGTGTGGTGCTATTTGTATTTTCTGTGGAATGTTATTGTTTTAATGTGTCTTACTCTTAAAAAAAACTCACTGGATACCAGCATCAGATTTTCATCTAACATCGGAGTACAATGCAGAAGCAGACGGCAATAGAATTTTAAATCATATTCTACGTCGCTTCCAGACTCTCGCATATTCTAGCATCTTTCTTTTCCTTTAATTTTTAAAAAAATATCCAGCCTAGGGATGACAGGCCCTCAGGAGCCCTAGTTGCCTGCCATCACTCCAAGAAGAGAGAGAATTTTTTTAAGAACAGTGACATTAGCCACATGTAGGGTAGCGGTAAGAATCACTGGAAAGTTTCTGGCTATTCCTAGAGCTGCCCTACGTCGCTTCTAGACTCTCGCGTGTCCCCATGTCCCTGCCCCCAACCCTTCTGCTTGTTGCCAGAATTACAACTGATCTCCAGACTACAGAGATCAATTCCCCTAGAAAAAATGGCTGCTTTGGGGGCGAGGACTCTATGGTATTATATCCCATTGAAGTTTCTCCTCTCTCCAAACCCCATCCTCCCTAGGCTCCACCCCCAAACCTTCAGGAATTCCCAACCTGGAGCTGGCACCCTGAGTTTTGGGATTATTCCATTTTAGTAGTTGTCCAGTGACAGTTTATTCTTCCTGCAATGGCTGAAGCCCCGAGCTCAGTAGGACCTAATTCCAGCTAGCCTTATCCAGACAGGTGTGTGTGAGCATTAAACACTTTTTTAGTGGGAGTTTTCTTTTTCAGGGATGTTTTGACTTTGATCCATTGTGGGATGGTTTTCATCCATTAAAAAAGAAGTGGGATAGGTTTAAGTGGGAGGGCATCTTGCATCCCATCCTACCCTACCCCACTTCAACCACTGTTGAACGTGTAAAACGGAATGGTTCAGGAAGGCATTTTTCATAAAACGAATAAGGTTGTTAGTTCATGTCTGAGGAATTTAAGGCAGTCATTGCTGTGTATCTTATACTGTTTCTATTGTGCTATTATCTAATTTTGTAATCCACTTTATCTCATTGTTTATTGTATGTGTCATAATTTTCCTTGCATTGTTATCCAGTCTTGTAATCCAGCGTTATTGTCTGTATTATAATGTGATCTTAGTGCATTGTTCTCTAATGTTGTTAAGCTGTTCTTACTGAAGAGTTTTTAGTTTTAATTAACCTTGAAGCTCAGCAAGGAAAGACAGACTATAACTATGTAATCCTATGCAGAGTTATTCCAGTCTACCTCCAGGTCCTCCCTGGCAACTGTGGGATAAAAGGAAGAGGCATTGAAAGAGGAGCCATTTGTTGGAAAAATATAGACTTTATCTATATTTCCAAAATTAGGTAGGTCAATATATCAATAAACAATCAAGTGAAATCATACATACAAGTAGCTAGCTATTAGATAACAAAAGATACAATGCTCTAAAGGAGCAAGGTTGCTCCTTTACATCTGCACTTGTGAACAGCATCTCTCTCTGCATGCTGGTAATTAACCCTTTTATGGTTTCTAAACAGGATTAACTCTAAAACAGAATATACTTCTGGGTTAAGATCTCTCAGGATCAAAACAAATATGTTAACTCCATAATAACCAGAATTCAGATCTTGCCAACTTCCAATAGCAACAAGTAGGAGCGGGGGGGGGGGGCACTTACCCTTGGGTCTTCTCTTTGTGCACACACCTGTTTGCAGGACCAGAAGCAATACCATTGTTTCACTATGTTTCAGGTCAATTCCTCAGAAATGCTCTGGAGCAATGCCATTGCTTCCAGTGTAACCAGAAATGATGTAATTGCACGGGACACGGGAGCATGGGCACAGCCATTTGCTCAGGCTGCCTGCTGATGGCATTGGCAGATGATCTCTGAGCGGTCTGACTCCTCCCACTTAAGGTTGACAGGTCTCCCTGGCAACTGGCGGGAGATAGGAAGAGTGGAGGGGCACTGGGATGCAGTTTTTACCTTGGTAATCCTCTATGATGATGTCACTCCCAGAAGTGATGTTGGGGCATGGGTGGCAGAAACACTTGCTTGCTTTGAAAAAAAGAATCAGCCCCAAACACTGTATTTTGCTAACTGCTCTGTGAAGTTGTGGTTTCTAACCCTTTTCTCAGTCTGTACCTTTAAGAACTGCTGTATGGCAAGAAAAGGCACATACTTTATGGCATGAAGATACTAATAACAGGGAAGGATCCATCTTTTGATTTTCTTTTTGTCATAGAACTGTGAAAAGTGTGAGAGACTTTGTAAGAAAAAACAACAACTATAAATCTAGCTTTCTTCTGTTTTTATGTTTTCAGCAGAGGTGTGTATCCTCTGGATGAAAGCCACTACAAATTGCATCAAAAAATTATGCCAAATTCTGTGGCTTAATTAGAGTTGTCAGCTGGTAGCTGGCACCCAGCAGGAGACAGAGACATGGGGGAGGCGCCATCACATAGATGTGACATCATTTATGGGACAAACTCAAAAGTAACGTCATGAAGTTCTAGGATTCAATAGAAAACCTATAGTTTTACCATAGAGTTCTTGTTGAATCCTAGAAAGGTGTGATGTCACTTCTGGTTAGAAATGATGTCATGCTGTTGATACAGCAGTGATTTTTTTTCCTGTATTTTTTTCCTTCAGCCTACCAAGCAGTGGTAGGGGTTAGGTTGTTGCTGGCAGGGGTCTCCTGCTATAACTGGAGACCAGCAATTGGTGGGAGACTTACGGGCTTGGGGAGAGGGTTCTCCAGAAACATGTGATGTCACAGTTTAACCATAGACTTTTGGGTGAATGCTAGAGTATCACCGCATTGCAAGCACAGCAATCCTCTCATTTCTCTCTGTCAGTCTATCAAATTGTGGCAAGGGAACAAGGGCTGCCTGCATGAGGTCTCCCACTAACCCAGGAAACTGGCAGCCCTACTGAATCCAGTGTTGACAACCCTATGAAACATCCCCTCTCCTTTCTCCTGTCCATTTGTTTTTGCCTAATTGTACTTTATTTGTTGTTGTTATTGTGAAATCCTTTGGGTCCCAGTTAGGGAAGAAAGGTGAGATATAAATGACTGAATGCCTGTGCCATTCAACTCCATCTAGCAAGTGAACATGCTTCACCTGAAAATTTTTGCAATTTGAGCTGCTTTTCAAGACAGAGATACAGTTAACCCTGCCTATGTTTATTGGCCTAAATTTCTAGTTGCTTCCTTTCCTCTGGATCTGATCATGAAAAGAAAATTGGGGGGCAGGGGAGCCAAAACCTTTGCATAGGACTTGGAAGAAGGCTCTGTGAGCCTTAGCTGTGAATTTGGAGTTGGACACTAATCACGCCCCTCTCCTATCTTCAGCCTGGGCCATTTCTCACGTCCTCCATATTTGCTTGGGGAATTGATGGTTCAGCCACAGAATTTTAAATGACTGTTTTAGATAATACTTCTTCCTTAACTGTTATTCTTCTTGGATAAAAGTAGTTATTTTCATTGAAAGCTGGCAATTCATTCAGGCTCATCCTTAATTATGATCTTTGAGATGAGTTCCCACTCTCAAATACTGTCTTTCTTCACAGCTTTGCATCTTGTGCAATCATTTTTACATGTGAAAAGACGCAGTATGTGACCATAGAAACATAAAAGGCCAAATATTGCTGTCCAGTTTCCCTTTTTATGCATCAGCTGCTAGTGTACATAGAAACAGCAGAACTATTTTTCATAATGCTGTGATGAGTTGAAAACCTGTTCAATACGCCCCTACAAAGGAGAAGAACTAAACTGGCATTTGCATTACTATGAGATTTTCTGCATGGGGATAGGCTTGTGTTGTTTTCCTGTTGCTACTGCAGCTGCCAATACAGCGCAATGGCAATGAGGCATCCACACGTCAGGTTTCCCCATAGTTTCCCTGCCCCAGCCCCTCAATAACTACTCCTCCCACACCACCTGGGCTTTTGTTCTTTGTTTTAAAATTGCCAATTGAATGTCATTATATGAGTATAATGATATAACATATAACTATGTACCATGTTCTCTGAATTCACAGCCATCGTTTTAAAAAAACAGTCTCTAGCTCTTTTCATTGCAGAGACCAGGTTTTCTGAATTTCCAGCTTAAATTTTTTAAAGAGAAATCTCTAATGCTGGGAATTCTGAGAATCTGACACACAGACTTCTATATTGTTATAATGATATAACAATATTCAATTGCCAATAGTGTTGCTGGCCCTTGGCTCCATGACTGCAAGTGATTCATCTGCTCTAGCACTCTCCTAAAATTCTATGGTTTCCATAGAGTTTTGAGTGAACTCTAGAGTGTCTGGAAATGCGGTGATGTCACATCTAGTTATGTGTCTGGAAAAGTCATTGTGACATTGCAGGTTGCTGTTTCAGCGCCTGCATCCCCCCCCCCACACACACACTGGCTGGGCAATGGGGGTGGGGGACCCTGCCCTCATCAAGCAATTGGCAACCCTAATTGTCAATTTTTAAAAAGTTACTTGGTGGCAGGAGGAAAGAGACAGGGAAAATTGCTGTTGTATGGGTGGGACTGGGAAAATCAAAAATTTCCTACCCACATCACAGCCATCCAAAGCTTTGCTGCAATGTTTCCCAAAGCCTCAACAAAGTAGGTTTGGGATGCTGCAAGTGGAGAACTTGCAATATTCCTTTGGTTCTTCAGAGGGGCCAGCAAGATTTGAGTCTAGTGGCACTTTAGAGACCAAAAAGATACCATCTAAAGAATAGAGCTTTGACTCTCACTGGACTGTGCCACTGGACTCATAACCTGCGGTTCTACTGACCAACACAATTACCTACCTGAAACTATCTTTGGAAGGGCTAGTGAACTCTGGAACTAGCAAGGACAGATAGGCCAGTTCCTGTATCTTTTCTCATCTGCTGCTAACCCTTTCTGGCGATTGCTAGAACAAAATCAGGGACGTTGCTAGTTTTTTTTTGCTCCCACCACTGCCCAAAGCAGTGGCAGGTAATGTGGCTTACCAGCAGGAGTCCAATAAGTCTACTTGTATCTCTTTGAGCAGTGATGCTCCACCTTCTCTGTTATGTATTGCTTGAGTAGGAATGAAGGCTCCTGACTCAGTCCTGAGGCCTACATGACTATTGGTCTTTTGTGCCGGTAACAGCCAATTCATAACTCACTGTGCTGCAAGGTGTTACTTTGTATATAGTCCATGCAAATGAAGGATTCTAGCTGCTTACCTGGTATTGGTTGTGTTAAAAGTGGATGTGGTTTCTGCAAGTATAAATTAGTTACTGTTGAGCCAGAGTGTTGTCTGTCTGCTTCCAGTTTCCAATAAAGATGTTTACTATAATAAAGAACTGTTAATTTCAATATATAATATTCTTCACTCCCTGTTTAGCTACAACAGGGGTCACCAGACTTCTAGAGCGCACCTTTGGAATTCTTCTGACACAGGGCAGTGAGCACAGCCAGAAAATGGCTGCCATAGGAGGCGGAGTCAACCATAAAATGGTTTCCACAAGAGGCAGAACCAACCACAAAATGTCAAGGAGTGAGGTTAGGTATCTAATAGTAACTCTTTGACATTCCAGACAGAAGTTTTGTTTTGGGCTGCCTTTTAAAATGAACATATTGTTTAAATGCATTTTATTGCATACATGCAGCTTATCTTCAGCCATGCGCTGAAGATCCTCGTGCTGTTGTGGCGGCTGCTGCCAAAGCAATGTTATTTTACTTTTTTGCACAGTCCATCTGATCCACAATGGCCAATCAAAAGATCTGTTGGGCAAAATCCCCACCTGGCTTCACCCAGTTTCTAAAAGCACTTGGAAGGCAAGAGGAATGCCATCAGTGGATGTTATGGTACCCGCAAACACCATGTTGGTAACCATATTGCTGACTCTCACCTCCACCCCTCATTTATGCCCTCCTTCCCTATTGTACCTTTAAAAAAGAAATCTCTGCTCTCAGCTGCTTATATGTGCAGCTCTTTCTTTCTTTTTCTCTTACTTTCTTCTTTTGTTGTCAGGGAAGAGAGTAGGTGTAAGGTTACAAGGGGGTTGTTTGTTACATTTGCTATCCAATGTTATATTTACCATCCTGTACAAAAAACAATAAAAATTGTGATGGGAAAAATATCATACAATGGTTTTTCAAGTTGTTGATACTTAAGTATTACAATTTTAGAATACACATGCTATCATTTTCATTAACTGTAGTTTGACATCTGCTGTGTTCATAAAAATAATATGCCAATTATGTTATTCACAGTCAACTAAAAAAAACAAATTAGCATAACAGTTGTCCTGCTTATGAAATAAGATAGGTCTCGATGATGATCAGTTTAGATTCTTCCAGCAATGCATGATTACTGTTAAAACATAATACTTTCCCTGACACGTAAATGTAATTCTACCATTTTTACCTAAGATGCTTTCTGCCATCTTGTTTTCTGTAGGCACTTAAATGAAGTCACATTGGTTTGTCTTCCGTGCTTTGAGAGCCAAAATTGTTCATACTATCACATACAAAAAAAAGTATTAAATGATTTGGTGTTGTTTTATTTTAATACCTTTGGCTCCAGACACGTTCTGGGAGTCCCCGCTTTGAAATGTTTCTATGTATGGACTCTTTCATGCTATGAAAGACGTGCTGGGCATATGCTTTGATGTAGGTGTTCAGAAGGATGCGGGAGTTCCTTTTTGCCTTGGGTAATTTTCACAGTATTCTGGAGGCAGTATAAGATTATCACATTCTGGGACTGTTTTCTATCAGAGAACTGTGCTTACATAGGGGGGGAAGACAGTGGTAAGATAAGCAGTGAAATCTGTATGGTATTATAAACCATGGGTTTTTTGTATCTTTAGCGGCCTGTTCTTAATTTAGCTCTGTTGTGACTATTGGTTTTATTTAAATATTTTGTTATAGCTGTATTTTTTCTCCCTCTTTCTTAAAAGAAAATAATATTCTGAGGATATTATAGTGTGGTAAAATGCAAGACCTTGAAGGAGGCAAGACATTTTCCTGAGGAGTTTTTAGCTGCTTTGTGAGAACTGGCCTTTGGTTTTAGGGAAAGCCAGGCTTAATGTATCCTCCACTGAGAGTCACCACTTATTAATAATAATCCCAGAAAGCAGCAGAACTAAGCAGGGGTTAGGTGGCACTTTAAACACTAACAAAATTTAGTAGAACATAAGCTTTCATGAGACAGAGTTCACTTCACCAGATGCATGAGGTGTAGATCCATCTGGCTGATATATACATGACAGAAAGGTGGTGGTGGGGCTTAACAAAGAGAGGCTGGTTCTAAGCAAGATACAAAGTGATCAGTGGGTGTGAGATACTCCCGGCTGTTGTTAGATAGGCAAACCATACAACCCAGAGTAGGGAGGAGATGAAATAAGCAGATACAATGGGAAGTCACGGAGGTATTGCTGAAGTAATTAACATAACTAAGGGATGGGAAATGCAAGATATTAGCGCTTATAATGAGTTAGGAATCCCAGGTTGCATTGCACCATTTTAAAGATAATCTTCAAGAAAACAAATATTTACTTGGATAAACCCTTGCGTTAATGGCCCTGAATGGAGGACATGAATTGCACACATGAGCTGTCACAAATGTCTATTGCCTGGATATGCATTTGTATGAGCATCTTGATGTGGGAATTAAGTGATCAGAGATGCAGATGGCAGAAAAAAATTACTGCTGGCATTATAGAACTTGCTGATGTTTGGTTCATGAGGTGTTCTTGTTACATAAGCTCATGCTTGAAGATGGCCCAAACTGCTCACTTGTAGAAAAAAATCTAGCAGTCATTCTGCCGAAATACTGGAGTGCATCCAACCATCCTCCAAGAAGCCTTGCTCCAATCTAAGGAGCCTTCTTCCAACTTGAGTGGCTTTTCTAAATTGGAGGAAGGATCCTTAAGCTGGATGAAGACTTTGCTCATTGGAGTGGTAGGACAGGGTCTACCACACACCCATAACAGGGTGACTTGGGGTCACTCTAAACATTATTTCCTTCCCACGTTCATCATGGAGCCAACCTGGGCTTGTGCAGACACACAGCAGCTCTGGGGAATGGCTTGCATAAAAAAGGAGAGCCCAACCAGGGTCAACTCTACTTAGCTTCTGAGAGGTGATGAGAATGAGCTAATGTAGGGCTTCCAGGGCCATTTCCATATGCCCTTAAAGGGATGGCACACAAATGGAATGCTGGTGATGTCTCCATTTGCAAAACGGATGCGGGTCATTTGGCTTCTGGTTTTTTGGTGCCTTTTCTGGGACCGCAGAAAGTGTGTTCCTGAAAAAGGAGCTGAAAAAAATGGAAGCCAAACAGCCTGCAACCGTTCTGCAAACAGAGACATCTGGATTCATGAGGAAAGTGTGTTCTCAAAAAAGGCACCAAAAAAATGGAAGCCAAAGAGCCTGAAACCATTTTGCAAACAGAAACATCTGGATTCATGAGGAAAAGCTGCCAGCGTTTGGTGAGTGGGTTGTTCCTTTACGAGCGTGTGGAAATGGCAGGGCCAGGGCTTCTATTTGTAGGGAATAATATTTATATGATTTATAATATTTATATGACTTGCATGCTTTTGCATATATAATATGATTATATATGATTTGCATGCTTTTTCATGTTCAGAAAACTATTAATATAGGGAAAATATCATGTCTGAAGTGGGCCTAGTTCTGCAGCTGTTGTAGTGTTTTAGCTGTCATCCCTGGATGGGATGAGGGTGTTCCTATCTACTCTTTTACCTCAGTGTCTCCTGCTCATTTTGCTCTCTTCTTCTTACTTGCTGTAGTGTATGTGTATAAAGTGGCATCAAGTCATGGCTGATTTATGGCAATCCCATAGGGTTTTCAAGGCAAGAGTCAAACAGAGGTGCCTCTACGTTGTCTGCCTCTACATAGTGACCCCTGGACTTCCTCAGTGGTCTCCCATCCAAGTGCTAACCTGGACCAACACTGCTTAGCGTCCGAGATCCAATGAGATAAGGCTAGCCTGGGCTATCCAGGTCAGGGTGCCTCTGCTGTACAAAGATAAAATAATGTTTACTGCAGCCAGAGAATCTAGAGGAATGGCAGGGCTTCTCATACGTTCAGCTAGAGCCCTGGCATCGGAGCACAGATCAGATTTCGGTGTGTTCAAAACACAGTCAGGCATGAAAAAGTACTTTTTAGCAATTTGGTGTCTTTTTTCCCTCTTGCTTTTTGGCAACCCACAAGCGTGACTGAGTCCTTGTAACTTGTCAACAGCCGTATGTTTGTGAAGTCATCTGCGCACAAGAGCTCTGTAGCGACAGACAGCATCTAGGATCTGTGCCCAGAGCTTGCATGATCTGTGCCACGAAGCACTTGGTACACTGCGTGCATCACAGAGATGCAGTCCAGAGTGACCTCACAGAGCTCATCTGGACCCAGAAACTGTGGAGACATGTAGTCATGGCTGACATGACAGGAGAACCATTCAGCATCTCTGAGACAATAAAGAATTAATGTGCTCCTTCTTCCATCATACCACCACTGCTTCTCCTCTCTTCACCCCCCGCCCCAAAAGCTGAAGCCGAGGCAGGCATCCCACACCAGATGAATAGCAGTTCTGTTCCAGCAGCTGGGCTTTCCCTCCCACCCAGCAAATGAACTGGAGAACCCACAAGGCTGCAGATACTTGATCTCTTGTGCAGTCTTAAGAGGACCGAGGTGGAAACCTGGGAGGCTAAAGGATGGGATCAGAAAGAGAAATGATCAGCCTTCATGTGAGTCCTTCTTGGTATATCAAGGGGTTGTGGGGGAGGGGACAATGTCTTGATAGTCATTCATCCATTCTCCTATTTTGGTTTATGGTATATGCTGAAGTCTCTTGCTGTTTTTCTTTTTCTTTCCCCCACTTTGGAGTCAAGTCGATTACAGGAGTACCCTTGTCCCCATTCTGTCTGTCAGTCAAAGGGATGAGTAGCTTCTGTTGATTGCAAAAAAGAGGCGGCGAGAGATGATGGGGGAACACAGTGGGACACACTGTATTATTTGTAAGAACTTTCTCACGTTCTTGAGTGGTAGGTCCGAGCGAGGGGCAGCCAGCACATATTTCACAAGCTGGGAGAACGTTATTCCATCTCTGCTCTTTCTTCACAAAGCTCTTCTGTGCTTGATCGAAAACTTTCCCAACCCTAGGCAGGAAGAAAAAGAAATAAACATTGCCCATGATAAGCAAAAGAGCAGGAGACTGAAGTTCCTACCTGGGGTTCCTAGAGAAACACAACACCTTGATCCAGCTCGTTCAGGCTCTGCTCCGTCCTTGGTATCTGTTTGCAAAGGAGTGTGCTTCTTAGACCTCAGTGTCTTCTGAAAAGGAAGCTTATTACAGATGGAAATCAAATGTCCTGTCTAGAAAACAAATGACCAAATCCAACGCGCATGCACACACACACACACACACACACACACACACACACACACACACAGAGAGAGAGAGAGAGAGAGAGAGAGAGAGAGAGAGAGAGAGAGAGAGAGAGAGAGAGAGAGAGAGAGAGAGAGCATTCAGTTTAAGAGATTTCCACCTGCAGGTTGCTAAAATAGGCAAGACACAACAGCACAGCTCACAAATTTCAAGATGAAATAGATGGTACCCTAGTATAGTACCAGTGAAAAGCAAGGCTCCCAAATTCAGCCGAATCTCAAATAATCAGGCTTCGTTGATCCTGCTTTTGCTACTTAAGTAAGTTGGGGTGGGAGCCAGGGACCAGATTCCTTCTGGAACATTAATAGTGGCGAGCATATTTATTTATTTACTTTGTTTACGACCCTGCCTTTCTCCAAAGCAGCTTACATCGTTTTCCTCTCCTCCATTGTGTTGCTACAAATGCATATTGTTTTTTAATTATGCTAGATTAACTATCACAGTTTCTTCCAAAGAATCTTGGGAATTGTTGTTTGTGGAAGGTGTTGATATGGTTGCCAACTCTGGGTTGGGAAATTCCTGGAGATTTGGGGGTGGAGCCTAGGGAGGAAACGGTTTAGGGAGGAGAGGGACCTCAGGAGGATGTAATGCCATAGAGTCAGCTCTCCAAAGCAGCCATTTTCTCCAGGGAAAATAATTTCTGTAGTCTTGAGATCACTTGTCATTTTGGGAGCTCTTCAGGCCCCACTTGGAGTTTGGCAACGCCAGGTGTTGGGCATACACTGTTATAGACCCTTGGGGCAGGTTGTATGAATGGAAGGTACTCGAAGTGGCTCTTGCTCGGCCATGGTTGCTTTACCAAGTTTTCTATAGATGCAAGAACAAGGTAGGGGCAGTTTTCCAGTATTCCTCCTACTTTGTTGCACCCCCTATCCCCAACAACTTTTTGTTTATGCAACTGTAGGATCTAACTCACAGTTCCTAAGATTCCTTGAGAATGATGTTTAGCTAACATAGAGTCTCTCTCTACACAAGACATCTTATACGGAGACATTCAAGTGACTTACTTTCTGTGCTGTCTTATATTCAAGTGCACCCTGTCTCCCTAACAGTACAGATGCATCCACAAGGGGAGAACAAGGGTAAGATCTTTTACTTGAGCATCCCCATGTAAGATGTCTTGTGTAGAGAGACTCGTAGTCTGTAGTGTAGAATAGATGTGCTGTATATTGAATGAGAAACATTGCCCTGTGTCTGTATAGGCAATTTTGTAAAGCTCAGTGCGGTGCCACAGTGTCAGTAAGACAAAGAAGGCCTAGTGGTCCCTACCAGATCACCTAAATTGCAGCACCTCCTTTTCCTTCTCCAAATCTACCTTTTCTCTGAAGTTTTTATTTGACCCCCTCCTTTCCCAAACACAGAGACGTCTCAGTATTTTAAACTATGTTTGTTCCTCCCTCTGTTCTCGGTCCATATTTGGATTGTAAACTCCTCAGTTAAGAGCTCCCTGTTTGGCTTATGCTGCAAGGCACCGCAGACACTGATGGCACTGTGTCAAAAATGCCTACTCCTCTGCAAGTTGACTCAGAATTAGTCCCATTGACTTCAAAGGGACCAGCTTTTGAATAAACATGCTTAGAATCACGTGGTCACAAGTTTCAGAGGAGTAGCTTGTATCCGTCTGTTGCAGAAAGAAAGAAAGAAAGAAAGAAAGAAAGAAAGAAAGAAAGAAAGAAAGAAAGAAAGAAAGAAAGAAAGAAAGACAGACAGACAGACAGACAGACAGACAGACAGACAGACACAGACAGACAGACAGACAGACAGACAGACTTACTTGTGTCCTCATAAAGATGGGTAGATTTGCTGTAATACAAAATTTTAACCACAAGACTCCATATTGGTTTTGCTGTTGGCAGTTATAAAACTGAATATTTATTTGGAAAGTGCAGCCAGGAGTCTGTTAATTTCAGTTTTACACAAGTGTGTGGCTCCTTCTTGGGGAAAGTGATTCTGGTCACCAGGCACCGTAAAGAGTGAGGTGAGACAAACATTTGCTTTGTTAAGGCTGTTGGCTGACTTTTACTTTGTTAGGCAGATTAATGGTTAATAGAACATGAGAGTCATTGCATAAATGGGAGCTAAGAGTTAAGAGATGGTCTTCTGACAGCGCGTCATCTCTCTTTGCTTTTGAATAAAAACCCTATTGGGGCTGTGAAAGGGATGGGGAGGGGGCAAGTGTGTGTGTGTGTGTGTTGAAAAGAGATGCTGGCAATTTGGGAAGGGACATCTGAAGGATAAACTAGGCAAGGGGGTGAGAGAATTATAACCAGTGTGTTCTTTTTTTAAAAAAATGTAACTACCCTATTTGAGATTAAGTACAGTGGGTCTAATCCTTCCATTCCTGGATGGTTTCACATAGCGAAATGGACACCCCTGCCCACACACCCTGTGAGTTTTGGAAGAGAAAAATGCTGAGGAAAAAGAGTTTCCATCTGAAACCAGAGGTGCAGCTTTAGGATTCAACTTACTTTCCAGAGATTGGCCTCTTTATCACCACTTATGCTCTCCTTGGGTATTTATTAATAAAGCAAATATTACAAAAGCGCTGTAAGTCTCCAGGACTCTCTCTCATCCAAAAGAAACAAAACCCAGTAGGGGCACTTTGGAAGTTCACTCAAAGAAGCAGGAGGCATGTGACAGAAGTTAAACTGGAAGGGTAGTTTGAGAACTGGTAATCCTCACTGCTTTTGGGTGTTCCCCAATTTAAGCAAAAAAGGAGAAATCTACAGTGCTAGCCTAGAAACCACTCAATTACTCAAAGTCAAAGTCCTGTACTGGAAGGTAAAGGAAGATGAGTCAGAAGTAGAGGGAACAGGAGTCAGGACTGAGAAGAATAAACTAGAGGAAAACCAAGCCCAAATCCCTGTGACCAAACACCTCTTTTGGCAACTTTGAGCAGCATAAATATATATATGCTTTCCACCTCTCTCCAAGGAAGGAGAGGTGCAGTGAGACAGGACTGTGACTCAGTGGGAAAGCAACCAGGTTGGCATGCAGAAAGTTCAGTCCCTGGCGTCTCCAGTTTAAAGGACTAGGGAGCAGATGATGTGAAAGGCCTCTGTTTGAGACCCTGGAAAGCTGCTGCCAGCTAGAGTAGCCAATGCTCTCATGTACCCATGGTCTGAGTCAGTAGAAGGGAGCTTTATGTCTGTTGACGCAGACAGACCAAAGGTAGCTGTTATTTATTTCCTTGTTGTTAATGCACATATTTTGACATGCCAACTTGTCCACACCAGTTAGTCTGTGTCATGGGAACACAGCGATCAACTTCACAGAGCTGTTATGAGGAGTAAAATGGTATTTTTTAAGGCACTTCTTAAACACTGAAAAGTGTTTATCTCGTTACTAAATACTAAGGCTTTAGGAAGTAGGTATGCTAGTCATATTTGTGAGGCTCCTCCTTCACTAGCACCCCTGGCTGGCCCTTAGGGTCTTCCGGGCTGTGTGCTCTTCTGGGCTGGGTGATGACATCAATTCTGGGAAGTGATGTCATTGCACAGGGCCTTGTGCTGCCCTGGGAGTGCTCCCGTGCTCTGCAGTGGGTCGATTTCAGTGCGTCTGAGGCCTAAATTGGCCTGCTGTAAAGCGCAGGAGCTCTCTACAGCCCTTCCACAGCACTCTGCAGCAGGCCAAATTGGGCCCGTTTGGGGCCGAAATTGGCCCTCTGCAGAGCGTCAAAGCGCTGCTGGGGCAGTGTGATGTGCCCTGGAGTGCTCTTACGCTTCCCAGCGGGCCAATTTAGCACCCAAACGGGCCCAATTTGGCTTGCTGTGGAGTGCTGCTGGACAGGCCCTGGATAGCTCCTGCACTTCATAGCGGGCCAATTTAGGCCTGATTTGGCCTGTTTGGGGCCCAAATCAGCCCACTGTGGAGCGCCAGAGCGTGCTACGCCACCTGAAAGCATGCCCCAGAAGGCATGTTCCCCGGCATTTCCCCCCGCTGGCTAGGTAAGCAGGGGTGGGGGGTGGAGGGTAGGAGCAGGGGATCCTCCGCCCACAGAAGGGGACTAGCAACCCTACCCTACCGGCCCTCCACCATCCTGCTGGTTGTCATAGGTAAGTCTCCTCATGTCTCAGACCAGTCAGGAAAGAGGCTTGCACCGCCTTATTTCTTTTCCTGATTGTGGAAAATAGCCTCTCTAGAGCGACCTCCCAACCTGAGGCTGCTTCAGGTGTGGGGCTGAGTTATAAGGGGCCTGGCAAGGCCTCCTCCTCCTGCTGCTGCAAGGGCGGGGTGGGTGGTGCAGAGACCAGCAGTGCCAGACAATATTCATTTTTTAATCAGGCATCACATATGCTCAGACATAGGCAAATCCCCATTTAAGTCCATAATTTCCTAAATTGGCTAGATTTATATTTAACAAAATGCATAGCGTGACAGTCTGAGAATAAAAGTAATTTGTGGTCCAACAGCCCTGACGACTGCTCAGTGAGGTGGGGGGAGAAAAATGCACCGACTATCGCTGTCAGAGTGATGTCATGATGCCACTTTGGGGCAAGCTCGAAAATGACATCATTGTGTCAATGTGACACTGTATGAGAATCCTAGAGTGTCATGTTGACACAATGACATCATTCTGGGTTTTCCCCGAAAGCAATGTCACACAGTTGCTCCAATGGAGTCCACCATGTACCCACCCCCTAGTTTCTTACAGGTTGTCAGCCAACTGACAACTAGGTTTACTAGTGGTCTGCCAATGGCAGGCAATCTTCCAGAGGCTTTCCTGGTGGTGGCAACCCCTTACAGATCGCCCACCACCGGCAGGCAACCCAGGAAAGTGTGCACTGTATGTGCTCCTGGCGGGATGTGACGTCATTTCCTGAAGTGATGTCATTGCACCGGCTGCGGACGTGCTCCTATGCTTTGTTGGGCGCAATTTTGGCCCCAAACGGGCCAGAATTAGCCCCGTGCAAAGCTCAGGAGCACACCTGTGGCCAGTATGATAATGTCACTTCCTGGAAGTGATGTTATCATGGCTCTCCAGGAACACGCACATGGAAACTACAAGAGGTAAGTCCCAGGTGCCTCACCTCCTGCCAGGAGGGTATGAAGTCCTCCTGGGTACCAGATTAACATCCCTAGGTCCAGCCAAAGTTAAGCACTTCCACACCCTAATCCTAACTCTCTGAAACAATTCTGGTTGCCTTCAGAATTGCAGAATTTGTTCCAGTGAGAGATGTAGGCATGTGCTTCATTCTCTCCAATGAAGCTAGTGGGATTCAAAAGTGCTTAACTTTGGCTGTATTGTGCCAAACTTCAATTTGTCACCTTCTAAACAACCAGGAAGGATTGTTGCATTTCACACGGGAAGTCCCAACAGGGCTGTCAACCTCAAGGTAAGGCCTAGAATTCTCCTGGAATTACAAATGGCCTCCAGATTACAGAGATCAGTTTCCCTGGAGCTTCAGAGGGTGGATGTGATGGTGTTTCATAGAGTCTTGGAGAAAAGGAAGTTCTAGAAAGAGATAACATTCCTGCTGAAATCTATCCTCCCCTGGCATTGCCTTCTAATTTCCAGGAATTTCCCAAAGTGGATTTATCGACTCTAGAAAGTAGCCCTTTGAACATGTGGCATAGTACTTATCTTACACGTGTTGAGAGCTATCTAAGGATGCCAAATCTGGGAATTTAAAGTAAATGATGATTTTAAAAAGTTTTTAAACAGATAACTGCCACATCCTACAGCAGCAAACGAATGTTATAGTAATCTGTAATGGGGGAAAATGCAGCTTCAGTGACTGACTGTTGAGCTCTCTTGCCCTAATCCATAGCTCTGTGAGGCTCTGATGTGCACCCAAGACTCCAAATGCACAGGGCAACTTGGCGAAGTGGAAAACATCCTTTCTTCCCCTCTCCCCCTCAATCATATTTAAAGATTGCTAGCCAGAGCAGGCTTTGAGCATGAAGATGTCATATGTGGTTTGCAAAACATGATACTGGAACTCACTCTGCATTAAGAGTCATTTGGGGTTGAGAAATAAGAACCTGATAATCTGCAAAGTGGGAGAAATTTAATCTCAGCATTAAGATGGCATGTCATAGGGCTGCAGCCCTAAACATTCTTACCTGAAAGTGAATTTTCTTCCGCTCACTGGAATTTAATTTTCAAATAACCTTGATTAGGATGCAGGAATGAGAGATTGTACGCAATATACATTTTGCCAAACTAGACATGCCTGGGGTGTATGGGGGAATCCAAGTGAATTAATACACATCAGAGAACCCTGTGAAGGTTTTGGGGAGACAAGGATTAGCAATATACTCTTCCTGTATTTGCTACCAGCCTTGGCTGTTTGTGCAAAGTTTTCCCTCTTTAAGCAAAATGCCCCTTCCGCAAAGCTAGCCCTGACAAAGTTCCCTGTTGCATGTTCTAAGTTCACATCACATGAGGCCAGAGAAATATAGCCCCAGAGAATACATCCTCATGCAAAATGTGGGTAGCCTACCTGGGGTTTATATACTGCTGCAAGTGAAATGTGACCAAATTGGCTCTAAAATTAATTGGGATCCTTTGGTCCTGCATAGCCAGGGAGGGAGGCACTGAGGTGGAAATTCTTTTTTTCCCTTGTATGGGAATATTTTGACTTGTACCATCTCTTTTGCTAGAATGATAGTATATTAATGGCAGGGTTGAGAGCTTGGGATCCCAACTAAGTTCTGCTTCTTCCCCAGCAACTTATCCCGCCAGCATCATGCAATTCTGGTCTCTATGGTGGTGGAGTTGCCCTGGTAGCAGGGTTTACTGATTTACTTCATTTTTATTCCGCCTTTCTCATTGAGATCCAAGAGGGATTACTGAATAAGAAGACAATGCAACAAAAAGTGTAATAATACAATTAATGCAATAAAACAGTGCAATTCATGTTAAAAACAGAGAACAAATAGGATTACAAAATTAATAAACAATGCAAGAGAAGCAGCATACTACAAAGAATGCAAAAAACGAAACCTTGGATTACAAAATGAGAAGACAATGCAATACAAACACAGCATTATGCTTGCACAGCATTCTGGTGATGCTGTGCTCGGGTCAGCTGGCTGGTATGTCTTCAAGACAGACTGTCATCCAAGGCCTCTTCTGTCAAGATAGCAGGCCCATAGGACTGCACCGTTAAACTCTCCCACAGAATTAAATGCGGGTTCATATTGCATGTTCAGCTTCCTTATGCTTCATCTGAGAAACAGGCCTAGCGCTTGATAATCTCTGTTTCATGTAAGCACCTCTTCAAGAAAGCATTCATGGCATACATGGTGCATCCTGCTTTGGAAAACCCTGGAATCTAGAATGGCACCCTTGCACATCACAGGTCTATTTCAAGTCTGCTTTCCGCATTACTTCAAAAACTCTAGACAGACAATCCACGTTCAATTAACATGGTCCCCAATTTCAAACACAGTCTCAATAAAAGCGTTTTGAATTTCTTTCTTGCTGGGTCAAGTACATAATGGATGCCTGTTCCCTAGAGTGATACAGCTGTATAAGACAGTCCCCTTGACCAGTGGTCTTCTTCAGCCCATAGTTTGCAGCCCTCACATGCTGAGCTGTGAGTACTGTTGTGTCCTTAATGCTAGACATCAAAATAAAGAGGCAGCATAGTTTAGGGTTATCATCAGTCCCTCACTGGGGTGGGGGATCCCCCCCAACCAACACACCCTGCTGCTGCCCAACTGGCTGGTAGGGTGAAATGGTGCAAAACTGGAGGAACTGCATGGGCTTTTCCTGGCAACATCGTCACGTCCTCGGCAACATGCCGATGCCACTTCCCATTCACCCTAAGTGATGTCATCACATCACCGGATAAAGCCCTGCTATTCAGGCAAAACCTATAGAGTTTTGCCAAAATCCCAGAGTGGCTCCAGTGGCACCGGTGATGTCAGAACATTGCTGGCAAGGGCCCCCGCAATCCATTAAGTCCCCCCTGCTGGTTGCCAAGGGGGACCTGGCAACCATAGCATAGTTTCAGACAGGAGCTATTATTAATCTCAAGTTCTTTATCTGCATAGAGCTGCAGTGACAACAACGAACTTTCTTCCAGTTCCTGCCCACACTAAGTCCTGGAGTGGACGAGGGCAGTCTAAAACACTGGCCTGGATTAAAGGAACAGAGTTGTCCAAAACACCACAAGTGCCTATAAAACTGCCATCCCCCCCCTGCTTTTTGGAAGAGCCTGCTGCTATTGTGCATGCATAGAGACCAAGGGTACCATATCTCCTACTGCCTATCTTTGCGCACATGTTGAAAGAAACAACAGGATGGTAAGGTCAGTCTTTGGTAGAGATGATTCCTTTTTAGCATAGATAGTTTCAGACACTCCCTCCCAGCAAAAACTCTCCTGTGCCATCTCTCTCTCCCCCTGACCTGGCCACCAACCAACATTTGGTCCTCCAGTGCTCCATGTAATTGTTGCCAAGTAGGCCCCCTCCCCTGCTTTAAGGCCTGCCATGAACTGTGTTAAAGTTTCCTGCGTTGCTGTTTTACTGCTACCCCAAAGACTGCTTTGCACGTGTGTGTTCTGGTACACGTGTCAGTTTCCTGTCTGCGGTTTTATTACCCTGCTGCTACAATAGGCTGTGTAGTTCACTGACTCCATGTTTGGATATCTGCACAAAGGACTCTCTTTCTGGGCAGCCCTGCCCTGACCTGTATCTGGATTTCCAGTGTGTATTTGGACTGTGTTACAAGTGTGCCCCGTGCCTGCATTGCCATCTGCCACGGACCGTGCCTGTTCCCTGCTTTGGACTGTGTTTTAAAGTGTTGCTCCCCCTGCCTCCATGGAAGCCTGCCTCATATGGGCCCAAGCCGCTGTTAGCAGCCGGGCGCCTGCCTGGAAAACCTCCAGCGAGCCTGGCTAGGCGCTCCCTGGTCAGTTCCCGCCTGGAGCCTCCCGCGGGCCGGTCCCCGAGCTTGCCCTCGCTACCGGGCAGCCTGCTATCCAGCCCCAGCCTTGCCCAGCCGGCGTCCATGTTCTTAGGCAGCCAGAAGACCCTGGGAAGAAGACTGCTTTGGGAAGCCATTTCGGCGAAGCGGGCACACCACGTCCGCAGCGAGAGCCCCTCGCCCCGCTCTGCATATCTTAGGAGCCGCCCCGGAGAAGAGCTAAGTGCTGACCATCCCAAGCACTTAGAGAATGCATCTCAAAGAAACCTCCGCATTCCAGAGCTGATGACATCAGGACAAGCCCTGTCCGCTGGAACATCCTTTCAGCCCACTTGGACTTCCCCCTCCCTCTTTTGTCCCCTCTTCCTAAGGTGTCACTTATCACAATCTGATTACCAAAGTGGCCCATCCAAGCCATTCAGTAGCCCATTAGACCCTTTGTTTTAATCTGTGAGAACCACCAAGTACAGCACCAGCCCCAGGGTACGTTTTGGGGTATTTAAGCTGGTCTCCCAGACCACTCGCTGCTCCGGCCATTCCTATCCAGACTTCCTTGCTGTCCGTCTGTGGTTCCAGTGCTGGCATTGGGCCACCCTCGCTGCTGCGTCTCTGCTTCGCTCCAGGATAAGTGAGTATTCCCCCTATCATCGTTGGGAACCAGCTAATGCGAACGTCTCTGTATTTCATACTCTATGTTTCTTAGACCTTGTATGTTCTTTGTATGATTGTGCAAGCTAGGCTTACGCTACACTCAATACACGTGTTTGGACCTTACTCCTTGTCTGCCTCTTTTTCATTAGAGTGTCTGGGATCGGGACCTCTGTAAACATAGGTTATGATCCTCGCTTAATATTAATAGTTACAGACTGCTATAGCTAATTCCCCATTATAATAAGGAGCAGTTCTGGTAACAGTTTACTGGTGGAGGATGCGGGCATAACCCAGTTCGTGTGAACACACGTGAGTCGACACGCGTGTCTTCAGCGAACTGACTTAGAGGAAAATTTTCCAGACCTCAGTGTAAAGAGCGCAATTTAGCTCAGGGAATTAAAAGTGTGAGTGTGTGTGGCTCTAGCGAGCAATTCTATCTTGTGGGTTGGCTTTTCCCCCATTTCCTCCTTCAGCCAGCTTTGGACTACTTGCCTTTTGTGGTGCACCGCGAGGCCCTCCAGCCGTTATAACCGGTGTACTGTGGGTGAGGACCTCTGAACTGGTGAAGTTCCTGGCCACCTTCCGGGCCGCCTAAACGCGTCTATGTGGGTGGGATCCCAGAAGTAGGCTCTAGATATATACGCATATATATACTTCCTGAAGCAGCACATATAAAATCTTTTCCGCCCTCCCCCGTCTCTCCTAAGCCCGTCCAAACCCCCGTTCCTGCCAGCACTTAGGCTTCAGTCCCCGCTCCGGAGGAAACGTGAAGGGATCGATAGTCCGTTCGTTCAGTCAGTTTAGCTTTGGGAATCTAAAGCCAGGTTCCTGAAGCCCCGCGGCAGCCGGCCGCACCGTGCTTAAGAGTTTTAAGTTAGACTCTTGGGCGCCTTTCCGCTTGCGAGTTTTAAGTCAGACTCGTGGGCGCACCTCGCTTGGGAGTCAGTGGGACTCTTGGGCACACTTTTGCTTGGGAGTTGGTAGAACTCTTGAGCGCTTTTTCCGCTTGGGAGTATTGTAGCTTTACTCCTGGGCACTTTTGCTTGGGGACTTGCAGAGGCAGTCCTTGAGCGCGTTAGTCTTTTGGTCGAGGCTTGGAGACAGTTTAACCGTTTGTCTCTGAGCACGAGGCCTGGGGACACTTTGAGTTTAGTTCTTGGGCAGAGAGCTTGAGAGCGTTTTGGCTTCTGAGCAGAGGCTTGGAAGCACTTCAGTTCCTGAGCAGAGGCTTGGGAGCATTTCTGGTTGCCTGAGCAGAGGCTTGGGAGACCCCTTAATTGCAGTTTCTGAGCAGAGGCTTGGGGACACTTTTTGGTTTTCTGAGCGCATAGGCTTGGGAGACCCCTGAGCTGTGGTTTTCCGAGTATAGGCTTGGGAGACCCCTGAGCTTTGGCTTCTAAGCAGAGGCTTGGAAGCACTGAGCGTTTTTGTTCTTGGGCTTAGAGAAGCTTGAGAGCACCCTCTGAGCCAGTAAACTTTTCCTGGTCCCGTGGCTTGTAGGCAAGCTTGAAACGGGAATAGGAATTTTCCTTCTCCCCCGGTGGAGAA
This sequence comes from Eublepharis macularius, assembly GCF_028583425.1. Taxonomy (NCBI): domain Eukaryota; kingdom Metazoa; phylum Chordata; class Lepidosauria; order Squamata; family Eublepharidae; genus Eublepharis; species Eublepharis macularius. Next base: position 22,184,614 of record NC_072798.1, read on the forward strand.
GAGCCGAGTGTAGAACCCTTAAAAATACCCTTGTGAACCTAAAAGTAGGACCTTAAAACCCCCTGGTAAAAACCCTTGAGGACCTGAGGGAAGGATAAACCTCCCAAAAGGGACATAGAGAGGAAGAAGTTGTTAAAACCCTTGAGCAGCTTTAATCGCCCCACCCCTGTTGTCGCTGATCCACTCTTTAACCTCCCCCGAGATCAGCCTTAAACTAAAAACGAAGTAAAATGTACCGGGCAGCCCCCACCGTGCCCCGCCTGGAGAAGTGGCTAGTTAAGAAGGGAGATTGCCCTTGGGAAGCCGGTTCCTTCAAGGGACCCGACCCGCTCCAGATAGTCAGAAGCGCCTTCCAAGATTTTTGTGAAAAGGAGAAACCTAGGTCCAGTAAGAAAGATAGATACGGAGCTTGGGCACTTTTCACCGCCCTACAGGACAGCGTGTCCCTAATTAATAAGCTACAGATAGCTCAAGAAGAGCAGGAACAGGAGATAGAGCAGTTAAGGAGAGAAAAGAAGGAACATGAGGAAAAAGCAGCCGAGTGGCGTTCCGAACGCGTTAACTTCATGCTGGAAAAGCAGGGACTAGCCGCTGCCCTCCAGGACGCCCAGCACAAGGCTGAAGTAGCCGCCGCTCGTGCCGATATGGCTGAGCACGCAGTAATTGAAGGACAGGAGAAGATTGCAAAATTAACCCATGCTGCCCAGTTCATGGCAGAGCAGAAAGTTGCAAAGATAGCCGCAGCAGACCACTCCGCTTGTAAGAGGGAGCTAGAGGCCCTAAAACAGCACCTGGGAATGCAGCAGGCCGTAATCTCCGCCGTGCATCCCGCAGCCCTCTTGGCCCTCCCCGAAGGTAGTACCGACAGTTGGTCACCTCCTTCGTCCCAGCCCGAGGAAGCTCCACAGCCCCTCCATCCAATAGCTACTAAAGAAATTGTCTCCACAGACGAGGATGGCAGGAAGACAGACCGAATAGTTAAAGAGACCCGCAATTGGAGGCCCGATGAGCTCCAAGCCATAGCGGACCGAATGGGACCCCTGAACCGAGACTCAGCTATACAATGGTTTGCTCACGTGACCATGTCCCAGCCCTCCGCCAGTGGCTCCGATGTAGCTCAGCTGGCCCGCCATTGTGCCAGCCCCGAAATAGTCACCTCTCTCAACGCATATATTTCTAACCGGAGACTAGCTACTCGCAGTCAGTATGGTGCCATGAAAGAGTTGTGCGCCTTCCTGTGGCCCACCAAGAGTTTAAAGGCCCTGTATATTGCAGAGTCCCAAAAACCCGGAGAGGATCCAGAGGCATATTTAGCCAGGAAACAGCTCCTAGCCGAACTAGCAGACGAGGTAGATTTAGATTTGAGCGACATGCCGGACTTCGACGACTTAGAATTCAGGAGGGCAGTCATAGATGGACTAAACAGCACCACTCGCCTAGCCCTAGCAGGAGTCGAGCCCGGGAGCATTACATGGGGAGAGCTGGAATCCCGCATCAGGAGCATTGCTGGCCTGTTGCGAGAGACCGGTGCCATCCGCCATGTGAAGTCCCCGGCCTCTCGTAGAAAGGAGAGCGAGCCGATAAGTGCAGTCACCTATGCCAACCATGGCCCCCACTCTCAGTACCGACCACAGGGACGCAGCCCGTACCCGGAGGCAAGGGGAGGGATCCTGAGGGGAAGGAGCAGTAGCTTTAACCGGGGAAGAGGGCCGAGGGACTACCGTCCGGGAGTTTCCTTTGCGCCCACCCCGAGTTACAGTTCCTCCTCCCAGCAGGGACCCCACGAGCCCCGATTACAGGAGGCGCCCCTAGCCCCTTCTCACTCGCGAGCATCACACCCGTACAATCATCAGGTCTACCCGCCTCCAGATCAGTCTAACGCTTGGGGAGCATCGCAGGGCGACCACGAGGGCTACCGGGACCGTGGCAGCACGCCCCAGTCCAGGGACTCCCTCCGTTGGGAGCTATGGATGCGCCTCAAAAACATTGGAGCGAACATGGAGCTATTCGATGGGAAGCCCACGTCCGTTCTAATGAAGGCGATCATGGAGTGGGAAGACCAGCAACAGCCCCCAGTACCTCCGTCAGCGCCCCCTTTACCGCCAGACCCTCCCTTCTCGAGTCCCCCGATAGCTGCGGTCCGGGAACGACCGAGCCCCAACAACCCCTTTAGAGGAAGCGCCGCTTCCACCGACCAGTGTGCAGGATCAGAATAGGGTTGCCCCGAGTCCCAGTCTCCTTCCGTGGGCATAGTTGCCAAACTAAAGCCGGACACATGGGGGAGACCGACAGTGAAGGCAGGGATCGGGACTCCCGGGGAAAAGAAGAAGCCTGCCACCCTCCTCATAGATACCGGAGCTTCACTTAATATACTCCGGCCCACCTTAGTCACAAAGGGCACCCAGACCCCCACAACCATGCAGCTCGCCGGTTTTGGAGGCGGCATGCAGGAATCCCAGGTCTGGCAGGATATTCCCCTCTCCGTTGGGAACCTGGCCACCCGGATTTCGGCATGCGCAAACCGGGGAGAAGACGATGGACTTTTGGGCATGCCATTTTTCCGTGCCGAGGGACTGACCATTGACCTAGCAAATGGGCTCCTGTGGCGCATCCCGGGAGGCCCAGACTTCGTCAATGCAATCCATCGGTGCGCAGCCCTTAAGGCCCCCCTCCCTCTCGCCCCCATCACAGGAGACCCCTGGGTTCAGGACTTTCCCGAAGTGTGGGTGACAGACAAGGCCGAGTGTGGGATAGTGAAGGGCGCCTGCGTCCTGATTGAAGGAAAGGACCCCCCTCCCCAACGACAGTACAAGTACCCAGCGGAAGCTGAGGCAGGGATAGCCAAAACTATAGAAGGACTCCTTGAGTGGGACGTCATACTCCCGATGCAGTCCATCTGCAACGCCCCATTGTGGCCAGTTCTAAAAGCAGATGGAGTGACCTGGAGAATGACGGTCGACTTCCGTGCCCTGAATGCCACCACCCCTCCAGTTGCCCCGGTTGTGGCCAAGTACAATGAGATCCTAACGGCCATTGCCGCTGGGTCCCGGTTCTACTCAGTCATAGACCTGGCCAACGCTTTCCACTCCATCCGGTTGCATGAGTCTTGCTGGTACAAGTTCGCGTTCACTTTCCGCGGCCAGCAATACGCATTCAAGCGGACACCCCAGGGATTCCACTCCAGCCCCAGTATTTGTCATGCCCATGTGGTTCAGATGTGGGAACGCCTCCAACCCTCCTCGAGGCCCCACGTACTGAGCTACGTGGATGACATTTTGGTCCACGCCCCCACGGAAGAATTAGCCCGCCAAATCACCAAGGAGGTCCTGGAACTCCTCCGAGAGACTGGGTTCAAGGCAAGCAGGGAAAAGGCCCAATTGGTTCAGACCAGCGTCAAGTACCTGGGTCTGACCCTGGGACCCGAGGGTCGCACCCCGGACGCCCAGCGAATGGAGGTCATTTCCAAGCTGCCTGCACCCACCGATGTCCCCTCCCTCAGAGCCCTTCTAGGAACCTTTAACTTTTCCCGAGACTTCATCGAGTCCTTTGCAGACAAAGCTCGCCCCCTTTACGCCCTCCTCAAGAAGAACACTCCCTGGGAGTGGGGACCGGAGCAACAGACAGCCTTAGCCGAGCTAAAGCGCAGTCTGGCCACAGCCCCGGCCCTAGCCCATCCAGATGTCACCCAGCCGTTCTTTATTCAGTTAGCAGTGTCAGACAAGAGCATAGGAGCCACGCTCACCCAGCAGCAAGCGGGAACCGCTAGAGTAGTAGCCTATGCCTCTCGCAACCTAACCGCAGTAGAGACCAAGTTCAGCCCATGCGAAAAGACTTGCCTTGCTTTAGTTTGGAGTCTGACCCATTGGGAATTTATCATAGGAGGTTCACGTACAATAGTTCAAACCACCCACACGCCTCTCAAATATATCCTGTCGGGAAAAATACAAGACGGACAAGTCTCAAACGCCCGCATAGCGCAGTGGACCCTGGCCCTAGTCAACCGCGGAGTGGAATTTAAAAAGGAGACCACCGAGCCTCCAGCCCCCTATGGCCTATTGGTAACCGGGACTGAGCACGAGTGCCCCCTGGACCCGCCACCGCAGGTTGTCTGGCCAGTCACTTGGGGAGTCCCGCTAGAGGAAGCCCGACAGAACGGCTTCACATGCTGGTTCTGTGACGGCTCCTCCTTTCACGTTGGAGGCTCTCCTCGGACAGGCTACGGCGCCGTGCGAGTGAGTGACGCCCATACTCTCAAAGGTCCAGCCCGCCCCCATTCCAGCCAAGCGGCTGAGGTGCAAGCGCTTCTGGCAGTGCTCGAGTTTGAGCCCCCAGAAAGCCCGCTGGCCATTTACACAGACTCGGATTGGACGGCCAAAGCCGCCACGGTCTGGCTCCCGGTATGGCAGAATCAGGGGTGGAGAGCTAGCGATGGGAAACCCGTAGCCCACCTACAGCTATGGCAGCAAGTAGCAGCACTCCTTCAGTCCCGCTCAGGCCCAACGCAGGTTACCCATGTCAAGGGACACCAGAAGACAAACTCAGAGACCGCTTATTGGAATGACCAGGCAGACCTCGCAGCCAAGGCAGCCGCCACTGAGAATGCTCCCCTACTGGAACCAGCTACCGATTGCCCCTTACACCCTGTCACCACTCGAGCACAAGCCCGCAGCCAGGCTCAGGGAACTACGGGAACACTAGACCTAGCGCAACTACAGCTATCTGACCCAGAAATAACTGACCTCCTAACCGCAGGGAGAGATCAGACAGGAAGACTAATGATCCGAGAAGAGGAAGGCGTAGTTTGGGCAGTAGATGCAGCCGGCGAACGCCACTGGGTAGTGCCACTGGAAGTCAGGGCCGACCTGATTCAGTTTGTCCACGAGCAGGGACACCGAGGCAAGGACCTGACTCTGGAAAGGGTAAAAGAGGTTGGATGGTGGCCTGGCATGCGCACCGAAGTAGCGCAATGGGTGGACAACTGTCTGTCCTGCGCTATGGTCAATGCAGACCCCACCGGACCTAGAGCCCCCCTCCAGCATCAGAGAATTAACGGACCCTGGGCTCGCATACAGATTGACTTTATCGGCCCCCTTCCCCCCACTCCTCGCGGCAATCGCTACTGTCTCACTGTCATAGACCCCTTTAGCAAATGGGTCGAAGCGTTTCCGTGCAAGCGCAACAATGCAGCCACCACAGCCAAACTATTGTTCAACAATGTCTTTTCAAGATGGGGCATCGTGAGAGTCATGGACTCTGATTTAGGCTCACACTTCATCGGAGAAGTCACCCAGGAGCTGTGCAAGGCGCTAGGCATCCAGCAGCGCTTCCACATAGCCGGCCACCCTCAAGCCTCGGGCGCCATAGAAAGAACCAACCGGACCCTCAAGGAGGCTCTCCGCAAAATGGTTCGCTCCTCCGGGAGAGACTGGGATGAAAAACTCCCCATAATCCTAATGGCCATCAGAGGCACCACCGCAGTTCACGGGCTCACCCCCCATATGGTAATGACAGGGCGAAGAATGCAGCTCCCGGAAGCCTTCTGGCTAGATACGCAGCTCCCTTCTGATATGCAGCCCGTAGTGATTAATGACGCCTGGGTCCAGGATCTGCTCTCATCCATACACGCTGTCCACATGCAAGTGGCCCAGAAGTTGGGCACCGCTCAGAAAGAGATGGACCGCAAATTAGGATGGGTCAGGAACCCCAGGCAGTGGGAGGAAGGACAGCTCGTTCTGTACAGGAAGTTCTCGCAAAAGGCGCATTCACTAGCAGCCAAATGGCAGGGCCCAGTCCCCATCACGAAAAGAGTCTCCCCAGCCGTCTATCAGGTAGCTATCCAGAGAAAGACAGGAGGCACTTGGCTAAAATACTTTCACGCCTCTCAATTAAAGGAATGGAAAGGGAAGCCGCTGCGAACCGCCCCTCCCGTGTATGACCCTGGGGGAGCCGCCACCAGCCCAGCCCCCCTCTGCCCAGTGATTCGCCAGATATCCCTTCACCCTGGGCCAGAGATACCCTGTGTCCCCTTAGACCAGACCTTTGTAGCTTTAGAATAAAAGAAATAGTAGAATATGTAGATATCGGTGTAAATGTCAAAAGTTTTTCCAGTTCTATTCTTTAACTTCATTAGGCGGGCCCCACAGTTGGGACCCTTGGGGAAGACACGGCAACCAAAGCCAAATAGGACCACCACCGAGAGTGATTCTTAATTGGATTGTAAGCCGCATGTTCGGAAAAAAATTGCACAGGCAAAAGAGATTTGCTGTGTGTGAAAGTGTTTGGAGAGGCTTTAGCCCAAGAGTGAATGCGTTTCCAATATTGGAGACACACCAATAAAGGTGATCTCTGTATTTGAAAACATTTCACCCGCCGTGCTGGTGAAGATCCCGCATCTACGTAGATTCGGGGTCTCACCTGCCAGACCCACGCTTTCGCATGATGGTCGGCTTTGGCTTTGAGGGCCGTGCCTCCCCTGGAAAAGGACCCCCAGATAGCCCAACATCCCTCTTTTACTAATGTTCATATTCGTCATGGTGAGTTGCTATACGGCGCCACCAGTCAGTACGCTTTAGTGCAAAAGTAAAAGACCCGCCAGTATTTTGTAAATATGTGTCCTCTGGAATATGTTATTGAGGTGCGTTCGCAACGCACAAGGGGCAGCGTGCCTCATTTACATAGCCAGGATCCCCCGCGCCAAGAGGACCCCCGAATAACCCAGACCCAGTGGCGCCGGCAGATCTCGGCCGCCTCCGCCGCTTTTCGATAAACGCCGCCGAGCGCCCTCGGCTCCACTTCGGCCCTTTCCGCCAGCAGCCGCCCGCCCCACGTAATCTTTTCCCTTGCCCGTACCGCACAAGGGAAAAGAAGGGGGGGAGACATATTGAAGTTATAATGAAGCCCTGCCAGGCCTTCCAAGTGAGGGCAACCTGAAAATAACCCACGCCCGTGTGCTTTTGCTTTGTGTGTTTCTTTCTTTTAACATGAAATTGGGGCCTCCCGAGGGAGTCCCTCCAAAAATTGATCCTAGGAAAAAATATGGTCCGCCGAAATACATACAAGAGGTCCTGCAAAAAAGCAGAGGGAAAAAGGCAAAGCAAAAGCAAACCATCATAAAACATACCTTCAACCCTAACCACCCCTACTTAAAAATTATTTTAGAAAAATAGAACGAAGGTCTCCTTTAGCAGCAACCCTTATAGTTGCTGGAAACCGCTCTCTAGTTTTTTTTCGTTTTGGAGCGGCAAGGCCAGGCCGAGCCGGACCGATAGCTCTCAGCCCACAAAATAAAAGCAACCCGCCACCGAGCAAGGGGCACCTGAAGGCCACATAGCCTAGGCACCCAGGGACCCCTGGGGCGAGTTTGCATAATCCCGCCTAACACACAGCCGACCCTCGCTCGACGTAAAGACGTTACCCTCTGAAATATACATGCTTTAGGAAGAAGCCCCCGCACAGGAGTTCCCCAGAGCAACAAGCTGGAAGGCTCGCTTAGTGCCCCTGGGACTTCTCGTTCGAACCCCGCCTAATAAACAGTGCTGGCAGAAAAACGCTCTCCCTTTTCCTTTTCCCTACTTCACTTCATTTATTTTGCTGCAAGAAACTCAGGGAACCTGTACTTATATTCGCAGGTTTCCCCAGGATATTTTCACTACAGAAAGGAAAAAGAAGGCCAGGAGATGAGGCACCTGGCTACCCTGTGTTTGCTCGTGCTGGCAGGCACCCTAATAGAGGGACGCCCGTCCAAATTAATGCCCTACCCCCACTGGAGATGTATTAATACACTGGCAGGAAATGAAATGATGGTCTGCAAAGTTGTGCAGCAGAGCAATATGACCACCCCTACGGATCGCACAAACTTCCGCAGTTGCGAAGAGCAGTGGATCCGACCCCCAGAGCTAGTTATTTTATGTGTGGGAGTGAAAACCATGTCCCAAGAACTAGTATGCTACTCTCCTACCGATACAGTTTCACCACTTGCTCCAATTCCATGTATGTTCCTTCCCCGTATCAGGCCAGCCCCCACCACAGTCCCGGTGGTAGACAAATATACCACCCCTGCCAACTTCGAAACCTCGCCATTTGTCACTGAGGCTTTCGGACCATACTGTGAAGTTATTTTAGTGTCGGCCGCAGTATGGAAGGCAGGAGACCCCTTTAGAATGACCATCCTACTAGGCACCACTACCACTGAGTCTGCATCAGTCACTATCACGCCCCCTTCAGGTGCAGTTCTCTCCTTTGCTATAGAACGCTGGGAGAACCTGACCTGGATTGTAAAAGAGGAAGACCTAGCCAAACATGGCCCACCCGATTGGATACTGGTTCAACAGACGCCCGAATGCCAAACCAAGCCCCTAGTAGAGAAATTTCACCGGCTTGGGCTGCTCTTTGTAAATTTGACTCACGAACCAGGCAATTATTCCCTGCTGATCCGGACCCAGGAGACCCACGCCATCCAAATTGACCCTTTGATTGCTAGCAATGAGCAATTAAGCCAAGGCGGCACGCATATAGTGGGCTCCCATGTTTTGAAAACTGACATTCGAGAGAGAGTTCTAGTCCGCCCGCAAATGTCTTTAAAAGAGATCCGCATAGACTTAGCTGAACTAAATGCAACCCAGAGGCTGCCGCAGTGCGCTCCCTATCTGGAGGCCGGTAGCAAGGGTTGGAATGCATGGCTACAACTGTGGATCGATCCCTCCCCCTCTCTCTCGCGTGCCAGACGAAGCATTGCCGACTGGACTGCTCCTGCAGCCGGAGGCTTAGCAATCATGGATTCGGTCAACATTGAGACTCTCGCTAATAAGTTTGCCCATGTCACGACTAGCATCTCTGACTTAGGTAAACCGGTGGTGCAGTCCCTAAATTCCATTTCGAATGGGCAACACGAGATCAGCTCCATTTTAGTTAACTGGGAGAGTCAAATTGAAAGAGATTTTTCTCTGCTGCTCAAAGGGACACAGTCTTTTGAACGCAACGTGTCAATAGCCATGGCATGTATGCAAGCCCAACAATTAAATCAGGCTGTGGCCATGGGGCTAATTCGGCAAGCCACGGACGGGCACTTGCCCCTGGAAATTAAAAGATTGATTATGCCCAAATTGTCACCCATAGAACTGGAGCTTGAATCCTGGTGGTCTCTTGTAAATTCCTCATTCTCACCGACCGCCCAGGAGCTTAAATTATTTTTATTAACGGCCAGTGCGCACGAGTCATTCCATGTGTATCCAGTTGTGCCTCTGGGACTCCAAGTCAGCGATACCGAAGTCCTCTACGCCCGCCACCCCGACCATTGGGCCCGCTTCACCCCGACCGGATGGCAGCTCGTCAGCCTCCAAGGGTGCCAGCATCGAGACCAGACCGGCTTCATTTGCCAAGACCAAGCCTTTGCACCTCATCACCCCTGTGTAGCCCCGCAAGTCGACGCCCTCAACGAGTGCCCCTTCGAGGTCGTCCGGGAGAACAGCTCCGCTGTGGTCTACATTGGGAAAGGATGTGCCTGCGTGCGAACGGCCTGCGACTTTGTGATCCTGAACTCGTTCCAGCTCAAGCCCGTGATCCCGGGAGTCAATCGCTGCTTTTGCAACCTGTCTTCGGTGGCAGCCTGCGACTTCACCTACACGGTACCGGTCTGGACCCAAGAAGAGATCCTGGTGGCACCCTCCATCTATCGTTATGTGAAGCCAGTCCCCCTTGGCATCGGTCTGGAGCTAATCCACGAGTTCCTGGCCCACCCGCAGCTCCACCGCACCCTCCAGAGCATCCAGAGGGACGGGGACACCACTGCTTTGGTTGTGTCCCACAACGGAAAGGAGATTTTGGATCTTGCCCAGCGGATTAAGACCACCGGTGAGCACTCGTGGTGGGAGACCCTCTTTGGCTGGAGCCCCACTGCCACTGGAATTTACAATTTGGCTTTGCACCCGATCGTTGTTATTTTGGCCTTTCAAGTTTTGTTATGTGCCTCACTACTTTATTTGGGCTGTTGGAGCCGCCGACAGCTCCAGCAACTCCAGCTGTCTTACCGTTTGGATCATTACAACCCCGACCTCCTCCTGCCTTAATGGTTGTTCTTGGCGCCCTCCTTTAACCCTTGTTTGTTTGCTTATGTTATTATGAACTATGCTTGGATTTTATTATGTGTACGGATCCTGGACCAGCCCCATGGACGCTTTGCTGCCGGACACCGCTCCGAGGCCCTCTTGTGGACTAGGGGGGGACATATTTCCCTGCCCCCCAGCCCACGGCCAGCCTACGAACGACTGCTAGCGGCACTACCTCCATGAGGACTAGAACTGTGTGCCTGAAGCCCTTCTTGCCGCCTGCCGACCCTGCTCTGCGGATTGACGCAGACAGCAAGGGGGGGTGGAAGTGTGTTTTGGAGCACATGGACTAAGTTTGCTTGTTCTTGTATATATGCAACCCAGTCCAGCAGCTGTACTGCGGACTGAGCCATCTGTGATCTTTGTTACTCTATTGTTTTGTGAATTTCCCGCCATTGCTTTTATGAATTTTACTCCCATGAATTTAGCCCCGAACTAGTCCCTCCCTCTATCTACTGCAAGTGCGCCCATGATCTTCCCATGAACTGGGACCCTTTTATCACCCCCTATTAACTTTATCCCTATGAATTTGATTTTAACCTTTTGAATTGCCTTTTTAACCTGACTCCCTCCGCCGAGGTAATTCTAGCATATCTATTATTTTATGAATTTGGTTTTAACCGGGACCCCTCCTGAACGGTCTCTTTTAAAGGTTATTTTATTTCTGATTTTAAGCTCGATGAATTTGGTTTTAATTTGACTGTATGAATTGGTCTTTTAATTGCAGAGTTTATTTTTCTGTCCCCCATGAGCCCTTCCGTCGCTCCCCCCCCCCTCATGAATTATTTCCTCGCACTTGCTTTTATCATTGCTGCTTTTATCTATGAAATTGGTTTTAACTTCCTGAATTGTTGTTTTAATCCTATATATGTATTTATGATTTTAACCATTTATGAATTGCTCTACCCTCTATGAATTGGTCTATGCCTGACTTGTACTCTCCTATATGAATTATTCTCTCACCTATGAATTCTGCTTTTAACTTCCTAAGTAGCCTGCTTTTATTCTTACATTCATGAATTGTATCCATGAATTGCCTTTGCTTTTAATTCTATGCCTATGAATTAATCCATGTATATGAATTGCTCCTGGTTTTTAGTACTTTTAACCCATCATGAATTGCGTATGAAGTATTCCCATGTATGAATTGATCAATGTACACAGATATGAATTATAGCTGCTTGTATACATGAATTGCTCATTGCTGCCTATGAATTGCTGTCTATGCTGACGGTCGCACTTAGCACACCCCCTGGTGTGAACCCAGAGACCTGCAGCCCATTGGCTGATCTAAATTGCACTTATTCGGTTAGGTGGTTCTCCAAACTAAATTTTTGAGTGACGCCTCCCCCTCCTTCCCTTCCCACTCCTTTCTTCGCTCGAAGCCCGACCACCGGACATTGCCGACCACCTCGCCTTGGAAGTCAAGTTCGGAGACCCGCGTGCCTGACGTCCCGGGGTCTCCGAGGGGGGGAATTGTTGCCAAGTAGGCCCCCTCCCCTGCTTTAAGGCCTGCCATGAACTGTGTTAAAGTTTCCTGCGTTGCTGTTTTACTGCTACCCCAAAGACTGCTTTGCACGTGTGTGTTCTGGTACACGTGTCAGTTTCCTGTCTGCGGTTTTATTACCCTGCTGCTACAATAGGCTGTGTAGTTCACTGACTCCATGTTTGGATATCTGCACAAAGGACTCTCTTTCTGGGCAGCCCTGCCCTGACCTGTATCTGGATTTCCAGTGTGTATTTGGACTGTGTTACAAGTGTGCCCCGTGCCTGCATTGCCATCTGCCACGGACCGTGCCTGTTCCCTGCTTTGGACTGTGTTTTAAAGTGTTGCTCCCCCTGCCTCCATGGAAGCCTGCCTCATATGGGCCCAAGCCGCTGTTAGCAGCCGGGCGCCTGCCTGGAAAACCTCCAGCGAGCCTGGCTAGGCGCTCCCTGGTCAGTTCCCGCCTGGAGCCTCCCGCGGGCCGGTCCCCGAGCTTGCCCTCGCTACCGGGCAGCCTGCTATCCAGCCCCAGCCTTGCCCAGCCGGCGTCCATGTTCTTAGGCAGCCAGAAGACCCTGGGAAGAAGACTGCTTTGGGAAGCCATTTCGGCGAAGCGGGCACACCACGTCCGCAGCGAGAGCCCCTCGCCCCGCTCTGCATATCTTAGGAGCCGCCCCGGAGAAGAGCTAAGTGCTGACCATCCCAAGCACTTAGAGAATGCATCTCAAAGAAACCTCCGCATTCCAGAGCTGATGACATCAGGACAAGCCCTGTCCGCTGGAACATCCTTTCAGCCCACTTGGACTTCCCCCTCCCTCTTTTGTCCCCTCTTCCTAAGGTGTCACTTATCACAATCTGATTACCAAAGTGGCCCATCCAAGCCATTCAGTAGCCCATTAGACCCTTTGTTTTAATCTGTGAGAACCACCAAGTACAGCACCAGCCCCAGGGTACGTTTTGGGGTATTTAAGCTGGTCTCCCAGACCACTCGCTGCTCCGGCCATTCCTATCCAGACTTCCTTGCTGTCCGTCTGTGGTTCCAGTGCTGGCATTGGGCCACCCTCGCTGCTGCGTCTCTGCTTCGCTCCAGGATAAGTGAGTATTCCCCCTATCATCGTTGGGAACCAGCTAATGCGAACGTCTCTGTATTTCATACTCTATGTTTCTTAGACCTTGTATGTTCTTTGTATGATTGTGCAAGCTAGGCTTACGCTACACTCAATACACGTGTTTGGACCTTACTCCTTGTCTGCCTCTTTTTCATTAGAGTGTCTGGGATCGGGACCTCTGTAAACATAGGTTATGATCCTCGCTTAATATTAATAGTTACAGACTGCTATAGCTAATTCCCCATTATAATAAGGAGCAGTTCTGGTAACATACTTGTGGGGTGGAGCACCCCTTTCCACTAGTGAGGCCACGCCTTTTCCCTGTCACATGGCTTCCTGCCACGTTCTTACAGCTTGGGGGTCCCTTGCTGCTTCCTTCAGGTTCAGGGTGCACCCTGAATCTCGAAAGGTTGAGGACCACTGCTGAAGAGTTTTGAAGCCATGATGTGGTGGTTCTTCTAAGTGTATTAAGCAGCACTGAAACCAATTCTCAATGTTTCTTCCCCTTATTAGTCACTGTTTATTGTCAATGGTTCAAGCCTTTGCTCAGATGCTCCAGAGATTCTGTGTGTTTTCATGTATTTGTACATCATTGTTAAACTCTGGTGTCTCCTCATTAACGGAGCTGTCAGCTGTTCGTTATTTATGATTTTATTTTTGTTTTTAATTTCATGTTTCTTCTGTGTGAAAGCCGGAGTCATCTATTCCAGGAAGTAGGAAATGTACTTTTATGATTTAAACGGCTCTTTTGACATACCAGAAGTACCATCTAGCACATCGCTGCAATGACTGGCCTATATGCACAACAACAGCTGAAATTTGTTTTCACAGCTCAGAGAATATCACATGTTTTTACAAGAATCCAGATGGATTGGAGTGTCATTTGTGGCTGGTAGCAAAATACACTAGTTTTTATTTATTTTCATAAGAGAGTTTGAGTCGTTCTGGCATAGTCTGGTACAGATTTCCTCACTGTGTTGGTCCCGTTGAACTTTCTTTGCGTATCATTGCCTTGCAGACAATATAGGCTAACATTATTTGCACAGATATAGAAAGAATGGCTGCATACAATAAGCCATAATGGCGGCTTCACTGCTTGCAAGGAGACAGCAGAACATGGAGGAGTTTTCTACTGAAAGTTTTTATGTTAACTCCTCTTTGGCTCCCCCTAAAGCATTCCACAAGTCCATGATTGGTATGTACGAGGACATTTTTAATCCACTTTAGATTTTACATTTTAACAGAAAAGCAGGTCAGAAAGCCCAGAATAAATAAACCGGCAAGAGGGTCAAAAATCCATATCCTGCGGATGTCAGGGTTTTTAAAAAAAAAAATTTTAAGCAAGTTTTTAGCCTTGGAGGCTGAACAGATAAACTTAAATGTGTATATGACTGGCAGTGTCTAGTTTCAGAAGTGGTTGGTTGGTTGGTTGGAAAGCTGGTTAATAAATGGAACCTTCTAAAGTCTGGAGAGTGGGGAAGTAAGCAAATTATTAGTCTAATTTATACTTGGTGCTTAATTTGGTGAAAAAAATTAGGGTTGTTAAGGAAAGAGAGTATATATATAAATATAGGACATTTCCTCAGAAGGCTTTCCTTACAGAGGCTTGCATTTATAGGTACTGCCTTTTCGCCACATATAACTGGAAACACAGTGGATTGGATTCTGCAGATCTGTTGCTCTAAAGGCAGCTCTTCTCCCAGTACAAGGAGCTTTCTCTTCTCTTTTGGATCTGGTGGCATCCAACAGAGCTTCCTATGTCCTGGTAAGGTTTCTTGTGTGTGTGATGTGCTGTCAAGTCGCTTCCGTTTCTTTCCCCAGGGGAAAATGTGGCCCTTCGTGGAATGCATCTGTGGAGCCCCGTCCAATGGGTATGGTTTGTCTGACACAGAATGAGTATTTTATTTCTCAGCTTCTGTGGCTTTAACATGTGGCTTCAGGGTGGTTACAAAATCTTTGCCTGAAAACACGTTTGTTTGCTTCAGCTGGAACGGCCAACTCCTGCTTTCTAGTGCAGCACGGACAGCCCTTTGCTCTCATTGAGCAATTTCCTAGAAATGTGACCCTTTGCAGTTGTTGACCACGCAGTGCCCTTGTGTGTGGTCATTTAGACAATGCCAGGATTTATATGTGTTTGTAAAACGAGGTTCTGTATTTGAATGAGCCTATTTGCTGCGACTTTTCATGTGCTTTACACATATTAATTAATCCTCATGATAACCTTCATGAAGGGGAAAAAAGTATAAGTTGCCTTTCTGTGGGGGAAAAATGATGTTTTCACAAGAAATGCTAAGGCATAAGGTTCCTATGCACACGCACCAAGAAGCATCCTATTTTGTATTATTTCATTTTAATATCTTCATTTATAGCCCACCTTTCTTGATGAGAGTCAAGGGAGATTACAAAATAGAACCTATGGAGCATACTTCCAAGTGTAGGTAACACTTTGCCAACCTCCAGGTGGTGACTGAAGATCTCACAGAATTTCAACTGATCCCCAGGCCACAGGGATCAGTTCCCCTAGAGGAAATTGCTGCTGTGGAAGGTGTACTCTATGGCATTATACTCGCTGCGCTCCCTCCCAAATCCTGCCCTCCCCAGGCTCCACCCTCAAAATCTCCAGGAATTTCCTAGCCTGGAGTTGACAACCCTAGTACACGGGTAGGATTGGACTATACAAATGGCATTTGAATTTCCTGGTTCTGCAGATCAAAAGAAAGGGCTATGTTGGTCATAGCATATATTGAATTTTAAAACAGTTCTCCTTCACATTGTATATTGGATAAATATAGTGTGAGTCTTCAGAAGTCAGGCACCAGAAGTTAAAAAGTGTTAGTATTGTTTGTTTTTAAAAATCCCTTCTGATTTACAGTGTCTGGCTACATGTTTTGATGAGTCCATCAATCATGGGGTGTCCACAGAACTTTCCACAAACAGCTTTTCTCCACTTGGTTGCTGCCATCTTCAAACTCACCCCCCCCCCCCATGGTTCCAACAGGGTTTTTGACTATTTAAAAAATATTCTTTTCAGGTACCCAGCATGTTTATCCAGTCAACCATTTATTTGGCACCTTCCCTTAAGCCCATACATTAATATCTTTTTAGACGTTGTGCAAAGGGGGAAATGACTTATTATAATAATAACAATAACATTCAGTTTATATACTGCTCTTCAGGATGACTTAATGCCCACTCAGAGTAGTTTACAAAGTATGTTATTATTATCCCCACATCAATAATCACCCTGTGAGGTGGGTGGGGCTGAGAGAGCTCTGGAAGAGCTGTGACTGACCCAAGGTCACCCAGCTGGCTTCGAGTGGAGGAGTGGGGAACCAAACCTGTCTAGGTAAACTGCAGTTTCATGATGGGTTCAGTACTCTATGTATGTGTAACTGTAGCCTGGTTTTTAAAAACAGGGAGAGGCAGGAGGGATGCTCTAGCTGTGATTAACTGCCCTGTCTGACTAATTAGAGACTGTCTACAGACGTCTTAGTGGTAAAATACTTGGGCGGGGATGAAATTGGGGGAAAGAAATGAAATCTTCCACCATTATTTCAAACATTTTAATTTATATTTTAGCATTTCCAGTTTTAAATGGAGCAATAAAATGAACAAAAAGAAAAGCTTATTGAGAATAAACATACATCTTCGTCTCCCTGCTCCAATTACAATATCCGTGTGGTTTTGGTTTTTTAACCGCATTGGTTCTCGTAACAGAAAGCACTTCTATGGTTCCAGAGTCTTGCAAATTACATGGGAGAGAAGATTGTGTAACAATGAAAGTTCATGCCCACCACTGCTTATTTGACTAATTCACAGAGATCGTGTCTGAGTGTGGGGGGAAGGGATATTCATTCCTGCACAAGAGATACCTTCTTATAATACTTCTGGCAAGCAAGGGCTCGCAGTTACATTCTGAATTCAGTAGATGGGAAAGGGGTTTTTTTTGTGTGTCTTCCTGACTCTGTAGAAAAGGGACTCCCTCCACTGTGGCAAAAAGGAGACTGTGGTGAGATCTGAGCTGGCTGGGTCCACTTGTGGGCAGGGGCTTTCTAAATAATATTTCTTTTTGTCACAATAAATGTGTACCTTTTGCTAATTTGTTGTTCAGGACCCAGGGATCTTTTCCAGGATACGATTTCAGTTATGGGATTTTGCATCCCTCCACCCAGTATCTCTTCTATTCCCGTTGCAACTAGCACTGTTTACTGGCTAGTGGCTGTAAGAAAGTAGAATTCCACCACTGTTTAACCATTTTAGAAGTTGACTCCACTTCATTTCCTCCATTTCAAGAGGTTTTGTCCAGCTCATTTTCAAAATAGTAAAAACCAACAAGGCTTTTGTTATGTATTGCTTGAGTACAATAAGGTTCCTGAGTAGAGATGGGCATGAACAGAAAAAAAAAACCCGAACATGATGTTCGTTGCTCATTGCCGTCCACGAACAGGGACTCACGAACATGACCTGTTCATGAACATGTTCGTGGTTGGATGTTCATGGGGGCCAGCAGGCTATCCTCCAGCCATCATCCAAGTTTGGTCAAGATCCCTACCGCACCACTCCCAGAAACCTGACCTGAGCAGGCAGCAGGAAAGGTATCAGTAATAAATAATAGCTTGGCCCAGAGCTTGGCAGCAGCCCTGGAACTTGAAGGGGTAGATCCCTATCCCACCACACACAAAGAACATTCAAGCTCCAATGCACTCTATCAAAATGCCAACAGCAGCTGTCTCTCCCTCTCCACTGTCTGCAAAGCCAGAGCTGGGAGCGCCCCTCCCCACTGCTCTTTGCTTCTTTGTAACAAATTTGGAGCTCCACGCTTGAAAGGAAGACCTGCCTATCAAACTAAATTGGGCTTAGATTGGGGTTTCCAGGGCAACAGCAGGAGTTCAGACAGAGTTCAGACAATCCCTGCCTAAGTTGCCAAGGGAATTGATTGCAGGTGCCAGACTGTCTGGCTTGACGAACAGCAACGAACGAGGCTTACAATGACTACCTGTTCGTTTAGAATGGGGCCTCACAAACAGCTTGTTCTTGAAAAGCAGATTGGGCTGTTGGTGGGTTTTTTTTAGTTCGTATTGCTCTTTGTGCCCATCTCTATTCCTGAGGCCTACAAAGCTATTGGGTGCCAGCACAGCCAATCAGAACTGTTGCTTTGTAGTCCAATCGCTGTGCTCAAAAGTAGATACTTGGATATAGTTCATGCAAATGAAGAATTCTAGCTGCTTACATTGTATTGGTTGTTGTAAAAGTGGGAGTGGTTTCTACCAGTATAAATTGGTTACTGGAGCCATGAGGCTCCATTCAGAATGGGTGCACAGTAAGGCAGTCCTAGAAGTATGGGCTCACTGGCTGGCCAGCTTGCCTGGGGGTCTGGCAAAGCCAGACAAAGCCAGGAAGAACACAGCAGTGTTGGAATTGCATAGACTCACTGACCAGATCATTATCTTCCTCCTGTGAAAGGAGGCAAAAGCAGGAGAAAGGTGGTGGCAACGGCGCATGACTGTCTGCACCCCCTGGGCCCTGCCACTGCTGCCTTTTTCCTGTTCTTGCCTGGCTTTTCCATACCTCCGAGTGAGCTGGCTGGTACGATGAGGGCTGCCTTTTAACATAGCTCTGTGTTAAAAAACTACAAATCAATTAAAAATGGTGTCAGTGGACCCAGGGATAAACCCATGCCAGCCGTCACGTCTAGCTTGACCCTAGGTCAGGCGTGGACCAGAGGTGATGTCGGCTCTACTGCTCACACAGTCTTGTGACTGTGTGCTGAACTATGAATTGTTCCCCAAATAGCCTTGCATCAAGGTGCTAGAGGTCTTGAGAGTATGGCAGGGGGCACATTAATGCTAAGAAGGGAGATTTTCATAAGGCGCTACTAATTTGATCTTTGTTCTCTAATCACACTGTGATTTTTCTCTCCCATCCTCTACATTTTGACACCACCCAGCTACTTATAAGGGAAGTCTCTCTGAGTGATTTTCAATATTGTGGAGAAGAGGAAGAGCTGGCATCATTTGACCCAGGCTAGGCTAGGCAAATCCTGGTTCAAAACTTACCCGAGGGCAGAACTAGAGATTACAAGGGGTGCAAAGCTTCTGCTTAGAGTTGTGCTGTTAGTCTCTGCTTAGTTGAATTCTGGGTAAGATCTCACTGTTAGTCCCTTTCTCCTCTTACCTCTAATTTAACACCACACAATAAGTGAGATGAGGTCTTCCAGCCCTCTTTAGGTCACCTAGCCTCATGGTAAATCATGGTGCTGGCTTCTGTCCGAAGGGTAAGGAGAGGTTGGCAAGGAGCAATCTTGTCAATAGCTTTGAGGAGCTTCACATTCCATACCTGTCACACCTTCCTTGGAGGAAGGGCTGTATAAAAATGTACCACATAAATAAATGTTCTTACAAACAAAGTCATGGAGGACAGTTCTAGCTACAGCTAGCTGTCGCATCCCAAGTGTCAGGAGCCAAAGCTTTTGACTCTCCAGAACAACTGGCGGGCCACTAAGAGGAAAAGGGTGCCAGACCAAATGGACCAATGGTCTAATCCAACTGGCAATTCCTGTGTTCACAGCTCCAGCCAGCATGTGAAATGCTTGGAAGATTTGAAAAACTGTACCTATCATCCGTCTGTCCAACTGTGTCTGCTGATTGTACCATCAAGAAAGAATTGTTTTTGTTTACCAAGGTGAACTTTCTATCATGGGAGGGTGATAAGGCATCAATAAAGCCATTTCCAACTTGCTTGAATGATTGGAACTCTTTTTGCTTTAGCCTTGTTGATTATATGCAATTGCCTGTTAAGATGTTAACAAGGTTGATTAGATTATGGTGGTTAGATTAAAGTGATTAATTAGATGAGATTGTTTGGAACAATGGATTCTGCTGGTTTTATTATCTGAAGTCCTAATTTTGATGTTCTAGAGGGGCTACCCTAATTATGCATGGATGTTATCAGTCTGGTATATTGCATACAGATATATCTGAGACTCAGGCAGCTGCCATCACCCAATAATTGAGTTATTATTAGAGTTATTTGACCACCGCAACTGCTCCCTCCTCCACCCCCTGCTGAATCACAAGCACACTCAAAGTGCTTCAGCCTTGACTATTTTGCTGGGTTGGGAAAGAACTATACTGTTGAAATTTAAATGCCTGGGGTTGTGTGTTGTGATTGCTAGCCAACTGCAGCAGGCTTCGTTTTTCTTTTTTCCTGGGCCTAACAAAGCAATTGGCTACGGCTGAAACATGAAAAAGAATCAGATGCAATCACAGTTCTGGACTGGGGTATAAGCAGGGCATTTTTTCAGCTGGAACGCGGTGGAACGGAGTTCTGGAGCCTCTGGAAAATAGTCACATGGCTGGTGGCCCCGCCTCCTGATCTCCAGACAGAGGGGAGTTTAGATTGCCCTCCGCGTCGACAATCTAAACTCCCCTCCGTCTGGAGACCAGGGGGCGGGGCCACCAGCCATGTGACCATTTTCTCCGAGGGCGACCCACTGAGTTCTACCACCTCTTTCCCCAGAAAAAAAGCCCTGAGTATAAGCATAGGCCCTTCCTTGTATTGGGAACCCAAGAACCTTGAACAATCCTGATACTCTCCAGTTTATGCAGTACAAGTGTTACCCTTGGTCTGTTACTATTGAATGACCAGGGAGTGCCACGGAACAGGGAGTGCCGTGGACAACACTGGGGAAGGGATGCAAGTGCCAAGGCATAACCACAACTAAAATTAAATTTTATTAAGAATTTTTTAAATGAGAAGATAAAAACTTCCCAAAAGTTAAAAAGAAAAGAATATGGAAATATAAAAATGAAGAAAAGAAAAAAAGATCAAAAATATAGAGAAGCGACTTCCGATGTTCTCTACGCAAACACAAGTAAAATCACAAGCTTAACACTTACTCTATAATTACAAAAAATAAGGCTCCCCTTTTTTATTATGCAATTTCTCCCCCCCCCCCCGCCCCCTTAATCATCAAATCCACAAATCATCAGTTCATTTTTTTCAGTTTCATGCAAAAGGTCTATAAGGGGGTTCTATTAATTCTACAAACGTAGATAATCTCTTTAATCAAAGAAGGAAATTTAGCCATGTCTGCAAGTTCCATAATCTTCACCAACCATTCTTCTATTGTGAGTAATGTCAAACGTTTCCATTTTTGTGTGTATAATAATCTCACAGCCATTGTCATGAATAAAAATAAAGTTCCATAACTTTTTTCTATCTGTCTATCCATTAGTCGCAAAAGAAAAGCCTCTGGTTTCATTTGAACATTACTCTTTAAAATCTTTTGGATTAACAAATGTAATTGTATCTATTTTTTTTAATGTATTGTTGAAGGCTTTCACGGCCGGAGAACGATGGTTGTTGTGGGTTTTCCCGGAAAACCCACAACAACCATCAATATTTTTTTTTTACTTTATTACATATAAACTTCATTTTGTTCATATTTCCAACATACGTTCCAGATATTTTTATACATCTTAGCTAATTTCTTTGGTGACATATATTTTATAAAAATTCTCTTTAAGTCTGGAGCTTAGTATAAATTTAAGATGTTTTCCCATTGTTCCATTTGTATATTATATTCAAAATTGTTAGCCTCAAGAAGGACCTTATGTTATCTCATCAAGGCCTGTATAGCAAGAGACTCACTTGGGTCTTCTTGTGTTTGGTGCTGACTGAGGCTGTAGTCTCAAAGTGCCTACAAGTGTTCTCTACTTGTGCCAGGCGAGCTTCAAGGGGGAGGACGTTCCAGAGGCATAAGGCCATCACAGAAAATGCCCTGTCTCTATTGCCACTTGCCTCACCTCTAGGGTTGCCAGGTCCTGGTTGGGAAATTCCTGGAGATTTGGGGGGGGGGTGGAGCCTAGAGAGGACGGGGTTTGGGGAGGGGAGGGGCCTCAATGGGGGACAATGCCATAGAGTTCACCCTTCAGAGCAGCCATTTTCTCCAGGGGAACAGATCCTTGTTGCCTGGAAAACAGTTGTAAATTCCGGAAGATCTCCAGCTACCACATGGAGGCTGGGAACCCTACTCACCTCTGAAGGTGGGATGTAGAGAGCAGTGCTTAAAAGCAGATCAGTTGCGTGCACAAACAATTTTATCTGCAAAATACAATGCAAAGGAATCATACCGGGCTTATATATTTTCTGGGTCAATCTCCTCTGGGACTTGAGATAAAAGTCCCTTCACAACCCTGAAAAGCTCCACCAGACAGCATTGTGCAGGTGCAGTGGTGGCGGAAGAATGAGCTTGCTCCCTTGCCATCACTGCCACAGAGAGCTGCTGTAGCATAGTGGTTAAGTGGCTCAGCTGTGAATCAGCACTCTGATAGCTCAACTCCCACTACTGCCATGAACTCTGCAGGTAGTCTTAAGTAAGCCCCTCCTCTCAGCCCCAGCTCCCCAGCTGTATTGTGGTGATAATAATAACACTGACTTTGTTCACTGCTCTGAGCATGGTATAAATCTGTTGGTATATAAGCACACTGTTGTTATCAGCACAATATTTTCCTCTCACCTGTGTCCAGTTGCATTTGCTTTGGGTTTTTCTCCATTTGCACTTTGTCTACCCAACTCTTTCATCATCTGAATCTCTTCAGTAAATCGAGGGCCATTCTGGACTCCATGGAAAGAGCGAGAGCACTCGGGGCAATCATGCCTGCAGACCGGGTCTGGTCATCTCTGTATTCCACCAGGGCTGCATCAGGAGCACCAGCTTTGCTGACCAGAAAATCCCCAAGAAATATCAGGCATCCCACTGGATCTATCCACCTCCTGGTGGATCCTAATAGATCCTAATTGTCCCTCCACCCTTGCAGAGATTCTGAATAGCTGTGAGTCTGAATCCCACCAGAGAATGGTTGATGCATGAAAAGGGCAGAGTGGAAAATTTTCCCACTATGAGGCCATGTACCTTATACCCAGAGAAAAAGAAATCAAGTGTGTGATCTCTTGTATGCATAGGTAGCAGAATGTTTTGGGACAGTGACATAGTTATCATGGCAACCATGAAGTCATGAGCTGCTCCCAGTAAGGCAGCTTTGTCATGACCATCAAGGTCCCCAGGACAGCAAACATCGGGGTCCTCAATGCCAAGCTTTAGATCACCTCTGTTAGCTAGGGATGCCAGACTCCCACTGGGGATGGGAGATCCCCCCTGCCCCCCCAATTACCTGGCCAGCAGGGGGAGCGCACTTTCCCTGAGTGCTCCCCTGTGGGGCTGCGTGCTCCTGTGCGCTGCAACCGCCTGGATTGGGCCCGTTTTGGCCCGGATCAGGCCTGGATTGAGGCTGCTGCAGAGCACAGGAGCACCCTGCCCTCCACAGCAGCCTAAAACACACCAGTTTCGACCTAGATTGGGCTCATTTCGGGCCCATTTTGTTGTGAATCAGTCCCATTTTGGGCCACTGTGGAGTGCTCAAAATGGGCCCAATCCACGCCAAAATGGATCTGAAATGGGCCTGTTTCAGGCCACTGTGGAGGGCAGGAGCGCTTCTGCGCTCTGCTGCATCCCCAATCTGGGCCCCTGTGGAGCGTGGGTGCGCTCCCAGGGGCCGCATGATGACATCACTTCCCAGAAGTGATGTCATCACACTTAGAGGCGCGCGCGCATGCACTCCCACCGGTGCAGGTAAGTGCAAGGCCCCAATCCCGCACCAGGAGGTTGAGGGGGCCTGGCAACCCACTGTTAGCTCATGGGGAGAGTCTGTTGGGCAGTAGGGTGGGCAGTACACCATTAGAATCCCTATTCTATCCTGTGTCCTCAGCACCAAGTATGTATACTCAAAATTGGGATTCTGGCTAACAAAGTGTCTGGTGTGTGCCATACAGGCCCAATAAACCATGGCCACCCACCCCTCCCAAAAAGCCTAGGATGATGCTGCACAAGCAAGTCTGGGCGGCAAAGTTGGGAGACACCCACCGTTCCCTGCACAAGGAAGTCTGGGGGGCAAAGCTCGGAGACACCCACCACTCCCTCTTTACCAACCCAGCAGCTGCATGTCTGCTTCTGTATATGTGAATTTATGCATAACAACAACAACAACAACATTCAATTTATATACCGCCCTTCAGGACAACTTAACGCCCACTCAGCGCAGTTTACAAAGTGTGTTATTATTATCCTCATGACAATCACCCTGTGAGATGGGTGGGGCTGAGAGAGCACCAAGAAGCTGTGACTGCCCCAAGGTCACCCAGCAGGCTTCAAGTGGAGGAGTGGGGAATCAAACTCGGTTTTCCAGATTACAGTCCTGTTGCTCTTAACCACTACACCAAACTGGCTCCCATCTGGTGAATGGGCCATGTCAGCTTTTGCCAGTGCTGGTTACCTATTAGGAATTCGAGGGGGGACAGGTGACCTGGATTCATCCTTTGCCCTGCCCAGCAGGTTATTAGCACTACCAGAGCTAACCACGCTGCCCATCTGTTGACATGACTGGTCGACTTGTGGCACAGGCTGTGAGAGTTTGTGGCCATCCTGTGGTAGAGAGTCAGTGCCCACAGACCTGGATATGGTCCACAAATCTGAATAAGGTCTACACTCTTGATTGGCTGTAATGTGCAATGTTGCTGCTTGCTCCCTGGCTTAGGAAGCGAAAGGAAAAACAGCACCATAGTTTGACTCTGTATATTCCATAGTGTGCACAGGAGCAACACTTTTATCACTGTGGCGTAATGATTATATTGTTGGGCTAGGACTAAGGAGATCCAAGTTCATATCCCCGTTCAGCCGTGAACGTTTCTGTATCAAGAAATGGATCATGTGTTGTCACAACTGACATCTTGAGGCACATGTTTGCAATCTCATACTTCCTTAACTTCAGGTTAATTCATTGTGTTGACTGTCACTCCCTGGTTGCAGATTGAGGGCCATTTCTCATGATGGTTTTTGACATATAAATGTCATCTCTAGGTAACTTTCTCCATCTGTACTGACATAGTAAAGAGGTCTTGTGAAATCCTCCCCCTCCCTGGCAGCGTGGCTTATCGTACAGAACGTTAGGATTATCATGTGAAAAGTGAGGGGAAAGACTTTTTTATCCCCAATAACAGTGTGGTGAATCAGCTCTTTAAAATGCAAACATAGATGAAAACTGTATAAGCAAAATGGAAAGATTGGAAAAAAGCTCACCATTTAAATACCCTTTAACTACCCATATTGTATAACTTCACATATTGTATACATGTGTCACTCCCTGGCAGTTAGGTCCCTCAAGCCCTCCACAGTTAATATGCAGGTGTTCCAGTTGAAGTAGCTTTATTGAGATCCATACAGTATAGGTGTTCACCCAAAGGTGGCAATTGGCAGAAGTGACAATTCAAACAAAGGCATTACTAATTATAAGGAAATTTCCCGCCCTCCGGGGTCCGTTGACAGTCTGGTGCGAAACCCCAAAGAGGTTGCATGGGAACAGAGTAGTTTAGACTAGACACGGGCACGAACCAAAAAAATTTAACAAACCAGCGGTTCGTGGTTTGGTGCCGACGACAAACCCGAACCAGCAAACCGAAATGAACATTTCCCGCTGACAAACTGGTTCGAGGTTCGTGGTTCATGGGTGTCAGAACGGCCCCCGTTGGACTTAGAGAGCCAGTATTCACAGGGAGTGTTTAGCAGGCTCTTTTCCAGCCAGCACCCAAGTTTGGTCAAGATTGCAATAGGGATCTTGGAGTTATACCCTCTCCAATCCAAGGCCCCCAGGAAATGCCCATTCGATACAATTAGAGCCACCAGTTGACATTGGCCCAGTGTACAAGGGGTTGGCTGTCAGAACTGCCTATCAGGGTTTGCAGGGATGAGATTGGAGTGCCCATGGCTACAGAACACCCCCTTCCCCCTCCCTCCCCCTGGGTGTCTTCTCCCATGTAACCAATTGTAACCAATTTGCAGCTCCATGGTTGGAAGGAAACCTGCCGATCAAAGTAAGCTGGGATTCAATTCGGGTTTCCAGGGCGACAGAAGGAGTGCAGACTGAGTTCAGGCATTCCCCCAGCTCCGTTTCCAAGGGAATTGATTGATGGTGCCTGACTGTCTGGCTTCACGAACTGCAGGTGAACGCAATGAACCGGGCTTCCAAAGAACGCTGGTTCGTTAGCCATGGACCCTCACGAACCACTGGTTCGCGAATGGAAGATTGGGTTGTTCGTGGTTTTTTTTGGTTCATAATGCGGTTTGTGCCCATGTCTAGTTTAGACTACATGAAGTGCAAAGCAAAATATCCCAGTCTCTGGGAAAGTTACAGTGTTTGCTGCTAGCAGCTCTCCTCAAGGACACTTGCTGGAAAAAGTGAAAGTACATATTTTCAACAGATAATGGAGGGGCCCACTGGCTCTCCTGCAGTTAATATCAGAAGTTAAGACACTCTCAGATGTTCATCACACAGAGCTACAGCATACAATTCTGGCAAACAGCACTGACCAGTACAAAATAGCATTGACCATTATAAAATGCAGAATACAATCATGGCAGGTATGCTGGCATACATGACATGTTTCGAGTGACTAAGCAAATTCAGCATCAGAGTTCCAGAGTTAAGGACGTCTGGACTACAAGTCTTTGGTTGGAGAGTTACCTGTATGACCCACTGTGCATCTTCACACATGGGGGATACTTTTACCTCCGGCAAAGGGAAGGAGGGTTTGATACAGTGCAGTGGAAGGGACATCTCTACGCGATCCCTGGCGGATCTTGGGATTCTGTGCATTGAGTGGCATCCCTTTTCTCCAGAAAGGCTATGAGTCAGCACAGCTGTGGCGAGACCATGAATGAGGGGGCAGTTCAGCTGACACAGGAAAAAATAAACACAAACACACACACTAGAGACACAAACATCCTCCCTGTAACTGCCCCTCCATCCCACCCTGTTTAATTTATCTGGTTTTTAATACATCTTATTGGCCTCTGCTAATAATTTGATATAGGGGGTTTCTGTCCTGCATGGTACCTTCTTATTCCTCTTTCTGGGGACAGAGAATGTATGGACTGTGAAGCTCCCAAGACTAGTCCCGAGAGAAGTTGTCAGCTATGCTGGTCCAGAGAACAGACACAGGCTGAATATGGGAAGTACTGACAAAATGCCATCCTAAACTGAATTACACCCTTCTAAGTCTATTGCCGCCAGTGGATTTACGTGTCTGTTTAGGGGTTCACTGTTAGTAATGTATTCACTGATGAAAAAACTTCTACATGTTGGGTGCAATCTATAGAAACTTAAGTGCGCATTAAGGTCCATTAATATTCATAGAACTGAAGTTTATTTCTTCGTTTTTACATATTAAAACATTTTAATCTCATGTTGCCTGTCCACCAAGGAACTTCAAAGAGGCAAACAAACATAATACTAGTAATAAAAAGGGATAATCAGCACATTTAACACACAGCTTAGAGAAGGGGGGAAACCAAAACAGTAAAATATTAAGAATAAACAGCAAATCAACCATAAGTTCAGCAGCACGGACAGCATCAGAGTAAATAAATGGCCCGAAAGCATATCTCAAAGTCAGGTAAATTAGACTCCATCCAAGTTTCTATAGCACTCAATTTCTCTGGACCGTATGCAATTCCCTCATTGCAGATTTCCATGCATGCTTTGATGTGCACAGATAGCTCTTTTGTGAATGGGCTTTCCCTTGGCCTTCAATGGAGGAAGCAGATTCCAGCTTGCATTTCTTCTTATCCATGGAATTGTCTAGACTATCAAAGCAAATAACTGATTCAGGAAACTCTGCACCCATAGGGCATTCCTGGAGGGGCTGAGTGTGTGTGTGTGGGGTGCATTGTTGGGAGGAGCTCAGTATGCAAAGTCCAAGTAAATGTTTAGAGGACTTAGGTCTGGCGTACAAGACCATCATTTCTCCCCTGCCCTTAAAAAAGCCACAGTATTTTGGCTAGAATAAGCCCTCTTTTTAATACTGACACAGGAAAAAATAAACACAAACACACACACTAGAGACACAAACATCCTCCCTGTGACTGCCCCTCCATCCCACCCTGTTTAATTTCTCCGGTTTTTAATACATCTTATTGGCCTCTGCTAATAATTTGATATAGGGGGTTTCTGTCCTGCATGGTACCTTCTTATTCCTCTTCCTGGAGCCAGAGAATGTATGGACTGTGAAGCTCTTGAGACTAGTCCCGAGAGAAGTTGTCAGCTATGCTGGTCCAGAGAACAAACAGACACAGGCTGAATATGGGAAGTACTGACAAAATGCCATTCTAAACTGAGTTACACCCTTCTAAGTCTATTGCCTCCAGTGAGCCAGTTTGGTGTAATGGTTAAGAGTGCGGGACTCCCCACTCCTCCACTTGAAGCCAGCTGGGTGACCTTGGGCTAGTCACAGTTCTCTGGAGCTCTCTCAGCCTCACCCACCTCACAGGGGGTTTTGTTGTGGGGATAATAACATACATTGTAAACCACTCTGAGTGGGCATTAAGTTGTCCTGAAGGGCGGTATATAAATCAAGTATTATTATTATGACTTTTCTCATTTGAACAACAAATGGGGATTGCAAAAAATAATGCAGAAGATATTCCAGTTCAAGAGAATCTTTTTTAAAAAACAGTAAAGAGTCCGGTAGCACCTTTAAGACTAACCAAATTTACTGTAGCACAAGCTTTCGAGAACCACAGTTCTCTTTGTCAGATGCATCTGACAAAGAGAACTGTGGTTCTCGAAAGCTTATGCTACATTAAAGTTGGTTAGTCTTAAAGGTGCTACTGGACTCTTTACTATTTTGCTACTACAGACTAACACGGCTAACTCCTCTGGATCTTTTTTAAAACAAAAGGTTAAAACATATAAAGGTCTGGAGGGAAAAAAATGCTTTCGCTGGAAATATTTTCTGGAGAATCACTCTTTAGTACTGCCTAAGTAAATTATGGCAGTACTTTTTAACGTACTGGAAGGATCTCACTGGACATACCCAAAGGAATTCTTTGCTCCTTTATTACTATTTCACACATTCCAGAGCAAAGGCTCTGCCATTAGAAAACCGGTTTCCAAATAAGCTCTCTGGAAATAAGCCCTTCCGATCAATGTGCAGAACTACATAGATCAGTGCCAGCCACAAAGCAATGCATAGATTGTGTACTTTTAGAGTGGCTTTCTGAAACTCAAGCAACTGGGCCAGCATGTTGGTGAGCTCAGGTATTTATACTTCGGGTGGGGAGCTTTCCATTGAATGGGTCACTTTAAAACTCTTCCTGCTGGCTTATTCGCACAATGCATAAACAGGAGTGTTATGGCTCCAGTGGGAACAGCTGACTTCACCGTTTGGCCAGCTG
This sequence comes from Eublepharis macularius, assembly GCF_028583425.1. Classification (NCBI taxonomy): domain Eukaryota; kingdom Metazoa; phylum Chordata; class Lepidosauria; order Squamata; family Eublepharidae; genus Eublepharis; species Eublepharis macularius. Next base: position 22,213,600 of record NC_072798.1, read on the forward strand.
CAGGGAAAGGTGTCTCTATAGCAGCCGACGGTGCAGAAAGAACAACAGAGAGGAAAGATACAGAGTCATGTTGTTGATGATGAAGACTGAAGCTGTGTGCTTGTTTTCAACTGTTGATCTAAGCATATTATAAATAGCAAAATGCCTCTGTTGTGACGGGCCGTGTGTTTTTAGAGGGTGGACTTTTATGCTCCTGGGTTGGGAGGACTGGGTGCAAGTAGGTGTTGGATCCAGTGAGGGTGATGACGAGGTCTCTTTGATCACCCCAAAGCCTCTGCTGTGGATCATGGGACCTGCGTGGACAAAAGCCATGTGGATTGGGGACTGTGGTAGGGGAAGTAATTGGGTGAGACTGCACAGAAACAGCTGGCTGGATCCAATCCAGTATCTCCATGCATTTTGTAGTCAAAGATACATTGCTTCTCCCTGCAGGATCTGTGTAAGTGGCGGGTGGGGAATTCATGTTGCATTCAACCATGAAGAGCCAGCATGGAGTGGTGGTTAAAGTGTTGGACAAGGACCTGGGAGAGCCGGGTCTGAATGCCCACTCTGCTGTTGAGGCTTGCTAGGTGACCTTGGGTCAGTCGTACACTCTCAGCCTAACCCACCCCACACAATTGTTGAGAGGATAAAATGGAGGAGGGGAGAGTGATGTTGTAAGATGTCTCCACTGGGGAGAAGGAGGTGTATAAATATGTAAATAAATCCAGATATGGTAAACATGGTTGCCAAACTCCAGATAGGACCTAGGGATCTCCTGGAATTTTGACTAATCTCCAGGCTATAGAAAATTCCCTTGGAGGAATAAGCTGCTTTGGAGGGTGGACTCTATGGCATTATATCCTGTTGAGGCCCCTCCTCAAGCTGCACCCTCTTCAGGCTCCACCCTCAAATTTCCAGTAATTTTCCAACCCAGAGTTGGCAACCCTAATTGCTTAATCTACAGGACAAGAAACTCAGGTCAGGTCAGTCTATCAGATGCAACTAATGTCTGCTCCTTGCCTCCCTTCTGCTTCCTGGCAGGAGAATCTGTCTTCCTTCTACTGCTTTCTCTGTGGCCAGGTGGCTTCAAGGATTGATTCTACATAACAAGCCATCATTTGTGAATTCAGACTTCACAACAAGCCACGCAGTGAACTGACAATGGGTATAAACTGATTGAACTGACAATGAGTATAAACTGTGGTTAACAAACCAGCTACAAAACCTACTTTGAAATCGAAGTTTGGTCCCAGCAAACAAACTTTGGTTTGTTGAACTATCTGCTTTCAGACAGAGTGTGAACCCAGGGCCGGTGCTAGAGGTTGTAGCGCCCGAGGCAGCGCGCGTGCGCGCTCTGTGCGTACGCGCACGCCACGGACTGCGTGATGACATCATCGCAGATGTCATCATGCGCCACAGGGGGGCTGGGCAACTCGCGGAGCCCTGAGCACAGAAGCTTCAAGCTGCTGCTGGGGCGGCACGCGGAGGCTGCTCCATGCGCCGCCCCAGCAACAGCTCATGGCTTCTGCGCCCGGCTGGGGCGGAGGAGCGTGCAGCGGAGCTGGCGTGGCTGGCTGCAGCAGCAGCTGCAGCCAGCCAGCCAGCTCCGTGCCGCCACCGCCACACACATCAGCTGGGTGCATAAGCTGCGAGCCGCTGCTGGGGCAGCGCCCGGAGGCTGCGCCCAGCTGGGGTCTGTGGTGGTGGCAGCAGTGGCAGCAGCACAGAGCTGGCTGGCTGCAGCAATAGCTGCATCCCAGTCATGCCAGCTTTGCTGCACGCACCTCCGCCCACGACACCCCCTCCGGCGCCCCTCCAAAGCTCGTGTGCCTGAGGCCACCGCCTACCTGGCCTCCATGGGCACGCCGGCCCTGTATGAACCAGAACCCTGGTTTAAAACAACACTCGTTTATCACACTATCTGAATGATGGGCCTGTGTTGAGAGGTGGAGGGCCGCTTTTGCAGATATGCAGATACATCAGTGATATGCCACAATTAAAACATTGCAACATATGAGGGGATGTGTTAAATCTGATGTTCATCAGAAAATGGGCTGTTAGGACAGTACCTAAAGGGTGTTATTTGCTAAGTTTAGAACCCTTATGAGCAAAACAGACAATGGTGTGGAAACACAAAAGGACACACCTAACTGTAATGGAAAATACCAATTATCATGTGCCTTCATAGTTCTAAAGCAGCAGGAGTAATGTGAGGTGAGGACCTTACAGAATACATTTTCATAGGTTTAGCCTTCCTGAGGAGGTTCCATAAAAACAAGATCATATGTTGCCAAGTTCAATGACAGAGAAGAATGGGAATATTCTGCTAAATAAGCAAATATTCCCCTGATTGGCAGGATCTCTCCCCTTTGTAGGAATGTAGTATGGTGGTGTTTTTATTATTACTAGCAATAGTTTCATTTATTAAAGACTGTGAAGTTTTCCTCTTTCTTTTCTTGGCGAGGTATAATTTTTTTTCAGCTGCTGTACTGGATAGTACTTAAGCAAGGCACGCCCTAGACTGATGGAAAGTTCTATATTTTTACAGGCTTGTACATTTGATGATAAAGTAAACAGTTATCCACTAAAGGTTATGGCACAATTATTAATCATTCATGGATAAGCATAAAGCTGCCTTGTTCATGGCATCTCCTTTTCTCCTGAAAGGACTGCAACTATTCTTATTTGTCTGGGGGCAGTCCCTGCTTTCAAAAAGTTCAGCACTTATCTTCTGGAGGGATTTTAGGGATGTCTTCTAAAACATTAGTGTGAGTTGCCATTTCAGCCCTCTGCCTTCTGTCTCTGGGAATCATTAATATATCTTCCCAGGAATGACATTATTGCATCGCACTGAGAGCGCTCCCATGCTTCGCAGCAGGCCAGACGTGGCTGCCAAATTCACACGTGCCACCAAAAGCCCTTTCACTAGTCTCTCATTTTTGGTGTGCACGTGTGCAAACAGGTGGTTTCAGATGTGCTGGTACTGGGTTTCTAAATCCATTGATGGACTTGTAGGAAGGCTGGTTTGCAATCACATTTCTACCTTTCTGCACTTAACCAGGGATTTTTTTCTGGGAAAAGAGGTGGTGGAATTCAGTGGGTTGCCCTCAGAGAAAATGGTCACATGGCTGGTGGCCCCGCCCCCTGATCTCCAGACAGAGGGGAATTTAGATTGCCCTCTGAGCTGCTCAGCGGCGTGTAGGGCAATCTAAACTCCCCTCTGTTTGGAGATCAGGGGGCGGGGCCACCAGCCATGTGACCATTTTCAAGAGGTTCCGGAACTCCGTTCGACTGCGTTCCAGCTGAAAAAAAGCCCTGCACTTAACAATGCACAAGTGATTTCAGACTGTGTCATCCTAAACAGAATTAAGTCCATCGAAGGGTGAAACTCTGCTTAGGATGGCACTGCTTATCTTCAGGGCAAGGGAGAACAGTGGTAGTGAGGTAACAGAGGATTCGTCTTGACTTTCGTGCACTTGCATGCCAATGAACATGTGTGAAAGTACTAGCATATTGTTTTCCTTCCGCTCCCCTTGCACCATAACCTCATATCCAGATGTTGTTGAACATGCTTAATGCACAGCTTTTTATAAATAAAAACTATTTCATTGTGAAGGAAGTGATTAAGGTCAGTTTCCTAGCATGCCCTACTTCAGAAGCCTGTTTTAGAATAAATGAATACGACATGCAGCAGGCACAGGAGAACGTTCGACAAAATGCTGTAGTTAGCAGTGGAATTGCTCAGGAAGATACTTGATAGAAAAATGGGAGTGTTATAAAGAGAGTCCCTGCTTTTATCTGTGACGTGTTGGAAATGACTATTCTCCTTTGCCCAGATGGTTGTAGATATATTGTCAGAATAACTTGCCGTAAGCAGAAGCTGTTGTTTTGCATGGTATCATCTACCGCAGTGTTTCCCAGCCTTTTTCCCATGAAGGATCCCCTAAATTAATTTTTCAAATCCCAAGGAATCCCTTTTAATGAAAACGTTTACAGGCCAGAAAAAGTTGATGGCAGGGAGCGCAATTCAATTACTGCTAAATTATTGTCAAGAAAATTTATTTGTAAAATGTGTGTGTGTGTGTAACTTTAATAACTACAATATTTCTAGGGGTATTTGGAATTTTTTTTTGGTATATCAAAATTTTAATTTATTTATTCTATGATTTGTCACTGAAACCCTGACAATGTCCTATGGAACCCTAACTGGGAAACATTGATCTAATTGTGACTGGGGGCGTAGCCACACCATAGACCTAAAAACATTCATTTCTTCTCTGCAGGGGTTGGTGGTGGTGGAGAGTGCCCTTGGCTGACTTATGGTGACCCCTGACGGGGTTTTCATGGCAAGAGACTTACTGAGGAGTTTTGCCATTGCCTGCCTCTGCAACCCTGGTCTTTGTTGGAGGTCTCCCATCCAATTAATGATCAAGGCTGACCCTGCTTAACTTCTGAGATCTGATGAGATCTCAGAATACAATAAATTTTATTGTATATGGCCAAAGAGCATTCCAGTATAACAAAAACAATTGCCCAAGCAGCAAGATTTCCAACCTCCAGGTAGGGCCTAGAGATCTCCCGGAAGTAGAACTGAACTCCAGGTTGAAAAGATCAGTTCCTCTGGAGAAAATGGCTGCTCTGGAGGGTGGAGTCAATGGCATTATACCCTGTTGAGGTCTCCCCTCTCCAAACTTTGCGCTCCCTGATTCACTAAGCCAAGGCTCCTCTCTAGCTTGGTGCTAATATGACAGCACATTTTCCAACAAATATACAGTTGTTCATATGCAGTTGAACTGATCTTCAAGGAAATGTAGAGTGGCATGCCTCCTGCAAGCATCCTAGCTTCAGGACATTCACTCAGGATGATGAAAGCCGGGAAAATGCAGATATTAGGCACGATAACTGAACCAGAGAATTAAAGTTGCCAAGCTACAATTAGGGCCTGGAGTTACCCTGGAATTACAACTGATCTCCAGACTACAGAGATCAGATCCCCGGGAGGAAATGGCAGCTCGGAGGGTGGGCTCCATGGCAGTGCATCCCTGTTGCGCTCCCTCCCCTCCCCAAACGCCACCCCCAGATTTCCAGGAATATCCTGTGATGAAACTGGCAGTCCTACAATGCACCAGAAGAGTAAATTTCTCCCTTCTATGATCTCAATGTTTCCACCAATATTCACAATGATTGTAAACCATTTTAATATATAACAGGGAACAGAGTGCAAAGTGCTCCGAATAAATACAGTAAATACAATCAGTACATAAATGTATCAGTGTATTCAATCAATATATAAACACTCCAATCAGTCAATAAATAATTCCATCAATAAATAACAACCAGAATCCAAATGGTTCACATATCAATATCCAAAGAACTCACATTCAATTAAACGTACCTTCTGTGTGATATGACTTATGAAATACACAACTATCCTAAATATACAAGAGTTGGTTTTTAGTTTACTATAGCGTCTCCAATGTTCACAACAAAGAACTCCCCGCTCCGTCGTTTGTTGGCAAAGCGCCCAAAGTTCTCAATGGAAACACTGAGATCATAGAAGGGAGAAATTTATTCTTCTGGTACAGTGTCATCTCCCTAGTGTGCCTCTCGTTGAGTTGGGGTCTTACAATGCAACCTGATTCTGTTTATTTACATCTAAAAGGTAAAGGTAGTCCCCTGTGCAAGCACCGAGTCATTACTGACCCATGGGGGGGACGTTGCATCATGACGTTTTCTTGGCAGACTTTTTACAGGGTGGTTTGCCATTGCCTACCCCAGTCATCTACACTTTGCCCCCAGGAAACTGGGTACTCATTTACCGACCTCGGAAGGATGGAAGGATGAGTCAACCTTGAGCCAGCTACCTGAACCCAGCTTCCACCAGGATCGAACTCAGGTCGTGAGCAGAGCTTGGACTGCAGTACTGCAGCTTACCCACTCTGCATCATCTAGCTGTTGTTAATAAAGAGTTCTATAACTGGCTTCTGTCCTGAAGACACTTCTTGTAGTAGACAGATGAACCTGTCCATATAATGCTATACATCTGTGAACATGCGTGTCTCTCTGTCCAACGTTTCTCTAAAGGTCTTTGCTCTTCAAGGTGAGGCAGGCCCAGCCTGAAAGCTCAGAGGAGAGGGGAGTGAGAAGTTGACGTACCATTTCAGAACTCACACCCTCCCTGGTCGTGCTTTTCAGTCTCCTAGGAACTAAAAGCCACAGGAAAACTGTCTGAGTACTCTGGCTTCAATGCTAATAAACCATTTGCGTCTCTCATCCCATATTTAGCATGATTCACACGCCACACACACAAATTGAGAAGCCAGCTGAATCTAAAGGTTGCCAAGCAGACTCACAAATTGCATCCCCAGTTTCACTATATCCGTTGGCCTTTAAAGGCATGTAGTGTTCTGCTGAACAATTGAGAGAGGGATTTAAAAGCACCTCCGCTGTTGCAGCTGAAGCCCATCATGCCTGAAAACCAAAGAAGGAAGGCAAAGCAAGTGGTCTAGGAAAGGGGGGCATGCAAAAAAACAGCACCAAAGGAAAGCAAGTTCTGTCAGGCCTGACTAGGGCTGGAAAAGGAGGCAGAGGTAGGGGATAAGGGGAGGGAGGGAAAGCAAGAAGGACCTGAGGAAAGGGGGTGGATGAAAGGCAAGGGGCAAAGACAAAGGGGGGGGGGCAGAGGAGAAAGGGAGGAAACAGGAAGCCTAAGAGAAAAGGAGTGCAGGAAGCAAGACCCAAGATGTGGCAAAGCTTACTGAGAAGAGACAATGAGTCTGACCCTGCCCTGCTTACGCAGTCTGCCGGCCATATTTCCATCTACATTCCCACCAATTGGTAGGCATTTCATTAGTGACTGGAACTCTCTGTGTTGGAATCAAAAGTTGAGCATACATAGCTATGCATTTGGGTGAGTCAAGGAATTGAAAAGCTGCTTTTGGAGATGCCATCTCTGGTCAAAGTGGAGATTACAACAACAACAAAATGAAAACAGTCCAGATCCATGCTGAAAATGTGGACTCAACCAAAATCTTGCTGAGAGCTGTTGAAGGCCTAAAAAGAAAACACGCCCCCCTCCCATTTTAATTGCTGAAGCATATCTTTTACCTGGACATTTCTGTTACTGTTTCTTTGCCAGGTCCTGATTAATTAAATCGGTTTGTCTTCTTCTTCTTTCTTTGTTACCATTCCTTTGCTAGGAAATTCCATAGCTATTTAGGAAGAGTAACCAGATAAGTAAGCTGGCTAGCTCTCTTTCTCTGCTTTTTTCAAGCATTCTTTTGGGAAAAAATCCAAAGCTTTTGTATGGTGTGCAATATTGCAATTAAATTGTGCAGCTTGAAAACTAGAAAGAAAAGATGTTACCATCTATTTCTGTGTTCACTGCTGAACTAATCTCAGGAGGAGAATCCTTGTGCATGGGAAGTCTGCATGGAAATTAATATTGTTTGAATTTCATTTCCATTGGAAACAGGACTGGCATTTCAACAGTCTACTTAAAAAGGAAATGTTGCTGGAATGATGAGAAGTAAACATCCTAAAGACTTGTAGAAACTTCAGGCATATGGTATTAATCCCACATCACTGTTTGGATAGCTTCCTGTTGTCTGGAAGAGGGCTTGGCCAATTTATGCACCAGACGATCTATCTGCCTGTTGATTGAAGTTATATAACAGAGAATTGAGGTTAGGAATATCTAGGACTGATTTAGAGTGCCCTGTTCAGGGCAGCAGGCAACAGTGGAGCATATATGTCTAAAAAACAAGAGTAGACTACATTCTACCTACTACCCAAAATCCACAAACCAGGTAACCCAGGGCGTCCCATTGTTTCAGGAATTGGCACTATCACAGTAGGAGTCTCAGGATATATGGACTCTATCCTCAGGCCCTATACCACCAGCACACCCAGCTATTTATGGGACACCACTGACTTTCTCAGGAAAATACAGTCCATTGACAACCTACCAGATGACACCATCCTAGCAACCATGGATGTGGAGGTACACCAATATCCCACATGCAGATGGACTGCAAGCCAACAGGAATATTATCCTGGACAAAACCACAGCACACCTTGCCACTGAACTTTGCCACTTTGTACTCACTCACAATTACTTCAAATTTGGTGACAGCTTATATCTACAGGTTAATGGCACAGCCATGGGCACATGCATGGCACCACAATATGCTAACATATTCATGGCGGACTTGGAGCAATGCTTCCTCAGCTCCCATCCACTGAAACCACTCCTGTACTTAAGATTCTTGGATGACATCTTTATCATTTGGACCCATGGGAAGGAAGCCCTTGAGAGATTTCATCAGGACTTCAACAACTTTCACCCTACTATCAACCTGAGCCTGGACCACTCAACACAGCAGGTACACTTCCTGGATACCACTGTACAACTACATAATGGACAGATAAATACCACCTCATACCGGAAACCCACTGACCGATACTCATATCTACATGCCTCCAGCTATCACCCTAAACATACCACTCGGTCGATTGTCTACAGCCAAGCCTTACATTACAATTGTATCTGCTCCAATGCTCTTGATCGGGACTTCCACTTACGAGATTTACAACAAGCATTTTTGGGGCTGCAGTACCCATCAAATGAAGTGAGGAAACAAATCAACAGGGCCAGACTAGTACCCCAAAACAGCTTACTCCAGGACTGTCAGGTTCAGAATGCTTTCCTGTATGTTATAACCAAAGAGACTCCATTTTAATTCTTTTAGTGTTCTGAGTGCTTTATTCACAGGTGCCAAGACATTCCCTAGCAGCTATGTCACAGAAGAGGAATGTTTTGACTACAGCTTTTCCAGCCTTGGGAAACTTTCACTTTCTCAGCTTCAAAGGGATTGTTTTGAGAACTATGGGGGGAGCTTGGGCCTGTTGGGGCTTGATATTTTGTACCTTGTTCTTTGCCTCTCATTCGTAACAATACACGTGTACCATCCCAGATATTGCATCTGGGCCCGTGGACTATAATGGTTGCTTTTTTCAGTAAATCTTTTGAAAACAACGGACTCTTGTCTGATTGCAGAAGGTAGTCTGGATACAACTGTTATTTAGCCACAGATCTAACCTAAAGGAACTAACAACAGAACACCACTGGTTGTTACCTATAGTTCCCAGCTCAAACCCATCCAGTGTATCATCAGTGATCTACAGCCCATCCTGGAAAACGATGCCTCTCTCACACAAGCCCTGGGTGGAAGTCCTGTCCTTGCCTACAGACAGCTCCCCAACCTTAAACAACTTCTCACCTACAACCATGAATCTGCTAGTAGAGTCACCAGCACAGGTACCAGACCCTGCAACAGACCCAGATGCCAACTCTGCCATCATATCTACCCAGGAAACACGATTACAGGTACCAATGGCGTCAACTACACTATCTCTGGCTCTTATAGCTGCTCATCCTCCAACGTGATATATGCCTTCATGTGCCAACAATGTCCATCTGCTCTGTACATTGGACAAACCAGCCAACCTCTGTGCAAAAGAATAAATGGACACAAATCTGACATTAAAAATGGCAACATCCAGAAACCAGTGGAAGAACACTTCAGTCTACCAGGACATTCCATCAAGGACTTAACTCTGCCAACACTATTAAGCTGGTCCATCATTTTTCTAAACTAACCCTCGGTGAAGAACATGGATGCTTGTCACAGTGCTTTATTAGCCAGTATGGTCTTATCGACTGATTAATTCACTGATTGAATGACATAATTCAACAGAGGTAGCCTTTTCTCTATTGGGAGGGGCTGTGGCTCAGGGCTAGAGAAGGTCCCAAGTTCAATCCTTGGTGTCTCCAATTGAAAGGTAGTGGGTGATATGAAAGATCTCTGCCTGAGACTCTGGAAAGCCACTGCCAATTCTGAGTAGCCAGTACTGACCCTGATGGACTGGTGGTCCAGCTGTACATGCTAGAATGTAAACTGAGCTCTGATTCAAAGCGACAGACTAAGCCAAGACATGTATGCAGTATGAAGGCAGCTTCATATGTGCATTAGGCATGGGCATGAATCAAAATATTAATTAAATTTCATGACAAATTGGGCCGATTCATGTATCGCAAAAACGTGTCTCATAGGGCCACTTTTTCATGAAATCCACGACTTTTTGGGTCAATTTGTTCAATTCGTGAGTGGTTCGTGCTGCCAGACAGGCTGGCACTGATCCATTGATTCCCTAGGCAACATAGGCCCAGAAAGTCTGTAGACCTTTTATTGCCGTGGAAACCCCAATCTTGGCCCACATCACCTTGATAGGCAGCTCTCCCTGCCAACCTAAGAGCTGAGCAATGCAGGTTTGTGCAAGTTTACCTGGGAACTGTAGTCAGAGATTCCTTCCCCTCTCTGTTTCTCTTCTCTGTTTTTGAGAACGGGATGGTGGAGTAGCAGCAGTGGCGGCAGCCTTAGCAGCTCCTTCTGCCGCTGCTCACTGCTTGCCGGCTTCAGGAACCCTTCCCTGACTTTCTACCTCTCGTCCTCCTGCTGCTCTGACATGCCTTCCCACCTCCTGCCCCCAAGCTCCCTGGAGCAGAACCTGAGCGGATCTGCTTGGCTCGGCTTTTCCTTCAAGAACTTAGAGGGGGGAGGGGGGAGAGGGCATGTCAGAGCAGCAGGAGGACGGGAGGATGGGAAGGAAAAGTCAGCAAAGAGAACCTGAAGAGAGGAAAACCCAAGCAGATCCACTTTACTTTTCTTCCAGCAGCAGCAGAAAGCAGGAGGCCAGGAGGACAGGAGGGAAAAGTCAGCAAAGAGAACTTGAAGAGAGCTACTTGGCGGGTGACTGGAGGAGAGCCTGCTGAAGTCTCCCTGCGAGTTTGGCATCTCTTGGTATGAAGGGGGCCATCAAAGTGCCCCAGGTTCTGATGAATCATGAAACGAACTAATCGTATCGTGAAACGGGACAATTTTGTGGAAGTTCATGTTCTGTGATTCATGGAACACGACGAAACGCAAAACTCTCATTTCGGTTTTCCCCTGTTTCATGCCCATCTCTAATGTACATACGCTTCATATGCAATTCCTTTGGTAGGAAAGTCCCATAGAAACTGAATTAATTTAACAATCAGGTAATTCAGTTAACAAGAAAAGTAACCTGACTTTCTACACAAACTGCCTTATTGTTAGAAGGTTTTCCAAGAATCTTTTTTTTTGTGTGTACCTGGCCTTTTTTGGTGACAGGGTCTTCTGACGATCGCGCTGCCTTTGCGGAACTCTGGCCGAATCCACGTCTCAAGTTTTCCGCTTTCCCCCCCGCCTATTATTCGCTTCTCAGAGGGCTGTTCACATACTCTTACCTCAATCCTGCCATTCTCTCGCGTCTTTCACGTTGCGCCTCAGACGAATTTGTCATGCATTCAAACGCTTCTCTTGTGTGGTTCTCACCATGGATGTGGACAAATAGAAACGTTTCACAAGGAGACCGCCCCCTTCAAACCACTCCACTTCTGTGTTTGCAGCCTTTCCGGAACACCATCCCTCTTTGCCATGCAATTATCAAGCTTTTCCACTCTCTCCGCAGCATGCCTGCCTGCCCGTGCTTTCCCTTTTCTTCTTCTTTTTTTTAAAGGGGACTTTCCCAGCATTGTTGCACAATCCCGGCCATAAATCTTAATCGGGGTGCTCCAAAATCCCCGCGGAGACATCAAGGGGTGGCATCATTTCCATTTCCGTGTCATTTTTAGGATGCTGAACAGTTGGAAATATCGGTGGCTGTTAAAATTAATTTTTTTTAACTGTTGAAATTACCGTTATAGCGGAAATCCGTCATTCTAACATTACATTCAAGCGTCAAATAATTAGTCTGCCCGTTTGGAGAGTTTGAATCACCCCCACCTTAAATAGCAGTTCAAATTAGCCCGCCAGAATAATGGTCCAATGGATTTCAAAGAAGAAGGCATAGAATAACATTAACCAATCACTGGCATCATAGGGGTGTGGCCTCGCCATAGCAATTTAGCAAAAAAACGCTATAGCAGAAATCTGATGAAAAAATGAAAAAAAAAATGAACGTGATGTTGTCATCGCCGACGTTGGATCTAAACCCGCCCGATGTTGCGCGATTCTACCAGGGATGTGGATGAAGTATAGCGCGAGGCAGCGGCGAGGCAGTGGCAGTAAGAGAAGGGATGTGAACACAGACTGGGACATTGCGGGATAGAATCCAGCGTGATTGATGCACATGAAAAGCAGAAGGTAGGGAAGTGTAGATTCGGCCTCCCTCTCTGCAACCTCATTTTAGATCCCAGATGGAATTTCTTCATTGCTCAGGCTTTTAGTGTTGTATGACGATGTTTATCCACTGTTCTCTGTTGGTGATTCTGTTGGCTTTGTTTTTAGGGGCTGGTTTATATTATTTTGCTGTTCATTACGTATTTTTAAACATAATTTTAACCAGCTTTGACTTATATTTTGGATTGGTAGGTGGGATGTAAAATATTTTTAAATAGATAAAGCATTTGCTCTGATGCATATAAGGAACTTCCATCTGGGCAGGAGTTTTCCACTGGCTTTAGTATTCAGGGAGCCTTCAGGTATGGAGTCCTAGATGAAAACTCCAAGTCGACTCATGTAACATTGTCACTGGAAAAGCTGTCAGGAGCACTCTGTACATGCTGGAATGCAAACCAAGCTTTGATTCAAAGCCACAACTTGAGCCAAGACATGTATGCAGTTTGATGGCAGCCAATGTAAACAGCAGACAGCTGCAATTAAAATGAATGAAGTTCAAGGTTTTAATACTTTGATTGATGGTTTTAGTCTTGCGCCTTGATGGAGATTCTCAGTGTTCTCTGATCTACACACAGATTAGCTGAAGAGGCTGCTTTTAGCTTCAGAGGAAGGAGCTGATTCCATAAGTCCTAGATGTGTTTAAGTTATCAGAGACAAGCCATATTTTCCAGATGGGCAAACCACTGTCAATGACTTAGATAAATTGTGTCACTATATGGGGGTCCAATTTATATCAATAAAGGTGAAACTGGGCCTTGTATTGGAAAATATTGCTGTGATGGTCAGTGACTGGTGGTCAACACTAAAGTTTCCAGGTTTCCTTACCCTCCCGGTGGGAGGAGAGACCCAGTACTCACCTTTCTTTTCCTCTTCACATGCAAGCTTTGCACGTGTGCTGTCCCGGACCTGCATGATGATGTCACTTCCAGGAAGTGACGTCATCACGCAGGCATGGGAGAGCACGTGTACTTCGCACCGGGCCAATTTGGGCCTGTTTGAGGTCCAGATTGGCTCGGTGCAAAGCATAAGAGCACTCCTGGAGTGGCACAATGACGTCACTCCTGGGAGTGATGTTGTGCCACCCTGGAAGCTCTGGAGGCCTGTTCCCCTGCTGGCCAGGTGAGTGGTAACGGGAGGAGGGGGGATCCTCCGCCCCCACCAGGGGAATGGCAACCATAGTCAACACTTTTGTTGTTCATTGTGGCTGCATGGCTTGGGCTGCCTCTGATTTTATTTATGGCATAGACCTGGTGTGTTAGGAGGAGGAGGAGGAGGAGGTAGAGCTGAGGAAGAAGATGAAAGGCCATGAAACGCTCTGAGATGACAGGCCCTCTGGACTGAATGTTGTCCAATTACCCCCCCCCCCACACACACACATCCTCTGGCCTCTACTTTCCTTCTGTCCAGCTGCCCCAATATCCATGAAAAGGTGGACACAAGCTTTTATTTGAGGGATGATAGCATGTGGTTTTGTGTTCCCTAAAAGGCTTTTACTTGGGAGGCTAATACTGTAGTACTTGATAGTGGGTTGATTAGAGACCCTTTCCCCGCACCCACTTTTGACATGACAGACAGTACCCAGATGGAACTGAACAACAACCAAAGATTTCTTAACAGAAAATAAGTTGAAGAAACTGTTTAAGATTTGTGTGGAACAACTAGTAAGCCAAATGTACAACTTGCAACGCCACTCCCCAGAGATTGTGCCTTTCCCCCAGTGTGTGTTAACTGGTTGGGCCTGAGCAAAGTTAACATGAACACAAAAGTTATGGAAGAGAAAATAATTCCTTTTCTTCCTGACAGGGCTCCTCAGCATTTAAAGTTCTTTGGCAAACTCTTTACCACAGCTGACAGGCATCTGCCCAGTACTAGTCTCTTTTAAAGTTTCACAGGACCTGGCCTCAGGAAACGTACCAGAACCATTAGAGTTTGGATTGGCCTTCACAGGGTGCTTGTTTATTTCAGTCCACAAGGTTTCTATCCTACTCAGACCCAAAATCCTAACTCAAAACCCCAAATAAAAGCCTAACTCACCTTACACTGTTATCCACAGCCGTATCTCAGAGAAAGTCTTATCATATCTCTATATTTAAACTATTGGCTTCCTCCTCCCATTCAGTGAAGTTCCAGGGGCTCTAATTGACTGACCAGTCTCTAGGGTTTGCTTGAAGGCTGAGTTCCCAGGATGGGTCCAGACTCCAGAAACAGGTGGAACTCTGGGTATGTCTTTTCAGATTGGCATTTTTCGATAGAAACACCCCTCATTATAACTTTATTAGATCTTTGTCCTATATAGCTGTAACTCAGAGCCAAGCTACAAGTGACGCCTTACACAGGTTGGACACTTGTCAGCTTACCTCAAGTTTTGATGGGAAATGTAGGCATCCTGGTTTTACAGCTTGGCTCTCCATTACAGCTGCAAGACCAGGATGCCTACATTTCCCATCAAAACTTGAGGGAAGCTGACAAGTGTCCAACCTGTGTCAGGCATCACTTGTAGCTTGGCTCTCAGAGTAATTTTTTTTCTGGGGGAGAGAGCAAGGAAAGAGAAGCTGAACTGTTTTCTATTGTCAACCCCTTGTAAAAACTAATCTTTCACTCCAGATTTTTTTCCCAGTGTTTGAAAAAAAACTTGGCGGAAATTGGAATCAAAATACATTTTGGAACTGGTCAAAGTCTGGACTAAGAGATTGCTTGCTGGCAGTGGAGATGGGTTGTTGGTTGCAGTGAAAAGTAGCTGGTGCAAACTTCAGCTCAATATGAGTGATGTCCTTAAGAGTTTCCAATCATTTCTCCAGCATGTCTGGCAAAGGGGAACTATTGGTTTCCATCCTAGAAACAGATGCAGGCCTCTGTTTTCATCTGCAAAAGGCTACCTTTGTAGATCAGCAGCAATCTTCACTTTTAACATCCCCTTGTGATAATGGGGAGGGTAATGTCTTGCTCATGTAAAATAGTCATGATCTGAATGTGAAGCGAAAGATGATTTCCTAAGCAGTGAAGCCAAGCTCTGTCAGCACTCTTCTGTTTGGGAAGGTGGGAAAAAACACACACAACCAAAACAATACATCCACATTTCCCAGGCTCCATGTGTTGCTGGGTGCCAACCACACTGCCAATTACCTAGTCTTGATAGGCAGTTTCCTTAACAATTTCCTTTCATCTTCTGACAACACCCAAATTGACTCACTGAACTGGTTGTTTGACATTCAGCGCCAAACTAGACCTGATGGTGGTAGCAGATGGATTTCCTTAGACCTGACTCTGCCCCAGTCATGTATAAAGGGGTGTGTTTGAGAGAGAAATCACCAAAAGAAGTGCACAAGTGATAGGAGTGGACCCTTCTCCACGACCATCTTATATCCACCCGAAGCATCTCACCTTCATCTTTCTAAGTGTTCTGGTCTCTGGGGGTGTAGATTCCAGGGAGGTAAGTTGGGCGGGAGGAGAGTTTAGCAACCCTGCGTATAGGTGTCTTTTTCAAACCTCACTCCTCTTTTCTATGTAACTTAGGCAGATTTGGGTTGGGCCAGATATCAAGTATGTCCTCCTTTCCTTGTGTGAGTAAACTGGTTTTCAAAAACTACTACCAGCTAATACTCCATCCCAGTGTCTTGTTGTTCAGCCATTTGGAACTTAGAGTCAGAACCATGCTTTCTGAGCAGTGGTTATGCTTTTCAGAGTTCCTACCACGTATATGTCAACTTTAAAATGGCGCTAGGGAATCCCAATGCATCATTAATCCCTTCCTTACCTTAGGATGCTTTTATTCAGGGCTCATTTTGAGGGGAAATGCACAGGAACGCAGTTCCGGTAGTTCCCCATAGAGGTCACGTCAGGTGGCCCTGTCCACCTGACTCTCGGCCATTTTGGGCCTGTTTCAGCTTCGATTGGGGCCGAAACGGCCCAGATTGGCCCTCTGACAGGTGGTGGATCACTCTCCCACTCAGCAGCAACCCGATCCTGACCATTTTGGGCCCCTTTTCAGTCATTTCCAGCCCCTTTTTGCCATTTTGGGCCCAATTTCAGCCCTGAATGGCCAGGATTGGGTCCAAAACAGCCAGGATAGGTGATGTCAGGGGGTATGGCATATGCAAATCAGTTATGCTAATGATACACTTCCAGTGATGGCCAGGGGCATGGCATATGCTAATGAGTTATGCTAATGAGTTCCTCCACCTCTTTTTCTACGAAATGACCCCTGCTTTTATTCATATGATAACAAAGATAGGGGGATAGATCCACATTGCTTTTCAGAATTTCAGAGTTCTTCTTACCATGTATATGCCAACTTTAGTGTGGCGTTAGGGAATCCCAAGGCATCAATCCCTTCCTTCCCTTAAGATGCTTTTATTGCTCATATGATGGCAAAGATAGGGGGGATAGATAGATCCATGTTCCACAGGTTTCCACTATTCCAAAGAACATCAAATGTAGGATGCATCTAACATGATGGCTTATTTTTTCAAGGCACACTACATCCCATGGAATGCTAATGTGCTCTAGCACAGTGTTTTGTCATTCTAGCTGGATGCTCAGGGTGTTTGTGCTTTCCTAGTGGTTTTGCTTTCCAGCTTTGACTTCTAGTGCTGAGATCCCCGTTTTTCATTTAGTTATGGTAATGAGTATGCATATGCAGCCAGGCTACTCAGCAAGCATTTCTTTACTCTAAATGTGCTACAGTAAGTATCCAGAAATTTTATTTATTTATTTATTTATTTATTTATTTATATTCCACCTTCCCACATTTCCAGCAGGCTCAGGGCAGATTACAGATATATAGAGGTTAAAATATATAAAATAATTATTATAAATTAGCAACCATAAAAACATCCAGATTTACACAATTTAAAAAACATATTAAAATGAACATTTTTCTTTTGTTTCCTACGTACTTCCAAGTCTTAATGATAATAATAATTAGTGATGATGGTGATGGCGGCGGCGGTGGCGGCAGTGGTGATGATGATGATGATGATGCAGGCAATAGTTGCCTCTGAATTACACAAATGCAATTCTGTGGCTTCTTGCAGAAGTAGGATATTATCCAGATAACATACGACCCCTTTTAGCCCTTATCACATTTAATCCATAATGCACTAAAAATCTGCTGGTGCATTAGTTCCAGTGCAGGGGAGATGATTAATGCATTTGAAAAGATTACTCCAGGAAAAATGAGAGCAAACCATTGCAGATTTACTACCCAGCGCCACCTGCTGGTTAGTGGGTTTGTTTGTTTTTTAAGAGAGAGAAACAGACGGACTGAAAAAGAGAAGACGGAAGAAAAAGCAAGTTAGAGAGACTAGAGCAGTGGCATCAAACTTGGCATCAAAAAGAAAGTAGGATGGGTGCCAAATTAGGTCCCCCGGCGGAATAAGTTCCGAAGCTGGGGCACTGTCATGGAAAAGGCCCTGTATCTGGTTCTCTTCTGTTTGAAGGTGAAGGTACTTAGAGAATAGCCTCGTTTCAGGAAGGTCTTGGGGAACTAACAGGTTGTCTCTCAGGTGCAAGTGGATTTGATGCACATTTCTGGCTTGTCTCCTCCTTCCAATGTGCTCCCACAGTGGACATATGGCCCTGTATTCACCTTGCTGAGTTATTCTGGCGTAACTGGCTTGCCATTATATACAGGAAGGAGTCTCTGTCCTCCTTCTTGAAAAGAAAAAAATCATACTATAGTGAGTTATGAAAGTATGCATGCTTTCAGATAAATCTCTTGCATTTTCTATGTTATTTTCCTATTCTGGAAATTCTCACCATTAGAAAGGTTTTGTAGTTTTGTATTTGTGCATTGTATAAACCAAGAAACCTGTTAAGTTCCTCATCTTTTGAAGCAAATGGATTTTTTGCAGGGTGGGTGGGCGGGCAAGGAAGGGCATGACAGGTTGTGCTCAGCAGGAGACCAGTTTGGTTTATGAGCAGCAAGTCTCCTGTCCAAGCAGTCAGTGAAGGGAAGCCACAAAATGGACCCAGCCACTCACACGGCATAAAGATAGAATGGGTGTGTTAATAAACAGCAAGAAATCAAAACAAGATTAGTCACTAAATACATGTCTAACATGTACCACCTCATTGTAAAATCAATTGGGCCCAATAGACAATAACACAATCAGCAGTAAAGGAGATTTATGTTTTTATTTATTTAGTATGCTTAGAAGCCAACCTTTCTACCCACACGGATGCTCAGCACGATTAACAAGATCTCTTGCAACAGCTTCCTGAACCATCTTCCTATTGCTATTTGATTCATCTTCTGACTTGAAGACTCTGGGCAATTATAAACAATGAAATGGTCAGTGGGGTGCTGGCCCTTCTGCCCATTTGAAAGTCATCTTAATTATGAATTTAATAGGAGATAGAGATATTGTTATGGCAAAGATATGACTCAGGT
This sequence comes from Eublepharis macularius, assembly GCF_028583425.1. Taxonomy (NCBI): domain Eukaryota; kingdom Metazoa; phylum Chordata; class Lepidosauria; order Squamata; family Eublepharidae; genus Eublepharis; species Eublepharis macularius. The sequence continues at coordinate 22,232,236 of NC_072798.1, forward strand.
CTTGATCTTCATCATCAAACTAGTTTATCTCAGATTGCGGTGAACAAATTCAACTGCAACAGGAATAGAAAGACAGCCAGAGCCTGCAGTTTAATCTTTTAGAACCTAAGTGAATGAAAAAGAAACAAACCTAGTCTTGTCAGGGTATCTGAAGTAGCACAAGGACAAAGGCTTCCTGAACCAGGAATTAGGGCAGCAATTGGACAAAACTAAGTGGAATGCTGTGTGACAAGGAAAAAGGACTGCTGTTCTGGACGACACCCACTTAGAATTCGGCAGGCCTCCATCTCCACAGACTGCTATTGAAACTTTGCATCTGTTTTTGCCCAGGATAGACTTTAACAGAAACCATCAGTTGTGCCAAAAGATCTTTGGAAGAACCAAAACTTTTCAGGCCTCCAGGAAATGTCTGTCTTGTATTAAGTCTCTGCTTCAATTTAATATGACATAAAATGGAAAGTGGTGCCATAAGATTCCGTATTAGAACATCTCAGTATTTTTAATATTCCTTCAGGCAATCGCAGAGCTTGCTCAGTGATTTTTTAAAAAATCAGTTTGCTGCTCCTTGTTTTAGCACAAGTCCACAGCTCTTTAACCACGGGGAAAATTTAGAACTTGTTTTTAAAATAACAGATATTGCAAACTGCCCCAGTCCAAAACTGCAGACCAGAATCAGGTACAGCAGAGATGCATAAATAGAATTTTGATCCAAAGTATAAATATTACTTTGGACATGAGTTCTATTTAACTTATTTAAAACATTTTTATGCCACTTTTTCACTCAGGGTCCCCAGGACAACGAATAATTAAAGCAAGCTTTTGAAAGTACATTTTATAAAAAAAACAATTAAAAACAACAATTAAAAAACACAGAGGAAAGAGGGTCAGTGAGGGAATGCCAAATGAAACAGATAACTCTTCTGTACTGGGGAGGGAATTTCATTGTTTGTTTCCACAACCAAGAGGACCCTTTCTTGCTACCCAACTAGCCTCAGATGGTGAGGACTCTCAAAGAAGGGCCCCTGAAGATGACTTCAGTGGTAAAGTAGATTCATATTGGAGTAGGCGATCCATAAGGTATGTTGCTCGCCACATAGGGCTTTAAAGCACCTTGAATTTGGTCTGGAAGCTGATTGTGAGCCGTTGTAGGTGGAACAAGGCTTTAGTGAGTGATAGGGTCCCTACAATGCACTCCAGTCAGCCTTCTGGCTGCAGCATTCTGTACCAGCTATAGCTTCCAGATGCCATTCAAGGGCAGCCCCATGTAGAGTGTGGTATAGTAGTCTAGATGTTACCAGGGCATGTCCCACAGTGACAAACTCAATTTTTATGTCCGTTAAAGTCTGCAGCTGGGTCACCACCAGCCAAAGCTAGTAAAAGGCACCCTGGCTGCTGCTGACACCTGCTTAGGAGGCCTGGGTTCAGCACCCCCACCTCCCCCAAGCTACAAACCTTCTCCTTTAGGGATTGTGCAACACCATCCAGAACAGGAGACACCTCAGTTCCCGGGTCAGTCATTCCGCCTAACAGTAACACTTCTGTTTTGTGAGGATTAAGTTTCAGTTTACTAGCCCTCATCTGTCCAAAAAGTACCTCCAGGCACCAGTTCACAGTTTCTACAGCTTCCCTGGGATCTTCTGGAAGTGCAAGATTTCTTGTTGATATTTAAAAGCATTTATGTATCTTTGCCTTACCTCTTTTATTATTTTCGTGCATAAACTGGGAAGACCTGTGCATCTGTTCATCTTTACAGTTTTACCTTCATAAGCAGATTATTGTAATTACTGCTGTACTATCAAAATTCTATTTAATTTTTAATATACTTTGCTGTTAACCTACTTTTAATATCTTTGGGTGTTTCTAATTTAGTCTATTCTACTACCTTCAGCACTATTGGAGAGGAATCTACCGTGAATGCTAAATAGGACGCGTTCACTTATACATGGCTTCGGTAGCCTGGCTTTTGAAATAATAATTTCAAGATAATCTACCTTCCACCACACATGAGAGTTTTCATATTAGAAAGGATTTCCCCTGGGAGCTACACTCAAGGAAAGCACATTAACAAGTTGTGAAAGTGTCTGTCATGTTAATTTGAGGGGGTTTTTTAAGTATCAGAAAAAGCAGGCTTCTGCAATCTTGGTGTCTAGGGGAGAAAAATGAAAAACTTCCTCTCTAATATTCTCTTCAGCTCTGCTGAACATCAATCAATATTGACATGATTTCATTTCAATATAGTAAGTTCCCTTAACTGGACAAGATTGGTAAATAGATTTGATAGGACAAATGCTTTCAGAGAAATAATCTATGTTACCCTTATGCTAATATAATGACTAAGAATGTGAGTTGTGTGAGCCAGGAAGTTTTCACACAAAAACCAAAATTGACCAAAGGGTGGGGTGAAACTATGGATGGCAACACAGGACCTTCAGTTAAGAGATGCCAAGAGGCCTAGCTGCGCAAACCCATCCTCCTTCCTGCCCCTCTCCCACCCAGGCACAGGGGTCACTCCTGTCTAATCGTAGTTAACGGAACTTATGCTAATGTAATGAGTGTAAGGAGTGTGCCAGGAACCAAACTTCACCTCAGGCACAAATGCACTAACTGGCGGTAGGTAAGCCATTATTCTTTCTGCCTCTATGCAGCTCAGGGCTCATGTCTCATCCTCACCCAGCGTACCAATTTAGGCCAATTCACAAGTTGCTGGTGAATTTAGACCCATTCACAAGTTGCTTCTGCACAGAAGTTTTGCTTCATCCTGGTTTTCAAACTAGCACAGGGTTGTTTGGAGCAGCCTTAGGACATCGTTCTTTTCTTTGCTCCAGTATTTCCCAAACCTGATCTTTCCTGAAAGATCACAGCCCAAGTGGTTTTGCATGCCACGTGGCTGGAAAGGTGTGTCTCTCCCAACGTTTTGTGGCTGTCATCCCCACATGGAAGGGGAGGTAGTTGTGAATTTCCTGCATTGTGCAGGGGGTTGGACTAGATGACCCTGGAGATCCCATTCTATGATTCTCTCTCATGCCACCAGAGGGCTTTCTGACAGATTTTTTAAAATATCAGTGGTTGCTTCTAACCCAGGTATTATAATCCTATAGCAGTATAACAACTATCCATTTGTATTAAAAGCTGGTAAAATAACTGTTCAGTGGGACAGTGGATGGTGGTTGTGAGGAAATGGCTCAGGAAAGAGCGTAGAATCCTCCTGTGTGGATTCTGTACTGTTGCTGCAAATCCCTCTGCATTTGCAATGGCAATGAATGCGCAACAAGGAAGGGTCACCATGTGGAAGCAATAGCAGTCACATGGTTCCAAATTCACAACACAATTAAACCAGTCTGTTGGGTAGATAATATAACAACATATGATTTATATATAGCCCTTCAGGACAACTTAACATCCACTCAGAGTGGTTTATAAAGTGTGTTATTGTTATCCTCATGACAATCACCCTGTAAGGTGGGTGGGGCTGAGAGAGCTCTGGAAGAGCTGTGACTGACCCAAGGTCACCCAGCTGGCTTCAAGTGGAGGAGTGGGGAACTCAAACCCTGCTCTCCAGATCAGAGTCGTGCCACTCTTACACCAAACTGGCTCTCACCACTGGCAAGGTGGCAAAAAGTAGAGGGGCTATAGAGAGAGTATGGGAGTATACCAATGCTACCCAAAACAGGCTTATTCCCTTCTAAGGCCATTGAAGTCAGTGGACTTAAAAGAAGCATGCAGTTGTTCTTAGTTAGGACTGCACTGTAGGTGAGGTTTAAAAAGAAAGCGGGTAGTGCTAGAGAAGGGAGGCAGGGCTCGCACTTGATCTGTCAGACAAGTTTTCTGAAGGTTTCAGTCAGACAGCTGAGAAGAGGAATCCTGTTTCAATGTCAGCCAAAGGGCAAGGGAATGAAAGGAAAGAGTATGTGCATTTGTGGAAAACCTTTCCCCTTCAAGGCCTTGCTGGGCTGCTCCTCTCGCTTCCAAACAGTTGGTGTTCCCCTCTGTGAGCCACAGCAGGGAGACAGGTTGGTCTCAAATCTCTCTGCTGAAAGGGCTGCCGCCTCTTCCTCTGCTTGTGCTAAGCTGCCATTTCACAATATGCGTTGTCGTACCCTTTGCGCTGGGGATGTGTGTGCTGATTGGCTTACACCTACTGAGAAGACCCAAAAGCTGGTCCATTGCTGGCCTTTCAGTTGGATGGGTTAGGACCTTGTCTGAAACTTCTCATTGAGGCTGCAGCACAGAAACAGTTTCTTGAAGTCCACATACTGCAGATCAGCTAAACGGGAATCAAAGTTTTGGCTGAGAAAAATACATCATTGTGCAAGCACTAAAATGGAAACTGGGGTCATGAAACGGGAACTTCATAAAAATGTTCCTTTTCTTAGGTTATGTCTAGAGGTGCAGTGCCAAGAAAGGATCCAGGAGAGATCGACACTACAGGCTGTAAGGATGTATCTGTAGCCTTATCACGAAAGTTCAAAATTAATACATGAGGAATATAAGAGACTGACTCTCTTGTCCCCTAACTGTAGTTATGTCCTCACTAAGGCTGTATTCAGACATCATGAACAAACGGGAGCATTTTTGGAAAGAGTGTCAACATAGTTTATCGGGGGGTTGTGCTCTTACTCCCCATGTCTCCCCTCCATCCTCCCCTCATTTAGCATGCCAAAACCTAGTTGTAGTTCGTTGTGCTGTCTGAATGCAACTTCTTGAACATACTGAATCCAATTTTTAATCCTGGTTTGGAATCCTGACTGCTAGGAGGAAAAAAACCCAAACTCCAGTTTGTTAATGTAGTAGAGACATCCAGACATTATAACAAAATGGAGTTAGACTGAAGATTTTCTAAACCAGGCAATCTTCAGTTGTGGTGCAGCATGCCAGGGGAGGAAGAAGGAAGCAAGAAAGGGAGAATGCGAATAAAAAATTTACCAGAGTTATGCTCCTCACAAACAAACACCAGTTAGTTCATGACATCCTGTCTCACACAGTGACCAGCCAGTGGCTAATAAAGCACATGCTTAAGTCTTCTACTGTACCTCAGTGGAACTTAGACACATTCTACCCGGGCTGAATCGCACCTGTTGCATTTGTAAGAGCATATTTGATAACCACAGGCTATATAACATATCCAGCAATATATAGATATATATTAAAATGGAATCTGATTAGTATTAATGCTGAGAAGATCTTATGATTCCCCCCCCCAACCCACCAAGGTTGTTTGAAACAGTATCTGGGACATTAATCTTTGCATGCTTCTGCACACGCCCTTCCCATCCCAAGTCATACTGTAACCTAACACATTGAGGAATGCTGAGTTCTCACAGCATGTCATTGGACTGTTTTTAATGGCCATGGCTGACCTGGGTCAGCTGCAGGTCAGCCAAAAGGCACTGTATGATGGCCTCCCAGAGCCCTTTAAGAGGAGAATTTTTTTAAAAAGAAGAACTCCAACTCAGATGCCCGTTTGCTTCTTCAGTTCCTCCTCAGACATGTTTGGAATCGTCCTGGTCACCAAAGAATTAATAGCTTTGCCTCCAGTTTCCTTCCTACATTAGCAAATGTGCCTACTGGGGAAACTGGAGTCTAGCCGGAATGGCCATGAACCATTCAACAGGAAGCACATAGGAAAGGCCTCTCATGCTTCTCATTTCCTTGTTCTAGATTGGATTGCCAAAGCATGCGCAGCCTGAAGGGACAAGTGCAGCATGCTTGGAAGTCAGTCTCAACAAGTTCCTGCCGCCCAGTCCAGCTAGGGATATACTCACAGGGAAGCAGTTGCCTATGTGTGCAGCCCTCACTGGATGAAACACCTGCATGTTTCTAAACCCCATCGAGCAGGGGGCTTCTGGGCTAGACTCGGAGGTCAAATACAAAAGTTATGAGTGCTATTTGGAGGCAGCTGGAAATTGTTTTGCATGGTGCTGTCTCCATGCAGGGGCTATCATGCTTAACAGCCATTCACTACCGATCAACCCTGATGATGCTTATTTACATACACTAGCATTTATTTATTTATGCCAGGGAGCACAAGATTAGAAAAATAGACATGTTCCATCTATTCAGAATGGTGAGAATTGTGAACTGCGAGCAGTGCACAAAACTTAATCCCATTTGAAAGGAATGACTAAACCTTCTAATTGTTTTGAAAAATGGATGCTTAAAAATGTTCTGGAGACTCTACCCAAGCATTTTGCAAGAGATGGGTGAGATTTTCTGTTCTTACGTATTGAAGGATGAGACATTTGTATGTTTCTCCATGCATGTATTGGATATTGAATTATAAACAACATTGAAGACTTTTAATGTTCATCTTTCCTGAATGGTCTGTAAATGCAATGTGGTCCCATGCTGATAACTTCTTTCCCTGTGAAAATACTAAAAACGAAAAGGTTTAAAGAATCTAAGCGGCAACTGGGACCCCTTCAGCGTTAGAAAAGGCATATGGTTTGGGGGGACTCCTCCAAGAGGAAGCTCTGATGTGGTCCATCCACGGCAACCAGCAGAAAATCAAAAACCAGTTCTGCTGGTTTAGACACGAACACGTGAAGCTGCCTTATACTGATTCGGACTGCTGGTCTATCAAGGTCTACTCTGACTACCAGCAGTTGCAAGAGTCTCAGGCAGAGGTCTTTCACATCACCGACTACTTGATAATGTCTATCTGCAGATGCCTGGGATTGAACCTGGGACCTTCTACATGCCAAGCAGATGCTCTACCACTGAGCCATGCCCCTTCCCCATCTTGCATCCTATTTCAGTGTGAGTGAGGGACCATGACAGAAGGATGAGAATGAGGGAAACAGTCTTTATGTGATCTCTGTGGAATGACTGCATGCTCTTTAAGAAGGTCACAACACTGTCCACTGATGCCTTTGTCTTGATTTACTTGCATTTGTCAAGGTGTTCCTTAGGAGTGGAATGTGTCAGAGGTGGGACTATGACACATCAAGGAATGTTTGAACACTTACCTAGGTCCCGATAATCACATCCAGGAGCCTGCTTCTTCTACCCTTTGATCAGCAAGCTTTCTCTCCTTTCTGACTGTGACAAACTGCACATTTCATCCGTGGAGAATGTAGTTTTGAAAAGAGTAAAAACAGTCTGAAGAAAAAGTCACATCTTTAAACATCTGATTTTCTCTTTCCTAATTTGTAATGTTGGAGAGGAAGCGGGAAACCAGGTCCTTTTCTGCCCTAGAAGATGAGTAATAATGGCTCTTGTTTTGGGAGGGCTTTTATTGGGTGGACCAGGCCCCAACCTGAGCAAGGATCAGGAAATGTGTTCTTGGTTCTCAAACAGCAGATTGTTATTTTAACGTTTGCCTGAGATTTTATTGTTTGGTTATTTTATTGGTCAGATTTTATTGCTTGGTTATTGGTTGATCTGTTTTAATTGCCAATATTTTTAAAGAACTGGGGAATGCCCTTTAGTGGTTAGGAGAGGAAGGGAAGCCATGGGATACTGAGGCAGAGAAAGTGCAGGGAACAGTGATGTGGGGATGCTCCGTGTCTCTGCATTCTAAGCAGCAACAGGAGCAAAACAGAGGATCAGTACCACGTGGAAGCCGTCCATTATACTCTTAGTGAGTTTTCCTTACAGTATAAAGTCTAACAAAACTTAAGGGGAAATTGCATTTCATTTAAAGAAACACATTTCAGCCACTTGCATACATGTAAAAGATTCAGTCAGAAGGTGTATTATATTTTGAAATCATGTGCTTGTTAATACAATATTCCTTTTGAACTTTTCAACATTGTGATTGGCAGTTCCTGAACTATAGCCAGGGATACTCAACTGATGAAAAGGGGATTGGCACAGTTCCTAAAATGTGAATTGATGCATTTCTTATTCACAAATAGAAGAATGTCCTTTTTGTCCTTTTCTTTGTCCCAGAAACTTTGTGCAACTGTTGTATACCCAGCACCATCAAAACTAACCAATTTACAAAGCTATCCTAAACAAAGGTATATCCTACTAAGACCATTGACTTCAATGAACATAGAAAGGTGTAATGCTGTTTAGGATTGCCCTGATAGATCTCCATTTTAAGATTACAGCATCAGTTTTGGGGTTTTACCTTGAAACATCTTCTCTCCTCTTTCCCTTTTTTGTTTTTTTAATACTTAACGTCTGGCCTGATGAAGAGTTCTATAGAAAACAAAAGCCTGCTCTTCTAAAGTGCACATCGTTCTGTGATTATTGTGTATTTTATGTACTTGCCTGCCTTTTTCCAGAGCTTAGAAAAACATTTTGCTTTGGCATTTGTTCGCAGACCAATGAGTGGCTACTTGCAACTTCTGGACGGATAGATGATCGATGACATTACAGGTTAAAGGAGTATTGGATTGCAGGGGTAAAATCAGAGACTGTGTGCCTCAGTTTTAAAACTTTGGCTGCTATCAGTTGCAATGAGAAATAGGAGCAGCTCTCAGCTTAAAGGGCATTTTCTATGCCTATATGATGTTCTCTGGCTGCAGCTCTGGTGGAGGCCTCAGTGTTGAACAAATTTTCGCACCCTCCTTTTCAGACAGCTCCGCCTGGGTGTGAGTGTCACTCGCCCAGCCTGAAAGTGCCCAGACTCCAGCAGCCTCCGCACATGGCTATCTCTCTTGTTTCCTGCATGTGAATTGCCCGGGTGTCTCTGTGTGTTTTATTTGGCATTCCACAGCGGCTCGCTGGGAATTAATGGCCTTTTAATCAAGTGCCTCCACAGCTCTGCCTGTGCCAGCAGACATTCTCAAAGAGGATTATTTATCGTTCACATGCTCTCTGTCTTTCCCGCTGTCTCATGCTGTCCTGTCGTCCCTTTGCTTTCCCCCTTATTAACTAAAAATCCTGAAAGTGGGTTCCTATGAATATCCCCAGGGGATATGAGCAGCCCCTGGCAATGTTTCCCCTCTCTGCTTTGTTACCACCTGCAATGACTTCGGCTTTAAAAGAAGCAGCAGCACTGGAAAGGATTTATGTCTGAAACCAGTTTTTCCCCCTTCCTCCAAAAAGGGCCGATTATTTGTGTGTTTGTACATGTGAAGAAGGGAGAAGTGTTCTTAGAATAAGAGGTAATTCGCACAACTCATTTACTATGCTAGGATGAGAATAGGTTTGCCTTTCATTCATCATTTTGATGGATTGTTCACAATTCAAAAGCTCAGACCCCATGCTGGAAACCTATCTGGGACAGAATTTTATGAAAATCAGTTTATGAAAATCAAATGGACCATCTGAACAAACATAACAATACAAAAGGGCTTAACAGCAAATATTTTTTTTTAAAAACCCTGAATATGGGTGAAGTGTTTTATAGAAACTGAAGGCATTTGTTTTTCATACGCACTATTAAAACTAAAATTACATGAAGGATCAGAGGCTAATATGTGTGACCCTTTATGTAATAATGAGGCAGATGGAACCCAAGTGAGCTGCAAATGCCTTGAGTTCCTCTAGGTTGTACCCCAAATATTCATCTCTAGGAGCTGATGTTTCATTACTGCTTCGGGCTCTGTTGCAGTAGCATTTATTACTACCTCGCAGTGGGCTCCTGGCTTGAAGAGTGCTAATAGGGACTCCTCAGTGCTCCCCCATCTGTCCACACTGAAAAAAATATCCAAAGGGAACACCATAATATTAACTGAGAAATCTCAAAGCAATGAACTTGAGCTGGAGTTTCAAAGAACTCTTCCTCATGTTCCATGTTGGGGGGAAAGATCTTGGTACAGTAGAATCCTAGCCCCTCAAGCACAAGCACTGTCCATATGGTATAGTGGTTAGAGTGTTGGATTAGGATCTGGGAGACCCAGGTTTGAATCTCTACACAGCCATGGATGTTCACTGGGTGTCCTTGAGCCAATCATTCCTTTTCAGCCTAATCTACCTCCTGGTATTGTTTTGAAGATAAAATCTATTGCTTGGTGGAGCCATCAGCTGGATTCTTGGATTTGTTTTGTATCCCTCAGTTAGTTCTTTGGAACCCCTAACCTAGAGATCGTCATAAATATGGTCAGGAATATAAGTTGCTGGGCTTGACCAAAAAGATCATGGAGGATTTTTCTGCATACCAGAAAATGTGCCAAAACAGAGTCTAGAAACCTCCAATACAATAGCCTTGGAGAGGGGCAAGAAACAAAGGAGAAACACAGTTATATAGCATTTTGTAGATTAGATTAGAAGCCGTCTAACCCATATCAATAGATACTTTGTGTGGAGGTACAAGTGCAGAAGCGTCTGAGAATGATAAGAATGTCTAACATCACAGGAGAAAAGTTAGTTCAAAGATGGAATGTATTGACTGAAGGCTGCCCGATATTCATATCTATGTATGAAAAACTTGTATTCACTATTTTAAAACAGACTTTTTGAAGGTAAAAAGTAGCAAGAATGAATGAACAGTTTTAATATATTTTAAGAAGACATTCAAGTATAGATAACTGGTGTTTGAAGAATGTGCACCTGTATTAAGTGGGACAATGAGCTATTAGGACAGTATTTTAAAAATCTGTTAAAATGGGAAGCTGAATTGATTGGTTGCTTCTTCTTAGAAGGGGCTTCTTCCTTACTTGTGACTTAATTATCTTTGGATAAAATAGTTTTATGGACTCGTAATTGCTTTCCTTTCATTATTTATGTAGCAGTAACGGGCTAACATTGAGTTCGTCATTGACTAACTCAGTTTTCTGTTGAGTTAGTCAATGTTAACAATGCTTATAGTTGTGCTGTAATAAAATGATAAAATAGCAAAATTTCTCTAATAGTATCACTCTACCCACAATGAACCTAAAATGTTGTTGAGGAGTACCTCATGCCAGGAATCAAGTTATCTGATATAGGAAAGCTAACGAGACACCTAGGGCTTCTTAAGTGCATGCCTATATCTGAATCAGGCATGACTGGAGTCATCCAGAACAAGATGAATGTGTTCAGAACATATTTGCACATCATTTTATTTTTCTGGATACTCCAAGACATCCTAGCTTTTAATGCTGTTCCTCTGCATCAGATTTGTCGGCAAGTCCATTTCTGAGTGACCGTGACCTTCCTTCCTTCCTTCCTTCCTTAGGACTCTCATCCTGGTTCCAGGAGGGAAAACATGATCAACATCAACCATTACGCTACCAAGAAAAGCGTGGCCGAGAGCATGCTAGACGTGGCGCTGTTCATGGCTAATGCCACGCAGCTGAAAGCGGTGCTGGAGCAGGGGCCTTCCTTCCGCTATTATGTCACCCTGACCACTCTCATCAGCATTTCCCTCTTCCTCCAGACTGTGATTGGGATTCTCCTCATTGTGATTGGTAAGTCTCTTTCCGAGGATCTTTATGTCCTACCCGGAGCTTGGCCATAAAGGAAAATGATGCCAAGGCTGTGCTCCGTTGCTTCTCCCTCTCTGTAGGTTTTTTGAAAAACAAAATCCCAGAGGTGGTTCAAACAATATTGGGGACTGTTTGTTTCACTAAGAGTTTCATGTGAGCCATGTAATGTGAGAATCAGTGATCTTAGAAGAACTTTTCAAGAGTTTCTGGCACCGTGGAAAGGGCTACAGCAGAAATCCATAACCATGCTTAGCATCTGTATAGCACTTTCTCTGTGTTCAAAGTGCTTCACACACAGTATCTCAGCAATCCTTGTGACTATCCTGCAGAGTAGAGCAGCATTATTATCTCTGTATTGTTTATATAAGGGGCTGGGTGGGGCTGAGACCATGAGCTATAGTGGCTTGCACTTAATGAGTACAGCACCAACCACTTGAAGCACCGATTGTAACAAAAATGGAGGGGTCTCCTTGTGAATTGGGGGAATTAGCATTCAAGGAGACACAGTAAGAGGGGGTAACTGGAATCTCCACCAATGTATACCAGGATCGTTCCCTTAGAGAACTCTTGAGTAAATGGGCAGATGTACAACAGGAAAGGTTTATTAACAGAGCAATAGAAGGCAAACACTCTAGAAACACACACAGCATACAGAGCTAACTAAGAAAACAGGAAGAAAATGAAGAGAGTTGTTGAGATCAGATGATATTTTCCAACCTCGGGGAGAAGGAGGAGAGGATCCACGGAGGAGCAGCAAAACCTTCATGGTGAGAAGGAGGCTCAAGCGAACATGAGGGCGTGTGGACGAGTACCAAGATATGCACACACTGAGCATATGGCTGGGCAGTCTAGTTACAGTGGAAAACATACCCTGGAGCATGACTGCCATCTTGCCTCCAAAACAGTGACTTAATTGCTTGTCCTGAGGTGGGACAATAAGTTGAGAAAGGTGTGATATGATTATCTTGGGCTGGACTATAGGTAAAAATATTGCTTGATGACTTGGTAATTACTCAATAGGGAAGCTATCAGATGCATTGAATAACCTTGATTAGGTAAGTGGGAGAGGAAAGGTGGAGGGAGGTGTCGATGGGATTAGGCAGGGAGGTGTCTCAGGAAGCCTCGTTATCTCTGTTGCTCTTCAGGGTGTAGGGGCCGTTCAGTCAGTCTTCCCCTATGACTCATGTCTTGGTAACTTTCCAGTCTCCAGGCCACTTGGCATCTGTGCTGCCTTGCTGGGCACTGTCTGGAAATGCTGGTAAAGAGGTTTATGATATTTCATATCCATAAACTGCCCTTCAAGTATGAGACAGAGGTCTGACTGATAACAAGATGACCAGGTTTACAGCTCTCACACCCAGACATTATACAAAACCAGCTTCCTGTGTGCTCTTAGCCCATATATTATGTTGCTCTTATTAGTTGACAATCCATATGTGTGAAATGAGCACTCCCAAAACATTTCTGAGCTTTTTCTCAGGGGTGCTTTGAATGTTACAGACTTCCCAGGTACGTACTGTTGTCATAAGAACACATTCCTAGGTTTAAGCCTCACTGAATAGAATTGAGTAGACCTGCTTAGGAGCCTCTCTGAAAGTTGTACATACCTATTGTGTTCCTGATAATAGGCGAGAGCTTTACCTATCCTTTCAAACCGATTATGTGTACTTGATTGAGGGGGGTATATGTGCTGCAACGAAAGAGCCCTTCTGTATGCACTGGACTGCCCAGTGACACAGAATCCCACATGGCTCTGGGGTTCGGTGTGTGTTTACATACATTTTTTTAAAATGGCCAGCAGCGTTGTCTTTCTTTTATTCCACTAAATTCCCATGGCTACCATAGTAAGCTTCTCGGTCCATTAGCATCTCGATTGCCAGCTCTCTTGTGAGCACAGTGAAATGAGGCATATAATGGCATCAGGTTAGCTCACTGTGGCCTCCTCTGTCCTGTATTCTGATTTCTCAGCATTGCTGCTGCAGTGTAATAGCTAAGCTTGAGAGCTGCAAGTTGGGAAGTCTCTGGTTTAAATCTTACCTGGGCTACAAGTTCACTAGGGGGCCTTAAGGCCAGCCATTGTCCCCTCGATTCCACATCTACTAGCCTACGAGGGTCATTGCGAGGACTCTAATCGTGTGTTTATTTAACAAAATTTATACCCCATCTTTCTGTCCTCATCAGGGCCACCAAGGTGGCTAACAAATTCAAAACATATATAATAAAAACACATTTTAAAAACCATTAAAACCAAACAAAAACACATCATTAAAACAATTAAATCCAAGCTAAAATGCATATACAAAAACATAAAAGCAACAATTAAAACAGAGCAGGAAGGAGGCATCATTAAGGGAACGCCAGATGAAAAAAAAAGTATTTACCCACTGGTGGATGATGGGAACAGAAGGGGACAGGTGAGTCTCTTTGGCGAGAGAATACTAGGATGGAGCAAGCCCTCTCCCAGGTTGCTAGGCACCTAACCTCAGAAGGCAGGGGCCTCAGATGATGACCCCAATGGTCAGATAGATTTGTAAGAGAGTAGGTGGTAATTGAGGTATGCTAGTCTCAAGACAACACCAGCACCTTGAATTGTACCTCGAAACCATTCGGGAGCCAGTGTAGATGGGTCAACTCATGACTGGAGTGATATGGTCCCTATGGCCCACTCCAGTCAATATTCAGGCTGTAATAGAATGCTAGGCATGGTTAGTTTTTATAGAACAAGATTCAGGTCCAGTAGTACCTTAAAGCCCAACTAGATTTCCAAGGTATGAACTTTCGAGAGTCAAGACTCCCTTTGTCAGAGGCTCTCAAAAGCATGGAAATCTAGTTGGTCTTTAAGATGCTACTGGACCCGAATCTTGCTTTTCTACTGCAGACCAACATAGTTACCCACTTGAAATTAGTTTTTATAGGAAGGCAAGTGAGTAGCGCTTGCACATTGGAGAACAACCTGCCTTTGATGCAGTGATGCATAAATATAAGCATAAACAGACTTATCGCGGTTCTATTTACACAAGATCTCTTGCAATACCTAGTGCATTCATCCCTCTGTATTCTCAGAAATTGTTTGCACAAGATCTTGCACAAGTGAAAAGCAAGTGGGGATTCAATAAGTTTGACTTAATTCAAGCTACTACTGTAATCTTTTTCTTGCATTTTCTCTTGCACAAGAGCTCTAGTGCAAGCAGACATTTTGCGCTGGATTCAACCATACAAGCACGGCCCACCACTTTAATGCGTGAATCTGCGCTCAGTCAGAAATAGCTTATTCTTATTCAGTGTAACAGATCCCCTCCCAGTTGTCTTATGTATCCTCTTTCATCACCCTGCCGAAACCCAAAGCTGCATCCCCCCAGGTGGTCTGTCTTTCTCCTTTCACCAGCCCTGAGCATTCCTGAGCTGCCCTTACAGACAGCTACAGTCTTGAGAGCTGCTCTGAGGTCAGCCCTCTGCCTCCCCTTATGCCATAAACACAGGCTCCTCTTTCTCTGCTTGTGTGTTCAGCATGGAAAGGAATGACGGGGTCATGAACTTGGGCTCCATACAGCTGCAGTTACGCCTGCCGCAATAGAATCTCTTGTCTGCTCATAGAGTCTAGTTGTGAAAAGTCCCAGCCGCCACAGCTCCTGTTGGCTTCAAGCTCCGTCTAGGAATAGCTGCTCTGGTTTTAAACACAGAATCATCTTCCTGCTAAAAATGAAGATTTGCTATATTCCTGATAACTTTCCAGCCTAATTTTAAACTCACCTCAAATATGGGGCTAGCAGAAGGGCATTTTTTGCAAGGCCTGTTCCACAGATTTACCCTGCAGCACATGTGCTTTGGCCACCCATAGCCCAGCACATGAAAGATCTGCATGCTTTTAAAGGACTCCTCGTGCTATATTCGCACATTACATTTGTAGCGCAATGCCTGAACTGTCTTCAGTGTACATCGGGAAAATGTAATATTTAAAGAAGTCTTGCGTTTGCACTCTTGTGCAAATTATTTTGGCGTAAAAGCCAGACAACAATTATGTGAGAATTGTGATTGATCACCCAGTTAAAAAAAAACCCTGAAATGCAGCTGTATATATTTGGAGGAGGGTCACTATCAATTTGCTAGCAATAGCAGCAGTGTGTGCGTGTTTAATGTACATTTGTTTGTTTAGTGTGCATGCATATGCATTTAACCCTTCATTCTAATGCCATTTTTTCTTATTTAATTTGTAGCAAATTTGTTGCAAACTTTTAAACTCACCCCTCTAACTGTCCTTTTAATATCAATTTGATCTATAGCAATAGTTAGGTGATGTTATTTAGCTCCAAGCCATGAAAAGCTTAAATTGCCAGTTGGCAACCTTACCAAGAGGTAAGGGGCAGACACTTGGAAGGAAGCAATTTTGATATGGAAAAGGCCACGTTTTTGGTGGGGGTGGGGTTGCTTATTGCCTGCATCAAATAAACCGGCACACTCAAAGCGGCAATTTCAGCGAAAAGTTGGGAGAACCAATCATGTATCTCCCACACAATGATAAGAACTCGAAGAGACTTGCCTACAAATAAATATGGACAGGATTGGGCTGCATGATCACTTTTTAGGGAACAACCCTAAGCAGAAGTAGGTCCCATTTTACTCAGTGAAACTTGCTCCCGGGAAAATGTTCATAGGAGTGCAGCCTTGAGAGCAATCCTAAGCTGGTTTACTTGGAAGTGAGTTCCATGTTATTCAATGGGGCTTACTCCCAGGAAATCGTCCTTAGGATTCCATCTTT
The DNA here is from genome assembly GCF_028583425.1 of Eublepharis macularius. Classification (NCBI taxonomy): domain Eukaryota; kingdom Metazoa; phylum Chordata; class Lepidosauria; order Squamata; family Eublepharidae; genus Eublepharis; species Eublepharis macularius. The sequence goes on from NC_072798.1 coordinate 22,248,292, forward strand.
TGTGTGTCATACGGTCCTTGGGAATGTATTTCATGCAGGCAAGAGAGAAGGGAAATGAGATGATTTGTGAAGCTGAGCCGTACACATGTAACATAATGGAGACCTTTATGTCTGAGAGGTGGATATAATTTTTTTTAGATAAATAATTTCAGAGCAGTTTTCCCCCTTGTGGCTTTTGTTTTTCCCTTTGTGGCAATCCAGCTTGAAAATAATCAGGCAAACACGATGCAGATGAATCCAGAGCTTTGCTACCGGATAACACCTTTTCTCACCCCCCCCACCCTCCTTAAATTCTGCTTCTGGTGATGTTAATTCTATAGGGTTGCCAACTCCCTGGAGAAAAAAGGTCTTGCCCCTTTAATGCAGCTTATTAGGATGTTATTCAGCAGGTGATGTTATTTTCCTCTATACCATGAAAAGCTTCAGCTGCCCATTTCCACACATTAGGCCCCTATTAAAGGGGCAGGGCGTTTTTCTCCAGGCCTGTTGGCGACCCAGAGCAGAAGTGAGACAGCTGCTCGCTCTGTTGAGTGAAAAACCAGGAAAATTACTTTTAAATGGCACAGCAGTGCTGTGAAGGCAAATGGTTAGTCTTAGTTGCTTTTTATTTTATTTATTTTTCAAAGCACGCATGCATTTTAAAACTTCGTCATGGGAGAGGACAGCTTGAGAAACATGCCATTCCAGGGAATTAAAAACTCTCCAGAGATGATAACGTTTTCTGGATGCTGACAATTTGGGCAAAAAAGAAACTTCTGCAGAATGCAGGGAGGATGGATTTGGGAGATATGGGCAGGGATGGAGTCTGTGAGGGAAAAGGAGGCCCTGCCCCTCTGAATCCTGCCTTTTCTTCGTATTCGGCCTCCCATAGCTCGGCTGAACTTGAACGACGTGACGAAGCAGCAGCGTCTGAACTTGCTCAACAACATTGCCACGGCTCTGGTCTTCTTTACAGTCATCATCAACATCTTCATTACGGCCTTTGGGGTGCAGAAGACGGGGCTTTACCCAAGCCCTTACGGTCGGAGGTACTATTGAGCCTGAGCAGGCAAGAGAATTGGGTAAGAAATGGGTGAGCTCTTAGCTAAACACCTTGGCAGCCAGACACCCACAAAGGTGTGCAAATATGTAGCCTTCCATCACTTGCGAGTCAGCAGGGGGCCTCAGTAAGGATAGTGGCAGCCAATTTGGGCTGTTTCCACATAGGCCCTTGCTTTATTTTGGAGCTTCCACATGACTCAGAGTCTCTCTACATTAGACACCTGGGCATATGTTCATCAAGTGCCAGGAGTTGCAATGTTAGTCGGGAAGTATAGTTTTACAAGGCAGAGCCGGCGGAGATCGCTCCAGAGGGGATGGATTCTCTCATAGCCCTCTGCCAGCTCTGGCATGCTGGACTGTCTCCCCTTCTGGAGCCTTTCTGCTGCCATCTTTGCTGCTTAAAACTTTGAATTAACTAAGCTTCCACAGGGCAAAGGCTCCAGAAGGGGAGAGAGTCTGGCACGCCAGAGGTGGTGGAGGGCTGTGAGAGAATCCATTCCCTCCAGAGTGATCTCTGCCAGCTCTGTCTTTTAAAACTATGCTTCCTGGCTAACATTGTGTCTCCGTCCTGACACGTGAAGAACACGTGTCAGAAGTCTTGTGTAGAGAGACTCTCAGTGTTCTTTCTGAACACAACTCACGGAGTTCCTTTTTGAGCAGGAGCAGAGGAAAACTTCCTTTGTTCTGACTTAAAGGGGAAGTGGCACTATGGCTCTGTGTGAAAGCTCTGCCCTCAGCCAATCTCATAGGGGCATGGTTTTGAGCTTCCTTCAGCACTACGCTCCAGTTTTATCTCCTCCCTTTCAGTAACTTAATGAGGCTTTTTTTTGACAGCTGAGAGGTGGCTCAGCTAGGGTTGCCAGCTCCATGTTGGGGAATTTCTGGAGATCCTGGAAGGTGTAAGCTGGCGATCTTCCAGAATAACAATTGATCTCCAGGCAATAGAGATCACTTCCCTTGGAGAAAATGGCTGCAGTTCAGGATATGTCAATCGTGATTTTCCAGTTTAAGATTAAAATGAGCCTTTCTCCCATTTTGCTGCCAGTCTACAGCCGTGATCTCTTGGCGGAGGTGTATAGTCCATAAGAATTTCATTCACATTGGCTGGAAAGCCAAGATGTAGTAACCTGACACTTTTTGACTTGCCAACAAAATTGATGGTGGAATCCTAAACAGAGTGACATCCTTCTAAACCCATTGACTTCAGTGAAGTTAGATGAGAGTAACTCTGTTTAGGATTGCAATGTGGGACCCATTGTCTGAAACTTGGCAATTAGGATCTATTGTGCGAAGGGGTTCAGTTGATGTACAATTGATGAACGGAAAACAAAGATGTCACAGGCAAAAATCTGTTTTTCATTGAACACAATAGAAACTAAAAGACATGGGATTAGTTAATTCATTTCAATTTGATTTGTCTGAGAATCAACAAGGTCTTTCCTGCTTTTCATTAGTTCTGAAACAAATGGAATTATCCACAGGCCATGTGGGGCTTTAAAGGCAAGTTTGAAAATCTAAATGAGCCTGGAAATTTGTAATCAATGGCGCTCCTGTGAGACTGGTACACTGGGACACATGATGGTGCCTTGTACGGAGCCAGGCCACTGGTGTATCAAGGTCAGTAGTCTAGTCTGACTGGCACTGGCTCTCCATGGCCTGTGGCAGAAGTCTTTTACATCACGTCATTGGACCAGATGAAGTTTCTGAATGCAAAATAAAACAAAAATCAAGGGCAGAATAAAACAAAAATCTAGTGGCACCTTAAAAACGAACAACTTTTATTTCAACATGAGCTTTTGTGAGTCACTTCTTCAAATATGTGAAAGGAAATTCATACTTTTCATACCCTGAAAATTAACAGAGACTTGGGTTTCTTTACTTACTGCGGCACTAGCAGCTCTCCAGGAGGACCCACTTTATAGGAGATTTGAGGAGTTTTACTAGACTTTAACCTTGCCCCAGTATCTGTTAATTTTCACTTAAACTTACCACCTTACTTATCACCTCTGACCTCTCTCATCATCCATTATTTGTAGCTGCTATTTTTGTTTCACCCTCTGAAGGTTTATGAAAAGACTCATACCCAGGGCTTTTTTTCAGGGGGAACGCGGGGGAACGGAGTTCCGGAACCTCTTGAAAATGGTCACATGACTGGTGGCCCCACCCCCTGATCTCCAGACAGAGAGGAGTTTAGATTGCCCTCCGCACTGCTGAGCGGCGCGGAGGGCAATCTAAACTCCCCTCTGTCTGGAGATCAGGGGGCGGGGCCACCAGCCATGTGACCATTTTCTCCGAGGGCAACCCACTGAGTTCCACGACCTTTCCCAGAAAAAAAGCCCTGCTCATACCTAACCTTTCTTCTGCACCGGGGAGGTAACTCTTCACTGTTCCAGAAGTCAAGCCAAAAGGCACAGAATCAGCCTCTCTGGGACCTTTCATAACTCTCATGTTTGGTCAGTGTGGGGCAGTTCTTTTTAGTCTGCACCGTCTCAAAATGCACCGAAATTGATGAGTGCCGGCACTTTTGTCACTGATGCAGTCATTGGTGATGTCACAGCGCTAACCCTTTCCTTTTTTGCTTTTGCACGTGTGATAAATTGATGCCTCGCTGGAACACTGGATCAATCTATTTCCTGGATTTCTCCCTCTCATCCCATCTGTTCATTGATCCTATGCTGGATTAAAAGAAAAGAAAATGGAGAGGAAAGAGGGGAGGAGGGAGGAATGGAAAGGAGGGGGAGGGAGGGACTGGATAGACAACAGCGGCAAATCACAATGAAGTGGGCTGGCAGAGGGTGGGAGGGGGCAGAAGAAATGGGATAAAGAGTGGGAGGGGGCTAAAAGATGGGATAAAGTGTGCGCACGGGAAAACAGCAGACTGGAAAACAGATAGTTTTTTAAAAAACAGTCAGGGTATAAACGCTCCCAGGAAAGCCACAGAGAAGCCGTATGGTAGCCGGAGTGATGGCAGCAGATCAGGGGCAGATGGTCATGGACAGGGTTTTTTTTTCTGGGAAAAGAGGTGGTGGAACTCAGCGGGTTGCCCTCGGAGAAAATGGTCACATGGCTGGTGGCCCCGCCCCCTGATCCCCAGACGGAGGGTAGTTTAGATCGCCCTCCGTGCCGCTCCAGCGGTGCGGAGGGCAATCTAAACTCCCCTCTGTCTGGAGATCAGGGGGCGGGGCCACCAGCCATGTGACCATTTTCAAGAGGTTCTGGAACTCAGTTCCACTGCGTTACAGCTGAAAAAAAGCCCTGGTCATGGAGAAAATGCTGCAGTATGGGAACTGAACTGGCAAAATTGGCACATGCAGAAGGGGTTTACCTCTTTTTTCCCCCCGTGCAAAATTTCCACTTGAAAGATTCTTGGCAGAATTCACTCTCTGCCTTAAACTGTTCCCCCCAAACGTAACCCCTTAAGTGCGATTCCCGGTATGACTTCCTTTCATATACCTCAGTAAGGGAGTGGTGACTTACAAAAGCTCATAGTGAAATAAATGTTATTAGTAGTTAAGGTGCTAGTGTACTTTTGTTTTATAACACGACGATAGATAGCCCCATTGCCCCATTACAATGATCAAGGGCAGCCCCTTGTTACCGAAGTTACCAAAGGCATGTGGGATTGCAGCAAGATCATTGTTGCAAAGGAGAGGAGGACCCAGTGAGCAAACTGACTAGAAGTTGGAAGACGGCACTCGTGGGCATGCTGTAAGCACAACACATGCTTCACGCACATTCAAGTTATTTGTAATTTAATATGGAAGGCAGCCTGAAGTAGGCCTATAAATCACGCAGAGCATCTGTTATCCTTTTCTGAAATTTGAAATGGCGCTCCTGCTGCCTGTGGTACACCTGGCTCCTGCAGCACAAGTTGGCCACCCGCTGCATTATTTCCTTGGTTTGTTTTGCAGACTGAATGCATGGCAACTGACTGGGATACCTTCTGTAGTTTTGCTGACATTCCATACGTGGCGGTGAAGCTTCAGTGCAGCCTGCTAGAAGCACGTGGAAGTGGTTCCATGTGGACTGTTTATACAATGCACGTAGGGCTCCGAAGAGGTAAAATTTTTTCAAATATCTGCAGAAATCCATTTCCAGAGCCTGACCTACTCTTTCTTCGCTGAAGAGCTTAACTACCTTACTAGTGATGTGTATGTATTGTGGTGTGCATGTGAACAGAAACACACTTTGTAATAATCCAGGTGGAATTCTGTAAATGGGCTTCCTAGTTTTAGACAAATGGCAATTCTCAAAAACCCAAATTTGGAGAGTGTTGGATCTCTTGGACACACATACATGCAGTTGCTGTGTACTGAATCAGACTTTGGTTCATTGAGGTCACTGTCGTTTACTCTGACTGGCAGCAGCTCTCCAGGGTCTCAGGCAGAGGTCTTCCACATCACCTATTGCCTGGTCCTTTTTAACTGAAGATACCAGGGATTGAACCTGGGACCTTCTGGGTGCAAAGCAGAGGCGCTTTCATGGAGCCACAGCCCTCCCCTCTTTTGAGCAGAACTACATTACAAAAGCGAATACATGTTTCCAGTACACATGCTTGCCATTTAACATGAATATAGGGGAAGGATTTGCAGGGAGGGACTGACAGGCAGAGTACTTGTGCTTTACTTCCATTCTTCTGTGCAAATAGCCTCCTGGGTGTTTTTACTTCACCACCAAGCATCGTCTGATCTTGGAGCTTGGCTGGAGAAAATGAATTAAAAAATGAAAACAAGATATTGGGCAGAGGATTTGCAAAAGAACATCAGCAGCTTGTGGATAAATTAATCCCACCTGATGATTCTCCTCTGAAAAGACCTGCTCCCCTGCAACGAGCATTGGGGGGGGGGGGGGAGAAGACAAGCCTGCAAACCTGGAGTTTTTTCATTATTGGTTGTTGCACTTTCAGAGCCACAAGGGAACTGCCCGTGGGGGTAATGCAAAATTAATTTTGCAAAGAGAGACAGTGGTGTGAGCTGAGCCTCAGGTGCATGCCTTCCGTGCCCAGCATTTTCTCCTTTTGCTAAAATGGACTAACAGCTAAGCTCATTAGTGATTATAGTGTTATTAGTGTTTATTAGACAACAGTAAGTGGCCCAAATGTATTGTGCATCAAGTGTAACTTAACTAGGGAAATGCCAGAGAGCTCCAGATCCTTAAGCTAAAAAGGCAGGGGCGGGAGCAGGTGGTGGTGGTGGTGGTGGTGGGGAGAGGCACGGTTCCAAACTGCTTTCTTTACCCTGGCATTGATATTTAAGCACTCCTCGAGCACCAACAAAGATGAAAAAGAAAACATTACTAAACACTTTCTCTTTCCTTCCAAATCCTGTCCACTTTGTAAATCATCATTATAAAAATTGTATTCATGCTCCGTGCAAGAAATACTACCTTAGGAAAAAGAGTGACCAGCATAGCCTTCAACATTCAACACCTCTCAGCTGTATGAGTAAACAAGACAAATACTTACACTTTTCTTTGCTCTGTAAAATGCCCTGCAGATTTGATTGTGTGCTATGTGCTTGATTAACGGTGGCTGCAATGGCTATAGTGGCAGTGGCCACAATATTAAAATAAACTGAATATTGCAAATGACTGTAAAAACCTACTGACTGGTCAGTTACAAGCATTAAGATTATTAATTCTGAAATGCATGCCAGTGCATTATCAGTGCATGCAAGTATGCTACAAGAGACTGGTTATTGTGCTGTTAGAAATTAATGAAATAAAACTCCCATGATCCTCAAGTACTAAGAAAAGGCTTCTTGTATCTCTGAGCCACAGCGCTGGCTGTATCTCCTCCAAACCTGCCTCTACAGGAAGCAGGTAAGTTGGCTGCGCCCCTGCCTTGTATTTAGATCAATCACTCTCAATGCAGAGATGCAGCAGAATTTCCAGCTCACAGGAGACATGCCCAGAACAGTTACTTAGGCAGGGATCTAAAAGCGACTCTTTCTGCATGTGAGGATGAACTGTGCCTTACATTTTAATTTTGGGGAATGGGATGCCTTAGCTACAAACACACTGGAAGTCACTACACAATGGTCACCACTAACCAATGATAACACAGTTGATCAGGTACACACAGAACTCCACTATTAAGAGCCCCTTGACCTTGTAATTTTTGGCAAGGCAATTCTGCACATGCAAAAGAAAGACAGTATGGAGCTGCTCTCCTTGAGCGCAGAAGGCCGCACACAGGATATGAGGCATCCTCAGTATTGGCTTTGTATCTTAAGTTTTTATAGCTATGTTGAAATATAGACCAAATAAAACTCACCACCAGCATATATGCAGTGAGGGGGAAATAACATTTTTAACCTCTACTAGTGTTAACGACAATAAAAGTGTTTATAGTAATGCATCGTTTTAAGGCTGCACACATTAACCTCATTGTCTTGAGCACAGTGTAATGATGCAGAAACGTATGGTTGCTACTGCTTTTGGTTTGTTCCGTTTCATAAAAGCAGACTTGCAATTGTGTTAGCCCACTGAGAACTGGGACATTCTTTGTATATTCTAGGCATTATATGCTTTCTTTTTATTTATTAAAAGTATATTTTATCCAAAGGTGTGATTCAGTGTATATATTCAAATGTTCACTGCATGGGGGGGGGAAGTATCTTACAGTTAACCATTTCCTTTATTTTATATATCAATGATAAAAAAATTATATTATCGCCCTGATCTGGAAGTGATGGTGCAGATCTCAGACTTTATGGAAAGGGCTGCAGCTAGAGGAAAAAACCCTCATATCCATCCTTTGGGGTGCCGAACAGGTAGGAGCTGGGAAGATAAGAGCCTCCTCCTCCTCATCACCGGACAGCGCTACAATTTGTTCAGGAAGAAGCCGGGGAGTGGTTCCTTATAACCCAGACTGCCTTACAACACAGTGTACATTCAGGCTTGTGTCTGGTGTTAGAACAAAAGATACCTCTGTGTTTGACTATGGTCGAATCCACATTACTCCTTCTAAGTCGCATGTTCCCCGCATTCCCCACGCAATCCCGAGTGCCGGTCACATTACCTCATTAAACAGACGCATTTCATTCGCATTTCTCCTGAATATGTGGTCACAGGTTTTCAACGGGAGTTTCACGGTGGCTGTGAACGGGCCAATGCGCAATTTACGTGGTTTTTTTAAAAACCACCCCCTTTCCTGTCTCTCCGGCCGTTCCGAGAGTTCCTATTGGCTGATTCAACTTGCAGGTGCTCCGTAGTTTGCAAAAGACTGTTTTTGACTTCATAGCATTAGATTTATTGATTATGCTGTTTCTGAATCAAATCTGGTAGTTTGAAAAATCATTTTGGGGTGAATCCATCCTCAGAACGGACTCGTGAAACTTCCTTTTTAACTGTTTTTTATTTTATATTACTGTAATATCGAAATTACAAAATATCGAAATAATGACACTCCAAGGAAGTGAAACTTCAGTAAAATTCAGGCACTGAACTGTCCTGCACAGGAAATGCCCACAAAAGCTTCCCACATGCTTCCAAATTTCCAAAAAAGAAACGGGAGAGAGCCATCAGTGCTGTCAGTGGGGGAAAGAGAGGCATCATTATCTTCAATGATGTTTCTTTATAAGGCAAGATCGAAATAACGGAAAAGTGCACTCAAAAATTTTTTTTAAAAAATGGGCGGGGAAAAAAGTTCCCGCCCAAAAAAGCGGTTTTCGAGCGGCCGTGTGACCGGAGGGACGCGCGAGAAAGACGGATTGGAAGCAGGAATGTGAACGAAGAGGAAAAAATCGCGGATTGGAGGCAAACGGAAGATATCCGATAAACATGCGGGTAATGGGTGAATGTGGATTCGACCTAAGTTAGCTTGACATACAAGAACTTTAGCAGACCTGCAGCACATCCAGGTATCTGCTTCTGACATTTCCGATTCTGCCCCACAGCATACAGATAGGGCTACCTGCTGAAAGTCTGTTACAGGAGGCACATGGGAGAACAAGGGATGCATGATTACTGCTCCTGATAAAAGTAAGCCAGGCTTGGTCTAGCGGACATAGAAGAAATGGAGTCTAGAATGACCCCGTTCCAAAATCTGTCCCAGATAAGCCATCAATGTAGGTCTTGAACGGTAGGAATGGGGACAAAATTCCACAGAAAACTTCTTTCATAATTAGGATACTACCAAATTAGGGTACAAGCGCAGGTGTGTGTGCACGCGCACGTACACACGCACAGTCAAGCAAGAACCTGCAACGACTTGCAGAAGGCATCACATTTCCCCTCCCTATTTCCTTTTTCCCTTCCCTGAAAGCTCCTCCCATTTTTCTGCTCTCCTTCCCCACTCACCAGCCAACCTACCTTTATTTGCTGCCCTGTGTTCAGTTCTCCCTCCTTCCCTCCTCCTGGCAGCCTCAACCTGGGAAAAATGTGTCTCAGTTGCATAGTGCCAGCTGCCAGGCCCAACCCAGTTGTACTGTGGGGAGCTGCAGGGACTCGCGCACGGCACCTTGTTTGCCCCTGTACCCCCTTGCTCACATCATTCCCCCCCCCCATCTCCTGGCACCTCTATACCCTCATCTTTCCCTGTTTCCTTCTCGTCTCACCCACATTCCTTTTCTCTGCTCCCCTCCATCTTCAGTTATATTATTTACTTTCTTCATTTATCCTTCACCTTTTCTCCACAATGGGAACCCAATTCCCCTCTCCTCCATTTTATCTTCACAACTCTGTGAGGAAAATTAGGCTGAGAATGTGTAATTGGTAGGCCCCAGGTCCCCTAATGGACTTCCACGGCAGAGTGGTAATTTGAATTTGGCGCTTTCAAATCCTAATCTGACGCTCTAACCACTATACATGGTAGCGAGATATGTAGTGACTATTGTTGAATAGAAACGAGCATCCAGGCCTGGCCCCAACAAGTCCTCCCTCAAAGGCCCAACTATTGTGATCGCTTCCTTTCTTAAAGGTGTGGGTGCTGTAGGCTTTTTTTAAAATAAGATTTCAGATTTTTCTGCAAACCCATGCCTTAGCTCAGATTTCAAAGACAAGTTTTTTTTGTCCATGGCTCCAATCTTCAGATTTAAGCATCCGCAGATAAGGCCATATTGAGAATTAGATGTACTGAGGAATTATATGATGCATGGTTTTTTTTCTGGGAAAAGAGGTGGTGAAACTCAGTGGGTTGCCCTCGGAGAAAATGGTCACATGGCTGGTGGCCCCACCCCCTGATCTCCAGACAGAGGGGAGTTTAGATTGCTCTCCACGCCGGCAATCTACTCCCCGCTGTCTGGAGATCAGGGAGCAGGGCCACCAGCCATGTGACCATTTTCAAGAGGTTCCGGAACTCCATTCCACCGCGTTCCCGCTGAAAAAAAGCCCTGATATGATGGAATATAACACCTCCCTTCCCATTCTTGTATAAGTTACATCACTGATAAATAGGAAAGACTACTTCATTCCATAAATAGGGGGATAGGGAGATATGTTATTTTTCAGTGCAGGAAAATGTCTCAGGAAGACGTAGGAGGCCCACAAAAAAATAACACACACATTTCTGTCAAGGGGCCTGTATTTATAAACCAACGTAAATGATTCTGTCCCATCTTATAAGCGAGAAATGTTCTGAGGTTGTATTTAAGGCACAAATTTGAGAGCAGCAGTACAGAATTTAAATATACTGAACACTAACGTTGACAATTTATAAATGTTTGACAGATACTTCAAACGTCACATAGACAACAATGAAAAAAACAAGCAAATATATACAGATAATAGATTCTTTCCAAACAGTCCATCTATGCCTACCTTTTGCTTTGACTGGACTGCAAAATGCAATCCTGATTCCCATGGTTTTTTTTTAAATAAGGCTGTTACACAGTTAAAGAAACAGTTGATTAATGATACAATTTTTCATATGATTATGGCTGCAATCCTATTCTTGCTTACTTGGAATAAAGTCCTATTGAACTCGGTGGGATTTATTTCCTCCTCTATGGGAGATGAAGGGAATACTCTTCTAAGGAGGCATCTGCCATCTATACCAAATCCACTGTTCAATTAAAGAGGACAATTCTTTAGTCAAATAATTAATTGGCTCAAACCTATTAAAAATCTTCTAACTGCCTAAACCAGAGGTCCCCAACCTTTCTGAGCTTGTGGGAAATTCTGGAATTCTGACACAGGGTGGTGGGTGCAACCACAAAAAGACTGCTTCAGGAGGTGGAGACAAGCACGAAATGCCGGAAAACAAGTTTATGCATAATTCCAATAGCAACTATTCAACATTTCAGGCAGAAGATTTGCTCAATAGGATGCCTTTTAATCTGTCCAGCCAATGAGCTCTCCACTGGCCAACCAGAATCCCCGCTGGGCAAAAGCCTCACCTACTTTCTAAAAACACATGGCATGCACCAGGAAAGGTACCAGCAGGCACTATGGCACCCATAGGCACCATGTTGAAGACCCCTGGCCTAAACATTGCAGCCTTAGTTTCTGATGTAGTAAAGTGACTATGGTGTGATGTCTGTCTGCACACTTCTCAATCTGGTGAAAGCTGAGAATTGCACATAACACCATGTTTGCATTATGTTTGATGGGCTGCAGGATTGTATCTCATGTGCCCCCTACCCATTAGTAAAAACTGGGGGCTTAAGACTAGCCACACAGCCTTTCTACTGCAAATACTTACATACAAGCCACATGCACAAAAACTCTGGTAGTTGTAGGTGGGGACGGACCCACATATAAGCCAAACTTCTGTGAAACTTCTCAGTATTGACCATAACTTGAAGATCTATGGAACATGCATGGTGGCTGAGTAGGGTGGGCTACAGTAAGTCATGCTATTTGCTTTCATGTGACCGGTTTAAAATTTGTCCACCCTAATGAGAAACAGTATGATGAATTTCTCTGATATATGGCCACAATGCATGTTGTCTGAATAGAATATTTTATATTACACGAGAAATATTGTGCTTGCCATGGGAACAGCAAAAAGTCACATAAAGGTAATTTTATGATGTCAACCCCCCTGCCCCTGCCCATATATGGGAAGCAGACCTCCTGTACCAAGAAGATCAGAAATAAAAAGGCTCACTCGCATGCCTCTAAATAATTTACAAAATGTCAGAACTAAGTTTATAAGAAAGACATATCACTTAAGATGAGCTCACACAGGTGGACTATTTTCATGTCATTGTCCCCAGGTGCAAAAACTAAATGCAGAAATCCACAATACAGCCTTACTTCCTATTGCATTTTTTTCCTAATTGTGATAGAGGCCCACCATCACAGACACAATGAATGCACCGAGTGCTAATTCATAAACTGAGGTGCTTATACACTTGGATGGTTGAAATGCTGTTTACATGAGTAAACCATCCGTTTATTTTGCTAAATCAGACAAGCCCTTTCAGAGATCTCTGTGGTGCTACTACTATTTGTTAACGAAGATTCCCTTCTGGATGCTGTGCACAAGCTTTTACTCTAGATTTTAAAGCACTGAATTTGATGGGCTACTTAGCAGCCTCTCTGTTGGGTTCCAGATTGCTCAACTGACCTAGGGAGTCAAAGCCAGTAGCACTGAGACGTTGGATAGTGACCACCAGGGGTCATTTTGTAGAAAAAGAGCGGCAGGAACTTATTAGCATAACTCATTAGCATATGTCATGCCCCTTGCCACCACTGGAAGTGTGTCATTGGCATAACTGATTTGCATATGCCACACCCCGACATCATCTATCCTGGCTGTTTTGGACCCAATCTTGGCCATTCAGGGCTGAAATTGGGCCCAAAATGGCAAAAAGGTGATGAAAATGGCCTAAAAGTGGCCCAAAATGATCAGAGTTGGGCTGCTGCTAAGCAGGAGAGTGATCCACTACCCGTCAAAGGCCTGATCCTGGCCATCTGGGGACCAATCCTGGCTATTTTGGGCCCAATCCAGGCTGAAAGAGGCCCCAAATGGCTGAAAGGTGGGCGGGGCCACCTGACATGTGACCTCTTTGGAGAACTACCGGAACTGCGTTCCTGCGCGTTCCCTCTCAAAATGAGCCCTGGTGACCACACTGTTATCATAGGAAATATCGGATAGGTTGGGTAAAAGATACCAGGAGCCGCCTAATACAGCCACATCAATGGTGCATCTAACTTCACACTGTCCAAACTGACCAGCATCAGCTCCCCAGGGTCTCCGGCAGACATTTTCTTTTCCAGTCGTGCTACCTGAGAGCCCCTCATTGGACCGGCTAGGAACTGACTCTCTTACCTTAAACATGCAAAATATGTCTGACAGTGGACCGGAGGTGCAAAACTCAAGACACAAGTGCTGGTCATTTTCAAACATACTTCCTGGCAGGCGGCAACCAACTTCAGATGAACACATACTTAAATAAATTAACATACGATACAAATAGCATCTGGTTTTCCTCTGAGAGAAAACAGTAAATGTATGTACTTCCTTGCTACTGCTACTGTTTTTGCACTTCTGCTAGAAATGAGCAGCTTACACTAAAGCTAAGCCACCTCAGATTCTCCATCCTATATGGAAGAAGCGTACAGACTCCTGGGGCTTTTTACATAGCTTATTTTACCCCTTATTCACGTCCTGGAGCCACAAGCTTGCTCTTCCATGTGAAATTTTTGCACAGTAATGCAGGCAAGGTATAAAACCTGAGGTGTTTGGCTAATATTTACATAATGTGCCCAGCCCTGGGAGAGGAGCGGGAGGCCTGTTGATGATCAGCTACAGCCATCGCTGAGTAAGGAACTGGGGCGACAGGGTCTGCTTCTGCAGGGCATTACCCAGATCCCCACCCCCACCCCACCTGGTACTTGTTCCAAGACAAAGATGCAGATATGCACATGCGCAGTCTCTCTCTCCCTCTCTCATACACACTCACATGCACACCTCTGTGCGCCAGGCAAGAACAGGGCCAGAACTATTTCTTACAGTGATTCTTGCTATCCCTGTGAACAGAGTGAGATAACAAAAGGTACGGAATAGTCAGCAGCCATTCCTGCGTAAAACCAAGCCAGCAAATCTCAGCAAACACTGTGACCCAGCACAGCAATTTGTATACTTTATCTAATTTTCAACTTAGGGAAGATGACTGAGAGCAGAACTACAAGTGACAAAAGGCACAGGTTGGACACTTGTCAGCTTCCCTCAAGTTTTGATGGGAAATGTAGGCATCCAAGGCCGATTCCAGACGGCCCTCCCCATCCCAAAACGTCGCGCGGAAAACGCGAAATATCGCGTTTTCTCGCGCGAGTTTCAGGATGGGGAGGGCCGTCTGGAATCGGCCCTAGTCTTGCAGCTTGACTCTCTGTCTGCTGTCCAATGGACTTTTCAACTGTCACTTGTCCAACATTCCGCCAAGCTGCCTACATTTCCCATCAAAACCTGAGGGAAGCTGACAAGTGTCACTTGTAGTTCTGCTCTCAGAGCATCAAAAATGTGCTTCCAGCATTAAAAAACAAAACACCAGTTGGCCCAAGGAAGACACAGGCCAGGCAAAGACACAGGCAAAAAGTTAGCTGCATTTAAGCTTAACAGACTTCAACGCAGCTGATGCTGTGTTGGGTTGTAGCTATTAGGGTGTACTGTTTATGCTATAAAGCTGGTGAAGAAAGGCAAGTTTTGCAAACTGAGAATTTGTGTTTTATTGTCAGTAAATGCTACTTCCCATTATCATTTGGCCTGTGTGTGTATAAATTCATGTAAGTTCCTTCAGCAAAAACTCCTGTGTCAGAAAACCAACTCTGCCACAAAATCCTATGTACAGCCACTACTCATTTCTATAAAGATTTTCAATGGTTTGTTTCCTGAAAGTGTGTGTCACACAAACAATATGCCCAAAGTTCACATTAAATAGCACAAAGGAAAGCTTCTTCCCACGATGCCATGTAGATAGCAGTTCTTCTTCTTACATCATTGAGGGAGCAACTGTTCTTCATGCACAATCAATTCCAGAACATAATAGCAAAATCATAACTTATTAAATAAATCTTCCAAATGCTACACTACATACTGAGTTCAAGAAAGAGGGGGTGGTCTCATAATGTATGAATGACTCTCTCCTTCACCAAATGTTTTAGCATATGAAATAAATAAAAAATTCATTTTTCCTATGCTCCCTAAGTCACATTTCATATGATTGTCAGGATCAACAGAATTATTTTCCTATCACCGACAACAGTCCTTGTGAGGTTTCACCCCCCACGTGATGCTAGTTCAAATGAGTTGTTGATTAACCCAAGAAAGATGCTGGTAGTCAGAAGGCACCTTTGATTCCACGTAAGGCCTAAGGATTTTTGTTGTTGTTCTGCTATACCTGAGTAGAGCATCATTTGCTTTGACTGAGGAGGGGAACCCACCAGCTCCTCAAATGTGTCCCAGTTAGGCTGGTGCATGAGGAGGCATTCACAAGCCACACTGGAGAATTTGGTCCAAAGGCAGAATGAATTTCAGAATGTTCTTTTCAAGTATCTCAAAAAAGAGAGAAGAAGCTGCATCATTAACAATAACTTGTACCAGACCTAATGAGGGTGCACTCCTCTTTCTAACACATGGTGCAAGGTGCTCCAGTTCCTCAGACTCCATTGACTGGATCTTTAAAGTTCTTCTGGTATTACAGGATCCACCCTCCAACGATCTGAGGTCCTCCAGGACACTGTGTCTCACTGATCCCAGACCCAGAACATTAAGGTTTTGGGAATTCTCAGAAGTCTCTTAGCATTATTACTTCTGCACCACTGCTTTTGCACTTTTGTTTTAAAGAAGTGATTGTATTCCAGTAAAACCTGATAAGGCCATTAAATTATCCTTTAGTTGGAGGGAAAGGTCCATGTTCCATGTCCCTTCATGAACTGCTGGTGAGAAAATGTGTTGCTTGCTTTCAAAAGCCACTCTCTGCATTGAATATGCTACATACAGGCTCATATTCTTCCGATTCCCCCACCCTTCCTAGAGAAAAGTTCCCCTTTCCGTTGCTGTCTTCTTTTCTTGTTACACATACATGTGTAAACAGCCAACCGTGTAGGGTGATTTCCATGGGGAGAGGGAGAAAATACACTTGGGTGATATGCCTGGATAAAGTGCACGCTGAGATTCAGGAGCGCAAATGTTGTCATTTCTTCAGCTGGCGCCGGTTCCACATGCCCCGCTTGGAGTGAAAGTGGTGGAAGAAGTTCCTGAGAGAGAGTCGTTCCACCTCCAGGCCAGCTTGAAAGATTCTGAGAGAAGAGAGGGAAATTTCAACAGAGTGATGATTACAACTGCTTAAAACCTAGTCCTGTTTTTAAGGCAGTTTCAGGCTGAGAGACGTCTCACAGATATGATTTCTCGTCTCAAGGTGCTGAGGTAAAGGGAAATGCTGCCTGGGCCAAATCTCTCCCTTCCTCTCTGGAAGCTTCACCCTGGGGTCGAACCACAAGTGACACTTAGAACTGGGCCTTGCATCTATCATTCAAATGTAAAACTGACCCTGGTTCCGAGGCACAGCTGCATTTGAAATTTGGTCCTCTTCTGCTACTCTAACAATAAAGTGCTATGGACTAAAAAGCGCTCTTATGTATGATATGGAAAAATTTACTAAGACTAGCTGTACGGAATATTGAGAAGCACAAAAGCAACAAAGCTACTTAGAATTTTAGAGCAGTATGTGTATGTAAAGCTTTACAGGCTTCTCCCCTCCTCCAATTTTATTTATATTTTCAGTTCCTCATGCCATCATTGTTTGTAAGGAATGTGGGACTTTTTCCTCAACCCTATGTGTAGTTTTATTATCCTTTTGGGTTCCACAATGTTTTATTGTCCTTTTGGGTTCCAGAGACTTTAACTGAAAAGCACCAAATTAATTGAGAATTACATCTGAACCGTATTCTGCTAGAGTCAACTACCCCACCCCTGCAAAACAACTCCAACTAACTACCCCCTGTTGTCAGCATTGGCCAATCAGCTTTCACTTCTGAAGCCTGCAGCCCCTCCCATCATCACTAAACAAATTCTATCCATTTTTAACTTACAATAACCCGTAAAGGAAAAACAGGTTAGCACATCTTAACTGAGTAACATCTCCAACTATTCATCCAATCAGACTACACAGCCACATCTTCCCACCGATAAGCACGCCATACAAACTTAGTATCCCATATCTGTGGGATTCTTCTAACAATTGTGCGGTTAAGAATCAGCACGACTGGCTCTGCTCATATGCTGACAAACCCATAAGCACTATAGCAGTGTTATAGGATGAATCCATAGAAAAACAGTTCTGGGGACACTGTGGTAGAGTTTTTAAAAAGCACCTAAGTGCTAAACAAAAGCACAGTAGTGCAATAGGATGCATGTATGGGATGCAATGAGGTAGTAAGAAAACCCACGTGAATAAAAATACTGAAGAAACGTTGCTCATTTATAAGAGGGTTGTTTTCTTTTTTAACTGAGGGTATCCATTCTGAATGCGAAGCAGCACTGGATGCCCTTGACAGTACAAACAACTGGAGCTGAACTGCTTCTCAGAGATAACCTGAGGCACCCACTGACCTGTCCAGGAGTTCCCAGTCCTCTCCTCCCCATCGTTCTCGGAACTCTTTGGTGTTCATGCCTCCAATACGAACCAGATCAGACTTGTATATACCTAGGAGACCAAAGCCATTCACCTCCCAGTAGCCTGCGAAGACAAATCCCCAAAGCATCAGCAGTGATTGCACTCATTATGACTAACAAGTAATGCTTTAATACCCATCTGTGGCACCTGACTGCTTACAGAGATTTGTGCAACTGATTAATAGAGGAAAAAAAACCAAAGAAAACATCTCTCCTCAGAAAAATCCCCAAACCAGTCTTCTTAACAACCGTTCTTTGCTGGGAAATAATATGCAATAGGTGGGCCCTCATGATTATGGTTCCACAACGTACCTCTCCTAGCCTGCCCTTACAGGGCCTATAGGGTTGCCAGATACCTGCTTTTGGCAGGAGGCCTCTGGCAATTTGGTGCCTTGGGCATCAGCGGGAGAAATTTGGGAGAAGGAAAAGGGGGGAAGTCCTGGTGCGCTGGCCTAATGACCAGTTTAAACCAGAAGTGGCAAGGGATGCTCTGGCATTTCTCAAAAACTCTATAGTAAAACCATAGAGTATTTGAGAAATACCAGAGCATCCCCAACAACATAGTGGCATCACTTCCAGATGCCCAGGAAGAGATATCAGTACAGCCCCAGCAACGTCAGCTCATCGACATCATGACGATGGTAAAGTCCCTTCTCCAACGGTAAGTTTCCCACTGGTTGCCATTGGGGACCTGGCAATGCTAGGGGCCTAGTTCTTTGTGAGATGAAAAATCAGCCACTTTAGCTACAACTGGGAGCTCACATGACTGAATGTTCCTTCTTACAACAAAATTCTCTCCATACAAAAAAATCCTAACATCTCAGGGAAAAGAATTCCAGCCCAGCTTTCCCTCTGATATACTAGCATTCTGTGTGAGGGTTTTTTTTGGTTTTGTTTTGTTTTTAGAGAGAAAGGCTTATGCCTTGAATCACTGCCTACAGTGAAGTAAATTCTATTGATAGCACTAGGATTTACTTTTAAGCCAATATGGGAGTGAAGATCACTCTTTGTTCATGTCAGACGCTGCAATTTCACTAACATTCATTCCCCACTGTGGGGTGCACAGAGGGCTTGTTTATTTACTTCGATATTTATACTCTGCTTTTCTCATCAATGGGGATCCCAAGGGACATAACATTGTTTTCCTTTCCTCCATTTTATCTTCATAAGAACCCTATGAGGTGAAGTAGGATGAGAGAGACTGGCCCAAGGTCACCAAGTGAGCTTCTATGGCATACTCAGGATTTGAACCCAAGGTCCCCCCCAATCCCACTCTGATGCTCTAACCGCTACACCACACAGGGTCTCACTTACTAGTTCTTAATTCCACTGCTACTTGCCATAATGGCCCAACCTTGCTGACATTTTGGTAGAGATGCCAGGGGCCAGACAGCTTTGGGATCAGATCTCGCCTGCAGAACACTCCAATCCATCCCGTCTATGTAGCATGCATGGAGGTTATGCAGCTTCTTTGGTTTTCTTTGCAATGCTTTAGCTGTTTGTGTCACACAGGCTCTGTGACTGTGAAGCCTTTACTACTGCATATGGAGCTTTACTAGAGAGGAGCGCGAGAGATAACGTATGTAGTGATTAGTGTCTCACATAGA